>NC_056747.1:1266681455-1267348955 GCF_019279795.1 Protopterus annectens | reverse complement strand
AAAGATACCCACACCTCCAGGTTGGTGGCACAGCACGAAGCATCAGAAACTATCCATGTGCAACTAACAGTGGGTAAAACTGCCTTCCAGTTTACAGCCTGCTACAGACCACCCTCCCAAACCCAGGAACCCTACTCAGCCTTCCTGAGAACACTGGGGAATATGAAGGTCTCTCCAAACACCATTATATTGGGCGACTTCAACTACCCAAACATAGACTGGGAGCATTACTCTAGCTCCAACACCCTAGCCCAAAGGTTCCTAGAATTTATAAACTCAAATGCTATGGAACAACTTGTTACCACTCCCACAAGAGGGGAAAACATACTGGACCTGATCATCACCAACATGGGGGCTCTATGCTCCAGACCAGAAGTGTATCCCTCACTGGTAAGATCAGACCATAAACTAATCTCACTGGATATTCACATCCCGACCCCACCCCCTGCCCAGAAAACCACAGTGAAAAACTTCTCTAAAGCAAATTTCACACTTCTCAAAACCGAGGTGGAATCCTTCAAAGCCTCCGGGCCTGTGGAAAATACGGCCCAGACCGCAGAATCCTTTATAAATGCATTCTATGAACACCTTCAGGAATGCATGGATCATGCAATCCCAAATAAAACCAAGACCCAATCCTCCAAAGGCAGGCGTCCTGTCTGGTGGACCCCAGCCATAAACAAACTATACAATAGAAGGAGGAAGCTACTACATGATAGAGCAAAATCCCAAAAAGGGAAGGCATCTCTGATCAGTATTAGCAAAAAACTACGGGCACTCATAAAATCGTCTAAGGCCAGCTTCAAGAGATAAATTGCACAGGACACTAAGGATAATCACAAGGCTTTCTTTAGTTTTGTTAGGAACCTGGGTGGGAATTCCCAGATATGCTCAGAATTACTCCAAAATGACAAAAAATACACCGAACCCACAGACATTGCCATCATCCTAGCTGACAGGTTTAGCGCAAACTTCTCCCCCCCTCCCCACCAAATGGGCAAATATCTATCCCAGCAGAGTGCTGCCCCCCTGACATCTCAGATGCTCAGGTAAGAGCCACCCTCTCCAAAGCAAAAAACACAGCATCAATGGGACCAGACAGTGTCCCAGGCTGCGTCCTACATGAACTCCAAGAAGAGCTAAACCCAAACATAAAACTACTGTTCAGTCTCAGCCTTACTACAGGATATGTACCCAAAGAGTGGCGTAAAGCAACAGTGGTCCCTCTCCACAAAGGTGGTGCCTCAACGGATCCTGGAAACTATTGCCCCATAAGCCTGACTAGCTTGGTCTGCAAAGCTATGGAAAGGATCACCATGGACCTCATAAATAAAGATATTGGGGACCTACAGACACTGGATCCTACCCAGTTTGGCTTTGTTAAGGGCAGATCCTGCCACTTAAACCTGGTTAATTTCTTTGAAACAGTCACCAAGGCCATTGATGAGGGAAGGTGGTCCACACAGCCTACCTGGACCTCGTAAAAGCCTTCAATACAATACCCCACTCGGGCATTATAGATAAGCTCACCAGCTTAAATATAAACCCCTATGTCACTAGTTGGGTTGCAAACTGGCTCATGGACAGAACCCATATAGTCAGAATTGCTGGATCCATGTCAGACTCCAAACCAGTTACAAGTGGCATCCCACAAGGCTCGGTCCTGGGACCTCTCTTGTTCAGTATATATTTCTCGGAGGTACAGGCCAACACGGAAGGACTGTGGCTGAACAAGTTCGCAGATGACTGAAAACTAGGCATCGTAATTGACTCTCCAGCCGGCACAAGCATCCTACAAAAGGGCCTCATAGAAACAGACAACTGGTGCCAGAGCCATGGCCTCAAGCTAAACGCCAAAAAGTGTATAGTCATCCCCTTTGGCAAAAACAAAGTGCCCACAAATTACCACATAGGTGGTAATCCATTAAGTATGGAAAAGTAATTAGGGACCTAAGTTGATAGCAATCTCTCATTTGAAAACCACGTGGCCAAAGTGGTTAGAAAAACATTTTATATAGCCCACCTAATCATGAAGGGATTCACATCTAGATCAGGAGAGGTCATCGTGCCTCTTTACTCATCTCTCTTCAGGCCCATAATTGAGTACAATGCCCCTTTTGGGATGTACCTTACCAGACACCTGCAGCAACTGGAAAGACCCCAAAAGTACCTCACCAAGAGGATCAAAGGGCTCAAACAGATGCCATATGCTGCCCGGTTAAAGAAACTCCAGCTCTACTCAGTGGCATACTGCCTGCTCAGAGGTGATCTGTGCCTGATGTATAAAGCCATGTCCAACCCGGAATTAATGGACATGCTGCACATCAGAAAATCCAAATCTCATCGAGCTATGCGCTTGAGAGACTTGAACCTCAGCACTGAAATAAATAGGACATGCTGGAGGAACAGATTCATAACCCAGAGACTCCCTTCACTCTGGAATAAAATCCCAGTCCAGGTTAGGCAGAGTCCCTCATTGACTCTCTTCAAGAGGAATCTTTATGAGTGGATGGGAGATCATAGGTTTACACCGGGTATCACTTCTGTGTCACTGTTAGACAGAGGCACAGTATATTAACCTCGAAAAAGGGCATAGCAAAACTCATTTAAAATGGGTGGCGAAAGCCAAACACACTCTGGCTAGGCTTATAAATGCCCTAGGGCAGATAGCCAAGTATGAACCTATGAACCTATAAAAGGTAGGTTTTCCCATCTTTGAATGTGCTGGTTTGAATGAAAAAGGTCATATACTAAATCTGAGGAAAAAATGAAATATAATCATGATCATACCCTTTAGAAAAATTCAGAAGAAGTTACTTTTCTCTAAAGGACATTAATTTAAAGGCTTATAGTGCCTGCATATTTGAACTGCTTCTTACTGAAATTGGTACACCTTATTTGCTGTAGCATAGACTAGATCCAGGCCTGCTGAATCTAGCTTTCTTTGTATAACTTGAGCACTAATCCAGGCATTCTTTAAAGTATTCAATTGTATTTATTACTGCTTGGTAGTAACTTTATCAAAGTGTAGCTATCATTCTAAGTCTTTTGGATTAAGCACTTGGGCTTCAGACCAGTTCTTTTACATTAGGAAGGTTTGTGGCCTGCACTGCGGTGGCAGGACAGGTAGTTTACATCCTTCTAAGTTGGGAACTGCTGATTGAGGGCTCAGTGTCTGTTATTCTAAAAGTGTATTAGTTCTGGTTTAAGCACTTGGGCTTCAGGCCAGTTATTTTACATTAAGAAGGTTCGTGGTCTGCACTCTTGTGGGAGGAGAGGCTGGACTCTGCCCTTCTGAGCTGGGAATTTCTGGTTAAAGGCTTATAGTGCCTGAATACTTGAACTGTTTCTTACTGAAATTGGTACACCTTGTTTGCTGTAGCACAGACAAGATCCAGGCCTGCAGAATCTAGCTTTGTTTGTATGCTTGTTGTTTGTTTGCTTGTTATGTCCCTGAAACGCTAATTCCACCTAAAACGCGGCTTTTCAGCGCTTCTGTGGATCCCTAGTGATATCTGCATTGCTTACTGTACTTATTTCCTTGTTTCACTTGAACGAAAGTTACTGTTTGTCGTTTTTGCATTTAAGTTACCTGTAACACATTGCATTTAAGTTACCTGGCACTTGCTCACTAAAGCAATTATATAAGTCAGCACTAAAAAATTAAAAGCACTACACCCTCACAAACTCCCCTTGAGTACCTTGTTCCCCATTGGCCATTTTTTTCAATTATAAAGGAATTCCCAATACTATTCTAGCATGTCCAAAGGTCAGTTGTCAATCTCCTCTCTGGTCCAGCTGGTGAATCTGGGAATCTTGAGGCAATGTTACAACTGCCTCATGTACACAGACAACCCTCTCCTCCTCCCAACAAATTCCAACACATGTGAGAGATGCAACCATACAGCCAAACTGGAGGCTAAGCTCTCTCAACTCGGTACTGGCGTAACCAGTCAGGAGGAGAAGGAAACCACACTCACTACAATTCCAGTCTCACAGAGACCTACCACGACAGCAAACCAAACACATAAACACACAAAAACATACTCGGAGGCTCTAAATAAAAATCTGCCTCCAAAACAGACACCCAAGCAACCGCTACCCCAAAACAAAACACGTGCAACACATAGCTCACAAAGCCAGTGTGCCGAACAGTCACAGCCCTTAAGGCTAAACAACACACCTGATACACTTGTAATAGGTGACTCTATCGTCAGGCACACTGACGTCCCGCTCACCAGGCTGAACAAGGAGAAGGTCACGGTGAGCTGCCTGTTGGGCACTAGGATCCGCCACATAACACAAGCACTCAGGTCACTCCAAGGCAAGTACAAATATGACTCGGTCATTGTCCATGCTGGTGTGAATGACCTGAGATGTACCTCCCTGGACTACATGAAAAGAGACATAGAGGAGCTCTCTGAGCATGTAGCTCAGGCCGGTATGACCCTGACCTTGAGTAGCATCTTACCCTCACCAAGAATGATGCTACAATATGAAGACAACATGATTAATTTCAAAAATTGGCTTAAGTATTGGTGTCATTCAAAGGGGATCCAATGCCTGTCAGCCTGGGATGACATGCTCGACAAGCCACGATGCTTCGCTAGGGATGGCTTGCACCTGTCACCCCTGGGCTTTTAGATATTGGCAAAGGCTCTTGCTTCCCCCATAGTGCCTTTTTTTAGGCAAGGCTCAAAAGACAAACCCACCTCCATAGGTATCACAAGGCATAAGAAACTAAGAGTAATGCTACTCAATGCTAGAAGTCTAAACCTCAAGATGCACGCACTCGAAACTCTCCTTAGCATGGAGAACATTGACATCTGTGCAGTAACAGAAACCTGGTTCAAGGCTCCCGAGAGTACCCCAGCACTACCAGGTTATACCTCATACCATGCTTTTCGGCCCCAAAACTTGGACCGAACCACAAAAGGAGGGGGAGTATCAATATTCGTCAAAGATACCCACACCTCCAGGTTGGTGGCACAGCACGAAGCATTAGAGACTATCTATGTGCAACTAACAGTGGGTAAAACTGCCTTCCAGTTTATAGCCTGCTACAGACCACCCTCCCAAACCCAGGAACCCAACTCGGCCTTCCTGAGAACACTGGAAAATATGAAGGTCTCTCCAAACACCATTATATTGGGTGACTTCAACTACCCAAACATAGACTGGGAGCATTATTCTAGCTCCAACACCCTAGCCCAAAGGTTCCTAGAATTTATAAACTCAAATGCTATGGAACAACTTGTTACCACTCCCACAAGAGGGGAAAACATACTGGACTTGATCATCACCAACATGGGGACTCTATGCTCCAGACCAGAAGTGTATCCCTCACTGGAAAGATCAGACCAAAAACTAATCTCACTGGATATTCACATCCCGACCCCACCCCCTACCCAGAAAACCACAGTGAAAAACCTCTCTAAAGCAAATTTCACACTCCTCTAAACCGAGGAGGAATCCTTCAAAGCCCCCGAGCCTGTGGAAAATACGGCCCAGACCGCAGAATCCTTTATAAATGCATTCTATGAACACCTTCAGGAATGCATGGATCATGCAATCCCAAATAAAACCAAAACCCAATCCTCCAAAGGCAGACGTTCTGTCTGGTGGACCCCAGCCATAAACAAACTATACAATAGAAGGAGGAAGCTACTACATGATAGAGAAAAATCCCAAAAAGGGAAGGCATTTCTTATCAGTACTAGCAAAAAACTACAGGCACTCATTAATCGTCTAAGGCCAGCTTCGAGAGAAAAATTGCACAGGACACTAAGGATAATCACAAGGCTTTCTTTAGTTATGTTAGGAACCTGGGTGGGAATTCCCAGATATGCTCAGAATTACTCCAAAATGACAAAAAATACATCGAACCCACAGACATTGCCAACATCCTAGCTGACAGGTGCAGCGCAAACTCCCCCCCCTCCCCACCAAAAGGGCAAATATCTATCCCAGCAGAGTGCTGCCCCCCTGACATCTCAGATGCTCAGGTAAGAGCCGCCCTCTCCAAAGCAAAAAACACAGCATCAATGGGACCAGACGGTGTCCCGGGCTGTGTCCTACATGAACTAAAAGAAGAACTAATCCCAAACATAAAACTACTGTTCAATCTCAGCCTTACTACAGGATATGTACCCAAAGAGTGGCATACAGCAACAGTGGTCCCTCTCCACAAAGGTGGTGCCTCAACAGATCCTGGAAACTATCGCCCCATAAGCCTGACTAGCTTGGTCTGCAAAGCTATGGAAAGGATCATCATGGACCTCATAAATAAAGATATTGGGGACCTACAGACACTGGACCCTACCCAGTTCGGCTTTGTTAAGGGCAGATCCTGCCTCTTAAACCTGGTTGATTTCTTTGAAACAGTCACCAAGGCCATTGACGAGGGGAAGGTGGTCCACACAGCCTACCTGGACCTCGCAAAAGCCTTCGATACAATACCCCACTCGGGCATTATAGATAAGCTCACCAGCTTAAATATAAACCCCTGTGTCACTAGATGGGTTGCAAACTGGCTCAAGGACAGAACCCACATGGTTAGAATTGCTGGAACCATGTCAGACTCCAAACCAGTTACAAGTGGCATCCCACAAGGCTCAGTCCTGGGACCTCTCTTGTTCGGTATATATTTCTTGGAGGTACAGGCCAACATGGAAGGACTGTGGCTGACCAAGTTTGCAGATGACTGCAAACTAGGCACCGTAATTGACTCTCCAGCTGACACAAGCATCCTCCAAAAGGGCCTCATAGAAACAGACAACTGGTGCCAGAGCCATGGTTTCAAGCTAAATGCCAAAAAGTGTATAGTCATCCCCTTTGGCAAAAACAAAGTGCCCACAAATTACCACATAGGTGGTAATCCATTAAGTACAGAAGAAGTAATTAGGGACCTGGGGACCCAAGTTCATAGCAATCTCTCATTTGACAACCACGTGGCCAAAGTGGTTAGAAAAACATTTTATATAGCCCACCTAATCATGAAGGGATTCACATCTAGATCAGGGGAGGTCATCGTGCCTCTTTTCTCATCCCTTGATTTATGCAATATTACATTATGCTGTGCTGTCTTATTGTATCTTCATCTTATCCTGTGATATATGCATTATTATACAATCCAAACTTGACAAAGCCGATAAACGTGCATGCTGATTGGCTAATCCAACAAGAATGAACATTGTAAATCAAAAGGAACTAATGAAAAAGTCTGCCCGCTAACGTATCATGCAGTGGCGATGGCAAAATGTTAAACGGACAAAAAAACACATTAAAGCATACCATAGCAAGCACCAAAACCATAATAAAGTGTGTGGTATTGCAGCTGAATCACCAAAAACCCATTATTGTTATTAATACACTACTCAGTCCCTCAGCTCAAACAGCAATTAACTTCATAAAAGCAGATCCACTTTCACTCGTGACTTCTAACTCTATTTCTTTAAAGTATACACTTTACATACCACTACAGAGGTCCCTATGTAAATGGAGAAAAAGCAGCAAAACCGTAATCAAGTCTCTGATATCGTACCTCAAGCACCCAGCATCGTGTCTTGCTTCCTGATACAGTTCTCCGTCCCTCAGCTCATAAACATCAATCTACTTGGTACAGCCAGATCCACACTCCGTCATCCTCTTCTTTCAAAAGTGTACGTATAACATACGATATACTAAACTACATTTAACAATTGCAAAAATGCCACAACAGAAAAAGAACACACAAAAATGCAAGCACTACACTTCTCAATACCACCCCCTAAACCTTTAATAAAATAAACAATAAACATGAACTAAAAGTGTGGACTATTTTATCTCAGACAAAGTGCAAGAATATAAACTAAAGCAAACAAAAACCTAAATAACAGGAACACAGGCATAACACAACACAAAACAAACACCATTGTATAAAAGCAATAACCCACGGCTGGGTATGGGCAATGCTGGATTTACCCACGGTTGGCTTTGTTTGGTCACTCAGGCTTCACCCACATGACCAAACCATGCCATCCGTGGGTAAATCCAGCATTGCCCACACCCAGCCATGGGTTATTGCTGTATTACATCATGTTGTGCTGTCTTATTGTATCTATGACAAAGGGGGGATACTACCAACACAGCTATCTGGAATTTTGTGTTAATAGTAATATTACACAGTAAGATTGGACACCCTTTGTTAAGGGCCTTAAAGTACCTGATAAGGAGTTGACTGGTGGCAGTGGTACCTACCTTATAGTCTAGGCAGAAGGGGGCATAGCTAGTAAACCTGTGCCAGCTTCTCTCATGTGTGCGTGTATAAATCAAACCTCAGAGGGTGTGTGTCAGCTACTTCACGAAGCACTGGTTGGACAGAGAGGGTGATGGTAAGTCTTGGCTTGGTTACTCAGCTGAGATCTCAGCTCTATAGCAATGCCAGTGGGGAGTTTTATTGGGGATCTGGATAAAGAGGGAAAAACCAGCCCCAGATTGACTATGGTCTCTGTGTGCTCTTAAGAGAAATTGTACCTGATAGAGAGAGCTGCATCTGGAAATATTGTGTGTGTACCTGTTATCCTCCCAGTGTACTTACCCCACTGTTGCCAGTGGTGAGGATTGAGGCTCCTTGATTACTGGTCCAATGGTGGGTCATCACATTATCAGTTGGCAGTAGTGGGATATCCACATATTGGGATTCAGTGGTGTGGATACTGAACTCCCGTAACCTGTAAACAGTGGTTACTAAAGAAGGTGTTCATAGTCCCAAGCAGCCACATGGTAGACATTCAGAGTTTCATATCACAATAGTTTTATTTATTTATTTATTTTTTGTTAGCTTAGTTAGTCGAGGAAAGCAGGCAAGGATGTCACTGGAGGATTATGACAAGCCAAAGGACTGGGGCATGCCAACCTAACTACAGGAGAAATATTTGCAGCCTTAACCACAACTGCATCACAGGCCAGCACCCAGGAAGACAACCAGACTGGTCTTGGGGATGTGCAACTCTTAGAAAATGGACAGTTTAACTTTGCTTCAGGGGACTTAAAAATCCATCTGGAGTTAAAGAGACTTGAACTGAAGGCCAAACATTTGGGACTAGAATTATCAGAGAGAATGCGACAGGAGAAATAAATGGAATTAAAAGCAGTAGAGAGACTGAGCTGTCTAGAAGCTGAAGAAAATGAGAGGCAGTGGCAACATGAAAAGGAGATGCTGACTCTTCGCCAGGGTCATGGAAGTAATGGGGAAGGGAGTAACCAAACCCCAGAACCAATAAAGGTCAGTAAATTTCTTCCACAATTTACAGAGGGTGATAATTTTGATAGTTTTATTCATATGTTTGAAAGGGTATGTAAACAGTATAATGTTGGCCAAGGGCTCTGGGTACAGTTCTTTACTCCCTTACAATGTGATAAAGCTGTACCTGCTGTTTCTAAATTGTCTGATACTGATTGCTTAAATTATAATAATACTAAAAATTGTGTATTAGAGTGTTTTAAGTTAACACCTGAAGCTTATAGAAAAAAGTTTTGTGAGCATAGATGCAAGGCAGATGAAAGTGTGTGTGAATATATTGCTGAATTAAACAAATATTTTCATAAGTGAGTGAGTGGGTATCAAGTCACCACTTTTGAAGGGTCGTCAGATGTTTTGGTGAGGGCACAGCCCATTAGCACTTTCCTGACATGAGACTCTGGTTGGCAGATAGAGAGTGCAATACCACGGATGGGTTGGGGAAAAAGAGAGACCTCTACCAAGCAAGCAGGGCATCACTGCACAAGAAGGAGACACCCAGTGCTGCACATGGGTCTAAGGGAACCCATGGTGGGCAGCCTACCCCCCCCTCCCACAGAGTGTGCCAGTAACAGTGGATGCCACTACTTCAGGTACATGGCCAGGATCAAGAGTTAAATGTTTTCAATGTAACCAGTGGGGTCATGTAGCATATAGATGCCCACAGAGGCAAGGTGGGGAACAAAAGGTAGGGGAGCCAGCAAGTGGGAATGACAGAATGCCAGTGGTAAGTTATCTGAAGACAACAAGGGTACTAGACTACCACAAGAGGTTATGTCCTATCTTAGGCCACTGCTAAGAGAGACACAGCCTGTGACCTAACCATTGTGAAGCCTGAAATGGTTAAAGAGAAACACTACTTGCTTGGGCAGTCTACTCCAGTCAGAGCTTTAGGAGTAACCCCATTCCAAATACCTTTGGCTAGGGTTCACCTTGACTAGGAGAGTTAAAAAGGAAGCAAGCAAGTAGGTGTCTTTGAGGATATCTCTGCAGATGTCCTGAGAGGGAATTATTTTTATAATACAGTACCTTGTGTGCATGCAGTTACACTCAGTCAGGCTTGGAGACAAGCATGTGAGTCTGGTAGCCTGGGGGGAACCCAGACAGACTGCACACTTGAAGCCAGAACTAGTGGTGTGGCTACTTCAGAGAGGGAGCTACCCTGTAGCATTGAGACTGAAGGTGAGCCACAACTGCATGTGGGTAGTTTTGGTCCTTTGGACAGAATAACTGCAAAGGCAGAGGTGAGTAGTAGTACCCAGGCTGACAGCGAGGCGCCACTCTCAGAGGATACCTGACTTCCTGTGGAAGGAGAGCTGTGAAAGGTTACAAAGAGAGACTTGAGACAGGTTCAGCTCCCAGACCCTACATTGCAAGGCTTGAGGGAGGTAGCAAGGGAGGTGCCTGATTCTCAAGGAAAGGGTGAATCTGTATACTGGGATAAAGGGTTACTGTACAGAGAGTGGACCCCTGAGGGAGGGCTAGAAGATGAGGTAATACAGCAGTTGGTTGTGCCCAGAGCCTACTGTTTTCACTTCTAGCCACAGCCCATGATATTCCCTTTGCATGTCATATGGGCATAAAGCATACAAAGAGAAGTATTATGCAGAACCTTTATTGGCCTGAGATTTCCAGGGATGTAACAGGGTACTGCCGGACCTGTGAGTGCCAAATGGTAGACATGGCTGGGACAAGGTCAGAGCTCCTTTGATGCCTTTGCTTGTGATTGAGAAGCCATTTCAGATGGTAGCTATGGATATTGTGGGGCCTCTGAGTACCCCAAGTTCCACAGGGAAAAAGTACATCCTAGTAGTAGTAGATTGTGCTACCAGATACCCTGAGGTGGTGGCTCTGTCCTCCATTGAGGCAGAAAAGGTGACAAATGCTTTGTTAGAGATTTTCAGTAGGGTAGGTTTCCCGAAAGAAATACTGACTGACAGAGGGCCAGTTTCATGTCAGACCTGCTAGCTTGTCTGTGGAAGCACTGCAGGGTGAAGTATTAAAGCCAACCCCCTGCCATCCCCAGACGAATGGTCTTGTGGAGAGGTAAGCTCTATACTAAAGACTATGCTACAGGCATTTGCAGACCAGTTTAAGAGGGAGTGGGACAAATAGTTGCCCCACATATTGTTTGCTTACAGAGAAGTACCCCAGGAATCCACAGGTTTTTTTACCCTTTGTGTTGCTGTATGGGCATGGGGTGAGGGGACTTCTAGATTTGATTTGTGATGAGTGGGATGGTGAGTGTGAATTCCACAAGGAGTCTGTTGTGGCATATGCCCTAAATCTCAGGACAATGCTCATGAAACTCATGGGCTTTGCCCAGGAGAACCTGGCAGAAGCCCAACAGCAGAAAAAGGTCTGGTATGACAGGAATGCTCGAGCTAGAGAGTATGCTGTGGGGCAGCTGGTTATGGTTCTAATTCCTGTCAGGCACAATAGCTTGAGAAGGACCCTTCAAAGTTGTAAGGAGGGTCAGTAATATTAATTACATGGTAGAACTGCTAGGCAGGAAGCAGGGGCACAAACTGCACCATGTAAACATGATGAAACCTTACCATGATATGGAGGCCCTGGTACTTGCAGTAGAAATCAGAAGGAGTCTGAAGGGGATCTATGGCTACAGGGAGCCAGCCAGAAAAAATTCCAAATTACTATGACGGAGCCTAGGGTTGCAGGCATGTGATATGGCAGTGCAGCACCGCAGTGGGTTAGCAATGCCAATGCAGATGGGCTCTCAAGACAGGGTATAGGGTAATGTATTCCCAGATAAGCTCTTCCCTCTCAAGTAACATTTCGCAAGTGTCACTTGAAAAACTAGTTTGAGTCTTCAGAGGGTGAGAGAAGTGTGACAAAGGAGGATACTGCCAGCACAGCTATCTGGAATTTTGTAAATAACTATATGTCATTTGTAAATATCAACATGATTTATATAAGATGCTTGGGTTACAACTGTATTAGAACTTGTATGTCATGTGTATATCAAACTGGTTTGTACAGACGTGTGTTGAAAAGGTATTTTAGAAAGTGCTTTCACTTAAAATGTAACCACAGTGAGCCAAACTGGAAGAGAATAGAAATGTACATGCACTATTGTGACTGTTTAAATGTATATATTTTACCAGTGGGAAATGGAATATAGGAGGTTAACTTAAGAAAAATAACTGAAATTAAATTGCTTTATGGCTAGGCCATAAAATGTGGTATCTTTCAGTTTCAATGCAGACAGAGACATGATGTCTGTACTAGGGAGCTTTCTGTATTGTCTTTAGGGAGAAATAATTATTAGTCTTGAAATGTGGAGGAATGTAATTGTTTTATGACTTCCAGCATCTGCCAAAGATCTGAGGTATATGTATTTTCACAGGTAGACGCTTAACACTGCCCGATTCCAGCAGTGGGGGTTTCAACTGGGAACTAGAGTCAGATGACAAGAAATGATGTCATTCTGCAAGTTATCACAGAGGTAATGTTTGAAATATTAATTTGAAAAGTCTCTTTGAAAGACAGAGCATTCTGCATTATATCTTGGACCTGACAACAACAAAGATCCATTCACCAAACCTAACTCTCTTAGATGCAGTTAGGAATATAGCAAAGCTTAGTTTAGATATTTTTCTTTATTTATTGGAGACTGTCCTGCAATGTTGGTTTAAATATTTCCTATGATTTTGAACTCTGATGTCACTGTTAATATATATATATATATATATATATATATATATATATATATATATACATATTTGTTTTAAACCCTTCATTGTGACTAATCTATGTAGAGATATTTAAGACTGAGACTACTTGCATATTTATTTGGTGATACAGTGTGGGCCACTCCTAATAGCCTTGCTCTTGGTCAAACTACCATTTGTTTTAATAGTAATATTACACAGTAAGATTGGACACCCTTTGTTAAGGGCCTTAAAGTAGCTGATAGGGAGGTGACTGGTGGCAGTGGTAACTACCTTATAGTGTGGACAGAAGGGAGCATAGCTAGTAAACCTGTGCCAGCCTCTCGCAGGTGAGTGTGTGTGTGTGTGTGTGTGTGTGTGTGTGTGTGTGTGTGTGTGTGTGTGTGTGTGTGTGTGTGTGTGTGTGTGTGTAAATTAATCCTCAAAAGGTGTGTGTCAACTACTTGGGCAGGGACACAAAGCACTGGTTGGACAGATAGGGTACTGGTAGGTCTTGGCTTGGTCATTCAGCTGAGATCTCAACTCTATAGCTGTGCCAGTGAGGAGTCTTACTGTGGATCTGGATAAAGAGGGAGAACCAGCCCAGGACTCACTGTGGTCTCTGTGTGCTCTTAAGGGAAATTGCACTTGATGCAGAGACCTGCATCTGGAAATACTGTGTGTGTACCTGTTATCCTCTCATTCTATGTCCCCTACTGTTACCAGTGATGAGGACTGAGGCTCCTTGATTACGGGTTCAGTGGTGGGTCATCATGGTAACTTCATCTTATACTGTGATATATGCTGTATTATGTCATGTGTTATGTTATCCTGTCTCATTCATAGCTGTCAACCTCTTAGCTCTAAAATCAGGGACAAAACCAAAAATAATCAGGAAGGAAAAAAAAAACATTTCAGGGAATCCTTTTGATACTAGTTCTGCTGACTTGCAAAGCTGACAGATTAAAAGAACTTCAATTATCATGCAGCTTATGAGTGTAAAAAGTCTGTGACAGTAATGATTGTGTTATTTATTATGTTTATTCTTTATTCTTTTTGTCAGTAGTGCATTTATTTTAAAGAAGGCTTAAGTGAGATTTTGAGCCAGAATCGGGGACATCCCATGAAGTGAGGAGCAGATGAGAGTGTACCATTCTATGCTATGCTACATTACTTTACATTGTATTATCTTAAGTTACATTACACTATGCAGTATAACATTATGTAGTGTTACTGCTATTTCCAATTTTACTGTGATGTGGCCACATTTACTTCAGTTTTACATGACTGCTTAAGGTCTTTGAAAGAGAGATGCAGCAACAGTGATTCATTTTGTTTCCATTTTCTCCATGAGTTATCCCTACAGCTTAATTTGGAGTTTCAGTCCGGGTAAGACAGGAACAGCTTGACAGATGCACTTTTTTTTGGTGGCAGAAGGAAGGATGGATTAAGGAACTTTAATAATATAGACTTGTATGAAAGAGTTCAAAAGCCTTTGCAGCATTTGTACTGTATACAAAGCAATCCAACAACTTTGACTGGAGGTCTCAGTAAGACGTTCTGTTACGAAAAAGAAAATGATAAACATGACTATTGTTGGAAGGAACTTAGTCTAATAAAAGTGACTGAAAAGAGATGGGTAATGAACTCTGTGAGTGCAGATATGTCTTTGCACCCACTAGGGATATTAGTTGTAATCCAAAGAAGGGGGGACTTTATATAAGATGATTGAGTTGAACAAAGGTACAAATTAGTTGAGTGAGGTGAAAACCAGACAGGTGATGCTGTCCTGAGGTCCTGTATCACGTAACCAAACTAAAATAGAATTACTGAGGAAGATGAAGTTTGGGCTTCATAGTCAAGGCATAAATAATTCAGAGAACATAGGCCAGACATGGAAACGGGAATATAATGTGCTCTAATGCAATATTCAGGTTAGCATGCCATCCAGCACTTACACTGGCAGTTAGTTAATTGCTGTTGTACTCATCACTAGGGTGGACTAGAGAGACTAGCTTAATATTAATGCTGTTCCCCCTCCCAGAAGTGAATCCTGCTCTCTCACATTCCCAAATGGTGTAGACATTTAAGAGCCACGTGGTTAAAGTTCTTATGGGTTTAAGGTAGGCTCAAAAAGACAATGAATGTCACAGGACCTGAAATGGAGCCTGGCTCCTGTTTAGTTACTGGTATTATTTACAGTACCAGCACCAAGGAAGATTTTCAGACTATATAACTGGGGAGTGGCATGACAAACTGAAATGTGAAGAATATGCTAAAGCTTGAAGTGTTGATACAGAACTGCTGGAGAATACAACATATTTTCCCTAAATGATTCCTTTTTACAAATGCATTGTAACCATTAAGTCAATTTCAGGGCAACAATGATCACTCATAGCTAAGGGAGGTGTCACTTTGTAGCTAAATGACAATTTCATTTTCTCCAGTAGAACAGTATCCAGACATCTTCAACCTTTTTATTAATTGACCAGTAACTATTTAATATAAATGCAGGGTTATGATGATAAACCATCAGAGAAAATCTCCATGTGTTTGTCTCTTTTGATTCCTCTTTAGGGTATACAAATGCCCAGTACTATAGGTGTTCCTAAGTCATTGATGGTCAAACATCCTTCATAACAGTTTCTTACCCTAATATTACTAGCTTGGGTTACTAAATAAATATCCTATAGAAATACTTCACTGTTACTCAGTGCTAATTTCAGTAAATACCTCTCAACATGCAGGCATTGAAAATAGGAACAAAGGCCCTTGGAAAGTAGGAACATAGCTAAAATTCTGGACATCTAATTAACATAACATTTCAATATGACATAGCACATAACTCTTCTTGCTTCCAGTAAAAATGTGGGATACTACTCAGACACATTTAAAAACAGAGTGACAAAATGAAGGAAAATTATTAGCACATTATCAAAGAGACAGTGTATATAACCTGTGGACTTTAGTCAACTTTATTGCAAAATTCTACCACACAGGGTCATTTCATTTTGCTTCAGAAAAAGGGAGATGTAAGATGTGTGTCCTCTTCCTTAAATTACTGGTGCCAGTACTATCTTTGTTATGTAGTGTGGTTTTCTTTGTACAAGACAGGTTCAAAGATCACATGTGATGAGAGTGATTCAGAAAATGGAGTGACTGAGTAAATCAAGCGTAAAATAGGGACATAACTTCCAAAAACAGTGACATCCTGTACAGTGCAAACCCAACCTGAAAATAAGAATATTTCCCCAAAATAAGGAGAGTTGAGAGGTCTGCCTCAGTAACAATGTCTGGATAAATGTATCTAAGACTCAAGGAAATTTTTGCACTGCAAAATATTTCTTGACATAGATTACCATAACTACACATCTGTTTACTGCTGGAAAACAAAATATATGTCTGTTTCGCAGTCCCAGCCATAGTCCATATACCAGGTCTCACAAATTATTTGTATGTTAAACCGTAGTTCGTTTATCCTGCAAGTCAGTTATCTGTTTTGTTCCTTAGGTTACGAAAGTCAGTAAAATTAACTCTTCACTATGCCCTTAAGCATTCCTTGTAATACTCGCCTGCCTTTCTTTAAAAATGTAGAGGTGTAATAAGTGTTTTTCAATTGTTGTGTTTTTAACCTCTTTCCCAAAAGGTTTTCTACCTCATCATAATAAAATCTCTCAACTTTTTGTAGATGTACATTTACCAGAGCAAGCTTTGACTCCCATTAGCATTTTATTTATTTATAATTCACTATTTGCCTGATTGATTGAATTTATATATTTGTAAACCTGATAATGAGATTTAATAAGTGCAAATGGACATAAAAACATAGGAGTAATAACTAGGTAAGCAGTCACAGGAACAATAAGATACCTAATCATACACACCTTTAACTAAAACACTTTACAAGCACTTAATATTTATCTCCCATATACCCCCCCCCCCATCTCAATGGAATTTAGTATGTTCTCAGCTAGGTCGTGACATATCTTACCTATTATTACTACTACTTGGTCTAGCCTTCTTTTGTTTTGCTGTATTTCACCTAAACACCCCTAATGTTAAGTATTTTAGCCCATCAAAATGACTGTACTGTTCTTTAATCTTCTGTCTGGATGGGAGGTTGGCATAACGGTTAAGGCATTTTCCTTACAAACCCAAAGTGCAGAATTTGGTACTCTCATGGGGTAATTGGGTAGGCTTACAATGGCAAACAGTGACAGCCTAGTACTAGCCTAAGACCCTACTATTTATTTATTTATTTATTTTATTTATTTTACATTTGTTGACCGGGCTAGTCTAACTGGATATATGTCCATTTTCAGTAGAGGCCCAGGGAGAAAAGCTCCATGACACACATGATAATAAAGTTGCAGGACAATATAAAATGACTTCAGATATGTGGACAAGTACAAAGATTGGATAATACAGAAATAATACAGACATAAGTTAATACCATATGAAATGCATTCAATACAGTGTATAATTCAAAATAGCAAGTAAGTACATTACTTAATATAGAAAAAGGGGAGTTATACAATCTAATTCCATATACAAGTACGGTACAATAAAAGTCAGATTAAAAAAATGTGTAGTAAAAAAAGACAAAAAAAATTTATTTTTTTTCTCCTCTCTTACAGGTGAGTATTCAGAGGGACGGAAATAATGAAATACAGAGTGAGAAAGGTAAGGTATAGAATATGCTGACAGTATAAGGCTCAAGTGGAGAATTAGTCAGGTTTAGTACAGGGGCATAACCAGTGTGTTTTGAGGAAAAGTTTCCGTCTGTTTTTGAAGAGTGATATAGAGGAAACTGAGGAAAGTTCGCTGGGAAGGAGATTCCAAAATTTTCCAACAGTATTAGAGAAGAGAGAATCCCCAGCCCTGTTGTTAGATTTAGATGTGTTAAGTAGAAGTTTCTGAGATGAACGTAAGGACTTCAGATTCTGATAGGGGGTGATGATGGTGGATAGAGTAGGAGTATTGGAAGGTTGGTAAAGAGTCTTGTGGGCAGTGATTAGTTGGTGGTATTTGAGCAGATTCTGTAGTTCCAACCGCTGAAGCTCCTTTAAATTAAGGCAATGGTGTGTTCTGAATGGGTTACCAGTAGCAAATCTGGCTATGTTATTGTATGAAATTTCCAATTTATTGAGGTTATTCTTAGATAGATTAGTGAAAATATTTGAGGCATAGAGGAGTCTAGAGATTAGATGAGTGTGTGCAATAGTAGTCCTAGCTGTAGGTGACAGGAAGGGTTTAATTCTGTAGAGAGAGACAAGTTTTTTGTTGACAGATTTAATAGTGTTATTGATATGTATGTCAAAGGTAAGGTTGTTGTCAATGGTAATACCAAGTAGCTTGGTAGTTAGGTCAGGTGATATAATGGTACCATTAGTGGATGTAACAGCAAAATCTATTGGAGAGGACTTATGATTAGGATTTAAAAGGAGGAATTTAGTTTTTTGGGGGTTTAATAGAAGACAACGGTGAGTGAACCATTGTTCAACAGTGTTAAATTCATTTTGGGTAAGGGAGTGAAGTTCAGAGGAGGTTGTGGCTGAGCATACAAGTGTGGAGTCATCTGCATATTGAATGCAAGTAGCATAGGGAATTGCTAGATTAAGGTCATTAATGAATATGGAGAAAAGGAGAGGTCCTAATATGGATCCCTGAGGTACACCGAGGTTAACTGGTAGGTGGTTAGATAGTGTGTTTTGCCAGAGTACAGCTTGTTGTCTTTGATCTAAGTAGGATTGGAACCATTTGATAGAGAGTGCATCTAAGGCCAGGGATTTGAGGATATCTGTGAGAATTTGATGACTGACCATGTCAAATGTTTTTGACAGATCAATAAATAGTGCTGAGGAAAGCATATTACAGTTACGGTTTTTGTTAATACAATCTGTAAAGGAAAGGAGGGCAGTGGTAGTGCTATGGGAGGGTCTGAAACCATGTTGACAGTTAGAGAGCAAGTTATTATGGAGTAGGTGGTCTAGCAATTGCCTATGGATGCACTTTACCAAGATCTTGGCCAAAGGAGAAAGAAGGGCTATGGGACGGTAGTTGGAGAAATCGGTGGAGGTTCCACCTTTGTGAAGGGGAATAATATGGGAGACTTTCCAGATGTTAGGGACGTGACATTCGCTAATACTTTTATTGATCAGAATGGAGATGGGGTAAGCAATTGATTTGGCAGATTTCTGTAGATATTCAGCAGGTAGTTGGTCTGCTGAAGGAGAGCCTGGTTTCAGTTTTTGGATTAGGGCAAGAATGTGGGTTGTTGGGACTGGTTGAACGATGAAAGGAGGGGGTGTGGCTTTGTTATAGGTAGGTAAAGTAAAAGTATTAGGTGATAGTTGGCTGGCTAGTGTTTGGATTGCATTGGTGAAAAAGGTATTGAAGGCATTGGCAGTCTGCATTGGATTTTGAAGGTCAGTGTTTAGTGGGCTTGGTGTACTGGATTGACCTGGTTGTAGTAATTGGTTGATGCATGCCCAGAATTTTTGTGGGTTATTATGGTTTGCCTTTTGAAATTGAAGGTAGTATTTTCTTTTATCAGATAGTATAGCTTTCTTAGTGTTATTTCTCAGTTGTTTGAAATTTTGTTGGTCTGCAGGACTTTTGGTCATTCTCCATTTGGCCCATTTTTTATTCCTGAGGTGAATTTTATGTTTGGTGTCTTTAGAAAGCCATGGGGCTGACTTGGTCTTAATTCTAATAGTATTGGTTGGTGCATGATGATCAAGGATGGCTAGGAAGCTAGAATTAAAGTATTGAACAGCTTTTTCCAGAAGGAGGTATTTTAGGGGAGACCAGTTGTATGCTCTGAGTTCGTTTTGGAAGAGATCTGGGTTGAAGTTCTTTTTGGATCTAATATTCCTGATTGTGGTGGGAATGGGAGTATAGGTTTTATGCCTGATGATATAGGTAAGTGAATGGTCACTTATGTCATCAGGAAGGGTTCCAGATTCATATAATTGGGGGTGGTTGTTTAACAGAATCCAGTCTAATGTGCTTTCTTTCTTGTTGTGTTTATCTATTCTGGTGGGGGATTTAATGGTTTGATCAAAACCATATAGGTTGATGTTGGTGGTTGGGTGGCTGTTGCTACAGCAGTTCCAATCAATGTTTATATCGCCAAGGATTATGGTTTCTTGGGGCAGGTGTTGAGATAACCAGCAAAGGATATTTTCTATGGTGGTATTGTTGTTACTGGGGGGTATATAGATACAAATAATATAGATGGCTTTGGCATTGTTAAGTTGTAGTTTAGATATAAGAATTTCTGCACTGGTACTAAGTGGTGGTTTAATGTTGTAAGTGGTTAATTGTAGGCTAGATTTAAAAAGAATTGGCTCTATTGCCTCTACATGTATATTTTTCAGGTTTCGTAGTGTCAGTTGTACAACAGTAGCATATTTCCCTTTGGCACTAAGGGGCAACAAAGGTATGGTTTCTATTCCCACTTCAAGTGACTGGATTGCTGACACCGCAGCAGAGCATTAGGGTAGTGCTGCACTCTTGTGTGTGTCCATCCACCCAGTTTCATGCTAGTAATTTATATCACTATGTATTTTTGCTCAATTATTGTTCATTTATTTTTTTATCTATTTGACAAAGTTGAAGTATTAGAATTTCAGTAATTTGTTTTGCTTTGCCAGAGATGGCCTGCACCTGTCGCCCTTGGGATTCCGGATACTGGCTAAGGCTCTTGCCACCCCTATAGTGCCTTTTTTAGGAAAGATTCAAATGACAAATTCACCACTGTAACAGGTACAAGCAAGCAAAATCTGAGGGTAATGCTACTCAATGCTAGAAGTCTAAACCTCAAAATGCACTCACTCGAGGCACTCCTTAAAATGGAGAACATCGACATCTGTGCAGTGACAGAGACCTGGTTCAAGGCTCCAGAGAGCACCCCTGCATTACCAGGCTATAATTCATACCACACCTTTCGGCCACCTAACTTGGACCGAAGCACTAAAGGCGGAGGCGTGTCCATATTCATTAAGGATATCCACACCTCCAGGCTAGTTGCTCAGCATAATGCATCTGAGATTATCCAAGTGCAACTAACTCTGGGTAAGACCGCAATGCAAATTGTAGCTTGCCACAGATCCCCCACCATGCCCCAGGATTCCCACTCCTCATTTCTTGATACACTGGAAAATATTAGGGTACAACCTAACACCCTAATAATGGGCAAATTCAACTACCCCACCATTAACTGGGAAAACTACTCATGTACCAACTCTTGTGCTCAACACTTTCTAGATTTCATAAATTCCAATGCCTTGGATCAACTTATCCACACCCCTACCAGGGGCAGCAATATACTAGACTTGGTCATTACCAACATGGGCAACTGGTGTTCCACACCAGAGGTCAGTTTTTTGTTGGTCAGATCCGACCACAAGCAAATCACCCTAGATATCCGCATCCCAGCCCCACCCCCCATTAGGGAAACCACCGTAAAAAAATTTCTCCAAAGCCAACTTCATGCTTCTTAAGACGGAAGTGGCAAACTTCATGACACCCATGCTGACGGACAATAGAGATACGACTGCTGAATCCTATACAATTGCACTTTATAAGCACTTACATGAATGCATGGATCGTGCAATCCCTAACAGAACCAAGATGCTATTCTCCAAAAAAAGGAAGCCAGTCTGGTGGTCCCCTGCTATAAACAAACTCTACAACAGAAGAAAGAAACTGTTGCAAAAAAGAGTAAATTCCCATGATTGGAGGAATTCCGTGGTCAGCCTCAGTAAGAAGCTGAGATCCCTCATAAAATCCTCTAAAGCTAGTTAAGAAAACAAAATCGCCACTGATTCTAAAGACAACCACAAAGCATTCTATAGCTATGTCAAGAATCTCAATGGCAACACTCAGATCTGCTCTGAGTTACAGCAAAATGGCACTAAATATACAGAACCAACTGATATTGCCAACATCCTGGCAGATAGGTTCAGTGCTAACTTTACCCCTCTCTCATCCCCTATAGGGCACATCTCTATATCGGAAGAATGCAAAGTACCTGTAATCACAGCTGCACAGGTAAAAAACACACTCTCCAAAGCCAAGAACACAGCATCCATGGGACCTGACAAAATCCCAGGCTGCGTTCTACATGAACTACAGAACAAACTGTCACCCCACCTAAGTACCATGTTCAATCATAGCCTCACTGAAGGCTTTGTGCCCACTGAATGGAGCACAGCAATGGTTATCCCACTCCACAAAGGGGGAGCCACCATGCACTCTGGGAACTACCGCCCCATTAGCCTGATGAGCCTGGTCTGCAAGGCTATGGAGCGTATCAACATGGAACTTATAAACAATGACACTGGTAATCTCCAAACTCTGGACCCTACCCAGTTCGGGTTTGTAAAAGGCAGATCATGTCTCCTAAACCTGATAGACTTCCTTGACGTGGTCACCAAAGCTGTAGATAAGGGTAAGGTGGTACACACAGCCTATCTAGATCTCGCCAAGGCTTTCGACACTATCCCCCACTCTGGAATTATGGACAAACTCACTAAACTAGGTATAAATCCCTATGTCACAAGATGGGTTGCCAACTGGCTCACTGACCGAACCCACACTGTGAAAGTAGCAGACTCTAAATCCAACTTCAGACCAGAGACAAGTGCAGTACCACAGGGTAGAGTCTTAGGACCTATCCTGTTTGGTATCTACTTCTCTGACGTACAGGCTAACACAGAAGGTCTTTGGCTAACAAAGTTTGCAGATGACTGCAAACTAGGAGCCATAATCAAATCTCCTAATGATGTGGATATCCTACAAAAGGGCCTCACTGAGACAGATGCCTGGTGTCAAAGCCATGGCCTCAAGCTCAATGCCAAAAAGTGCATTGTCATCCCTTTTGGTAAAAACTCTGTACCCATGACCTACCACATAGGTGGTAGTCTACTTAACACTGAAAGTGTGATAAGAGACCTTGGGACACAGGTGGACAGTAGTCTCTCCTTTGATAATCACATCACCACAGTTGTCAGGGCATCCTTCTATGTGGCACACCTCATCACAAAAGTTTGCTCATCCAGGAGAAAAGCGGTCATTGTTCCCCTCTACTCATCACTCATTAGACCCATTATAGAGTAAAATGCCTCTTTTGGTATGTACCTCACAAGACATCTACAACAACTGGAAAGGCCACAGAAATACCTCACAAAGAGGATTACCAGCCTCAAACAGATGCCCTACGCAGACCATCTCAAAAAACTCCAGCTTTACTCTGTTGCATATTGCCTACTCAGAGGCGATCTCTGCCTAACATACAAAGCTATGTCAAACCCAGAGCTGTTGGACATGCTCCACATAAAGAAATCCCAATCCATCCGAGCTACACACTCTAGGGACCTAAACCTTGTCACCACAATAAACAGAAAATGCTGGAGGGATAGATTCCTGTCTCAGAGACTTCCCGTACTCTGGAACAAACTACCCATCTATATCAAACAAACCTCCTCATTAGCACTCTTCAAGAAAAATCTTGATGATTGGATGGGAGATAGGAAATTCACCCCAGGGATCACTTCTGTGGCTCTGCTTGACAGGGGCACAGGAAAATAATTTTCTTGGGTGGCAAAAGCCAGGGTACCATTTGGCTATGCTTATATAAGCCCTAGGGCCAATAGCCTAGTATCTACCTATGAACCTATGAACCTATAGCTGGATCTTTTCTCCCTAGCCCTCCACTGAAAAGCAATCTTGCATGGCCCAGTCATGATTTCCTGGTAAACAGATATAAATAAACTGATGTCCCATCTGCTTGAATTGGTGGTAGGCCAGGTAGATGAAAAAGATCTCACAGCACCAATTTAAAAAGTAGGTGTAGTTCTCTGATGCTTTGGCAAAATTTCCCCTAGTAGTATGAACACTGTCTCCGGTCTCCCCAGAAAAGAGGCCACCTAGCCTTGTGGGACTAACCTGATGAAGAAAGGTTAAATAAATAAATAAATAACATAGCATAACACAAAATAAGATAACATAACATAATTTATCCACTGAATTACATGTCATCTCCATAACTTCATATTGTATCATTCTACAACACAGTTTATATGTATGTATGCATGTATGTATGTTTAAAGATCTGTGTCATATATTAGTATCTTCAGTCAGAATATTGCTTATAAGTTGTGGTTTGTTTCTTTCTCGGTGCTGCATATCTTGATTTGTTGCCACTGGCAGTGGGATTCAATAAACTTCAAGTAGGCTTCTCATGAAGCCTACATGGAGTTTACATGTTTGCACGTTGAGCAACAGTAGTGATTACATATTCATGCCGCATACTACATTTAAACATAAACAAGCACAGTTTTGTGGCTAGTAACAGTGTTGCAGGGATAGAAACCATGTAAAGCAACAGGGATAGCAAACTTATTTATTTTACAACAAACTAGCTTAGTGGGATTGCATGGAATGCCACAATGATTACCAGGTTTTATCATACATCAATGTATACGGTCCAAACACAGTACAGGACAGTGTATGCAGTGCAAAGTATTGTGGAATCCTATTCCAGGCATTCTGTACAAAAGTTGTGTAAATGATCTGTAAGGGTACATGGACTGCCATTAGGGACACACAAATTAAATGTAGGAATGAACAGAGGGAAAGAGGACAGGTGAAACATCATAATGTACAGCAGATGAGGGCATGTAAATGCAAGACAGTTGTAGCAGGAAGCTAATCACATATCAACATGGTACAGTATTGACTGTGCAATGAAAATGTATATTATGTGACTGTCAGACAAAGTGACATAACAATGGAGAAGATGTCTTTGTGATATAAGCATCCTGGCATAATAGAAAGGGCATCTATCAGGGGTGTTATATACAGTCGTGGTTGGGTGCATATTGCAAAGCTGTGCAAACTGATTTGCCTGAATATGACGGTGATGTCAGAAGAGGTCTCCAACAAGTGGAACACAGTTACAGGCCCATGGACAACAGTAAAAGAAGCACACACAATCATGAACAATATCAGAATAATACCACCAGTAATCCCATGTCTCTGACACAACATATGTGATTCTGAGTGATCATAAATGGTTCTGCATGAACACACTTGTACAACAATTTGACATGTCAGCAGTCTATGAGGGTAATCACACAGTCCTGACACTGTAACATCTGCTAGAGGTGTTACTTGGGACACTGCTATACCTGTATACAACATTAAAATCACTACCGGCTAGATGACTGGTTTGTATGGTAGGTATATATATGGCACAATCCACACTGTCACAAATGTAACCCAGCCATCAATGTTGTCAAACAACTATGCATGCACTGTGTGCATCACTGGAATAGGTATCACACATGCATCTGGTATAACACTTTGCTGGGGGTTCCACACCATCAGCCATTAAAATTTATGCAACAAAAAGAATACCCAAGTATGGCCAATAAGATGTGTGACAGCTCACTGTGGCAAAGATGGTACACTTCAGTTACACATCAGTAGAAGATGTGTAGGGAGGTACATGAAGAAGGGTGCATTGTAATCACCTAATAGTGTGAAGAAAGCTGTGATCTACGGAGGTATTATGGCCTTTGATGTGGATGTCCTTCACATAATCAGTAGTGTTACATGCAAGGGAGTACTCACCACTGTGGCCATGTGATGGTGGACATTCCACATACCATCTACCGCAGGACACAGGTCACATACCAATTGCTCTGCTTATAGGGTGTGATGCCTACATTATCCTTTGGTTGTGTCTTTATTTTCATAACATAAATCCCCCCATGTTTTTGTTTCATCTCATGTGTTGTCATGGCTTTGGCATCAATCTTTGGTGTATGTTGATACTGTCTGTATTATACTAATATCACAGTTGGAGTCACTGATTGCCCACAATCTGTAGTCCTCCAGACAGCTGTTTGAACACAGGATGTGTATGTCATTCTTGACATCTGTGACTTTAATGGACAGAAAGGGCCTAGCAGACAACCCTGATATACAGACCTGAACACTGGACCTGAGGTATAGGTCACTTCACACATTTCAACATATTTAGATGCCACATATGTGATCTAATGGTCTACCCACTTGGTGATATTGGTGTGACAGTGCTGAGTGAATATCTCAGTGTGGATATGTGTCAAATGCCTTGTCCTGGTCAAGTACCACATGATGATAGTGTTGTCATCATGCATGCTGTTGATGACCTCTTTGAGGACATCTAACAGATTCAATAGACATGGATGTAGCATTAACAACTCACACGTCTGTTGCACACAGCCGGGATATTACTAGTATCCATTTAGAAAAGGTCCATGATTGCATGTTGGTCTATCTCACAGATGAGGGGAGTCACGATGTGTCTAAACATGTATGCATCAGGTGCTGCCCCCCCACTCAGATGGATACATGTTGATGTGTACCCTTCTACAGGAACATAGACCATCTGGAGCATGTCTCGAAGTGTGTATCTAACCATGTCAGGTAGGTGTATGTTCTGAGTCAAGCTATGACTATGATGTTGTCACAGCCCATTGATTTTGTGTGATAGACCTGGATGAAGTTAAGACAGTGCATACTGCTATCTTGATCTGGCCTAGGGCTTGGACACAATCCCCCACTCAGGTATCATTGATTAACCCTTATGTCACTAAATGGGTAACCAGTTGGCTCACTGACAGAACACATGCTGTGAATGTTGGTGAATCATCCTCTACCGGTAGAGCTATCACCACTGGCATACCCCAAGTATGTGTGCTGGGCCTTTTACTGTTTAGAATCTATTTCTCCACAGTCCAGTCCAAAATATGTGGCATTTTGCTTACCAAGTTTGCTGATGCTTCCAAATTTGGTGCAATCATTGAGTCTGCCAATAATGTTAAGATACTACCGGAGGGGCTAACAAAGTCAAATGATTAATCCCAAAGCCACACAGTCTACAACTAAAAATAAAATATGTCATTATTTTGGCCTTCAGCACAGTGGAATTTCCTGTTAATTACAGCACTGACAACATTCCACCTATGCTGAAATCCAGTGGTGCAAGACCTGGAAACACTCGCCAATCGCAATTTGAACTTTGGCCACTAAGTGTCCACAGTGGTACAGAAAGGCAACATACATTATGCACCTCATAAGTCAGGCCATCATATCCAGATCTGAGGATGATATAACACAGCACTGTACACAAACCTCATCAGAACACAAATAGAGTATAATGCTCCCTTTTGCATGTACCTCACCAAACACCTGCAACAGCTAAGATAGATCACAGGGTTTCTTGTCAGGAAAATACAGAGCCTACAAACCATGCAATGATGTATGTGGATACACTGAAAGTGCTGTCACTGTAATCTGTACCATATAAGATGAGGTGATGTGTGCCTGTCCTACAGACTCTGACCCTGCTCTGATGGAAATTCTGTACATCCACAAATCAGCTATAGCTGATGACATCAGCACAGTCCAGTGAGAAGAAGATGGTAATAACAGTGTCCCACATGCTGGTGTAAAATGCTCTCTCTAATGTCAAGCAAGTGCACAAACACACACACATCCCAGTTGACTGCAGTGAGAACAGAATCTCTACCTAAGTACACAGACTACAACACTCTGTATTTAAGTAAGCACCACAGCTCAAGTCTGACTTGGAGAGTCTCAGACAACACTTTATATGTGATGACATCGACAGTGTCTGGTGGGGAGAAAATAGTAATAGCAGTGTCCCACATGCTGGTGTGCAATGCTGCCTCTAATGTCAACCAAGAGCACAAGCACACACACACACACATACACACACATACACACACACACACACACACACACACACACACACACACACACACACACACACACACACACACACACACACACACACACAAACTCCCCATATGACTGCAGTGTGATCAGAACCCCTACCTAAGTACACAGACTACAGAACTCAGTACTTTATACAAGCACCATAGCACATGTCAGACTTTTACATGGCTGCAAGGCAATTTATAGTGGATAACGTCAGCACTGGATATTGGAGAGAAGATGTTGGGAGACCTGTATGAAATAGATGTGTAGGCATGTGCAAGTGTCAAAATATTGGCAATCCATGGGATTGGAGTGGTAAATGTCAGATACACACTTATGCTCCACTGACTAGATAGACACACACACACACACACACACACACACACACACACACACACACACACACACGTGCACACACACGTGTGCACACACACACACACACACACACACACACACACACACACACACACTCACACACACCTCCCAGTTGACTATAGTGAGAACAGAATCCCTGCCTAAATACACAGCCTACAGAATTCAGTGCTTTACACAAGTGCCATGGCACAAGTCTGATTTTTACAAGACTGCAGGGCACCGTATAGTGGATGACATCAACCCTGGATGATGGAGAGAAGATACTATAAAGCCTGCATGAAATGGATAGCTAGCCATGTTCAACTGTCAAGATATTAAAGTTCTGCATGTTATCAGATTGATGAGCGTCCAATGTGTAGTATCTGGTATTGTGTTCCAATATGCAGGTATACTTTAAGAGACAGCTTTACAAACTATATGCAAACAGTTGTCCACATTTCTACAGGTACTGGAAAATCTGAATGTGTATTGTCACTTTAAAGATGTGTATGGTACATAACACAACATTTGTCATTAATTTATGTAGTGTAGTTGATATATTTGTGGTTGCAGTGCATGGAGAAGGTAACAGATGGCTGCATTGTAAATATCTTAGATAGGACACTCATTTTTTTCTATTTCCACTAATAGTTTCATGTCATGAACACTAAATGGACAGTAAACAAAAGTAATGCATGTTATCGTCTACTTTCCGTAAAGCATACGCTGAGCAGTGGGCTTGAGCAATGGTTGGCAAAGTGTTTGTGCATGCAAGATACACATTTGTCCTGCTTTCCCTGTTTACACTTAATGAAGTGGTGAGCAAACATGAGGCTCATTGCTAAAATTCTAGGAGTTCTCAGTATTGAGGGTATGAAACTCAGCTGCTGTTTAGCTGACTCTGTGGCAGCAGGTGTAAATGCATTCATACATTTCTTTTTGAGCCCAGATGATATAGGGTTTAAATCCAGGTAAATGTAATACTTTTAAATAAGTAGTAATAATGCAATAAAATCAATCTTTATACTACATTTACCATGTGCTACTGTGTGTTGATGTAGCACAGCTTGTTTAAGCAGCATTGCGCGGAGGCAATTGCACCACTGAAGAGCCAGTCACCATCTCTTGGCATTGCTGTGCAATGCCAAACTCCTCTCAAACAAAGAGGCCAAAACGTGAAGGGTTCCATTGTTTTTTTGTTATTTACATGTGCTTTGTGTGATTCTTTTTTTTTTTACCAGATTATAGGTGCCAAAATGGGGTCGACAGGAAAGTGGTGAAGAACAAAGAGAAAGCAATATAGAAATGTGCAGGAGGGAAGTAGGTAGGAAAAAACATAGCTATCCATGTCTTCAACAGTGTAAAATTAAAATATTTACAGAATATTAGCTGACTTTAGACTGTCACTTCCGCAAAGATGGATGACAACAATGCAATCATGTTGTGCAATAAGACAAGTGTGGAATGGAGAGCTATGTATGGGATGATATTCGTTGTGAGACAGGTGGCCATTTTTCATTTTAACTCAGTAAGAAAGGAATGCTGGGTAAGGGATGCTGTTATTTCCGGGTCAGGTAAGTTGGGTAGGTGTGGAAGCAAATGCAAACAGGACAAACAAGACAAGACACAGGGATGGTGAGGGACACAAAAGGTTGGGAGACACCATGATTGGGTGAGGGAGGGGACAACTCAAGCCCATGCCTGTCAAACATGGGGACAGTGAGAATCTAGTTCCCACCCACAGGACTATCCTCTCTCTCTCCCCTTACTCTGCTGGCTGCTGGAGGGCTTGACAACTTCTCCTCCTGTGGATCATGAGGGAGAGCAGCTTCTCCATCTAGTGTAATCCTACACAAAAGGTGCTGTGGATGACCCTACTCACCAAATCTGGCATCTCTTGGTAGGTGATGAAATCCTTACCTCTCCCAGTACTCTTCGAGGGTCTCACAGCATCAGCTGCCTGGGTAGTCCTACTTGAGGGTGCAGGTAGTGCAGAGACAGCAGAGAGAGTACTGCCAGGTTGTGTCCCAGATGTGCAGGGTTTCGGTGCTGGAGCCAGTGGAGCAGGGGCAGACTGAGCCACTGGGGTTGGTCTATCTCACTGTGCTGTGAAGTATTTAGTCATTTGCTACAGATAGATGACATGGAGACATTTTGATGATCCATAACAGAAAATAAAAAAAGAGATAAGGTCTGTAGTGAGAGAAAAAAATAGATAAAATTAGTGCCATCGTATGTGACAAACAATGCATTATCACAATAATACAACTATTGTATCTGATGTTTTACATTTAAGTATATTTCCTAACAATTACAATATATAATTACAGATTGCGCAAAGTAATCCTTGCAATGTGTAGATAGTGCACATATGCTTGGTCCAATTATACAGATTACAGTTAACAGCAGGGAATTTATGCCACTTCTATAGACTTTAATTTATGTAATATTATTAAAGAATTGCAGTATTGTATAGTTGTTTCTCATGGTATTTGAACCCACAGCCTCTGACTACAGTGTTACACTTGACTCCTAAAGTTAGTTTGTGCTACAAATTTATACACGCATACTTGCTTTTACAGTTTAGGATATGCATGTTTACTTTGCTACTACTGTATAGAAAACAAAAACATTTTTCTTTAACTTTTACAACTACAATAATACTTCTCTTGTGCTGCATACATACCACTTTCTTCCCTTAGTCTCTCCAGATGATCAACATGAGCTTGCCTATCCACTACTATTTCTCGATTAGCTGTGAAAGAAAAGAAAAGAAAAAAAGAGCATTATGTATGCCAGTGTTGCCTACATTTAGCTTTCTGTGTTTTATAAATTCCCTTTATTAGCATACTTACACAACTGTGGGATGTCGCTAGTTTGAAACCCATCCAACCACTAGTTGTGTGTATCCCTCTTGTGCCATGCCTTTTTGGGTCATTAAAGTGGTGCCTCCACTGTTTTTCAGTGCATGGGATGCCAGTCACACTGGATACAGTCTTGGCCAGACTATCCCAAGCCAAAAACATGTACTGGGAGCCAGAATAGTCCCTGTGCAGAAGCCTTTGGCTGTGGTGCTTTACCAGGAGTCCAATAGACATCCCGGATTCCTGAATACCGCACCTCTGCATCCTAAATTGGGCACCTTCCTCTCTAACACCAGACATGTCTAATCCAAAAGCAATAGCAATAGCAAATAATGATTTCCAGCCAATTCCTGTTATCACTTTTACTGGTAGTAAAAGCAAACTCATAAAATAATGCCAACTGCATTTGCATGATATTAAGTGGAGAGCAACAGTGCCAAGCAGGGAGGGAAGCAAGCTTTGAAATTGGAAGGTTAATCTGACAGTTGACATTAGTTTGTGGGTGTCTGCTGTTGTAACTGTTAGGTGATTTAACTTTGCAGACATGCACTGGGGGCATGATGTTATGACCTAACACATATTTGTTTGGCTTTAGACATTGTTAAAACTATGCATAAGGGAGAAAATACTGCAGTGATTTTCCATCTTTGCCACAGAAGAAGTGCTTCTCAGACATGGCCATGAATCATTCATAAATACAGATGACAGATTGAAGTGTTGACCATGCATGTGGGTGACCTGATAAAGTCCTTGTATATACATTTATTTGTGTATGAGTCATTGTGAAGGCCATCCAAATCCAGATAGTAAAATTATACATACAGAAACATAGTGGACAGTATACCTTCAGTCATAGATCTGAACCTTCAGATCACAGTAAGGGTGCCTTATTCCTCATATTTATAATTCATATAAGTGCCACTATTTATAATTATGTATAAAGTGTTATAAGTGATACTTAATATAATGTGAAATGGAACAGTAAAAATGTCTGAAATTTCCTGTATTAGAACCCAGGACCATATGTATGGCAGCCCTACACTTACACTTGTTGCCACAGAAATATTGAAATAACACTTGTATATTTTCATGTTCATTACTATAAACTGAACTGTCACAACAGTAAAAATATATTGTACTTCCTGTATTAGAACCCAGGACCATCTGTATTACAGCTCTACACTTAAACCTGCTGCCACGGGAATAGTTAAGTAACAGTTGCATAATTCCCTATTAATTCTTAACTTCTGTGTGTTAACCACCATGCAACTATGCTTAGCGTGTTTTCATGGTGCCCAACAGAATTAATAGAATAAATCCATTTTGAAATTGTTGACTGCTTCCTGTCTTCAGGTGTTCGATGGCTGCAGGTGTTGGGGAACCTTGCTAACTGCTGCACAACATTGTTTAGTGGTGTTGCAAGATGGAAAGCAAAAACTGCAACAATGTATCCTGTTTGACCTGTATATTGTCTACACCCTGTCTGCAGTTTATTCTGTCTGTTTCCTGTTTGGGCCACTAGTCCAGGTTTGCGCACTTCTAAGCATCACCCAAATGAGATACACAGAGCAAAATATGACATTTATTGTGTTTCTCCATTTTCCCTGTTTGCACTAAGCCACACACTGCGCAAACACATGCATTAAAAAAGGGGGAAATGATAAGAAAGGAAGAAAAGAAGTCTGTTAAATCAACAACACTACAAAAATTTATGTTGGTACACATAAAATATTTTCACAAGGTTTGGATTTGAACTCTCACTCCAATGAGCCTTCAAAACACAGTAAGGGTGTCTTATCCCTCTTTGCCACAGAAACAGCTTTGCAGCAAAGAATGAAAATCATTGTGAATACAACCAACTGCAACATCATCCACAGTACTAACAAAACATATGTCAGTTATTTGTACATGTATTAATTTCATATGTAGTCCACTGAGTGATCACACAACTGTTTATGACTATTGCTTGCATAAATGCAGCTCTGTCTTATCTGTCTGTGTTTGTTGTTCATTCTTGTCTTATCTCACCACTAATCTGAGACCTGCAATCTGTAAGGCATTCTGTCCTTAATATGTGTGGGGATATTATATTGCAATAATATACAGTTGTCAAGAAACAAATGGGAGGTTGTATGTTACTGAACAGAAACTATAAAATATGTATTGCTTACTTAACATTTAAGACCTTGATACAACAAGCACTTTGTAAATCTAACCTAGCTGACACACCCACTGGAGGTGAGGGGGTCTGAATTGCTGTTATGTTTTCCTTCTCCCCTCAAGTAATCACTTACAGTTGCAATCCATTAGCAACAAACACTGAGAGGGAGTGGCTGCACTATGTTTACATCAGATATATGGAACCAAGTGCTTGGGATTCAGCAATTCTAATGAGTTCACACCTCATTTGCATCTTCACCATTTTCACAGCCCTGAATCTACACTATAAAAAGGAAATTGTGTAGCTAGGGAATCTGAGAGTGAGGAGACATGTTTATGTAGATAACACAGAAGAGGATATTACTTTGGGATATATCTGCACATAAGACTACTGACCTCGATAAGATATGCTTGCAGTTTTCAGCTATATAGTGGATATGCTGAAATGTCACTAAGAAAAATATGTTAGTATATCTATACATTAGCAAACACTACATTTTTCTGTATGCATTTCTTAAACATGTACTGATAGCATAGGCATGTTTTCAGGGCATTTTACTTTTTCAGATGCACAGCCTTATTAACTGTCATTACAAATGCTAATGTTACAACTGTTTTTCTCTTTACAGTCTTCTGTTGTTATTTCCATGAAATGTAAATTCAAATTGTCAATGACACAGGGGTATTAGCCTTACAGGATGGCGCATACACACCTCTAGGGGCGTGCTGGCCATACATATACAAGACTGTTAATTGCATAAAATGGAAAGTTCTGTGGTAAATCTGTATGCATGTTTAGCATTTAACTGATGGTGTGTTAGCAAAATGTCATTTGTCTGTTGTTTTGTGGGTGGGGGAGCCAAGTTCCATTTCTGTGTTGACACAAACAAAATTTGCTATTATTACACTCCTTGTTTTGGATCCAACCTTGCTTTGTGTGTGATTGTAATATGTCACACCACACAATTTCTTGCTGGACAGAGGCACAGGGAACTAATCTAAGGGGGCAGCGAAAGCCAACACATTCTGGTTAGACTTATAAATGCCTTCAGGCAGATAGCCTAGTACCTACCTATGAACCTATGAACCTAAATATCTCTAATAAACACCCAAACTGTTTAAACCACAACAAAACTGGAAAGCAGAACCAAGCTGGATAAAAACGGCACGGACTATTTTATTCAAGGTAAGCACTTTCAGCTAAGCAAATGCCCAGCCTTCATCAGACCTAATATCTCTTTTTTCTCCAGTGGATAATAGTGAAATACTACATTTTATGTATTATATATAAGCAGGAAACCACGATATGTTAATGAGATAGTATTGGGGACCTTTCCCCTAAATATACTTTTACATTTTTAAGATTTATACTCATACTTACTGTTCTATTAAATTGTTGGACAGAAGTTTAACATATTTTTATTTAAACTAGTGTAACTGTGGATTTTAGAAATATTAACATGGCCATTTTAAATATATGCTGTTATTCCTTAAATAAATGTGACTAGCACTTTAAATTTTTAGCTGGGATGTCATGCGACTTACTGAGCTGGGATGTCATGCGACTTACTGAGAGGGTTATTTAAACTGTTTCTTGTGAATGAAGTACTTGTATCTGATAAAGTTCAACTATTTGGTGTGGATGAAAAGCGCTTTATAATAAATTATTCCAGACGTGGTGCCTTATTCTTTGGGATTTTACATTCTGGCTGATTACATGGGCTTGTGGGGTGGGAGTATCATACAAGTTCTTGTTAAAAATATTGTTAAAAGGCATATAAAGGGCAAAAATCTTTAACCCCCTATGCTACTGTTCATTGTGATGATGGCGTCCTTACCTTTTACTTAACTTCTTCCAGGACTATCCACCACAGGGAGCCTACAATCATCTGCACATGGTAAGCCAAACATTTTTATGTCAGTACTGATGAGCAGTTCAAAGAAATATTTAATTTGTGATGTGGGTGTCAGGCCTGCTGAGTCTGCCGAGTATATTGCTGTACTGTCTGTAATAGTGGCACAGCTGTCAGTTTGTTAGCATATATTGGGCTATAGTACTGTGAGTATTCATTTCTTTCCTGTGTTGCTTATTATCACAGATGATCTCACCAGTGGATGTGTGAGACTCTTGCCACCTGATGTCAGAGTATCAGCAGACTCTGATGATGATGGTGGCCAAAGACAGCCACAGAAGGAGGGTGCACAGATTGAATCTGACACTGAGGTCAACATTCAGCTATCCCTGTAATTCCATCGGACACAGCCAATAAGCCTGCCCCAACCCATTCTAGTGAGCCCTCAGATATTGGACAGGTGAAGGGTGAGACACTCAAATCAGGGAAGTGTGGAAACTGTGGCTTTAGTGCCTGTTGACTTTTGCTGTAGCCAAAGTGTGGCAAGGTGCCACGCAGGAGGGTTGTCAGTAGTGCTCAAAGGAGGCCTACTGTCCATCCTCCACCTTATACAGGTTTGTCTTCCATTGCCACTCGACATATGTTTAGGGCCCTCATGGAGGTGCAGGCGTGTTCCAATAGGTCCTCCACACAAATGTTTAGAGTTGTAGATGTAGCACAGGCTGACATGCATGACTGCCTCCACTGTGTTTCCAATTCAATGGATCGGATGAATGATACATTGGAATGGACAGTGTCTGTGATGGAATGTCTGCTAGGAGGGGGACAGCATCCATGTGATTGTAGGTCAGCCACATCATCTGATGTTAGCCTACATGGCCGTGCCTGATCACACTGTCATAGTGGCACTACTTCCACTGCTCCATCAGTGGTTGAGGTGTCTACACCCAGACATGGCAGGATATGGGGTCATGGTCCTGGGACTCCTAGTGAGGAGTACTTGTCCAGCAGACATCAATTACATTCAGGTAGCAGCAGTGCATCTGACCATTGGTGTAGATATGCCAGTGCAACTCCTGGCATAGCCAGTTCTCATGGTTGGATATGACAACAATGAACTACCCCCTCTACTATACACAGCTCACAATTGTCTAATGTACCAAGACGTAGAGCTAGCACAGAGCTTGGCTGTGTTCTTGCAGACACTCTCACACCAGTTTCACCTGGAGGGCCCATACAGACACACACGCACACACACACACACACACACACACACACACACACACACACACACACACACACACACACACACACACACACACACACACCAGTTACATAGGTTCATAGGTGCATAGGTGTGTACTAGGCTAATGGCCCTGAAGCCTATATAAGCCTAGCCCAAGAAGATTCTCTGGCATCATGCCACTCAAAGTTAGTTCCCAGTGCCCCTGTCAAGCCACTGAAGTGATCCCCGGGATGAACTTCTTATTGCCCATCCATTCATCAAGATTTCTCTTAAAGAGGGGCAGTGAAGTGCTCTGCTTGATGTGGATGGGATGTTTGTTCCAGAGTATGAGAAGTCTCTGGGTTAGGAACCTATCCCTCCAGCATGTTCTGTTTATTGTGGTAATGATGTTTAGGTCCCTGGAGCATGTGGCATGGAGGGATTGGGATTTTTTTAGGTGTAGCATATATAGCAGTTCTGGGTCAAACATGGTTTTGTAGGTCAAGCAGAGATAGCCTCTAAGTAGGCGATAAGAGACAGAGTATAGCTGGAGTTTTTTGAGTCTGTTCATATAGGGCATGTATCTAAGGCCTAAGATCCTCTTAGTGAGGTATTTTTGTTGCCTTTCCCGTTGTTGTAGATGTCTAGTGAGGTATATACCAAATGAGGTGTTGTATTCTATAACAGGTCTAATGAGGGATGAGTAGAGAGGGACTATGACCTCTTTCTTCCTGGATGAAAAACCTTTTGTAATTTGATGTGCCACATAGAAGGGCTTTCTGACTACAATGGCAATGTGGTTATCAAAGGAGAAGTTGCTGTCAACCTGTGCCTCCAGGTCTCTTATCACACATTCAGTGTTTAGTGGACTACCTCCTATGTGGTAGTTCAGTGGCTCCGAATTTTTCCCAAAGGGAATGACAATGCACTTTTTCGCATTGAGCTTAAGGCTATGGTTCTGACACCAGTCACTGGTGTCATTAAGGCCTTTTTGCAGAATGTCTACATCAGCTGGAGAATCAATAATGGCTCCTAGTTTGCAATCATCTGCAAACTTGGTCAGACAAAGTCTCTTTGTGTTGGCTTGAACTTCAGAGAAATAGATGCCAAACAGGAGAGGACCTAGGACCAGTCCCTGTTGGACACCACTTGTAACTGGTCGGTAGTCAGATTTGGAATCCACTAACTTTACAGTGTGGGTTCTATAAGTGAGCCAGTTGGCAACCCATCTTATGACATAGGGGTTTATGCCTAGTTTAGTGAGTCTATCTATGATTCCTGAGTGTGGGATGGTGTCAATGGCTTTGGCAAGATCTAGGTAGGCTGTGTGAACTACCTTGCCCTCATCCACAGCTCTGGTGACAGACTCGAAGAAGACTAATAGGTTGAGCAGGCATGATCTACCTTTCACAAACCCAAAATGCATCCAGAGTTTGGAGATTCCTTATGTCCTTATTTATAAGGTCCATGATGATGCTCTCCATAGCCTTACATATCAGACTTGTCAGGCTAATGGGGCAGTAGTTCCCTTTGTGGAGTGGGATAACAATAGCAGTGCACCATTTGGTAGGAATGAAGCCTGAAATGAGGCTGTGATTGAACAGGATTCTCAGGTGTGGTGTCAGTTCACTTTGTAATTCATGTAGAACACAGCCAGCGATATTATTAGGTCCCATGGAAGCTGTATTCTTGGCTTTGGACAGTGCGTTTTTTACCCATGTAGCTGGGATAATAGGGACTTGGCATTCCTCAGGTATTGTGATAGGCCCTCTAGGGGGTAAAGTTTGTACTGAACCTATCAGCCAATATGTTGGCAATATCAGTTGGTTCTGTATATGTATTGCCATTGTGCTGTAACTCAGAGCAAATCTGAGTATTGCCATGTAGATTCTTGACATAACTATAGAATGCCTTGTGGTTGTCTTTAGAATCTGCAGCAATTTTGTTTTTGCAGCTAGCTTTAGAGGATTTGATGATGGATCTCAGTTTTTTGATGAGGCTGACAAGGGAGTTTTTCCAGTCTTGGAACTTCACCCTTTTCTGCAACAGTTTTTTCCTTCTGTTGTAGGGTTTGTTTATGGTGGGGGACCACCAGATTGGCTTCCTTTTTTTGGAGGAGACCATCTTACTTCTGTTTGGTATGGCCCGTTCCATGCACTTGTGTATGTGCTCATACAGTGCATTGGTGTATGATTCAGTCATGCACATATTTTCCATTTGCATGGGTGTCGTGAAGTTAGTCACCTCTGTTTTTAGAAGTCCAAAATTGGCTTTGGAAAAGTTTTTTACAGTGGTTTCCTTTGGGGGGGGGGGTGAGAGTGAGATGTGGATATCCATGGTGATTAGCTTGTGGTCAGATCTGACCAGGGAGGAGTTGATTACTGGTGTAGTGCAATGGTTGCCCATGTTAGTAATGACCAGGTCAAGGATGTTTCTACCCCTGGTGGGGGTGAGAATGAGTTGGTCCAGGGGCATTGTAATTAATTAAATCCAGAAAACATTGAGCAAGTGTGTTGGTACATGAGTAATTTTCCCAATTAATGCAGGGGTAATTGAAGTCTCCCAGTATAAGGGTATTGGGTTGTATCCTAATATTTTCCAGTGTGTTTAGGAATGTGGAGTGGGAGTCTTGGGACATGGTAGGGGATCTACAGCAGGCTACAACCTGGATTGCAGCTTTACCCAGTTCAGCCATGAGACTTAAAGCTCATTCTGTCTCAGTGGACTTTTGCTACTTTATCCAAATGTCTGCCTGTTTCTCTTTCTTACTCACATCCTTTTGTGTCAGCCTAGGCTTCCTGCCCACCCCCCCCACCCCCACACACACACACAAACATCCTGTGCGAGTGATGATAACTGTGCCATATCCTTGTTTTCTCTCGTTTGGATTCAGGGATACATAAGCTTTGTGTCTGATGCTCAGGCTGTATAGCTGACTTAGTACTTAGTATATTTGTGTTTGTGATGTTGTTTTGCCAATTGTACTTTTGACATATTTTAGTCTTAGAAATTTAGACAGTTGAGAGAATGAAAACAGTTTTTTGTGTCAGCATTTTTAAGAATCTTCTGAGGGTTGTGAAGTCTGAAACTGATAGACAACAAACTTGCGAAAAAATACTAGTACTCTCAAACAAAAGCTATCAGAGACAGAATCCAGTCCACAAAAAGGCAAGATAAATCCATTTAATATGAAGCGCTTTTCGTCGCCTACAATGAGGCAACTTCTTCAGATGAATTTCAATTAAAAAGTGCAATTTTATATGCTAATCTGATCACATGGTAAAGGAAACGTTGTACCAGTGTAACACAAAATAGTGCTAGCAGTATATAATTAAAAAAACACATTAGAATTTTTAACTATTATTTGTGCACTCGCCTAAGCTATGGATTATGAATTAACAAGATGTTAACTCATAGTAGGCAAATTTACCAACCTTTGTCTAAAGATACATATTACATGAATACATAATAAGATACAGTTAAATCAAGAAATAAGTAAAAGTTAAAAATCGATAGTTAGACTTCAATGTTAAAAACATTCACGAACCTGGATGCTAGTACAAACTAAGAGAAAAGTACAAGTATGTTATTAGTTTAGTTAGTTCCAGTTTTTCATCAAATAATTAAAATTAAAATTAGTATATATAGACTTCACAATTGATGAAATAACTTACTAGTAATGAATACTAGGTAGGTGTGTTAAAAGTCTATCTATCCAGGCTTTTAAGTTTTAAAAGACACACGATATTACAGTGTTCGTTTAAGCCAGGCTCAAAGAATGCATTAGTTCTTATTTGCCATGACAATTCACGGTCTTCCAAAAGCAAGTTTAAGGGCCCTCCTCTAATATCATATTGGATTTGCTCGATTGCTCTAAATTTAAAACTATGACCTTCGTGAAACATGACATGTTTGGCTAAAGCATTTTCTTCTTTATTGTTAGCTATTGCATAAGCGTGTTCATATATTCTGTCTTGTAGACGACGTTCAGTTTTGCCTATGTAGAATGCTTTGCATAATGTGGAAGAGGCTACATAGACAACTAGTTTGGAGTTACAGTTTAACTTGTAGTTTGTGTTATATTGTTTGTCATTGATAGTAAATTTTGTACCTATACTAACAAATTTACACATACTACAACAACCACAAGAGTACATACCCACTCTCTTAGTAAATTCTTTTGTTTTACCCGATTCAAGGATACTTTTTAAATTCTTGCCTCTCCTAAAAATAATTTTAGGATAATCACTAAATTTTGTAGACAAGTTTTTATCATATTTAAATAGTTCCCAGTTTTTATATAATATATATCTCATATTAGAGCTATCTGAGTTGAATGTTGTAATAAAACTACATTCAAAACTCATAGTTCCACTACTGTCTGTTGTTTCAACATTATTCACTTCAGTTATATTTTGAATGTTACTAACTGTGTCTATAGAAAAATTAAAATTAGGTGAACTATTACTACACAAAAGTTGACGTGCATTTAAAATCGGGGTAATAGAACCATTCTCTCTTTTTAACTTGACTTCACTAAATGAGTTCTTAAGTCCAATGGGTAACCCCTCTGTTGGAACATATTTTCTAATAAATTACATTCTATAATAAAGTCACTATAGAGAGAAGTCATACGAGCAGCTCTTATCATTTGTCCTTTTACTATGGCTCTTTTTTGTGACAAAGGATGTGAACTAGTGAAGTGTAAATAAGAGTTGCAGAATGTAATTTTCCTATAAATTTTGTAAATGTATTTATTGTTGACCAAGTCTTTGATTAAGTTAATGTCTAAATAGTTGATGTTTTCTTCTTGAAAATTAGATGTAAATTTAAAGAAACTTGTTGTGTTGTTAAGGTAGTCGAGAAATTTTATAGCTGGTTCTAAGTTACCTCGAAATAAAATAAATATGTCGTCGAGGAAACGTGTATAGTACACGATATTCGACATCCATTCAGCATGTTCAAATATATAAAACCTTTCCCAATATACCATAACTGTATTAGCGAAGCTTGCTACACAAGGGGAGCCCATTGCTACCCCGCATTTCTGTAGAAATAACTCATTGTTAAATGAAAAATAGTTGTTAGTAAGTATGATGTCTAGAAGGGTTGTTACTAAATAAGTTTCTTTACTAGAAGCTCCTTTTTTGGATAGGAATAAATTGACCCATTCTAGACCTTCGAGATGTGGGATTGATGTGTAAAGGTCTACTATGTCAATTGTAAGAAAATCAATGTCATTATCGTAAGGGATTTAATTTATACTTTTCAAAAATGCCCACGAGTCTTTACATACTTGTGACTCGGTTGACAAGTACTTTTTTAATATATGGTCTACCACCTTTGCACAAGCATATGTGATCGAATTACGCCCGTCAATAAGTGGTCTCAATGGTGGGTTAAGTACATTCTTGTGTATTTTGGGCACTGCAAATAAAACAGGAATTTTTGGCCAGATTATAGTCATGTAGTTGTATAAATTGGCGTCAATATACCCCTCTATGAACAGGTCATTGATGTAACCCTTAATCCGGCCATGAGCAATATTAACCTCATTTGTGGATACCTTGTCGTAGGTGTTGCTATCTAAAATGGCCTGCACTCTGTCTATATAGTCAAACTGGTCAAAAATTGCAAGGCCTCCGCCTTTATCAGGTTTTATTGCTCTTACTTTAAGTGACTTAAAGGTGTTTAGTGAAATAGTTTCATCTAAGGTGGTGTTAACTGTTAGTACATTTTTGTGAAACTATTTGTTACGGTTATCAACTAAACATCTCAAGTCCAATTCTGTAACAGTCTCGAACAAGTTCAATACAGGATGTAGAGGAGGATTGTATTCACTGGCAACTCTAAAAACGTGGTTGGAATGGGAAGAGTTGCCAAACAAAAGATTCAGGTTCAGTTTCCTCACGAAGTTTTAAGTCTTTGATTGTTTGAACTATATCCATCTGTTGATTAGGAACGAAGGTGTTACCCTTCGCTAAGAGTTCCACGAGAACTGGATCAGTTTCAATACATGAATAGTTAAATATGTTGAAGTCACCTGTTTTGTTTTTTACAATGGCAACAGGATGATGCCTGTCATGTGTTATCTCCTGGGTCTGTTGTTCGGACGCTGTTTGTTTTTTTGTTGTTGTTGTTGTTGATAGTTATAGTTAGGTTTTTTTGGAATTGCTCCTGAATGGTAGCTATTGAACTTGTTTGCTTGATTAAGGCTATTCGAGTTGTCTGGTTGATAATTACTAGTGTTCTTGTTGTTTGCCCGAAGGCGGTCCGACCATCTGTTTTGGTTCAGGACCGGTGTTGTAGTATTGTCTACAACTACTGAGGCAGAATTTGGAACATTGTTGTCAGTTAAGTTAGAATCATCATCTGTTATGTTAAACGCGTTGTTGTTACTGCTTAAAATTGCTGCACCAACTTGAGCACTAGAAGGTTTTGAGTATGCAGACCCATTATTATATGCTGTACGGTCTCTGTTCATTTTTTTAGCTTTATTAGCTCGTAATCTATCCAGTAATTGGTCGATGCTAACGAAGCTCCTTTCGTATTCATATTTGTATCTAGGGAAGTCAGCGTGAACAATGATGACAGAATTTATTTCAACCACTTCCCTAGATAAATCTGCTATTTGTATAGCATAATGTTTAAGCATTAGTTCCATTAATGCAAAGCCCTGCTGATCGAATAAAGAAATCAATTCTAAGTGAAACAGAGAGTCAGCTATAAGACCTGAAGGGTACAGGTGGTGTCTTAAACCCTTAGGAACTAAATGTTCTTTTAAACATTCTTGAAAATAGTTAGTTTCAAGTTGGAGCTTTTTAATTTTAACTAATTTTGTGTCCAACAGTTTCAATTGATCAGTTAAAGCAGGTGAACTAACCTGTGTTGCTGTAGCGTTGTCAGCTGGTTGCCCCATATTTGCATGCTGAGTGAATTTAAATTTACTTGTATCTTGGATCCACTCATCGAATTGCGGGGTACAACTGAGCCCTACAACGCTGTTACGAGCCCCAGGTGTATCAGTGCGAAGTCTGTTTTCATCGTTTAGACTACCAGTATTTTCGTTGTTTTCATTAACTGGGTTTCCGCTCGGTACTTGGTTGTTTGAATTTGGACATCTAGTTGTTACTGTGTTAGATGGAAGTTGTTGTCCTGGCGGAATGTAGTCAGAATTACTGGTTGCTGTATCCGAAGACAAAGTTGCTTTAGGTAACTGTGTATCCAAACGCGCAGACAAAGCCATATAACAAACGATAGACAACAAACTGGTGAAAAAATACTAGTACTCTCAAACAAAAGCTATCAGAGACAGAATCCAGTCCACAAAAAGGCAAGATAAATCCGAAAGTCTGAAACTGAAATGTGTCTCACTACTGTTACACTTTGTTCAACTATTTTAAAATAAGCAACTCCCTATTTGCTACATTATAACTGTACCTTTTATATCAATTGATTATAGGATCATAGGAAGTTACTAGGCTATTGGCCCTGTGGCCCTTACAAGCCTAGCCAAGAATTTAGTCCATATTCCAACAAGTCAGCACCCTATGCCACTGTCTAGCAGTGACATAGGTAGAATCCCAGGGGTGTATTTTCTGTTCCCCATCCAGTTATCCAGGTTGGGCTTAAAAAGGTTTAATGAGGTAATCTGCTTTACATGGAGAGGGAGTCTATTCCACAAAAGGGGAGTCTCTGGGACACAAATCTGTCTCACCAACAAGTCCTATTGATGTCACAGACCAGGTTGAGGTCTCGCGTGCGGGTTACTCGAGTGGAGCTTGACTTGCAGATATGCAGCAGTCCCATCAGGGCGGGGTTTGAAATTGCTTGGATGTCAGACAGAGGTCACCTCTGAGGAGTCTGTAGGAGACTGAGTAGAGTGACAGGGCTTTTAGCCTATCTGTGTAGGGTAGATGTTTGAGGCCCTGGATTTTCCGGGTGAGGAATCTCTGTGGTCTCTCCAGCTGCTGCATGTGCTTTGTGAGGTACATGCCGAAAGCGTCAAAATCGGTCTTATAAGAGAAGAATACAGGGATGTTATGACCACCGTGTCCCTGGATGAGATACCCTTACTAATGAGGTGGGCCATGTAGAAAGTTTTCCATACAATGGAGGTAATATGGTTGTCAAAAGTCAGTTTGCTTATCAGCCTGGGTTCCCAAGTCCCTCACGTCTGATTGCATGATTAATGCCTTATTTTCAATGTGATAATTTGTGGGAATGTCATTCTCCCCAAAAGGGATGATGATGCATTTTTTGGCATTCAATTTGCGGCCGTGTTTCTGGCACCAATCATTTGTTTGGGTGAGACACTCTTGGAGGATGTCCACATCACTAGGAGAATTGATGACAGCACCTAGCTTGCAGTCATCTGCAAACTTGGTCACCCATAGCCCACTAGATTTGGCCTGCACCTCTGAGAAGTATATCACAAACAGCAGAGGCCCCAAGACTGACCCCTGGGGTACACTGCTTGTTATGGGTCTACTACTTGAGGTGGCTTCCCCTATTTTGACTAGGTGGGTTCTATCAGTGAGCCAGTTTGCTACCCATCTGGTAACATATGGATTGATGCCTAGTTGAGAGAGTTTATCTATTATACCCTAGTGGAGAATAGCATTGAAGGCCTTGGCCAGGCCAAGGTAGGTGGTGTTCACCATCTTCCCCTCATCTATGGCCTTAGTGACTGTCTCAAAGAAGTCGACCAAATTTAACAGGTGTGACTTCCCCTTGACAAAACAAAACTGTGTGGGATCAAGTGTCTGGAGGTTGTCAATGTCCTTGTTAATGAGATCCATGATAATCCACTCCATGGCCTTGCAGATCAGGTTAGTTAGGCTGATGGGCCTATACTTTCCTGGAACTGTGGGCACTTCATCTTTTTGTAAAGGGATGACAGTAGCTATCCTCCACTTGGCTGGGATGAAGCCGGTACTCAGGCTTTGGTTGAATAGGGTGCCTTATCGTGCAGCAAGTTCCTGCCTGAGTCCATGTAGGATGCATCCTGGGATGTTATCGGGTCCCATTGAGGCTGTATTGTTTGCCTTTGAGAGGGCAGTGATGATTTGCTCCTTAGCAATAAGGGGAGGGGGGCAGGCACTGGAGATGTCCCGTTTAACTGATGGGGGACAGAGGAGTGAAGTTTTCACTGAACCTGTCTGCCAGCAGGTTGGCTATATCTACAGGGTTTGTGTATGTGGTGTCCTTGACCACGAGTTCTGAGCAGATCTGGGTGCTTCCCTTGAGACTGCCGACATATGTGAAGAAAGCCTTATGATTGTCTTTAGTAGATGTGGCCAGTTTGGACTCAACTTGTTTGCTTTGGAGGATTTCACTAGTGCTCTTATTTGCTTGTTCAGGCTAAGGAGAGATTGATTCCAGTTAGACACCTGCTCCTTCTTGGTCCTGGACAGCAATTTTTTTCCTTTTATTATAGAGTTTATTTATTGCAGATGTCCACCAGACAGGATCTCTTCCTTGAGGAGGAGGATTTCATCCTGTCTGCTATTCCTGATTCCATGAAGCTATATAAATGCTCATATAGTACTTTGGTGTAAGTTTGGAGATATGTGCCAGCTTCTGTGGAGGGAGAGGGGGCTGTGACGCTGTTTATACCTTCCCTCAGGAGGTTGTAATCAGCTTTGGGGAAGTTTTTTTTTTGTTTGACCCTAGCTGGGGGGGGGGGGGGTCAGGGGAGATGATGACTTCGAAAGTGACTGCTTTGTGGTCTTATCTTACCAGGGATGATGACACTGTAGGGATGCTGCAGTGGTTACTCATGTTGGTAAATACCAAGTCCAAGATATTTTCACCTCTTGTGGGGGTGTCAACCAACTGGTCCAAGACATTTGCATTGACAAAAATCAAGGAATCTCTGGGCATTTGTGTTTTGGAATGAGTATTTCTTCCAGTCTATAGTTGAATAGTTAAAGTCAGCCAGGATCAGGGTAAAGGGTTGAATCTTGATAAATTCAAAGAGGTCCAGATTGGTGGAGTGGGCATCTTGATTCAGAGTTGGGAGGCCTGTAGCTAGCTATTATTTGAATAGGGGTCTTGTCAATTGTTAACTGCACCTGGAGTATTTCCTGTGCATCATACTGTTTGACCAGCTTTATATATATATATATATATATATATATATATATATATATATATATATATATATATATTGCAACTCCACCTCCTTTTGTTTTGCTGCCCACTGCTTGGGGTCTGAATGAATGATAGGATGAGTAACCTGGTATGGCTGGGGTGCTGTCCACAGCTTTAAACCAGGTTTCTGTGACTGCACAAATGTCAGTTTCTTTCAGGGTTAAGAATGCTTGCAATGAGTGCAGTTTCATGTTTGGACTCCTAGCGTTTAGTAGCATGACCTTTAACTTATGTTTTGATGAAATTTTCACGTTAGTAGTTTTGACCTCATAGCATTGCCTAAAAAAGGCACTATGGGGGAGGCAAGAACCTTTGTCAGGAACCTGAAGCCCAAGGGAGACAGATGCAGGCCATCTCTGGCAAAGCATTGTGGCTTGTCAATCATGTCATCCCACGCTGTCAGGTAAGGGATCCCCTTTGAATGACACCAGAAACTAAGCCAGTTGTTAAAGTCAGTCATTTTCTGTTTGTATTGAGGCATCATTCTGGGCTTAAGGCTAGGGACATACCTGCCTGGGACACATACTCAGTGAGCTCAATCATGTCTCTCTTCATATAGTCCAGGGAGGTACATCTCAAGTCATTCACTCCAACATAAAAAAAAAAAAATACTAAACTAGAAGTAACCAAAACACAGTCAAACTCATGCCAGCCCAGTTTAATTCCTTATCAAGTCAGTTCTGCTATCATCTTACGTAGTTTCCCTAAAATCCCCTCTAACTCCACTCTGGACACTTCACAACAGTCTGACCAAACTCATTTGCCTCTATTTTCCTGTTCTCTCCCTCTTCACATCCCTTACTTAACAATCCCATAGACTTTCTTATAGCTATTGGCTAACCTTGTAATGTCTGTACCAAAGTAACCAGCTAAAACAGAACTAATTATACAACTCTTCTACTCAATAGCAACCTTAGCTACTAGTCTGTTTTTCCTATTCTGTTTAATAATCTATCAACTGTAATGTGTTTCTTCACAAAATATGTAATTTTTAACATTATTTTCCTACAATATATTATGTAAAACGTTAAGCTTGCTAACTTCTCTTTTTTGTAAAATTGTTAAGTTTGTCTAATTCTTTGTATGTCATGGAGCTTTTCTCCCTGTGCATCTGCTGAAAACGGACATGTTTTCTAGTCGGACTTTCCTGGTAAACAAATGTAAAATAAATTAAAAAAAAACATGGACTATGACAGAGACATAACAGTACCTATTGAGAGACTTGAGTGCATTGGTGATCATTAAACTTGTAGAATAACACTTTAACACAACCCTTTGCATATTATCATCCCATCACCTCTGACATATTTTCTCCAAACATATATATTGCATGAACTAACTTACTGATAGTTTTTCTTCTGCACTCACATTTCATTTATTTATTTATTTATTTAGTTAGTTAGTTAGTTAGTTACTTAGTTATTTGTTTATTAATTTAACATTTGTTGGCTGGGAAAGACCGACTATGACAGAGCCTATTTTCAGCGGAGTTCTGGGGGAAACGCTCCAGACATGTGTCTTTGGAATCTGGGAAGAAACCAGAGTACCCGGAAGAAACCCACGCAAATGCAGGAAGGACATGCAGACTCCGCACAGAAGGAACCCCATCTGAGAATCAAATGGAGAATCTCTTGCTGTAAGGCGACAATGTTAACTGCTGCATCACTACGTCACCCAGTTATCACAGGTCAGGTGCTGTTGGCCCCATTCTGCCTCTCCTTCCCTTCTACTAACATCCCACAACCTGTCCCTGAAATGCTATGACTCCCATGACATAAGGACCCTATGCCTAGTATACTTGCTAGTTCCTGTCCACCTGTTGAAGTCAGTGATGCAGATACTTACTTACCTCATAGCAAATCTTACACCTCTCACAGGCAAATTACACTAAAAAAGGACTTGACATAAGTGCCTAGTATGCTTGCTAGTTCATGTCCCTCTATTGAGGTCAGCAACGCAGATACTTACCCCATAGCAAACTCTTACACCTCTCACTGGAGAATTACACCAAAAAAGGATGTGACATAAGGATCCTCTGCCTGGTATGCTCGCTAGTTGCTGTCCACCTATTGAAGTCAGTGAGACAGACACTTATTTACCCCACAGCAAATCCATACACCTCTTGTAGGCGAATTACACCAAAAAGGACTTGGCATAAGGACCCCCTGCTTAGTATACTCACTAGTTCCTGTCCACCTATTGAAGGCAGTGGAATTACATCAAAAAGGACTTGTAGGTTTCCCATTTAATATAGTACAATCCTTCAGAAAGTATTTCATTTATATGATTTTCTTTGTTGCATATAGTCATAGAAAAAATTTCTTACTCAATCCCTTGCTTACCTAATTATTAACTAAAACTAATTCTTTGTTTATTGTAGAATAATATTAACTCAATGTTTTTTTCTAATATGCTATGATGTAACTATACACTGTACTGTCTATGCTGTACTGTATTGTATGATTTTGAGGAACTTTTCTCCCCGGGCCTCCACTGAAAAAGGACACATGTCCAGATGGACTTTCCCGGTTAACAAATGTCAAATAATAAATAATAATAATAGTTAAATTTGAATCTTTTATGCTCCTATTTACCAGAGGAATACCACAGTACCTCTCTATTGGTGTTAACAGTTGTAGCACTAGCATATAGCTTTTTTCATAGGTTCATAGGTTGGTACTAGGCTATCAGCCCTAGGGCCTATACAAGCCTAGCCATAACAATTCCCTGGCTATTTCTTCCCACACTATTTACTTTCCTGGACCCCTGTCTAGCAGGCTGACTGACGTGATTTGTTAAGGCGGGCATTGCAGAGTTCCTCAGACATGCCTTTCCCTTAATCATCTCTATGCCCAAATAATATTGTACTTCATGCCTTTAAGCTCAATGCTTTTGAACTGTTTAACCTCCCATATACTTTAGCTTCTTTATACTGTCATCTATTCCAGATATTAACTACATTTGCGCATTAGGTAACAAACTTCTTTTTAACACTGTTACACTTTGCTCAACTATTTTAAAATAAGTAGCTCCCTATTTGCTATACTATAACTGTTCCTTTTATATCAACTGATCATATGTTTTACACTAAACCTGTAGAATAACACTTTAACACAGCCCTTTGCATATTATCATCCCACCACCTCTGACAAATTTTCTCTAAACATATATAATGCATGAACTACCTTACTGATAGTTTCCGTCCCCACTCGCAGTTATCACAGCCAGGTGCTGCCTGCCCCATTCACCCTCGCTACACTCTGACTCATTTGCTCCCCTACCCTACCCCCAATACCCGCCAAACCCAACTATTCCTAAACTTATATCGCATAACTCCACCCACTACTCCTAGATTGACCAATCTCACATTCATTAATTACTTCCCTACCCATCCTTGTCTATACTAGTTTCCTCTATTCCAGTACTGCCTTCTTTCTTCTCTCCATCCACTCTTGTCTGTACCAAACTCTAGCATTTACTTAATATTTATTAGCACAAATCTCATCCATAACCAAACCTCCCCCTACTACTATCTCTCCCTCAACTTAACTATTCCTAATTCTAACTGCTCATCTCTTATCAGTCATCCTCTCCTCTCCTTGTGTCTCTAGCTAGCCGTATCTCTCATTCATACTCTACATCACTTCACTACTTTTACTCACACTCCATACATCTCTTGTACTATATTCTACTACACTCTAACTTCCACTTCTCTCTAACTGTATTCCAAATTTCTCACTAAAGCCACTTCATACCACCCCCTTAATGTCTCTCACAAGCATAAAAATGCTACTTGTTTCTCATTTCACCCTATTTTTCTTTGTATTATTAAATATTATAACACTTGATTCTACCTCATTTCCCTCTAAACCTACATTTGTCACAATCTTCCAATCTAACCCATCAAAGAGCTACCTGGATGTATCTCCCAGCCATACCTCTCAGCCTGGAAACATTAAAAATCTGGGCAAAGGCCAATGAAGAGCTGGTACAACTGATCAAAAATATGTATGCAGATTAACATAAAAATTTGCATGCATAATTATGTATCCATGCCCACTACAATGGAATTGTGGGATACTAACATTCAAACACCAATTGAAGAACAGACAAATATTAAACACAAAATATAACCAGAACATACCTCTCAACCTGTTACAGCAATAAATCTGTACAAATGTCCAAAAATAGGGACAATTTTTAAATATTGTTCTTATAAACTTAGAAAGTTGATAAACAGGTATCACATTATCATGAATTTTCTGAAGGGTATGAAGTCAGAAACTCAAATGCCTGTTATTATTTTCTGACTTCAATCTTCAATGATTTTCCATGGGTTTGCCAGAAAACTACAATTTTATGAGAACCAGACCAAAAATATGAAACAAAAATCTGGACAGTTGAGAGGTAATCTGCCCTGCATAGTGGTTTCACAAATGAGTGCAAACAACATGCTTTCCTGATGTAGTCTGAATCATATGCTTTCGCTGCTTTTTCTTTTTAACGCTTGTTACTGAAACTGTCCATTCTGGATCAGTCCACTCACTTCATAAAAAAAATAAATGAGACAGAGAAAAAAATGAACACCACAAGCTGTTCTAGCACATGAAGGTTGATAATATAGGAAGATATAACCTTTAACCTCTTGCCAACAGAACCAAGGAAAATCAGAGACACAGACCTTTTAGATTTCAAATGAGGTGACAGGATTTTTTTGTACTGTACACAGACTTTCTCATTGTTGCAACGCAATTGCCATTTTTCCTATTGCATACATCCTAAATATAACATTCTAGCACATGTCATTATATTACAAGTCCCTAACTAAATAACTAGTAATGTAACTACAGACATAGTAACCATCTCTTTAGAGTCACTTGTACCCTTTCAATTTTTTTTCTTCCACCTATTGAGGTTAGACCATTTGGGCTAAACATTAACTTACTACTTAAAAATGAATTTGGACAACATTGCTTAAGTGGTGCATGCCTGGCTACCTAAATTCGTTTCATGTATTCTGAAGGCTTTCAAACACAGAATAACTTCAGCTAGCTTTAACCATAATTTTATTTTACTTGTTTGTCCTTTTCTTAATAAGAGAAAGCTGCAGTTTAAGACTGCCCATTGAGGTCGAGCACAAGGGCAACTGTAAGGTAGAGATGAGCTGGACTAAAATGGGTACGAGCCCTCCTCAGCATCTCAGATATGCCACCTAATTAAACTCTCAGCAATTATTGATTCTTACTTGATTGATGAGTGATGCATCCAGTCCACCACCTACAAGTCATGTCACCAAGGAAAACATGAATCGGGATTCCATTTTCACCAATCAGATATGTGAAAAACAATGATCATTTAACTGTCTGGTAAGCATGGGAACAAACAGGTTTTCCATTTCACTGGTCTGTGTATCCCAGAAGATACACTAAAACTCTGATCAGTTGTGAATGTTTCACTTAAACAGCACATTAATACATATTTAAAAGTGGTCACACATTATTACGATGAATTCAGTTAGCAGCACCATGTGGAATATGTACTTCATACAACAACATGTACAATGGTTCAGCAACATACAATTGTTTAGTAGCATTTCTGACAGCATTACCAAAAACTATGATATTTTCAACTTTTTATAACAAGAACCAAGTTCTGTATGCTGTTTCCTTTCCAACAAATAGTAAACTGCAAAGCAAAAATTTTTCTGCATTGGCAATCAGGTACCAAAGCAGTTCTGAGCACTTCACACAAAGCTAGGGGTCACAGTCTTAATTTTTATAGTCCAGCTCTGTCTAAAGATAAATACAATGAATTACTAAGAATAGTATTCAAAAACAAGTACTTAGTTCTAGGAGACCTAGACAGTAACTTGTCTTGCGCACATTAAAACTTGCATACAGGCTTTCAGAAAACTAGCCGAGGGGGAAAACATTAAACTTTCACTACACAAATCCTGACAAAGCAAACTTCAACCAATAATGCTCCTGACATACAAACAAACTTTACGGACTACTCACTCTGAACTTTAAAAGTCATAGCTCATATCCTTCTATTCTCGCTGCTGTGGCTATTCCAGATAACATAATTTAACAGTCCAAGAGGTCACAGAAACCAGCCAAGTGGGAAAATTTATTTTTATATTTATTTATTTACTTAACACTTGTTAAGCGGAATAGTCCAACTGGGTGATAAGCCTATTTTAAGTGGAGTCCAGGAGACAAAAGCTCCACAGAAAAAAAAAGGAAAACATTAAACTTTCACTATGTAAATCCCAACAAAGCAAATGGCAACCAATAATGCTGCTCTCCATTCCATTTTTTTTTTTTTTTTTTTTTTTTATTCTTACCTGGAGAAGCCAGAGGAAGTCGACCCATAGGAGAGAAATTTTCTCATCCTGAGATTCCTGACTGCTGTACAGCACTGTTCCTGTCCCTCCTTATCTTGGGATTGGGTCGCTGGGGTTTGCTCTGGGATGGGATTCCTAGAGTTTCAGAGCTGCAGGCAATTGCTCCTTCTTGGCTTGGCTGCCACTGGCAGAAGCTGAAGCAGAATGCAGGCAGAAGTTTAACTTAACTTTACTTAAGTTAAATATTAAAAGTAAACAGCTTTACAGCTCCTGTCCTCCTCCTCTGCTCCATTGCTACGTGTTGTGCGTGCTGCTGCCGGCTGCTGCGAATACGTTCATTCAGTCATTCAATGTATGAGACTACAAGTCCCACTATGAACGCTTGAAACCTTTACCTACCCATGTAATGGTCGTGTACTGCTAGCATCAGACAGAGTCTGCCCTGAATTAAAACTGTAGCAAATACTGGATTTACAAGGTAAGTGTTATACCTGGAGTGTTAAAAAAGAATTGTGTAATAATACAAATGAATGGCATATCCTTGTATGTTGTTACTTGGTAATGTAAGTAAGTAAAAGGTGGGTGATTTGTACAGCAATGACTTTAACATGTGACAGCAGAGAATTATGTGAATACATGTGTCCTCTTTTAAGTAATAGGCCTCAGGGGTCAAAGATTCACATATTCATACCTCTCAAAAGTACTGATGGTCACCGAATGTTTTCAGTTTGGCCTCATACTTTTGTACTGGAAAATTATTAAACAGAGACATTAGAAAGTAATTTATTTATTGGCATTTGATTACCAGGATAGTCTACTGGGCCAGTAAAAACCCGTTTTCAATGGAGGCCCTGGGAGAAAAGCTCCACAAAGACATGAACATAGAAATGTGTTTAACAGTTAAAGCTTTACAAAAAAAAAAACAAAACAAAAAAAAAACTTGAAGATAGACAAATAATTAAAGTAAATGTAAAACTAAGTTTGCTGATTAGTTACAATTAATACAAAACTTAAGTCACAAAGTGAGACAAGTAATATGTAAAAATGCTAGTATTATATGTAGTTTCTACTAAAGAATTTTTAGGGTATCTCAGAACATTTTGTAAATTAGTGTTAATTTGGGATAGGTAAAGAAGAGCATAAAAGGTTGAGCAGTGAATAGGTTTCAAAATGCATTCATAAAGTAGATTCCAGAATGAGGTGAGGTACTCTAGTAGAGAAGTTTTGAATGATGTCAGGATTTGATTAGTTCTAATTGTAAATGGAAGGGAATTCCAGGTTTTGGCTACCGAGCAAGTGTATAGAAACTGACCAGCAGGAAGGTTAGGCTTGTGCACTAGCAAAAGTTGTTGATTTTCAGACCTGACAGATCTTTCAGGTAGATAGTTGCTAAATACTAAACTAAGGGCGGGACAGACTAAAGGTTTGTAGATTATTTTATGTGCAGTTGTCAATTGCAAATAGGAGAGGTAGTGTGGGAGTTCAAGCCAAATGAGGGAGTGTAGAGCTGTACAGTGGTGAGTGGAATATTCAGCATTTGTAGCAAACTTGGTGATTTTGTTATTCCATGCTTCAAGCTTAGATATTAGGGAGGGTTGGAGGTTAGTGAGTAATGGGGCACCATAGACAAGAGAGGGAAGTAAATAGGTGGTAAGAGGGGTTTGTTTAGCAGACAAGTTAAGGAAGTGTTGTGCCGATAGAGAATGCCTAGTTTCTGATGTGTTTTGTTAATATTATGTTGTATGTGCAGGTCAGATTTTAGATGTTCGATTATTACTCCCAGTAATTTGGTCTTAGTGACAACTTCAATTATTGTGTTGCTTTGAGACTGTATAGTGAACTGGGCTTTCTTTTAGAGAGTTTTTTTTTCTTACAGGTAAATACAATTAGCTTGGTTTTGTGTGGCTTAAGTGTCAGGTGATTGTTACTGAGCCAGGTCTCTGTGGAGGTAAGGACTATTTAGGTGATTTGTTCAAGATGAGACATGGAATCAGCAGAACAGATAATAGCAGACTCATCTGCACATTGTATGAGATAGCCCTGACTGAATGAAGAGTGAAGACAATTAATAAAGATGGTAAATAGGAGGGGACCTAATATAGAACCTTGGGAACTCCAGTAGAGATTTGAAGATGTGGAGAGAGGGAGCTCTGCCATTTAACTGCCTGTTGTCTGTCTGTTAGTTAATTTAAGAACCAGTTAAGGGGGCGGGACCAATTTTTGATAGTTGAATTAGAAGTAAGGCTGTGATACTGCATCAAAAGATTTTGATAAGTCAAGAAACAGGAAAGAGACAATTTTGCCTGAGTCTCGGGCTTTATTGATGGTGTCCATGAATTATATTAAGGCAGTCATAGTACTATGACTGGTCTAAAACCATGTTGTGAAGGAGACAGAATTTGTTTTTTTAAGAAGAAAGTTGAGGAGTTGTATATGTATACATCTTTCAAGGAGCTTAGAGGTGGGAGAGAGGATGGCTACAGGATGGTAGTTGGAGATATCAGTAGAATTGCCACCTTTGTGGAGGGGTAGAATAAATGCCTTTTTCTAAAGTTTTGGGACATAGGATGGATCTGTTCATGAGTATACTGATTGGGTAGGCAATGGCTTTGGCTGCTAGTTGTAGGTATTCTGTGGGTAGGTTATCAGCTGCGTTAAAACTAGGTTTGAGTTTGAGAAGAATCTTTTATGGTATTAGTTGGAACAGAATGAAGGAAAGTGGGTGTAAAACTGGTTATTGCCTCATAAGAACTGAAGGAGAACATAGTGGAAGGAGGGTGGGCAACAGAGAACAGTCTTGATGGTGTGTTATAATTAGAACTATTTGGGATTGGGTCACAGTGAGGTTGGAAAAAGTTGGTGTTGATATTTGAAATACTATTAATAAAGTGGGAGTTAAAGAGACTGGCTATTTCTGATGGAGTTTTATCAGGATATGGACAAGGACTGCTTTTAGTGCCAGAGCTTAGGAGTGACCTAATTAATGTCCAGAATTTCCAGGGGTTCTGCTCATGAATGGCTTGAAGTTTTACATAGTGCTCTTTTTTGTCTTTAGTTACTTGTTTTTTGTAACTGATTGCAAAGTTGTTTGAATTTCAACAGGTCTGGGGGGGGGGTTATTTTTAAGCCATTGTTTCCAGGCTTTGTCTCTAATTAGCATTAGTTCTTTTGTTGGTTTAGTTAGCCATGGGGCATAGTTTATTTTGATTCTTTTTACTCGAGGAGGTGCAAGGCTGTTCAGAGTTTCTAGAAATGTTGCATTAAAGTAATTTACTGTGTCATCAAGAAATAGTATTTTTAGGATGCTCCAGTTCAAACTTTTTAGTAGATTGATAAATGTCTGTGATTTAAAGTTGATCAGATTCCATATTTGTTTACAGTGATGTTCCTTTTGAATGGAGTGGGCTGTGCTATGAACAAAGGCGGGAAGATGATCACTAAGGGCATTTGGAAAAGTACTGCCTGTGGAGATTTTACTTGGATCAGTAACCAATATCCAATCTAGGATGGTGCCTTTGTTATTATTATTCCTATCAAATCTAGTTGGAGTGGCGATGAGTCGAGCGAATTTGAATAGGTTAATGTTTGAGGATGGGAATTTAGAGCAGCTAATATTGACATTGCCCAGAATGACGGTTCCATTTTTAATTGTATTAAGAGATCCAGGCAAGTATTTCTTCAAAAATAGGTATCATATTTCCAGGGGTATATATAGAACTATAATACATAATCTTTTCAATTTGTTTATTTTTAGAAAAGCAATGAGAATTTTGGCTTTAGAGAACTGTGGAATAATATTTGAGAATGGGGTTATTTTGTAGGTATTAGGGGAAAGGAGTAAAATACCACCTCCTTTTTTATGAAGTCTATCTGACCTTACGGTATTGAAGCCTGGAGGGAAAAATTCAGAATCTTTTGTATTAGGTTTAAGTTAGGTCTCGGAAGTAGCTATGATGTCTGTTTGATTGTAACATACCCAGGCATGAAAGTCAGTAATTTTGTTACAAATACTTTTGAAACTGAGTGCAACAATATTTAAGGATTTATGGTGCTGCGGTAGCGTTGTCGCCTCACAGTTAGACGTTGCACGTTCGATTCTCAGTTAGAGCATCTTCTTTGTGTCGACATGCGTGAATGGGCATTCCTTCATTAAAGGTTGTGCGTTAGGCCCGGCAAGCCAGGACGTAAAAATCTACTGCCAATCATTAGCAGACCGGAGTTCCTTCCGCTGTGGCAAACCCTAACCGGGAAAAGCCGAAAGACAGTTTATAGGAGTTATGGGGATTAGTTACAGTTGATAGGTTAGTGGAAGTAGGTCCTGGATTAGGGTGGATATCACCACAGAGGGGTAAATTTGAGAATCTGGGAGAGTAAAAAGTTGGTAGTTGGTTTCTTTTTGATCTGCAAAGGTGATTCTGATGGATGGTAAAGGATAGTACATTTAATGGAAGAATTATCAATTTGGGTAGGAGCAGTGGACTTATTTGAAATAGGCTGGGAGCATACGTCTCAACTGTACCAAATTCCTCAGTATTTACTGCTTTTGAGGTCCAAATAATGGGGTGCCATGAATTCCCGAGTGGACCCCTTAATTCCCATTTTTTTCAATTTTTGTTTGGAAGTTGTTGCTGACGTCACCACGAGCAGGGCGTGTGCGATGACATCATCTTCGTGAGGGAGAGTGCCAGCATATCGGAATAGGGATCACCCGGCTCGGACTGTTCCTGTTAGAGTTTTACTTTTTTTTATGTGCATTGCACAATAAACAAGCAGTACACAGCCATTACATGGGTAAGTAAAGGTTGCAAGCGTTGCCTTGCATCAATGTTACTATATGTATGTGTGTAGTATGAAGGTTTTAGCCCCTTAGGTGATGAGTGAGTGTGCTATGGGTTGCCTCTTAGCCAATGCAAGGGCATGTTGACCACAGCCATGTCTGCCTACACCCACAGCAGCTGCTGGTTCCCCCTCTGACTCCTCACCTGCATGTGGTTGTGGTGACCTTGCCATTGATGGTGGGATGTGTGCCCCTTCCCCTTGCTGATCCTGCTGAAGCTGTTTTCTCAGGCTGATGCTATGAAGCATGGCACAGATTGTGAATATTTCAGCACTTGTACGTGGATTGTACTGCAGGGCTCTCCCAGATGTATCTAGGCAATGGAACTGCAAACACACACTCTATGATATTTCTGGTTTGAACATCCCCCAGTAAATGCTTTGTGGGATATCACCCCTAATGAACACCTGGTACAGTTGAGAGGTGCACCAGATATGAGTCGTGGTAACTGCCTGGGTTGCCAACACACACATTCAAGATGATTCCCTTAGCATTACCCATGACTTGACAGTAAATGGTGTGAAAGCCCTTTCTATTTATGTAGATTCTTCCCTGTTCACCAAGTGGTACCTTGATTTGTATATCTGTACAATCTATCACACCCAGTACTTCAGGGTAGTGTGCTACAGGGTAGAACTCTTGCATATTTGTAGGCCTGTCCTCAGAAGTACAGGGAAATATATGTGGTCACTGGTATGTTGGAGCATAGCATTCAGGAATTGATGTGATGCCTGTGACACCTCCAGCATATCCTATGTTGGTCTCTGAAAGTTCCTGTAGCTAAAATTCTAAATGCTACACATACATTTTCTCCACTGGTATTGTTTGCCCTTAGTTTGCCCTGGGTCTGAGTTGAAGATGACACAGGTGGCAGAGTTCCTGTAGTGTGTCTGTATCTGCCCTGTAGCTCTCTACAATATCCACCTCATGCAGATTGTAATAAGTTGCCTGGGGTCGGAAAACTCTTCTCCTTCTTGGCTGTGGGCTATTAGCAGCAGCAGTAGCATAGACTTCAGCCTGTTGCACATACACATGAATTAAAGCAACAGCAGTCACTAACATTCTTTCTGAGTAGACTCCTTTCCATGGCTGCATTCAAATAGGCTTTGGAATTCACAGGAAAAAACATCACTGAGTCTACACAATTGCTTTATAGCTTGTTGAATACCTCCTCCATCTTGGATTGGTTGATTAGCATACAGTTCAGCTGCTTATGTGCTGTAATTAGCATGCAACTATGTTTACCATGGTTGCATGGCTCTACACACTGTGTAGAGCTGCTTACTGAATACAGAACAGTGGTCTACCATGTGCATGGTGTGGTAGAGTTTACTGAATGTGCCCATGAGTAATTTTCATAGTTTCATAGGTGTGTACTAGGCTAATGGCCCTGGAGCCTTTACAAACCTAGCCCATAGGACCCTGGCATCGTGCCACAAGCCTAGCCCATAGGATTACCCTGACATCGTGCCACCCGACCTTAGTTCCCAGTGCTTTTGTCGAGTAGAATCACTGGAGTGATCACCGGGGTGAATTTTCTATTTCTCATCCACTCATCAAGGTTTCTCTTGAAGAGGGCCAGTGAGGTGCCCTGTTCAACATATATGAGAAGTCTATTCCATAGCATGGGCAGTCTCTGGGTTATGAAACTGTCCCTCCAGCATGTTCTGTTGATTGTGGTAATGAAGTTGAGGTCACTGGAGCATGTGGTGTGGAGGGATTGGGATTTCTTTAGATGTAGCATTTCTAACAGAGCTTGATCAGGCATGACTTTGTATGTCAAGCAGAGATCGCCTCTAAGTAGGTGATATGAGACAGAGAATAGGTGGGAGTTTTTTTACTCTGTCCATATAGGACAAATGTTTAAGGCCTAGGATCCTCTTTGTGAGGTACTTTTGCAGCCTCTTGAGTTGTTGCATGTGTTTAGGGAGGTACATACTAACTAGGGCATTGTTCATAGGTTCATAGGTTCATAGGTAGGTATTAGACTATTGGCCCAAGGACCTACGTAAGCCTAGCCAACAAGGTTCACTGGCTTATGCCTCCCAAGAAAGTTATTTTCCTGTGCCACTGTTGAGCAGACACACAGAAGTGATCCCCAGGGTGTATTTCCTATTTCCCATCCACTCATCAAGATTTTTCTTGAAGAGTGCTAATGAAGAACTTTGCTTGACATAGATGGGTAGCCTGTTCCGGAATATAGGAAGTCTCTGGGACAGGAATCTATCCCTCCATCATGTCCTGTTTATTGTGGTGACAAGGTTTAGGTCCCTAGAGCATGTAGCTTGGAGGGATTGGTATTTCTTTAGGTGTAGCATGTCCAACAGCTCTGGGTTTGACATAGCTTTATATGTTAGTCAGAGATCACCTTGGAGTAGGTGATATGCTATGGAGTAAAGCTGGAGTTTTTTGAGATGGTCAGTGTAGGGCATTTGTTTGAGGCCAGTAATCCTCTTTGTGAGGTACTTCTGTGGCCTTTCCTGCTGCTGCAGATGTCTTGTGAGGTACATTCCAAAAGGGGCATTGTACTCTATAATGGGTCTAATGAGTGTCGAGTAGAGGGGAACAATGACCTCTTCTTTTCCTGGATGAGAACCCTTTTATGATGAGGTGTGCCATGTAGAAGGACTTCCTGACTACTGTGGCAATGTGACTATCAAAGGAGAGACTACTGTCCACCTGGGTCCCAAGGTCTCTTATCATGCATTCGGTGTTAAGTAGATTGCTGTCTATGTGGTAGTTCATGGGTACAGAGTTTACCAAAGGGGATGACACTGCACTTTTTGGCATTGAGCTTGAGGCCATGGCTCTGACACCAGGCATCTGTCTCAGCGAGGCCTTTCTGTAGGATGTCCACATCATTTGGGGACTTGACTATGGCTCCTAGTTTGCAATCATCTGCGAACTTCATTAGCCAGAGGCCTTCTGCGTTAGCCTGTACTTCAGAGAAGTAGATACCAAACAGGAGAGGTGCCAGGACTGAACCCTGTGGTACTCCACTTGTCACTGGTTTGAGGTCAGATTTGGAGTCTGCAACTTTTACAGTGTGGGTTCTGTCAGTGAGTCAGTTGGCAACCCATCTTGTGACGTAGGGATTTATACCTAGTTTAGTGAGTTTAGCTATAATTCCAGAATGGGGGATGGTGTTGAAAGCCTTGGCGAGGTCAAGATAGGCTGTGTGAACCACCTTACCCTCATCCACAGCTTTGGTGACTGCCTCAAAGAAGTTGATCAGGTTCAGGAGGCATGATCTGCCTTTCACAAACCAAAACTGGGTGGGATCCAGAGTTTGGAGGTTACCAATGTCTTTGCTTATGAGTTCCATGATGATACGTTCCATGGCCTTGCAGACCAGGCTTGCCAGGCTAATACGGCGATAGTTCCCGGGTCAGTGGTGGCTCCCCCTTTGTGGAGTGGGATAACTGTTGCTGTGTGCCATTCAGTGGGCACAAAGCATGATGCGAGGCTATTATTGAACATGGTGCTAAGGTGGGGAGTCAGTTCATTCTGAAGTTCGTGTAAAACGCAGCCTAGGATGTTGCCCGGTCCCATGGATACTGTGTTTTTGGCTTTAGAGAGTGCAGCTTTTAGCTGCGTAGTTGTGATTACAGGGATTTGGCATTCTTCCTGTATAGATATGGGCCCTTTAGGGGATGAGGGGGAGGTAAAGTTAACACTGAACCTATCTGCAAGGATGTTGGCAATATCAGTTGGTTCTGTAACTTTCGTGCCTTTGTGCTGTAACTCAGAGCAGATCTGGGTGTTGCCATCGAGATTCTTGACATAGTTATAGAATGCTTTGTGGTTGTCCTTAGAATTAGTGGTGATTTTGTTTTTGTAGCTAGCTTTGGAGGATCTTATATTGTACTCAATGATTGGCCTAATGAGGGAAGAGTAGAGGAAGACAATGACCTCTTTCTTCCTGGATGCAAAACTCTTAGTAATCAGATGTGCCACACAGAAGGACTTTCTGACCACAGTGGCAATGTAGTGGTCAAAAGAGAGGTTGCTGTTAACCTGTGTTCCCAGATCTCTTATAACGTCTTCTGTGTTCAGTGGACTACCATCGATGTGGTAATTCATTGGAACCAGGTTTTTCCCAAAGGGGATCATGACACATTTTTGGTATTGAGCTTAAAGCCATGGTTCTGACACCAGTCGTTGGTCTCAGTGAGGCCTTTCTGTAGGATGTCAACATCACATGGGGAGTTAATAATAGCTCCCAACTTGCTATCATCTTCAAAAGTTGTCAGCCAGAGACCCCTTGTGTTGGCCTGGACTTCAGAGAAGTAGATACCAAACAGAAGAGGACCCAGGACCAAACCCTGTTGGACTCCACTCATGACTGGTCAGCAGTCTGACTTGGAGTCCGCTACTTTCACACTGTGGGTTCAATCTGTGAGCCAGTTTCCAACCCACCTAGTGATATAGGGGTTGATGCCTAGCTTAGTGAGTTTTCCTATGATTCCTGAATGGGGAATGGTATCAAACGCCTTGGCTGGATCAAGGTAGGCTGTATGAACCACCTTGCCTTCATCCACAGCTCTGGTGACTGACTCAGAGAAGTCAACCAAGTTGAGCAGGCATGATCTACCCTTCACAAAACCAAACTGTGTGGGATCCAGAGTTTAGAGATTCTCTATAGCCTTATTTATTAGGTCCATGATAATGCGTTCCATAGCTTTGCATATCAGACTCAACAGGCTAATGGGGCGATAGTTCCCAGGGTCTGTAGTCACTCCTCCTTGTAGAGAGGTATGACTGTAGCAGGGTGCCATTCAATAATGACAAATCCTGAGGTGAGACTGTGACTGAACAGGGCACACAGGTAAAGTGCCAGTTCACTCTGTAGTTCATGTAGAACACAGCCAGGGATATTGTCAGGTCCCATGGAAGCTGTATTCTTGGCCTTGGACATTGCTGTTTTAACCTCTGCAGCAGTAATACTGGGTGTCTGGCAATCTGCTGGTATTGTGATTGGTCCTTGGGGGGGCGGTAAAGTTGGTATTGAATCTGTTGGCCAGTATATTGGCAATATCTGTTGGCTCGGTATAGGTGGTACCATTGTGCAGTAGCGCAGAGCAAATCTGGGTATTGCTATGGAGATTCTTTACATAACTATAGAAGGCCTTGTGGTTGTCTTTACTATCTGCTGCAATTCTGTTTTCATAGCTAGCTTTAGAGGATTTGATGAGGGATCTCAACTTTTTGTTGAGGCTGATAAGGGAGTTTTTCAGTTTTGTGACTTCACCTTATTTTGCATCAGTTTCCTCCTTCTGTTGTAGAGTTTTTTTATGGCAGGGGACCACCAGATTGGCTTCCTTTTTTTGGAGGAGAGTGTCTTGGTTCTATTGGGTATGGCAAGATCCATGCATTTGTGTATGTGTTTGTACAGTGCATTGGTGTATGATTCAGTGGTCATGCAGCTATTCTCCATTTGCATGGGTGCCATGAAGTTAGCCACCTCTGTTTTTAGGAGCCCAAAGTTAGCTTTGGAGAAGTTTTTCATGGTAGTTACCTTTGCAGGGGCGTATGTGGATTTCCAGGGTGATTAGTTTGTGGTCGGATCTAACCAGGGAGGAGTTAACTATTGGTGTAGAGCAATGGTCGCCCATGTTAGTAATGACCAGGTCAAGGATGTTGCTACCTCTAGTGGGGGTAAGAATGAGCTTGTCCAGGGCATTTGAATTAATACATTCTAGGAAACATTGGGCAAGTGTATTGGTACATGAGTAGTTTTCCCAGTTAATGGAGGGGTAGTTGAAGTCACCCAGTATGAGAGTGTTATGTTGGACCCTAATATTCTCCAATTTCTATTCATAATTGTTTCCTTCTCCTCTTGGTAATGTATTTTATTATTTGCTGCCCTGCGAGGTATGTGTCCTTTTATTTGCCTTTGTGTCTTTGTTCTGCGGTCTATTAATTGTTATCCTAATCTGTGTCTGGTGGCTTCCCAGTCTTTATTAATGTGTTACTGAGCCTAACTAACTGAAATCCCTTTCCCATTATTTGATAATATAATATCTATAGCTTGTATATTTTTTACTGATGCACAAATGCACATGTATTTTTGCAAAAACTTTTTTTTACTCATTTGCACACCACCAAGCTGACCATCAGCTCCCTAAATGCACTATTTTTTTCTTAGCGTCCGTAGTATTATCCCCCAGGGCTGGGGCTGTACCATTGGCTAGTCAGGCAGGGGAAGCAGTATGGAGCAGCATGCAGCAAGCATCACCAGCACAGGCCCTGCAAACCAGGGGAACTTTTTTGGTATGCCCTAAAAAGGTGGAGCTAGTGACATCACATTCATTGCCACATATAATGTCAGGTAGCCCCACCCCCAAGCCATAGTTTTACCATCAGTCTGCAATGTGATTACAGCCCATCCCTATCACCAGGGACATGTTTTCATCAAAAGCAGAAACCTCTCCCTCCCTCCCTCTGTAGTGGATGAGCCATCATATTATAAAAACTTTCTGTTTGTATAAATACTTTCTCCAGATTTGTGCAACCTCAGAGGCAGTATGTTTATAGTCTGAGGGTGTGAGAGAGGAGAGTCCCCATTGTGACAAGGGTAGGAAAGCTTATTGCCTGCAAACAACATTGTTTTAAAGCTGCCAATTGGCCATATACAGTGACTTGAACAATAGCAGCAAGGTGATGAAACCCAAGCAAATGGTGCTCAGACAAATAAAATAGATCCTTTTTTAACATGTCTGGACAATAGTTGGAAGTACAAAGCATGTTGAGAAGACTGTTCAGCCATGTCATTTCTTGTAAAAGGAACTTGGTAACAGCTTCAGTTTGACAGTAAATTGAATGATCTTGTGTTATTGCCCCATTTTTATTTACACACTGGCTGTGTAACTGTGGATCTGCATTATTTCTGCTACTTGATGTTTATTTAAACTTATGCTATCAGTTCTTTGGGGGTGGTTTGTGAACTTTGCACTTCTGTTTATTGCCTGTCTTTATTTACCCACAAGTACTTATTGCAGTAGTAATTATATTACTGGATATTGACTAGAGACTTTCAATGCTGTCTGAACAATCATCTTCTACTCTCAGTCATACTCCGTTGTGACTCCATTTTCCATTTATTCTGGCTCATGACTCCATTCTTATGTGAGCTTTTGATATCTGTTACTCCAGCTTGTCTTTATGTAGTTTAGGGTACTATATACAAACACAGTATATTAATGAGCTACATTTTAAGCCTCATTTGTAATATTCCAGGGTTTCTACAGTACAGGAAAAACTGAGATTGTTTTGTGTTGGGGATTTCACTTTTCCCAAAAAATAGCTGGATCTCATGGTTGATGAGTATTAGGGGTGTAGGAGTGAAAACGCATTCACACCCTGTAATTACTTATACTGTGCATATCACTGAACTGTTTCTGATGAAGTGTGATCAATATTCTGTAAATCGGTGATCAATATTCTGTAAATTGGTGACAGTTCTGTCTGAGTGTCATTAGGGAAGAAGTTTGTTTATTTTTCTCTAATTCTTTAATTTCCAAAGACAAGCATCTGGAGCATTTCTCCCCGGGCCTCTACTGAAAAGGGGCTCTGTCCCAGTTGGACTTCCCCGGTAAACAAATGTTAAATAAATAAAATAAATAAACATGATTATATTTTTTATATATTTCATAGTGTTGTCTTTTTTATTTTAATCACTATTTTACTATACAGCGATCAGTTAACATGCACTTTAATAATTAAGAAGTTGAACTTGGAATTCAGCAAATATGTTGTGCATAATCAGGACAGTTACGATGGTACAGCAATGTGGAGGAGTGAATTAAGGACTAGGGGAAGTGGGGGCAAAAGTGAGGAGGGATGAGCTGAAGAAAGTGTGCAGGAGTAAAATTATGGATAAGTTACAGCAGTTATTGAACGAGAGGTGGAAGAGGAGAGCACTAGGCTGGAGACAGAGTTAAGGAGTTAGCAGGAGCAGGTAGGAAAAGAGGAGGTGGTAAGGAATAATACAAGGGTGAACTGCAGAAATGAAAATGAAGGTACATCAGTAGCCATATCACAGGATGTAAGGTGTACTAGGAAGATAAAGTATGACATGCTGGGTCAGGGGGGACGTAGAAGCTAAGTTGTTAACCTGAAAGTTAAACGATAAGCAAGGTTCTCAATTGCTAAAGGCATTATGGGATTAAGGAGAGTGGGAGGGGAAGCTAAGTTGATTATCTGGAAGTTAAAGGAAAACTCCACCCTAGAACTAAAAAAAAATGTTTTTTACTCTGTTTTTGTTTCCTGACTTATTTAACACCTCAAAATCAATCTAAGTTCTTTATTCGTACTTTTAGCCTGTTTTCCCCACATGGCTACCAATGGGGTTTGATGTAACAATGTGCTCTTTTTCTCCCTCAACCCTTTATCTTTCCTATAATGCTTTTTATGACTCATGCCAGACATAAGTAAGTAACTGTGAATTCCTATGCCATTGACATATAATGGGATTTGTGTGAGTCACTGTTAGCTTCTTTACCTTCTGTAAAATGACTGCTTCTTTTCTGTCTCTAATCACCCTCATTTAAGCTTGAGTGTTAAAACTGTCACTGCACTGAGACCCTTGCAGAATCAATTCCTCTTGGACTACAAATGAAAACCCTGAACAAAGGCCTGCAATTTAGTTACCTTTCTGGCAGTAGCTAAGTAACTTCTAAGTATAGTGTAAAACAAGGTCTGAGCCAAACATAAATGATAGTGATTAGAGACAGAAAAGAAGCAGTCCTTTTACAGAAGGTAAAGAAGATAAAAGTGATTCACACAAAACCCATTATATGTCTTTTGTAGGCCAAGAGAAATTGATTCTGCAAGGGTCTCTCAGTGCAGTGACAGTTTTAACACCTCTGCAGTAGTGTAGGGGGATGGGACTGTCAATTCCTCTTGAACTACAAAAGAAAACTCTAAACAAAGGCCTGCAATTTATCTACTTTTCTGGGTGTTGCTGGATAACTTCTAAGTATAGTGTAAAACAAGGTCCGAGCCAAACTTAAATGAGGGTGATTAGAGACAGAAAAGAAGCAGTCATTTTACAGAAGGTAAAGAAGATAACAGTGACTCCCACAAATCCAATTATATGCCAATGGCATGGGAATTTACAGTTACTTTCTTATGTCTGGCATGAGTCACACAAAGCATTATGGGAAAGAGAAAAGGTTGAGGGAGAACAAGATCACGTTGATAGATCAAGCCTCATTGGTAGCCATGTTGTGGAAAACAGGCTAAAATTACAAATAAAGTACTTAGAGTGATTTTGAGGTGTTAAAATAGAGCAGAAAACATAAATAGAGTGAAAAAAACATATTTTTTTAGTTCTAGGGAGTTACCCTTTAAACAGTAGGCAAACGTCTCAATCGCTAGATGCATTATGGGATTAAGGAGAGTCGGAGGGGAAGATAAGTTAATCTGGAAGTTAAAGGATCAGTAAGAGTCTCAATCACTGGAGGCATTACGGGATTACAGAGAATGGGAGGGAATGTTCATTTGCCAAAAGCATCACAGAATGATATCAACTGTTCTACAGAGTGAGGATTAACACATGGAGAGAGGTTCTAAGGGTGGAAGGGAGGTTAGGAAAGATTCAACTAGGAGAAGAGGATACAGTGATGCTGGACAAGGAGGCTTAGGATGATTACGCGATGAAGGTCATTAGACACTTGACATGGGATGGATTCATAGGCGATGTTTATGAGATAGTGGGTAGTATAGTGATTGATGATATGGTAGCAATGTTTAGGGAATCAATGGATGAAGAAGGTAGGATGCAGAGGCAATAGTTCTAAAAATGAACCATGCTTTATAGTATCCAGTGAGCTTTAGACTCATATAATTAACTAATATAGATGCTAAGGTTTCTGAGATGGTATCAGTGTTACAGCTAGAAAAGGCTAGTCAACGATTGTTTCATAAGGAATGTGCCATGTTTGATAAAGGGAAGTCACCAAACCTGTACTAGAAAACAGTGGTGGGCTTTAACTGGGCAGAAAAATGCAATGAGCATATTGGTTATTTATATTTGATACAGAGAAGGCACTTCATTTGGTAAACAATAGTTTTAGATTTCAGTTATTGACAAAGTACACATACACATAAACACGCACACATACACGAACACACCCCTCACACCCATATCGTCACTAAACTTACCTGTACCATGACATTTTCCACTGAAGTCAATGGGTGACTCCTGTATTCTGATTGTGTTCAATTTTTCCTCTACCTGTGATAATTTACACAGCACTTCAATTCTCTGAATCACTCATCAGCATAAATTGGGAGCTACATGAATTTCTAGGGGAGAGGACATGGCTAATTAGCATTTGTCACTCGCCACCCCGATTACCAAAATAGCATGAAGCTCAACCAGTAGAAACACCCTTCTTGCTGATGTTCTCACTAGCAGGAAATCTCATCAGTACAGTGGTTTTTGAATTGGAAAGAGTTACCACGCTTTAAAACTTCAGCTTGGCAAGCTAAGAACTTGGTTATATTCAACTGGACGTATAAGAGAATTTAAGTACCTTTTTATGCACTTTTTTTTTTAAAAAATACAGTATTTAAATTGATTTAAACTGTGTATGAAGGAGTGTTGAAGGAATTTTTAACTGGTTATTCTGCTCTTCAGTAACTTGAACTAAAAGCTAGTGTTGGCTGAATTTTGTTATTTGCTAGTAATTACAGGTGTGGGGGTAGCCACATTCATTGATTTCCTGTCCTTGCATATTTAAACTGGTGCGTGTGAAATAATTCCTGCTTTAAAACTTCAGCTTGGCAAGCTAAGAACTTGGTTATATTCAACTGGACGTATAAGAGAATTTAAGTACCTTTTTATGCACTTTTTTTTAAAAAAATACAGTATTTAAATTGATTTAAACTGTGTATGAAGGAGTGTTGAAGGAATTTTTAACTGGTTATTCTGCTCTTCAGTAACTTGAACTAAAAGCTAGTGTTGGCTGAATTTTGTTATTTGCTAGTAATTACAGGTGTGGGGGTAGCCACATTCATTGATTTCCTGTCCTTGCATATTTAAACTGGTGCATGTGAAATAATTCCTGCTTTAAAACTTCAGCTTGGCAAGCTAAGAACTTGGTTATATTCAACTGGACGTATAAGAGAATTTAAGTACCTTTTTATGCACTTTTTTTTTTAAAAAATACAGTATTTAAATTGATTTAAACTGTGTATGAAGGAGTGTTGAAGGAATTTTTAACTGGTTATTCTGCTCTTCAGTTATTCCCACCCACCCGCCCTGTTTTTGTTTTGGTGTGGCATTGAAACTGCCCGCCCCTCAGCCTGCCTCTGGGCCCATCTCATTTGCTCACTCAACTGAGTGCAGTGAGATCATATTCTGATTTCAGGCACTCCTACTGTGTACAAAGAGAGCATCTGGGAAATAGAAAAAAAAAAATTTAAGCTTATTTCCTGCCTTTCTTGTTAAGTGGTACAGACTATTTGTAGGCTTCTGAGCCCCCAAGCCCTTCTGTGTTTGAGGGAAGCCTTCTAGCTTGTTTTTTTTTTCTTGTAACTAGCCAGTTTTCTAGTTTCAGCACTCAAATCTGTTTCTTTGATCTCAGCACTTGTTCAGAAAAAAAAAAAAAAAAAAAAAAAAAAAAAAAATTTCATCTGCTTTTACTGTCCTTGTGTTTTTACCTACTTCTTTTTACTTTTGCATCATCTTAAAATACTCAATTGTATTTATTACTGCTTGGTGTAACTCATTCTAAGCCTTTTGGTTTAAACACTTGGGCTTCGGACCAGTTAGTTGTTTTGCACTGAGAGGGTTTGTGGTCTGCACTGTTGTGGCAGAACAGGTAGCTTACATCCTTCTAGGTTGAGAACTGCTGATTGAGGGCTCAGTGTCTGTTATTCTAAAAGTGTATTAATTCTGGTTTAAGCACTTGGGCTTTCAAACCAGTTATTTTACATTAAGAGGGTTCGTGGTCTGCACTCTTGTGGGAGGAGAGGCTGGACTCTGCCCTTCTGAGCTGGGAATTTTTGGTTAAAGGCTTATAGTGCATGCATATCTGAACTGTTTCTTACTGAAGTTGGTGCGCCTTGTTTGCTGTGGCATAGACTGGATTCGGGCCTGCTGGATCTAGCTTTGTTTGTGTAACTTGAGCACTAATCCAGACATTCTCTAAAGTATTCAATGGTATTTATTACTGCTTGGTTGTAACTTGATTAAAGTGTAGCTATCATTCAAGTCTTTTGGATTAAGCACTTGGGCTTCAGACCAGTTGTTTTACATTAGGAAGGTTTGTGGCAAGCACTGTGGTGGCAGGACAGGTAGCTTTCATCCTTCTAAGTTGGGAACTGCTGATTGAGAGCCCAGTGTCCAAGTGTATTAGTTCTGGTTTAGGCACTTGGGCTTCAGGCCAGTTATTTTACATTAAGAAGGTTCGTGGTCTGCACTCTTGTGGGAGAAGAGGCTGGACTCTGCCCTTCTGAGCTGGGAATTTTCTGGTTAAAGGTTTATAGTGCCTGAATATTTGAACTGTATCTTACTGAAATTGGTTCACCTTGTTTGCTCTAGCATAGACTAGATCCAGGCCTACTGAATCTAGCTTTGTTTATATGCTTGTTGTTTGTTTGCTTGTTATTTCCCTGGAAGCTAATTCACCTAATACGCAACTTCTCAGCTTCTGTGGATCACTAGTGATATCTGCATTGCTTACTGTACTTATTTCCTTGTTTCACTTGAAAGAAAGTTACTGTTTGTCGTTTTGCATTTAGTTACTTGTAACACATTGCACTCAAGTTACCTGGCACTTGCTCACTAAAGCAATTATATAAGTCAGCACTAAAAATTAAAAGCACTACACCCTCACTCCCCACTGGCCCTTGTTTTCAATTAAGGATTTCCCAATATTATTCTAGCATGTCCAAAGGTCAGTTGTCAATCTCCTCTCCGGTCCAGCTGGTGAATCTGGGAATCTTGAGGCAATGTTATAACTGCCTCATGTACACAGACAACCCTCTCCTCCTCCCACATAACACAAATACTTGCGAGAGATGCAGCTATTTAGCCAAACTGGAGGCTGAGCTCTCTCAACTCAGGACTGGCAAGACCAGACAGGAGGAAAAGGCAACTACACACACCACAAAACCAGCCTCACATAATGCTACCACTCCACTGAATCAAACACATAAACACACAAAGACATACTCGGAGGCTCTGAGTAAAAATTTACCTAAACAGCAGAGGCCTCCAAAGCAGACACCCAAACAACTGCTACCTCAAGACACCCCACAAGCAACACATAAACCACAAAAGCAGTGTGCAAAGCAGTCACAGCCCTTAAGGCCAAATACAACACCAAACATACTTGTCATAGGTGACTCCATAGTCAGACACACTGGCGTCCCACTCACCAGGCTGAACAAGGAGAGGGTCACAGTAAGCTGCCTATCGGGCGCTAGAATCTGCCACATAACACAAGCACTCGGGTCACTCCACAGCAAGTACAAATATGACACAGTCATTGTCCATGCTGGTGTGAACGACCTGAGACGTTCCTCCCTGGACTGCATGAAAAGAGACATAGAGGAGCTCTCTGATTATGTAGCCCAGGCAGGTATGACCCTAACCCTGAGCAGTATCCTTCCTTCACCAAGAATGATGCCACAATATAGAGACAAGATGATCAGCTTTAACAATTGGCTTAATGTCTGGTGTCATTCAAAGGGGATCCAGTGTCTGTCTGCCTGGGATGACATGCTTGACAAGCCACGCTGCTTCGCAAGGGACGGCTTGCACCTGTCACCCTGGGATTCCGGATATTGGCTAAGGCTCTTGCCACCCCATAGTGCCTTTTTAGGCAAGGCTCAAATTCTAAACCTACCACCCTAGAAAACAAAAATGGGAAGAAATTGAGGGTAATGCTGCTCAATGCCAGAAGTCTAAATCTCAAAATGCACGCACTCGAGGCCCTTCTCAGTATGGAGAACATCGATGTCTGTGCTGTAACTGAAACCTGGTTCAAGGCTCCTGAGAGCACCCGGCACTATTAGGTTTTACCTCATATCATGCGTTCTGGCCCCAAAACCCGGACCACTCCACAAAAGGAGGGGTGTATCCATATTCATAAAGGATACTCACACCTCCAGGTTGGTGGCAACGCATGAAGCTTGGAAACCATCCAGGTGCAACTAACCATAGGCAAAACTGCTCTACAAATTGTAGCATGCTACAGGCCACCCTCTCAAACTCAGGAACCCCACACAGCCTTCCTGAAGACACTGGAGGGTATAAATGTATCTCCAAACACCATCATATTGGGTGACTTCAACTACCCGAATATAGACTGGGAACATTACTCAAGCCCTAACTTTCTAGCCCAACGGTTCCTGGAGTTCATAAATTCAAATGCCATGGAACAGCTAGTCACTGTTCCCACGAGAGGAGAAAATATACTAGATCTCATTGTCACAAACATGGGGACAAAATGCTCCACACGAAGTATATCCCTCATTGGTGAGATCTGATCATAAACTAATCTCACTGGAAATCCACATCCCCCCCACCCCAAACAAAAAGACCATAGTGAAGAACTTCTCTAAAGCAAACTTCACACTACTCAAGACTGGTGTGGTATCCTTCAAGGCCCCTGAGTCAGAGGAAACCACAACCCAAGCTGCGGAAGCCCTTACAAATGCCTTCTATGAACACCTCCAGGACTGCATGGATCAGGCAATCCCAAATAAAACCAAGACTCTTTCCACAAAGGGCAAACGTCCAGTCTGGTGGACCCCAGCCATTAACAAACTTTACAATAAGAGGAGAAAGCTATTACATGATAGAACAAAATCCATAAAAGGGAAGTCACCCCTGATCATTATTAGTAAAAAATACGAGCACTCATAAAATCAACTAAGGCCAATTTTGAGAGAAAAATTGCCATGGATTCAAAGGACAATCATAAGGCCTTTTTCAGCTATGTTAGGAACCTGGGTGGAAACTCACAGATATGCTCAGAATTAGTCCAAAATGATACAAAATCACTGAACCCACAGACATTGCCAACATACTGGCAGACAGGTTCAGTGCAAACTTCACCCCTCTCCCCTAAAGGAGAGATAACTATCCCAGCCGAGTGTAGCCTCCCGGACATCTCAAATGCGCAGGTGAAAGCTGCTCTCTCTAAAGCTAAAAACACAGCATCAATGGGACCGGATGGTGTCCCCGGCTGTGTGCTACACGAGCTAAATGAGGAATTAAACCCGCACATAAGGCAGCTGTTTAATCTCAGCCTTACCACAGGATACGTGCCCAAGGAGTGGCGTCACGGCAACTGTGGTCCCACTCCACAAAGGTGGCCTCACGGACCCTGGTAATTACCGCCCCATAAGCTTAACAAGTCTAGTCTGCAAAGCTATGGAGAGGATCATAATGGAGCTCATAAACAAAGATATAGGGGACTTGCAGACATTGGACCCGACCCAGTTTGGCTTTGTCAAGGAAGATCATGCCTTTTGAACTTGGTCGACTTCTTCGAAATAGTCACCAAGGCCATTGATGAGGAAAGGCAGTCCATACAGCCTACCTTGACCTTGCAAAGGCTTTCGACACAATACCCCACTTGGGTATTGTAGAAAAACTTACCAGCTTAAATGTAAACCCATATGTCACAAGATGGGTTGCAAACTGGCTTAAGGACAGAACCCACAGGGTTAGAGTTGCTGGCGCTGTGTCAGACTCCAAGCCGGTCACAAGTGGTGTCCCACAGGGCTCGGTCCTTGGCCCCCTATTGTTTGGCATCTACTTCTCAGAAGTACAGGCCAACATGGGAGGACTTTGGCTGACAAAGTTTGCAGATGACCGCAAACTGGGCGCCATAGTGGAAAGTGCATCGGACACGGATATCCTTCAGAAGGGACTCACTGAAACAGATAGCTGGTGCCAGAGCCATGGCCTGAAGTTAAACGCCAAAAAATGTATAGTCATACCCTTTGGGAAAAACAAGGTAACCCCAAGCTACCATATAGGTGGCAATCCACTAAGCACAGAAGAGGTTATCAGGGACCTGGGGACCCAGGTTGACAGTGGCCTTTCTTTTGACACTCACATTGCTAAAGTGGTTAGAAAGACCTTCTACATTGCCCACCTGATCATGAAGGGATTCACATCCAGATCTAGTGAGGTCATTGTTCCCTGTACTCTTCACTTATCAGACCAATGATCGAGTACAATGCCCCATTCGGGATGTATCTCACCCGACATCTGCAGCAATTGGAGAGACCCCAAAGTTCCTCACCAAAAGGATAAAGGGACTCCAAAATCTGTCATATGCTGCCAGATTGAAGAAACTCCAGCTCTATTCAGTCGCATACCGTCTGCTCAGAGGTGACATGTGCCTGACATACAAGGCCATGTCCAACCCGGAATTAATGGACATGCTCCACCTCAAAAAATCCAAATCCACCAAAACCACTAGAGCAAGCGACTTAAACCTTAGCATGGATATAAATAGGACGTGCTGGAGGGATAGATTTATCACTCAGAGACTCCCTATGCTGTGGAATAAAATCCCGGTCCATGTGAGGCAGAGCACCTCGCTGACTCTGTTCAAGAGAAATCTAGACCTGTGGATGGGAGATCGTAGGTTTACCCCGGGAATCATCTCTGGGTCACTGCTGGACAGAGGCACAACAAACTAATGGGCACAGTATTTTTTCATATAAGGGGTGGCGTAAGCCACAATAATTTGGGCTAGGCTTATAAATGCCTTAGGGCAGATAGCCTAGTATAAACCTATGAACCTATGAACCTATAAAGGGGAAGACGCATGTGTTAAGGGTTCCCCTAGAGGTAATCCTTTCTGAATACCAGCCAGAGACTTATAATAACTGTATCATTATATTTAATAAAGCTCACCACACAACTACAGGGTCCCATTGCTATGCAAGATGAAAAGAATTTAAAAATAATAAAGTTGTACAAGGGATATGAAGCTCTAAAAAAATGCTGACACTGGAAGACATCCTTCTATTCCCATGTTGCAGTATTCATGAGGGATTTCTCCACCTAGGTGACCCGAACGTCTGGCCAGTATACCAAAGACTTAAGTTATTACTATGTATGTGCAATGCTGCACATAGAACAGTTGATGTCAGCCATAAAAGTGATATCTGCACATAGCATCCTTAGAACTTCTCTGCCTCCTGTTCGAACGACAGCTGCCACCGTTCATTTGATCACTGAAAATTTTCTACAATTCAGCTAAGTGCCCCATTGGGGAAAACCTTTATTGGACTTTTGCTACTGCATGCTTGTAAGTGGTTAATGTCATCCAAGAAGGGCAAGTGCCACTGTGGAAGACAGATTCCACACAAAGACAACCATGATTAGTGTCTTTTCTGTCACCGTTTCCGATCACAACTACAAGGTCTGTGCCATTTGTCAGGCATTTGTTCCTAAAACACTCTGCAGTCATCTGTCTGCCCTTAGCATATATCTTGAAAACCAGAGACTAAAGTGACTAGCACTAGATATGGAAGGTACTCCACGTCCATCGGGTGAGCCCCTGAAGAAAAAGGTGAAAAAGGTAAGATCTGAATCTTCGGCTTCACCTCTGATCTTGGATGTCCCTCTTGAGGCCGGTGAAGGCATGTGTCTGGTCCTCCTCCTTCAGGGGGTACTGATTTAGAAGCTACTAGGGAGGGTTCCTTCAGCACATCTGCAGAGGTAAGTCAGATGTCCGCTACAAATGGTAAGGGGGAATCACGGCTTGTCCCTTCAGACATTCCACGTAGTACCTCTCCTGCTCTTTCCATTGAGGTTTTGCTGACATCAGATCCAGAGCCTAGGCCTACGTCAACCCTTCCACCCCAGCCTAGGGTAGGCCTTCCTCTCAAGAGGAAACAGAAACAAAACATGTGTCTCACATAGAGGAACCTTCCCCAGATTGGCAAGCTTTTTTTCAAGGAATCTTTAATGCCTTTCTGGCACTTAGACCTTCCACTTTGCAGCCTCCTACTCCAGCATCTCCTATTTTCCTTCAACCCAGGAGTACTTCTGCTGAACAAGAGGCCTCTGAAGAAGATGAATCATCTTCAGATGAGTCCCTGGCCTACTCCATTCAAAAAGACTCTCCTCTGGGTTATGCCTCCCCTGAAGTTGATTATGATGATGAAGGCTCTCCTAAAGAGGATATTACATTTGGATAAATTATCTCCAAAATGAGGGAATTTTTCAAGTGGGAAAGCTCACAGGTTTCAGAAGTACAAAAGAGGTACAATGACCTCTTACAAATAGATTATCCTGGTCCCTCAGCCATCCCGCCTGTTTTGCCAGCTTTCTAATATGCCTTTATTGCAGCATCCAAAAAATATGACTCACAAATTTGTGCTCCCAAAAGGAAAGATAGGTTCTAAAAATTCCCTGAAGACATTAGCTACCTGTACAAATGCCCTCTTGCAGACCCAGCTGTGATGTCTCTCTCTCTCTCTCTCTCTCTCTGCTGATAAAACCACTAAATTACTGCTCTCCACCAACCTCCTGACCAAAGATAAGGACAGTAAAATGATGGAGAGAACTGGAGCAAAGGTCTACACCTCCTCTACTCTGGCTTTTAGGACCATTAATTATCAGACAGACATGTTTAAGTATGTTCTGGCACTACTTTCACAGGCCTCTGTATTGCTGACAGAGCTCCCAGATTATGCAGTGAAATTGCAGGTCTCTTTTCTCTTGGCAGTTTCCTCCCAGGTTACCAGACATTTCATGGAATGCAGTTATGATGCAGCTGAGGTATCTGCAAGATCAGCAGCATCTGGATCTGTCCTCAGGAGGTATTTCTGGCTGAGATTGTAGCCTTTGCCTGAGAATTTCAAGGGTAAACTTAAGAATGCACCACCAGACAATACCGCCCTATTTGGTACTAATGCTGCAGCCCTATTCAAATCCCTTCGAGAGAAAGGAAAAAAACTTCAGGCACTTAAATATATTTTTGTTTCCCCAGCTCCTAAACAGCATAGGAACTACCCTTCTAATCCTAATTTTGTAAGGAAAAAGACCTGTACTCCTTCCTAACAACACAAGAAGGGCACACTCAGTCAGACTCATCCTAGGTCTCAGTCATCATCTGCTCAAAAGGCCCCCTTTCCAGACAAGTGACTGTGACTACCTGACCATCCTCTCAGAAATTCCTCCTTCCCAGTGCTTTTCTCATTTCCTTTCAAAATGGACAAGTATTACCACAGAAAAATGTGTCCTGTCTATTGACCAAAAAGGTTACTTCATGTTGTGGAAAGCAGTTTTATTGGTAGCCATCACTTCTGCCAGGAGAGTTTCTGAACTCTAGGGTTTAATGGCTTCACAGCCCTGATGGGTTTTTCACAAGGATAGGGTGTCTCTTCTGACCAACTCTTACTTTGCACTGAAAGTGTTTAATGATGCCCCTAAACCAATCTATTCATCTGCCCACCTTTTTCCCTTCTCCTCAAAACTCCAGTGAAAGGGTGCTGCACACCTTGTATGTACACAGACAACTTAGATTATATTTAGATAACTCCAACTCCATTAGAAAGTCTGAGCAATTGTTTGTTTCCTTTCACCCCAGGGTACTGGGAAAACCTGTCTGTAAACACAGTATTTCATCTAGGATCTCTAGGGCAATTTTCTTTTGCTATGTGTCTCAGGGGAAAAATCTTTCCTCCTCTGTTAAGGCCCATTCCACTAGAGCAGTGGCTTTCTTTGGAGACTTCTTTAAAGGTCTGGACACTGCTTCTATCCTGGAAGCAGCGACTTGGTCCTCTGTCCATACATTTACAAAACACTATAAGCTGGACTCTATCTCCAGATCCAGAGCAGGATTTGCCAGAGCAATTCTGCGTGGCTTTATGGAGACTTCATGTGCTCCTACCCTCCTTCCCTGCTCATGAGCTATGGTATTCTCCCATATGGTATTAATACTGCAATATGGGAATAGAAGGACATAGAATAGTTGTGTAAAATCTTATCAAAACCATAGATGTACTTCTCTTCCACGTTGCAGCATTCTATCCCACCCTTCTCCCTTGGTTCATGCTCTTCTTTGGATATTACCTTATTGCCTCTTATCCTTCGACTGGTGCTCTGACTAGGGCATTCAGTTCTGAGGATGGTATGCGCAGACATAATTTTTATGGCTGACGTCAACTGTTCTATGTGCAGTGTCGCACATACCTAACAGTAGCTTAACTCTTTGGTACACTGGCTGGATTTTCAGGTCACCTAGGCAGGGAAATCCCTCATGTTAAGAATACTACAACATGGAAGAGAAGGACAGCTATGGTTATGGTAAGATTTTACATAACTATTCTTTAACTTTAAAAAAAAGAACGTGACACAAAAAATGCATTGCTGAATTTGTTACTGTAGTTAATATGACATTCATACATATCATGTGCATTTAGTAAATGCTTGATCAAGTGACTATACCAAAGCATTATTTAACAAATGATAAAATTATTAATTATAACATTAGGAATAATGGTTAAATGTTGCTTATAATAACAGTTAAACATCTGCTGGGTGTTTATAGCTCAGAGAATAGAAGTCCAAGAGGTTTAAATACCATATATTTGAAACAAAAAAAAAATACTAACATATTTATTTTAAATTGCTGTGTGCACCCAAGCATACCCAATAGCCACTGTTTTAGACAAGTAAATCTACTAGGCAGATGTTTCCATTAGGCAGGGTGAACCAGTTTAAGTAACTTGCTCAGAGTCACAGTTGGAATGTAGAGATGGAAGTAATCAAATCTAGGGCTACATTATGAAGTGTATTAGTGGTCTATAACCTTAATCCCCTGTGTTTAAGCACCAACTTAATGTGTTATAAGCAAGTAACAAAAAACAAAACAAACACAGTAACATGGTAAAGGTTTAGATTCATTTCAATATGATTCCAACCTAATTAAACAAAGCATGGAATGCACTGTAGCCTCGGGCCTCAGGAGTCTTTCTAACAACGTACGTAAGTCAGGCACTGTTTTTATTATGTCTATAATCATAATTCGTTTAGTAAATCAATGCCAGGGGAAGAAGAATCAATGTTTTTAAGTTTCACATTTCTCTACTTCAGAACAACTGTGTAAGCACTCCATCGATCAATTTTTAATTTCCTAATGTTATGCTAACTTGCATTTTTAGGCAAGGCAAAGTAACCATCTACATGGTGTAAACAGCAAGAATGCTATTGCACAATGAAACTTCTATACTAACAGTGTCCTACCATACACTATAAATGTTTGATGTCCATGCATGCACTAACAAATCTATACTTTGTAAACATGTATTGCTTGTACACTAACAGATCGCTTCTTCTTTGACCAGGTATCAATATTTAGAAATCCAGCAGGATGTTAAAGCTTGTATGTGATGCTGATTTGTTTCTTAAACATAAACAGCATGGTGATTTCATATGAGATATCTGATCTCCTTTCAAGTATTTAACTAATAGTAGTATGGTTTTCAGAATTTATGTGCATTTAATTGGAAATAAATGAACACATGGTACAAAATATTCTAAGGGCACAGATATAAAAATGTCTCTTTGTAAGTTAGCAAAACATTTTAGGCCATTTTTTTTTATATAGCTAAAAGTTTTAGATGAAGCCAATGTTTATTTTCCAAGACAGGAAGCACTGATTAAAGTTTGCATCTACTGGGAGGACTGTAACAGAGAACTGATACCCTGGCTCCAAAGACGAAGGGGTGCAGACCATGAAAAGCACTTTTTGTACAAATATTTAACAGTCTATTGTTGCCATGGCAATTAAATGCAAATAACAAACTGTTGATACACCCTCAATCTTGTTTAAAAATATGCATCCCTTATTTCTGTGTTCCAGATTCTGACTGCATCATTTGGTTTCCATAAGCTTTGAAATCCCCTTAAAGTTATCCATTCCTATGTTGTGATCCATATCTATTGCCTGTGGGAAGAAGCTCCTTTGCTGCTTGATATTGTTAAGCAATTTTTCTTTCCTGACACAAAGTTTCATACCAAAAATTGTTTCACAAGTAAAAATAATTTGAATGCGCCTGCAATCAAGATAAATGCATTTTCATTTTTGTATAGTAAACATGATGCAAAAATTAGCTATTTAGTTAATATCTGATTTTTGACTGGCAGTCCTAATTCCTTAAATTAAGAAAACAAGCATGTGATCAGATTTTTGAGATATTTTGTAACTGCAGTGAAATGCCTGCATTTTGTGTGAACATCTGCAATATGCAGCATCATTTATTTTTATTTACCTGTTTTATAAAAGAAATTGTGAGCTAAACTGTTTGATCTAATTTGAAGCAGATTATATTTTTTATCCTTTGTTGACCAGATTAGTCCTGCTAAGCTAGTGACCTTTTCAGGGGGAGACCTAAGGTGAGATTTATACAATGGGGTAATTTAGTCAGAGCACTGGGAAATTTCCCCTACTCGTTACCGTAACATATGGGGTCACTAATTATAGTGGAACTTCCTGCTTCCAGTCTGGGTAAGGAGGCAGTTCAGAGAAGGAGAAAGCATGAATCTTAACCTCTTAGAGCAAGAAATCTGGACAAAGCCGCAAATAATTGGGGGACAAAGGCCCCAAAATAGGAACACTTTTTAAATATTGCTCTTACAAATTTAGAAAGTTAATAAAATAACAGGTTTTGCATTAGCATGAATTTTCTGTGGATATTAAGTCTGAAAATCAAATGTCTGTCATTATTTACTCTGACTTCAGTCCTCAGTGATTTGCCAGAAAACTACAATTTTATGAGAAACAGACTAAAATATGAATAAAAAATCTGGACATTCTGTGAAAATTTGGACAGTTGAGAGCAATCAGGGAGAAATATGTCTAGTTGTGATTGTGAGAAGGAGATGGTTGCTGATATCAACAAAAAAAAAAAAAAAAAAAAGAAGGATAAGTGGTTTTGGAGGCAAAGGAGATTGATGCGCCACAAAGTGAGTTGGTAGCAGAGATCGATGATGGTGAGCAGCAGGTCAAGGAAGGAGAACCAGAGCAGGAAGCTAAAGCGAAGATGAATGACCCTTTACAAGATTCAGAAATGCGGTTTCAAGAAAGGCTGTTCAAAGAAGAATCGCAGAATGGAATCTGTTATTACAACTTTCAAACTGGTAGGGTTGCGGGATGTTTAAGAAATATGGTTAACCAAAGTAACCTGAAAGTGAGATGGCAGCATCGTGAGGTAACATTATGGACAGAATACAAGAAAAAGAGGAGGGGATAGTGATTGTGAAAAACAAAAAGCCACATGTGCAGATGGTGAGAGAAGGAGAAAGAAGAGCTGAAGGAGTGGAGGGAGTAAAAGAGAAGACCAGGAAGACATTTATAGTGACAATAAGTAATAAAAAAGAAAACAGACCTGAAAGGTACCAGATATGGGACACTGTAATTGCACCCTTGGGCATTTCCCCAATGGAGGTAAGAGCTTTTATACTTATTAATAAACAGACTTTTTGCAACATTTAGTTTGAGGCAAGACAATACATGGAGAAGTTTTTAGAACAATTTGAAATTAAAAAAAACTATAATCCATGAAACTCACATATAGTACAGACATTTAATATGGAGATGAAAAAAAAGAATTTCTGTGCAATTTCAAGCCAAAGTCAAGAGAGATGTGTTAAAAGATTATTTAAAGGTTGTATGTATGAAGTTTTAGACACTACAACAGTTTATGATAATAGGGATTTATGGACCAGGGTGTGGGGTTGTGGTGTAATTTAAAAAATGGAAAAAGAATAGATCATACATATTCCAAGTGTAATAAATGTAGAAGAGGTAACATAGGCTTTATTAAATGGAGTGATCAACCGAAAATATGCTGTTTTGTAGAAAAGATGACTATGATTAGAAACTGTAATAAAACTGTAATAAAAGAAAATGTTTTGTTTGTGGAAAGTCAGGGAATAAAGCTAAGAAGTGTGATATGATATGCAGAAATGTGGACAAGGTGGATATACATCAGTTGATTGTGAAGAAAAAAGAGAAGTTAAACAGCAAGAACAAATACAGGAATATGTACATAATATAGAAAGGAATGCACAAAAGAATATGAAGATAAAAATGTTTAGAGAAAAGCATTGGAGCAAATAATATAGAAATTAAGAGAAGTTTATATGAACAGCCAAAAGAAGATTATGATGATGAAAGACAAGTATAAGAATTGTTGGGAGAAAATAAATTCTGGGAAAAGATAGAAATTTTTTGTAAATCAAAACGTGAAAGAGTATCAGATTAAATTTTTTGTGTAAATTGAATATAAAAATGTAGGAAAGAATAGAAAAGCATGGTATTCTAACATAATGAATGAACATTTTATATATACATAGGTTCATAGGTTCATAGGTTCATACTAGGCTATCTGCCCTAGGGCAATTTTAAGCCTAGCCAGAGTGTGTTTGGCTTTCACCACCCATTTTAAATGAATTTTGCTATGCCCTTTTTCGAGGTTGGTATACTGTGCCTCTGTCTAACAGTGACACAGAAGTGATACCCGGGGTAAACCTACGATCTCCCATCCACTCATCAAGATTCTTCTTGAAGAGAGTCATTGAGGGACTCTGCCTAACCTGGACTGGGATTTTATTCCAGAGTGAAGGGAGCCTCTGGGTTATGAATCTGTCCCTCCAGCATGTCCTATTTATTTCAGTGCTGAGGTTCAAGTCTCTCGAGCGCGTAGCTCGATGGGATTTGGATTTTCTGAGGTGCAGCATGTCCATTAATTCCGGGTTGGACATGGCTTTATACGTCAGGCACAGATCGCCTCTGAACAGGCGGTATGCCACTGAGTAGAGCTGGAGTTTCGTTAACCGGGCAGTATATGGCATCTGTTTGAGCCCTTTGATCCTCTTGGTGAGGTACTTTTGGGGTCTTTCCAGTTGCTGCAGGTGTCTGGTAAGGTACATCCCAAAAGGGGCATTGTACTCAATTATGGGCCTGATGTGGGATGAGTAAAGAGGCACGATGACCTCCCCTGATCTAGATGTGAATCCCTTCATGATTAGGTGGGCTATATAAAATGTTTTTCTAACCACTTTGGCCACGTGGTTGTCAAATGAGAGATTGCTATCAACTTGGGTCCCCAGGTCCCTAATTACTTCTTCCATACTTAATGGATTACCACCTATGTGGTAATTTGTGGGCACTTTGTTTTTGCCAAAGGGGATGACTATACACTTTTTGGCATTTAGCTTGAGGCCATGGCTCTGGCACCAGTTGTCTGTTTCTATGAGGCCCTTTTGGAGGATGTTTGTGTCGGCTGGGGAGTCGATTATGGCACCCAGTTTGCAGTCATCTGCGAACTTGGTCAGCCACAGTCCTTCCGTGTTAGCCTGTACCTCTGAGAAATATATACCGAACAAGAGAGGTCCCAGGACTGAGCCTTGTGGGACGCCACTTGTAACTGGTTTGGAGTCTGACATGGCTCCAGCAATTTTAACCATGTGGGTTCTGTCCTTGAGCCAGTTTGCAACCCATCTAGTGACATAGGGGTTTATATTTAAGCTGGTGAGTTTATCTATAATGCCCGAGTGGGGTATTCTATCAAAGGCTTTTGCAAGGTCCAGGAAGACTGTGTGGACCACCTTCCCCTCGTCAATGGCCTTGGTGACTGTTTCAAAAAAATCAACCAGGTTTAAGAGGCAGGATCTGCCCTTAACAAAGCTGAACTTGATAGGATCCAGTGTCTGTAGGTCCCCAATATCTTTATTTATGAGGTCCATGATGATCCTTTCCATAGCTTTGCAGACCAAGCTAGTCAGGCTTATGGGGCGATAGTTTCCAGGATCCGTTGAGGCACCACCTTTGTGGAGAGGGACCACTGTTGCTATACGCCACTCTTTGGGTACATATCTTGTAGTAAGGCTGAGACTGAACAGTAGTTTTATGTTTGGGATTAGTTCTTCTTGGAGTTCATGTAGGACACAGCCTGGGACACCGTCTGGTCTCATTGATGCTGTGTTTTTTGCTTTGGAGAGGGTGGCTCTAACCTGAGCATCTGAGATGTCAGGGGGGCAGCACTCTGCTGGGATAGATATTTGCCCTTTTGGTGGGGAAGAGGGGAGAAGTTTGCACTGAACCTGTCAGCTAGGATGTTGGCAATGTCTGTGGGCTTGGTGTATTTTTTGTCATTTTGGACTAATTCTGAGCATATCTGGGAATTCCCACCCAGGTTCCTAACATAACTAAAGAAAGCCTTGTGATTATCCTTAGTGTCCTGTGCAATTTTTCTCTCGAAGCTGGCCTTAGACAATTTTATGAGTGCCCGTAGTTTTTTGCTAATACTGATCAGAGATGCCTTCCCTTTTTGGGATTTTGCTCTATCATGTAGTAGCTTCCTCCTTCTATTGTATAGTTTGTTTATGGCTGGGGTCCACCAGACAGGTCGCCTAACTTTGGAGGATTGGGTCTTGGTTTTATTTGGGATTGCATGATCCATGCATTCCTGAAGGTGTTCATAGAATGCGTTTATAAAGGATTCTGCAGTCTGGGCCGTATTTTCCACAGGCCCGGGGGCTTTGAAAGATTCCACCTTGGTTTTGAGGAGTGTGAAATTTGCTTTAGAGAAGTTTTTCACTGTGGTTTTCTGGGCAGGGGCTGGGGTTGGGATGTGAATATCTAGTGAGATTAGTTTATGGTCTGATCTTACCAGTGAGGGATACACTTCTGGTCTGGAGCATAGAGTCCCCATGTTGGTGATGATCAGGTCCAGTATGTTTTCCCCTCTTGTGGGAGTGGCAACAAGTTGTTCCATAGCATCTGAATTTATAAATTCTAGGAACCTTCGGACTAGGGTGTTGGAGCTAGAGTAATTCTCCCAGTCTATGTTAGGGTACTTGAAGTCGCCCAATATAATGGTGTTTGGAGAGACCTTCATATTTTCCAGTGTTCTCAGGAAGGCTGAGTGGGGTTCCTGGGTTTGGGAGGGTGGTCTGTAGCAGGCTATAAACTGGATGGCAGTTTTATCCACTGTTAGTTGCACATGGATAGTCTCTGATGCTTCGTGCTGTGCCACCAACCTGGAGGTGTGGTCATCTTTGACGAATATTGATACTCCCCCTCCTTTTGTGGTTCGGTCCAGGTTTTGGGGCCGAAAAACATGGTATGAGGTACAACCTGGTAGTGCTGGGGTGCTCTCGGGAGCCTTGAACCAGGTTTCTGTTACTGCACAGATATCGATGTTCTCCATGCTAAGGAGAGTTTTGAGTGCATGCTTCTTGAGGTTTAGACTTCTGGCGTTGAGTAGCATTACTCTTAGTTTCTTATCCCTTGTGATACCTATGGAGGTGGGCTTGTCTTTTGAGCCTTGCCTAAAAAAGTCACTATGGGGGTAGCAAGAGCCTTTGCCAATATCCGAAAGCCCAGGGGTGACAGGTGCAAGCCATCCCTAGCGAAGCATCGTGGCTTGTCGAGCATGTCATCCCAGGCAGACAGTCATTGGATCCCCTTTGAATGACACCAATACTTAAGCCAATTGCTGAAATTGATCATCTTGTCTTCATATTGTGGCATCATTCTTGGTGAGGGTAAGATGCTACTCAAGGTCAGGGTCATACCGGCCTGGGCTACATGCTCAGAGAGCTCCTCTATGTCTCTTTTCATGTAGTCCAGGGTGGTACGTCTCAGGTCATTCAAACCAGCATGGACAATGACTGAGTCATATTTGTACTTGCCTTGGAGTGACCTGAGTGCTTGTGTTATGTGGCGGATCCTAGCACCCGACATGCAACTCACCGTGACCTTCTCCTTGTTCAGCCTGGTGAGCGGGACGTCAGTGTGCCTGACGATAGTTATATATATATATATATATATATATATATACATATATATATATATATATATATATATATATATATATATATATATATATATATCCATGGAAGCCTTTAGGGAATGAAAAAAGAAATTCAATTAAGGCAAGACATGCATGGTGTAGGAAAATGTATGAATGTAATGATTTATGTGGATATTGACAAAAAGTAAACTGCTAGTTAAAGCCAACATGCCTTATAAACAGTACTAGAGAGGGTATGTAATTATTGTCGGGAGGTCGAAATAATGAAGCATGCTTTTCTGAATTGTTCAAGAGTAAAGGAGTTATGGACAAAAGTATGTGAAAGTAATATACCGAAAGACTTAACTCCCCTCTTTTCATCATTCTTGACAAGCTAATTCCTTGTTTGCAGTAAGTACTGCTTAATTTCTTTCTGACTTTGGAATATTTGCCTAAATATTCTCCTTAACAAACTCTCAATTTGCTACAACCACATTGCCAGGTTTGCCACTGGGCTGCCTTTTAGGACACATCATTGCATCAATCTAAATAAGCTTGGTTGGCTTGAACTACCTAGCCTAATCCAGTATAACCAACTGATTATGGCCTATAAAATCCTCTATAATCTGGACAATACTCCTGCACTTAAAAATATTATCACCCCCTATAACAATCTTAGACCGCTTTGATCCTCTAACAAACTACTAATTCAGACTAGCAAAATTAATAACACAGCCGGTGATTCTCTCTTTGCAAACTCTGTAAGTAGATCCTGGAACTCACTTCCAGCTGATATTACCTTACTTTCCACCTTAGGTCAATTTAAAACTAGACTCAAACAACATTTGTCACTTAACTGGCTATGTCAATGTATCAAGCCTGGCTAACTCGAATGTGTAAAAATCTGTTAACCAGTTTACTGTGTAATTTAATTTAATCCTGACTTGTGCTCAGGACTAACTTTAACCTGTGGAACTTGTTTAACTTGCTTACTTATGTAATCTCTGTAAATAATCTGTTTGTAATATGTAATGCTGGTATTATGCAATGCTGTATCTGCTTACCCTTGGAGCTTTTCTCCCCGGGCCTCCGCTGAAAATGGACATGCATCCAGTCGGACTATCCCGGTCAACAAATGTAAAATAAAAAAAATAAAAAATACTTCATCCTTAAAATTTCAGGGTCTACTTATTAGTTTATCCTCAAGCTTTTGCCAGTGCCCTGTACAGACACAAACATCTTGAGTGATATTTTTCCTGTAAAAGCACAATTGAAGTTTCACCAGTACCTAGTTGTATACAGGACATCTAGTTTGCAGTGACAAGCACTGTCCCCAGAGTTGCAAACCAGATACTCCTGACATTACTTTATATTCTCACTCCAACTGTCTAATCAATAAAAAAGGGTCTGTTGCCATGGATATGAACTTTCCCACTATCTCTTTTACTAGCTTGGTGACTATGGGCATCCTGAGGAAATGAAGAAATAGCCTCATGTTTACTGACAACCACTTAATTCTCAAGCAAATTGATATGGTCTATGATAGATGTATTTACACAATGCCACTGGAGGCAAAGCTCTGACATAAAAGTACTCCAAATATCAGTAAGGTTGTCAATAGTGCACAGGCTGCACCCATCACACACAATTCAAAGCAGACATATAGACCCACGTATGCTGAAGCACTTAAATGTAACCTTCCTAAATCCAAAAGACCTCTGAGATGAAGTACACATAAAGAATACCCTCAGCAGCCCTGAATGCACTATTTCAAAACAACACCCACATCAACACAGACAGCCACATCCCATGCAGCCTCTACTTCTAAGCACATAAGGCAAGTCACCACACAATCCTGCATTCTGGTCATTGGAAACTATTGTGAGACGCACTGATGTCTCTCACCAGGCTGAGTGAGGTGAAAGTCATGGTCAGTTGCTTATCAGGGGCTAGGATCCACCACTTTATGCACACAGTCAGCTCATTGGATCACAAGTACCAGTATGACTCAATCATGTGGATGTAAATGATGTGAGACATACCTCCCTAGACTATATGAATAGAGACATTATAGAGCTGTCAGAATATGTGTCCCAGACTGGTATGCCACAATACGAACAAAAAATGAATGAATTTAATAATAGGCTTAGTTTCTGGTGTCATTCTAAGGTGGTGCAATATTTGTCAGCATGGAAGGAGATGGTCAAGAGACCACACTGCTTTGCCAAAGATGGTCTGCACCTCTCCCCTCTAGGCTTTTGAATATTAGCTAAACATTTGTCTTCCCCATAGTGTCTTTTTTGGGCAATGCCATACTGAAAGTACTTCTGACATAGAAAATCAAAATTAAGAAAATTTAAAGGTATTACTGCTCAGTGCTAAGAGTCTAAACAAAAAACTCCACTCATTAGGAGCTCTCTTTACCCTTAAGAATACTGATGTCTGTGTGGTCACTGAGACATGGTTCAAAGTCATGGAGAGCACACTGACAGTGCAAGGTTATAATGCCTTCCACACATTTAGTCCGGCTACTAAACGAACAGGTACTAAAGGTGGAGGTGTCTCGATTTACATCAAAAATAAATATACCTCAAGGCTGGTCAAACAGGACAATGCACTTGTCAATAGGCAAAATCAAATACCACTTCCTTGCCAGATATAGCCCACCCTCTATGACCCAGAAAACCCATACCATGTATTTAAACTTATTGGAAACACTCACCATCCAACCCAATACCATATTCATGGGTGACTTTAATTACCCCATTATTAAACGGAAATCTTATACGACAACAAATGTACATGTACAAAGATTCCTGGATTTTGTGAATACAAACTCCCTGGAATAGATTATCAATACACTAACCAGGGGTGCAACCATACTGGATCTGGTCCTCACTAATACAGGAGAGTGCTACACACCCCCCAAGTGTAATGTCTTCCTTGGTAAGGTCAGATTGCAAAATGGTTTCCTTTGAAGTAAAAATAAAACCTGGACCCCCAGCTAACCCTGGAATATTCAGGAGTTAATCTAAGGCTAACTTCCTGCTATTAAATCATAACATGGCAACATTTCAAGCCCCCCATAAACCCTGAGAACAATGCTGCCTATGCAGAACTGTTCAAAGAAACCCTTTACAAGCATGTTAATAGCTGCATAGAGGAAGCTGTACCCACCAGGAAAAAGTGCAGAACTAACTAAAAAAACAAGTTAATCTGGTGGAATAAAAATCAAAAGCCTGTATAACAGAAGGGGAACAATCATGGCAAAAATTAGGTGCCGCAGCACCCAGCAGTACTGAAGCACTCTCATCAAACTATCAAAAGGCTGTATAACAGAACGGAACAATCATGGCAAAAATTAGGTGCCGCAGCACCCAGCAGTACTGAAGCACTCTCATCAAACTATCAAAAGGCTGTATAACAGAAGGAAAACAATCATGGCAAAAATTAGGTGCCGCAGCACCCAGCAGTACTGAAGCACTCTCATCAAACTATCAAAAGGCTGTATAACAGAAGGGGAACAATCATGGCAAAAATTAGGTGCCGCAGCACCCAGCAGTACTGAAGCACTCTCATCAAACTATCAAAAGCCTGTATAACAGAAGGAAACAATCATGGCAAAAATTAGGTGCCGCAGCACCCAGCAGTACTGAAGCACTCTCATCAAACTATCAAAAGGCTGTATAACAGAAGGAAAACAATCATGGCAAAAATTAGGTGCCGCAGCACCCAGCAGTACTGAAGCACTCTCATCAAACTATCAAAAGGCTGTATAACAGAAGGAAAACAATCATGGCAAAAATTAGGTGCCGCAGCACCCAGCAGTACTGAAGCACTCTCATCAAACTATCAAAAGGCTGTATAACAGAAGGAAAACAATCATGGCAAAAATTAGGTGCTGCAGCACCCAGCAGTACTGAAGCACTCTCATCAAACTATCAAAAGGCTGTATAACAGAAGGGGAACAATCATGGCAAAAATTAGGTGCCGCAGCACCCAGCAGTACTGAAGCACTCTCATCAAACTATCAAAAGGCTGTATAACAGAAGGAAAACAATCATGGCAAAAATTAGGTGCCGTAGCACCCAGCAGTACTGAAGCACTCTCATCAAACTATCAAAAGGCTGTATAACAGAAGGAAAACAATCATGGCAAAAATTAGGTGCCGCAGCACCCAGCAGTACTGAAGCACTCTCATCAAACTATCAAAAGGCTGTATAACAGAAGGAAACAATCATGGCAAAAATTAGGTGCCGCAGCACCCAGCAGTACTGAAGCACTCTCATCAAATTATCAAAAGGCTGTATAACAGAAGGAAAACAATCATGGCAAAAATTAGGTGCCACAGCACCCAGCAGTACTGAAGCACTCTCATCAAACTATCAAAAGGCTGTATAACAGAAGGAAAACAATCATGGCAAAAATTAGGTGCCGCAGCACCCAGCAGTACTGAAGCACTCTCATCAAACTATCAAAAGACTGTATAACAGAAGGAAAACAATCATGGCAAAAATTATGTGTCGCAGCACCCAGCAGTACTGAAGCACTCTCATCAAACTATCAAAAGGCTGTATAACAGAAGGGAACAATCATGGCAAAAATTAGGTGCCGCAGCACCCAGCAGTACTGAAGCACTCTCATCAAACTATCAAAAGGCTGTATAACAGAAGGAAACAATCATGGCAAAAATTAGGTGCCGCAGCACCCAGCAGTACTGAAGCACTCTCATCAAACTATCAAAAGGCTGTATAACAGAAGGAAAACAATCATGGCAAAATTAGGTGCCGCAGCACCCAGCAGTACTGAAGCACTCTCATCAAACTATCAAAAGGCTGTATAACAGAAGGAAAACAATCATGGCAAAAATTAGGTGCCGCAGCACCCAGCAGTACTGAAGCACTCTCATCAAACAATCAAAAGGCTGTATAACAGAAGGAAACAATCATGGCAAAAATTAGGTGCCGCAGCACCCAGCAGTACTGAAGCACTCTCATCAAACTATCAAAAGGCTGTATAACAGAAGGAAAACAATCATGGCAAAAATTAGGTGCCGCAGCACCCAGCAGTACTGAAGCACTCTCATCAAACTATCAAAAGGCTGTATAACAGAAGGAAAACAATCATGGCAAAAATTAGGTGCCGCAGCACCCAGCAGTACTGAAGCACTCTCATCAAACTATCAAAAGGCTGTATAACAGAAGGAAAACAATCATGGCAAAAATTAGGTGCCGCAGCACCCAGCAGTACTGAAGCACTCTCATCAAACTATCAAAAGGCTGTATAACAGAAGGGAACAATCATGGCAAAAATTAGGTGCCGCAGCACCCAGCAGTACTGAAGCACTCTCATCAAACTATCAAAAGGCTGTATAACAGAAGGAAAACAATCGTGGCAAAAATTAGGTGCCGCAACACCCAGCAGTACTGAAGCACTCTCATCAAACTATCAAAAGCCTGTATAACAGAAGGGAACAATCATGGCAAAAATTAGGTGCCGCAGCACCCAGCAGTACTGAAGCACTCTCATCAAACTATCAAAAGGCTGTATAACAGAAGGGGAACAATCATGGCAAAAATTAGGTGTCGCAGCAACCAGCAGTACTGAAGCACTCTCATCAAACTATCAAAAGGCTGTATAACAGAAGGGAACAATCATGGCAAAAATTAGGTGCCGCAGCACCCAGCAGTACTGAAGCACTCTCATCAAACTATCAAAAGGCTGTATAACAGAAGGAAAACAATCATGGCAAAAATTAGGTGCCGCAGCACCCAGCAGTACTGAAGCACTCTCATCAAACTATCAAAAGGCTGTATAACAGAAGGAAAACAATCATGGCAAAATTAGGTGCCGCAGCACCCAGCAGTACTGAAGCACTCTCATCAAACTATCAAAAGGCTGTATAACAGAAGGAAAACAATCATGGCAAAATTAGGTGCCGCAGCACCCAGCAGTACTGAAGCACTCTCATCAAACTATCAAAAGGCTGTATAACAGAAGGAAACAATCATGGCAAAAATTAGGTGCCGCAGCACCCAGCAGTACTGAAGCACTCTCATCAAACTATCAAAAGGCTGTATAACAGAAGGAAAACAATCATGGCAAAATTAGGTGCCGCAGCACCCAGCAGTACTGAAGCACTCTCATCAAACTATCAAAAGGCTGTATAACAGAAGGAAAACAATCATGGCAAAAATTAGGTGCCGCAGCACCCAGCAGTACTGAAGCACTCTCATCAAACTATCAAAAAGCTGTATAACAGAAGGAAACAATCATGGCAAAAATTATGTGTCGCAGCACCCAGCAGTACTGAAGCACTCTCATCAAACTATCAAAAGCCTGTATAACAGAAGGAAACAATCATGGCAAAAATTAGGTGCCGCAGCACCCAGCAGTACTAAAGCACTCTCATCAAACTATCAAAAGGCTGTATAACAGAAGGGGAACAATCATGGCAAAAATTAGGTGCCGCAGCACCCAGCAGTACTGAAGCACTCTCATCAAACTAACAAAAGGCTGTATAACAGAAGGAAACAATCATGGCAAAAATTAGGTGCCGCAGCACCCAGCAGTACTGAAGCACTCTCATCAAACTATCAAAAGGCTGTATAACAGAAGGGAACAATCATGGCAAAAATTAGGTGCCGCAGCACCCAGCAGTACTGAAGCACTCTCATCAAACTATCAAAAGGCTGTATAACAGAAGGAAAACAATCATGGCAAAATTAGGTGCCGCAGCACCCAGCAGTACTGAAGCACTCTCATCAAACTATCAAAAGGCTGTATAACAGAAGGGGAACAATCATGGCAAAAATTAGGTGGCGCAGCACCCAGCAGTACTGAAGCACTCTCATCAAACTATCAAAAGGCTGTATAACAGAAGGAAAACAATCATGGCAAAAATTAGGTGCCGCAGCACCCAGCAGTACTGAAGCACTCTCATCAAACTATCAAAAGGCTGTATAACAGAAGGAAAACAATCATGGCAAAAATTAGGTGCCGCAGCACCCAGCAGTACTGAAGCACTCTCATCAAACTATCAAAAGGCTGTATAACAGAAGGAAACAATCATGGCAAAAATAGGTGCCGCAGCACCCAGCAGTACTGCAGCACTCTCATCAAACTATCAAAATGCTGTATAACAGAACGGAACAATCATGGCAAAAATTAGGTGCCGCAGCACCCAGCAGTACTGAAGCACTCTCATCAAACTATCAAAAGGCTGTATAACAGAAGGGAACAATCATGGCAAAAATTAGGTGCCGCAGCACCCAGCAGTACTGAAGCACTCTCATCAAACTATCAAAAGGCTGTATAACAGAAGGAAAACAATCATGGCAAAAATTAGGTGCCGCAGCACCCAGCAGTACTGAAGCACTCTCATCAAACTATCAAAAGGCTGTATAACAGAAGGAAAACAATCATGGCAAAAATTAGGTGCCGCAGCACCCAGCAGTACTGAAGCACTCTCATCAAACTATCAAAAGGCTGTATAACAGAAGGGAACAATCATGGCAAAAATTAGGTGCCGCAGCACCCAGCAGTACTGAAGCACTCTCATCAAACTATCAAAAGGCTGTATAACAGAAGGAAAACAATCATGGCAAAATTAGGTGCCGCAGCACCCAGCAGTACTGAAGCACTCTCATCAAACTATCAAAAGGCTGTATAACAGAAGGAAAACAATCATGGCAAAAATTAGGTGCCGCAGCACCCAGCAGTACTGAAGCACTCTCATCAAACTATCAAAAGGCTGTATAACAGAAGGAAACAATCATGGCAAAAATTAGGTGCCGCAGCACCCAGCAGTACTGAAGCACTCTCATCAAACTATCAAAAGGCTGTATAACAGAATGGAACAATCATGGCAAAAATTAGGTGCCGCAGCACCCAGCAGTACTGAAGCACTCTCATCAAACTATCAAAAGGCTGTATAACAGAAGGAAAACAATCATGGCAAAAATTAGGTGCCGCAGCACCCAGCAGTACTGAAGCACTCTCATCAAACTATCAAAAGGCTGTATAACAGAAGGAAAACAATCATGGCAAAAATTAGGTGCCGCAGTACCCAGCAGTACTGAAGCACTCTCATCAAACTATCAAAAGGCTGTATAACAGAAGGAAAACAATCATGGCAAAATTAGGTGCCGCAGCACCCAGCAGTACTGAAGCACTCTCATCAAACTATCAAAAGGCTGTATAACAGAAGGAAAACAATCATGGCAAAAATTAGGTGCCGCAGCACCCAGCAGTACTGAAGCACTCTCATCAAACTATCAAAAGGCTGTATAACAGAAGGAAAACAATCATGGCAAAATTAGGTGCCGCAGCACCCAGCAGTACTGAAGCACTCTCATCAAACTATCAAAACGCTGTATAACAGAAGGAAAACAATCATGGCAAAAATTAGGTGCCGCAGCACCCAGCAGTACTGAAGCACTCTCATCAAACTATCAAAAGGCTGTATAACAGAAGGAAAACAATCATGGCAAAAATTAGGTGCCGCAGCACCCAGCAGTACTGAAGCACTCTCATCAAACTATCAAAAGCCTGTATAACAGAAGGAAACAATCATGGCAAAAATTAGGTGCCGCAGCACCCAGCAGTACTGAAGCACTCTCATCAAACTATCAAAAGCCTGTATAACAGAAGGAAACAATCATGGCAAAAATTAGGTGCCGCAGCACCCAGCAGTACTGAAGCACTCTCATCAAACTATCAAAAGCCTGTATAACAGAAGGAAGCAATCATGGCAAAAATTAGGTGCCGCAGCACCCAGCAGTACTGAAGCACTCTCATCAAACTATCAAAAGGCTGTATAACAGAAGGAAAACAATCATGGCAAAAATTAGGTGTTGCAGCACCCAGCAGTACTGAAGCACTCTCATCAAACTATCAAAAGGCTGTATAACAGAACGGAACAATCATGGCAAAAATTAGGTGCTGCAGCACCCAGCAGTACTGAAGCACTCTCATCAAACTAAACAAACAACTCAGAGGAAAAATAAAAATCTACCAAAGGTAAATTTGAGGTAAATTTGGTCCCCCAGCTAAGGACAACCTCAAACCTCAAAGGCAATACACAATTGTGTGCAGAGCTCATTGGAAATGGAGTGACCTATACTGAGCCAGAAGAAATAGCAAACCTACTGTCTGACAAGTTCAGCTCCAACTTTACCATTCTCTCCCCTTCAACCTTCCCTCAGAAATACCATCGAATATAACTCCTCCTGCTAGCACTAGGGAACAGGTCCTTAATGTTCTCTCTAAGACCAAGAACACTGCATCAATAGGCCCAGACAATATCCCAGGATGCCTTCTAAATAGCATGAAACATGACCTATCAGGCCCTCGAGAATTGTTATTCAGCTGTAACCTCCAAACAGGCTTCCTGCCTCTTGAATGGAAAACAGAAACAGTCATCCCTCAGCACAAAGGTGGGCCAACTACAGACCCATAAGTCACACTAGTCTTATATGCAAAACCATGGAAAGAATTATCATGAGAATGATCAATAATGATATAGTAAACCTCCAGACACTGGAAACAACCCAGTTTGGTTTCATCAAGGGCAGGTCATGCCTACTCAGCCTGGCAGACTTCTTTGAGAAGGTCACCAAAGCAATGGATGAGGGCAAAATGGTTTAAACTGCCTACCTTGGCCTGGCCAAGGCATTTGACACAATACCCCACTCGGACATTGTTGACAAGCTCAGGCAGTTAGGTACAAACCCTCATGTCTCCTGGTGAATAGCCAATGTGCTCACAGACAGGAACCAGAAAGTTAGAATTGGGGAGTCCACCTCTACAAAAGAAGCCAATCACAAGTGGAGACCCTCAGGGATCAGTCCTTGGACTGCTCCTTTTGGGCATTTACTTCTCTGAAGTCAAGGCAAATGTCAGTGGTCTCTGGTTGACTAAATCTGTAGATGATTGCAAACTATGTGCTGTTGTTAAATCCCACACCAACACAAATGTTTTCCAGGAAGGGCTGATACAGATAAACAACTGGTGCCAGAGCCATGGACTAAAACTAAATGATAAGAAATGCATAACAGTATCCTTCAGGAAGTCATCCACCCTGGTAGCTATAATACTGACAACACACCCTTAAAAGCTGACCCAGTAGTCAAGGACTTGGCAGACACACACATAGACAGTAATTTAGCCTTTGACCATCACTTGTCTACAGTTATAAGGAAATCATTCTATGTTGTGCAGCTTACAATCAAATGTATGGCATCTAGATCCAATAAAGTCATTATTCCACTGTATTAGGCATACATCAAGCCTATCACTGAGTACAGTACCCCCTTTGGTATGTACCTAACAAGACATATCCAACAACTGGAACTTCCACAGAGGCTCCTCACTAAAAGAATAAAGGGCGTAAGTAAAATGTCCTATGTAGACTGTCTCAAGGCCATATCTCTGTATTCTGCCTCCTACAGGTTGTTGAGGAGAGATTTTTTTTTTTTATTTGCAGTTTGTTTTCCAGGATAGTCCATTGGGCTATAAGGAGCCCATTTTCAATGGAGTCCTAGGGAGAAAAGCTCCAGAGAAATACAAATACATAGTACAGAAAGAGCATCATCTTCTTTCAGCTGTTCCCGTTAGGGGTCGCCACAGTGGATCATCTGTTTCCATTTCTTCCTGTCCTCTGCATTTTGCTCTGTCACACCAACCACCTGCATGTCCTCTCTCACCACATCCATAAACCTTATCTTAGGCCTTCCTCTTTTCCTGTTAACTGGTAGCTTCATCCTTAGCATCTTTTTCCCAATATACTCAGCATCCCTCCTCAGCACATGTCCAAATCAACATAATCGCGCCTCTCTGGCTTTGTCTCCAAACCTTCCAACCTGGGCTGACCCTCTAATATACTTATTCCTAATCCTGTCCACCCTCGTCACACCCATTGTAAATATTAACATCTTTAACTCTGCCACATCCAGCTCAAACTCCTGCTTTTTTGTCAATGCCACTGTCTCCAACCCATATAACATAGCTGGTCTCACTACCCTCTTGTAGACCTTCCCTTTCACTCTCACTGGTACTCGTCTGTCACAAATCACTCCTGACACTCTTCTCCACCCACTCCATCCTGCCTGTACTCTCTTCTTCACCTCTCTTCCACACTCACCATTACTCTGAACTATTGATCCCAAGTATTTAAACTCATCCACCTTTGCCACCTCTACTCCTTGCATCCTCACCATTCCTCTATCCTCCCTCTCATTCACACACATATATACTGTCTTAGTCCTGCTGACCTTCATTCCTCTTCTCTATAGAGCATTCTCTCCAGGGTCTCCTCCACCTGTTCCCTACTCTCATTACAGATCACAATGTCATCTGCAAACATCATAGTCCACGGGGACTCCTGTCTGATCTCGTCTGTCAACCTGTCCATCACCATTGCAAATAAGAAAGGACTCAGAGCTGATCCTTGATGTAATCCCACCTCCATCTTAAACGCATCCATCACTCCCACCGCAGACCTCACCACTGTCACACTACCCTCGTACATATCCTGTACCACTCTTACATACTTCTCTGACACTCCCGACCTCCTCATACAATACCACAATACCTCTCTAGGCACCCTGTCATATGCTTTCTCTAAGTCTACAAAAACACAATGCAACTCCTTCTGACCTTCTCTGTACTTCTCCATCAACTCTCTTAGAGCAAACATCGCATCTGTAGTGCTCTTTCCCGGCATGAAACCATACTGCTGATCACTAATCATCACATCCCTTCTTAACCTAGCTTCCACTACTTTTTCCCATAATTACATGCTGTGACTGATCAATTTAATCCTTCTGTAGTTACTACAGCTCTGCACATCACCCTTATTCTTAAAAATCGGTACCAAAACACTTTTTCTCCATTCCTCAGGCATCCGCTCACTTTCCAAGATTTCATTAAACAATCTAGTTAAAAACTCCACTGCCATTTCACCTAAACACCTTCATGCTATCCTTACTTCCTCCTTGCTAATCCACTGCACTTCATGTTTCACTATCCCCACATCATCCAACCTTCTCTCCCTCTCATTCTCTTCATTCATCAACCCCTCAAAGTACTCTTTCCATCTGCTCAACACACTCATCTTGCTTGTGAGTATGTTTCCCTCATTATCCTTTATCACCCTTACCTGCTGCACATCTTTCCTAGCTCGGTCCCTCTGTCTAGCCAATCGGTACAGGTCCTTTTCTCCTTTCTTAGTGTCCAGTCTTTCATACAACTCTTCATACGCCTTATCCTTCGCCACCTCTCTCTTTGCCATGCACCTCATCTCCTTATACTCCTGTCTAGAGCACAAATCCTTAATATGCATTTCAATTAAATGTTAAATACATATTTTGTATAGTACAAACCCATATTGCACAATTCAAATAGATGTTACATAATACAGAAATAAAAAAAAAATTTCATTTGGAAAATTACATCAGGTTAATTCAGTAAGTAGTAGTTTTTTTTATTTTTTACTTATTTTTTTTTAGGGAATTACAATGAGGTCATTTTTTTAGTCATCAGAGATCTATGCCTGTCATACAGGGCATTGTCAGATTCATAGGTTCATAGGTTCATAGATTAGTACTAGGCTAACTGCCCTTGCGAGCCATTTTAAGCCTAGCCAATTATCTCTTGTGAGACTCAAACCCTATACCTTGTGTTTGTAAGGCAAACACCTTAACCATTAGGCCACCCTCCCACCCTCCCACTCTGATGGACCTTCTGCATGTCCACAAATCAAACAGTACAAGAACTGCCAATTCTAAAAACTTAAACCTTGCCTGTGATAGAAATGGGACCTGCTGAACATACAGGTATGTATCCCAGAGACTACCCAATCTCTGGAACAGGCTTCCCATCCATGTGAAGCAGAGTTCATCCCTAACCAAATTCAACTGTAATTTGGACAATTGGATGGGGAACAGGAAATTCATCCCTGGTATAGCACCTATGTCTCTAATGGGCACAGGCAGCCTGTAATTGGTGCATCTCCCAGGCTCCTACTTGTAAATGTTTTATCTCCCAAGCCCCTGCTTACACTTATCAAGGGTACCAGAACTTTTAAGAGATTTGGGCTTAAAAAGGTCCTTGTGGTTGTTAGCCTAGTAAACACCTATATATCTATGAACCTGTAAAATAAATCAAGAACAAATTAAGGCAATAATGCTTAGAAAGAGATATTACTAACAAGGCAGAAGGGAGGAGGTCTCTGCATCTTTGAGTAAAATATTAAAGGAGGATATTAGTATAATGAGAGAAAAGAAAAATATAAAATGAGTCATAAAAATATCCCAAGAGCAAATTATTGGTATTGTTTTACAGCACAAGGAAAATATGTATAATATAAGAGTATAAAGATGGAAAACAAGAGAGAAAGGAAAGTAAAGAAATTTCCAGAACAAGTTAAGGATGAATTTGAAAATAAATTGCTATTAGTGAATTGGGTGAAGTTCTAAAGAAAGTAAATGTCGATACAATATCAAGCCTAGATGGTATAATATGCAATGTACAAGAAATGCATGGAGTGGCAAAAAGGGTATTTTGTAATTATACTGAATGAATAGTTGAATGAAGGTTTTGTTTATGAATAGTTATAAAGTGGAATATAAAAATGTACGTGGAAGAAAGATGAGAAGAATAAAATAAAAAAAATTGAGGCCCATCACAGTAAATAACATTGATTACAATTTTATATGAATAATGCATAGGAGAACAGAAGGAAGGATGAGAGATATGAAAGAATATGAATGTAGTATAAAGATGAAGGGATGTCAGGAATTGTTATTGGTTGCAAGAGAAATTGTGGATGATGTTAAAAGTAAAAGGGAGGATGTAAAACTTATGGTAGGTGATATTAGCAAGGGAGTTGATAACTTGGTACATGATACTTTGTGGAATGTTATGCAGAAGTACAGAATAGGTAATAGAATTAGGAGAGTTTGTATGTCAGCATATCAGAATAATACAGTGAGTATTAGTGAACTGGTGGCTGAGTTAAGAAATACTCACAAAGTGGGGTATAAGACAAGGATGCCCCATGAGTGGAATATTGTTTGCAACGGGAGTGGGGTAGCTAATAAAATGAAAGATGTTAAATATGTGATGCAAAAGGAGGTAGTGATACCAGATGTTTTGACATACATGGACAATATAGTTCTAGCTGCTAAGAACAAAATATGGATGAGGAAAACTTTGGTTTGTCTTCATGGATATTTAAAGGAAATGGGAATGAACTTGAATAAAGATAAATTAAGGTTTTAGGTGATGTGGTGAAAATTGGGGGTGTGTATTTTTCAATGAATGAAATGCTTTTGGTAGGAATACAATTTGGAAAAAATGATGCAGTTGTGATGCAATGGGAAGGGTTGATAAAAGGAATGCAAAAGTTTGTCTTCTGGGGAGGACATATAGATTATCGTTCAAGAAAAAGTTTATTTGGCAAATTTGGTAGTCATAGGAAAATAGACTGCATGCCGAATGTTTATATGATCCCAGTAAAATATGAAAAAGGAAATTGTGCAGTTTGTGATTTCTTTCACATGAGGTTCAAGATTAAACCTAGTGAAAACAGGTCTGTTGTATAAGAGTGAAGATGAATGAGGATTGGGGTTACTAAATCCGGTTGGTTGTTCTACTTCTTTAAACTTACATAGAGTATTAAAGCTGCTAAAGGAAGAGCATGTTAATTTAACAGTGAGAATGTCTGAATATATGTGTGAAAAAATCTGCTAGAAGTTAAAAATAAGAAAAAGAGAAAAAGAATCTTGAAAGGAAAAATTTTAAATTATCAATAAAAATACTAACGTGGAAATAAAAACTGATGGTAGAGGTAAATATGTTAAATTAATAAAAAATGTCTTTAAAGGTTTATGATATAGAGAACGATAAAATTATGTGGTATAATAATGTGATGAAACAACAATATTATGCAAATCCAAGCAAAATTTACTAGAAGAAGTGATTAAAGTCATCAAAGAAAGGAAAAAAGTGGTGTATCAAGATAGTAGAGTATCAGGATTCCCTATGGAGACTAGTAATAAAGAAGTTACCAGTAAAGGGGAATATGCACTATAAAAAGAAAGTTGAATGAGTATATTTATTTTGTGGGAAAGAAGAGATAGAGCATTTTTTGAAATGTTAAAGAGTGGTAACTCTGGAAAAAAGTTGTGCGATTAATTATGTTCAGAATATTAATGACATAAACAATACAGATATTAATTTGATTATGAATTTTATGAGTATGTGAGAAAAGTATTTTGTAATATGGATTATTTGTAATCAGTTCAAGCAGATGAGGCATTGATTTAGCATCTCTTCTGAAGGGTGACATACTCAAGTGTGCAACATCCTTCCCTCGTATGATGCACTATGGTATCAGCAATTTACCTACTTTGAGTAGGAACAGAACCCACATCCTTCTTCACTAAAGGTGAGTGTGCTAACTTACCTTTTGCACTACTGTCACTGCAGATTATCTGCTTTAGCCACAATGATGAATGTGTTGTCAATAATGTCCTGTATGTAGTGAATGGAATTTAAGGAGCCTTGCATGTTTATGTCTATAGTTTCTGTAACCTTCCTGATGAAGTGACAGCAATTACAAACAAAGTTTTCAGCTGTACTATTGTTTGCTGTATTGAACTTGCTGCTTTGAGTGGATCAAATGAAAACTTTTTTATCGTGACATTCAGGTCCCCAACTGAATAACATAGATCGTGTGAGGCTATATATGAAGCACTCTCTTTCAGAAAGGTTTAATAGACTCATTGATAAAATCCAAGTTTCTGAAGAGGAAAGCAGGAAGCTAAGATTGCACATAAATATAACCTAACAAAAGGATAAGCCATCTGCAGTTTAAACGAGTTCACCGTTTATAAGATTTGGAATATGGCATGGGTATAACTTCAAAACATCCTATCCAGTTCTCCAAAGCCTGCTCAAGTAGAAGAACAGTGAGATTTTACATCTAATGTCAAATCCAGTGCCGTAACGATTACTGTTCTTGCCTCCCATGCACAAGGTACAAAGTCTGATACAGACCTCTACCTAATGTCTGTTTTGGAGTTTTTGTGGTCTCCCTGTGTCTCTCTTGGATTCTCCCCAAAACATGCTGGGTGTTTCCATCTCTAACTCACCAAAAAATTAAATGGATGGACTCAGTGCATACTCTAGGCAGTGCCTATCACAGGTAGAGTTGTAAAGACCTACCATTTTAGGCATCAGCTGCAGTTAGCAGTGTCTCCTAGATAAAAGAACATGGAGCACAGATTGCTAGTTGTGTCTTGATAATGTAAGAACTGGCTCTAGATGAATTGCCAGAATGGGCATGGCTATTTACCAGTGCTAAATGGATTGAGGACCAGGTATATTCCAACCCACTCCAGGGACTCATGCTATAGATAGGAGGAGTCTATGTTGGGTCTATGTGCCATTATTGGCCAGTGTGTGCCTGCCATAAATACCTGCAGCCCTGGGCCAATAAACTACTGCTGGTGTCCCGTTTCCCAGCTTGGGTTACCAGGTAGCTCTGTTAGCAAAAGATGGGCATAAAACCAATCAACCTGCCAAACATGAATTAATGATAACTACAATCACTATAGGTTCACTGACAGGATGCAGCTTGGAAGTTGATGATTCTGGTCTTGTGCCTTACAATGGTGGCCAACACACACCTCAGCAAGAAAGACAGTCATAAGATCACATATTAGAGTGGTCAACATGCAACTCAGACCTCCTCCTAGAAAGGAAAGGACACTGGGGTAGTCAGAGATTGTAAAGTCATCCCCAGTGGAACAGTCAGCCCACAGCATAAACCACTAGTTTCCACAATTAGCCTCAAGAATACATCAGAGAAGATTCTAATGTCAACAGGAGACGAGGCTGAAGACCTGGCAATTGACTGTAGTGAAATCACAAGAGATCAAGGAAATACTCCAAGCTCTAACACCTAAAGAAGAAGAGGAAATAGATGGATCTGAAAAAGAATAGCAGCACCTCATAACAGCATATGTGAGGACTATTAAAGAGATATGCAGCTGAGCCAGGTACGGAAATAATGTACATAAAGAAAACTGGTGGTGGACTGCAGATGTCCAGGAAGTTATCAAAAGAAAGAGTGCAGGAAAAAGTGGGAGCCAGAAAAGAGGTGGACCAGGCTTAGAAGGAATGCTGGTTAGCTAACAAAGAGGCTAAGAGAGTAGTCAAACACAGCAAAAAAAAAAAGGCATCAGTGGTGCTCTACCAGCTTCTGGAAAGTGACTCAGCAGATGGCACAAAGAAACTCTATCAGGCTGCAAGGCAAACAGAGAAAGTTAAACAAGACGGTCATCAGATACACTTCATAAGCAATGTCAGAAACAACCTGCTGACCTGTCCACAGGACATCAAAGGCAGATGGAAGGACTACTTCCAGCAACCTCTGAATGAAGTGAACACCACAGAAGCTGTACTACTCCAGAACGACTACAATGAAAGAGGAGGAGGAGACCATCCTAGAAGTAAGAGCAGTGCTATAGAAAATGAAGGCAAAAAGCAGCAGGTTCAGATGAGGTCACAGCAGATATGATCATGATGCTGGGTGAATAAAGGGAGAAATGGCTGCAGAGGGTACTCATAGCAGTATGGAGAGAGAAAGGTATATCCCAGATGACTGGGAAAATAAGCATTCTAGTGCCGATTTACAAGAACAAAGTGACATTCACAACTGTAGGCAATATAGAGGTTTTAAAACTCTTGTAACACTGCATGAAAGTTCTGGAGAGGGTGGCTGATAAACAAATACACAGAGCAATAGAAAGTAAGATGGGAGGTGAGCAGTCCGGATTCAGATCAGGATGCAGCATAACTGATCTGATATTTGCAATGAGATAGATATTTGAGAAGAAGCTAGAAATGAGGAAAGAGTCCAATTGGGCATTCCTAAACTTGGAAAAAGCATATGACAAGATCCCAAAAAAAACTTACTTGGGCAATCCTGTGATGTTTCAAAATTCCAGAAAAACTGGAGGAGGAGGCAAAGAACAAGAACCCAATGACACAAGCACAAACAGTGCTTGGATTCACAGAGGGGTTCCCAGTGGGAGTGGGTGTGCATTATGATTCATCTCTGAGCCAACTGTTACTCATATTGATGAATGCAGACAACATGGCATTACAAGATGACTCTGAACAAGAACTTTAGCAAATGACAGGAGAAGGGTATCCAAAACTGAAAGCACATGGGATGAAACTGAGGAAGTACAAGACAGTTGTCATGGCAACAAATGGGGAAAATCAAAAGAAGTTGAAAACTGAGATCATAGGGAAATAGTGGAACAGGATAACAACGTCAGCTATTTAGGAGGGAAGGGTGAAGACAGGGGATGTCTGAATGAGGAGGTCAAAACTAGAATGACAAGGCCTGTAGCCAGCTGGCACAGAGTGTCAGGGTAGTATATGACAGAAGAATTCCAAAGAAGCTGAAAAGTAAGGTGTACAAAACAGTGGTGGAATCAGTGCTACTGTATAGTACAGAAACCTAGGCAGTGAAGGCAGAGCAATTGAGGAAGCTAGAAGTGAGGGAGATGAAGTGTCTGAGACAGGTGGCAGGATGCACACTGTGGGACAGACAGAAATGAGTACATAATACTGGAAATCAAAATAGCACCAGTTGCAGAAAAGGTCAAAGAGGACAGATTATGGTGGTTTGGGCACATGTAGAGAAAATCAGAAGACAATCTGGTAAAGACAATTTGGTACAGACAGGAAGAAGGCAAGAGGAAATGAGGGCATCCAGCAAATAGATGGATGGATTGTGTGAGACAAGACCTGAAAACGTAAAGAATGACCATTGAGGAATGTAGGAGAGTGACACTGAATCAAGATAGATGGTGCTAGTTCATGTAACACCCTGACCTTACATAGAAAGATGGGGAAAAAGGACATTGCTGCTGATCATGATAATTTTGTTGCAGACCATTGTTTTTATTCTATGTAAGACATGCATTGCATTTGCCATATAGTATTTAATTGCAGATATCTTTGTGTTATCTTTTGTCATACCAGTGGCCACATTAGAACTGAAGAAACTATGATGAGCTATGGGGTTGTTGTCCAGATAAGAACGTTTAGAGATGTAACACTGGAATTAGAAGCTTAGTCTTCAACTTGAAAAGACCTTGGAAAACTGGAAGCTGCACAGGATATTTTGAATTTGTTCCCTTGTGATGGGTAAACCTTGGCTACCCTGGTAACCTGAAAACCAGTTGGAGAAGATGGTAGGATTCCAGTTTAGTCCTCATTAATACCCATTGTCTTAATTTCAAGGGAAGAAATGTACATACAATAAAAAAAAAATGATAAGGTACCCATCTTCTAGGTTTCCTTGCTTGATAAATAGTAACAGAAGTTTGGAACATGTACACTCTCACTGTTAGCAAATAAATCTACCTGCTGTAAAATCATGCAGCTCAAGGGAAGCCACTTAATCAGATAGTGCTCTTTGGTCATCCTGGAAAAAAGACATGCATTAGTGGGCTTACTTTGTTAGTAAATAACTGCTATAACTTCTTTTGCAGCTAAGTCAGGATTGAAAACATTGTAACCAAAACATTTAAACAGTACATAAAATACTGGCAAAATGTTATAAAAACGTAGTGATGCCATGGATCTACTATGTTGCATTTTGTTGCAGTTTAACTTGATTTAGTGTGAATCCCAAAAAAGAAAGTAATTTTGAGAGTAGTTTTTTTTCTCGTCAAGAACAACTTGGCCAAAATAAATAGTAGTTGGCTCTTTGTTAAATGGACAACCACTACTCTCCCTAGTTTCATACAGCACTTTCTTACTCTTTTTTTTCTATAGGTCATTTTTGCCCCATTGATTGTTGACCATCAAGCCATTTCCCAAATTAGACTCAGCCCATTTGTTTCCCCATATGAAGGTCTATTCTCCAGTACTATATAGAAGGAAAGCATCTCTGTTCTGGTCCACCCCACCCCCAGGATGGACAAGTCCATCCTTCCCTGCTGGCACCATTAAAACCAGGTTGCTCGGGCCTTGGTCAAGGCTTTATCCCTCTGAGTTACTGATGCTGGTCCTCTTCTGTTCTTTTAAACTATGCAACCCACTGTAAAATATGATAAATTATATACATTCCCATGTAACCAAAACACAAACCTCCTCTTCCTAGCTACAATTCTGTCAAGCCTACTCTTTTTCTTTCCATTTTTCTCATGCAAACTCACTCAACCTCCTCCAGCAATACTCATATTATGCTTGTTACTTTCACCTTTCTGCCCTGTCCTTCACACTTGAAACATCCAGAATTGTTTTCAACCCCCTTTATACTCTCTGTCTCTGTTTTCTGAAATGACCCAGAAACTCTTAGCTCAACTGTTTACTAAGAAATTCTATTACAACTTAACTCAACTGGTTACACTAGAACAATCTATATCTGGTCCTGTACATTCCTATTACATGTTAGAGGACATCTCTAGATGTTATGATTATTATTATTATTATTATTATTATTATTATTATTATTATTCTTTATTGGAAACATTGTACCTCCTGTATAGTAAACATACTAGATACTAATAGAAGCTAACTTACCCTGCACCTACAGTTAGACGTAGGTCATAGCACAATGTCAACTGCTTTATCTTATAGTATATGCAATGTATTACATATCATTTATCTTCCTTCTGTGCTCTGCATCATACTCATCAGTATCATTTTATGCATGTGTAGCCTGTAGCTCACTGTCAGCTTCTTCAATTTAGTAGTCAGTGTATAGCTACATAGTCACTAGACTATCCCCCGGATTTACGAATCCTCCGTGTAAGACTTAATAAGTCTTACTCGGAGGCTGCAGTTGAACGGTATGACATCAGCATGCCATGAATATGCATGAGGGCACGCTGACCCAACCATAAGTCGTACATAGACCGTGTAAGAAAGCAGGGGGTGTGTCCGACTGCCGAGCAGTCTAAATATCCATGCCCCTGCAAGTGTTTGAAAAGTAAAAGCAAATACACAAGAGCGAGTCCGCTCAAATGTCCCTGCACCCAACACCACACTCCCTGATATTGTAAACCCCCATCACAGTTATAAAAAGCAAAACATTAAATTTCTTTTTTTTAATTCCCAAAATAGCTGCCCGTATTTGTGCGTGTGTGCGCAGGTGTGCCCATTGCTTAGCTAGAGTTAGCAATTCTGACATGGAAGAGCATAAGAAAGAATGTGTATGCAAATCACACCAAATAGCAATAGCATAATGGTAGAGCGTTTATACAAAAAAGAGGCATTCACGGTTTGAGTCCCACCACTCCCCTTCATATTTATTTTTAAATCAGTATATGAAATAATACCAGACAAATATGTGTGAATAGTACTAAAACGCAGTGAAATGGCCAATGTATCAGTGAACAAAATAAATATTTTAAATGATCCTGATATATAATTGCCTGCAGTTAAGCAGCGCTTCACCCAGTGCAATAGAGGTGCCCATAGTTTAATAACGGTTAACCCAGTGCAATAGAGGTGCCCATAGTGAAATAGCGCTTTAACCAGCACAATCTGTTTGTGCGGACGTGCGCTCCGCACCAACCAGGGCACCATAGGGCACCAAGGAGCAACGTAGAGCAAAGTTGCTTAAACACAGCCACACCCCCTAGCCTGTCTGAACAATATGAAAATAAAATGAATGACAAGGTTTGAACCCAGGACTCTGGGTATCACAAGCAAGGTACAGAACCACTAAGCCATGACAACATAGGGGAAACAGCCACTGTTAACATACATATACTTACTAATGGTAGTTTAACCATTACTAAGCAGGTCTCCAGTCAGCCGAGAATTTAAAAAAACGGCCAATCACAAAAAAGTGCGGGAAATGCGGCATATTTAAGCCCCATAGGCGGGAATACACGCCATAACTGATTGTAGCTCACATCTGCCATTAGAATGGCTGGTTTCAGAGAGGGAACATGCTTCCGAACGTAACGTTGGGGCATCGAGGAGTCAAAATACATGGCTTGGCTCCTTGTCCACCGTCATGAGTCAAGACTCCTGCAGGGCCAGTTCCAAGGGACAGAGTACAAGGCAGAGGCTTGGAACCGGTTAGCTCATGACCTCACCAGTGCCACAGGTGTTCCTCGGACTGGTGAGCAGGTCCATCACCACCATGCAGACCTGAAGAGATGGAAGCAGGACCGCCTGAACCAATGGATACAGGAGGCCCATGGGATGCAGAATGCCCCACAACTGAGTATGTAGCCATGGAATGCAGTATGTAAGAATTGATAATTGAGTATGTATAACGGATAGGTATGTCTCAATATCCCTTCATTTACTTTACAGCTGCAGGTGACCGTGCTGTGAATCAGCAAGCCTATGCTGATAGGCTGCTAAGGCTGTGCCACCAGGCAGGATAGTGATTATTCTGCATGTATTGTTATAAAATATGGGAGAGAGCATGAAAGAAAGTGTTGCAGTCCAACAATACAGCCATAAAATTGCCTGAATAAGTCCTCTGCATGTACTGTCAGATAAAAACATCAGAGAGGCAGGAAAAAGAGTGTAGTAACCCATTAAGAAAGGTAACATATGTCTGGAATAATATCTCTGCAGGCACTGTCATATAAAATAAGTGAATGAGCCTGAAAAAAGAGTGTTCTAACCTATTAATAAAGGTATAATATGTCTTGAACATGTCTGCCATATGCACCGTTAAAACAAATAAAGGAGTGAGCTTGTGGAAAAGTGTGTAATGCCATTAATAAAGGTCTAAAACCTGGAGTGTGTCTGTTTCACAGAGTCTGAAATATTGTTGTACCCTTGCATTATACAAATAGTACTGTTTGAAAAAAGTGCTGGCAACCCAGAATTGTGCAGTCCCATATAAAGTGGGTGATGGAAGTGCTAGTAGCTGTGAAGCATATATACAGTCCGCAACAGTCAGTTACTGGCTGGCATGCATAAGTAAATCTGGCACACGTGTCGCATGTTATTTTTTCCCAGAAATGTGAGTGTGTGTCAAGAAATGCAGGGTTCTGTACAAATCAAAGTGAAAATGTCATGTGAAAACATCCCAGATATGTAAATAAAGAAATAAAAATGCAATAAAAAAATATGTAGCAGTAACATCTGCATCCTGGACAGTTAGTATATCAGATATAGGTCAGGCATATATTGAACTAGCCAAACCCATTACATAACCTAATGTATGGTGGCAAGTATAATAATACATGTAGGGGATATACACCTGCAGTCACTAGGAATGTAGTGTAGACTAAAAGGTAATTATAAGATGTTAACCGAGGTTTTTTTCTACACCCTACTGTATGTGCATAAACCATGCAATTCCACACCTCAATGGGTATGTGTAATCTTAAATATTTGTTGGGACATATGTCCTATTGTTCTATAAATATTTGCATTCACGTTGATGCATGTGCCCTGTTTAAACACCACAATCATGGTGGCCTGTTGCTACCAAACATCCATGCATGCTGTTGGAATATCCACTGTGGTTCAATATATGCATGTGTTATGCTTGCTGTTCAACTGTTGGAACCTTGGTGTGTTGGGTTAATGGGAATATTACTGCATGCTGTTGCAACTAATCTGGAATGCTGTTGTTTATGTTGTAATTGAACACACCTAATCACAGAACGTATGGGAAGGCTGGTCCCAGCGGACCCACCTGTCCCTCCTCAGCTGGCGAGTGCACCTGGCACCAGCAGGTCCAGTGTCCAGCCTGGGCTCCCCTCCTCCATTGGTCCTGTGCCACCTTCAGGTGGAAGCACTGCAGAGGATGGGGCTCGTCCCCCCGTGCAAGCGTGGGTGGAGAAGGGCCACCTGTCACCCTTTGAAGTGTCCGGGTTGTGGTGCGTAGGGAGATCCAGCATTCAGTCGCTGATCCCCTACGCCAGCTTGAGGTGAGAGTGGAGCATCTCATGGGTGAGCCTGCCCATCCTACGCAGCACCCAGCACAGCCACCCTCGGGGCTGTGAAGGTGCAGTGGTGACTGCCCATGGGTGGGGATCTCAGTTCCACTGTTACCATCTGTGGGCTCATGGGCTTGCGATTTCCAAACATCCGACCCCGTCAATTGTGTTCACCCACCCCATGTGTCATACACCGCCCCTGTATGCATCTTGTCTGTCTTGTCTGTTTACCTCCCCAACCTACCTCCCCGGACATACCTACTTCCTCTACCTCACTTCCCACTCTCACCTGAAAAAAAAAAAAATGGGCAATCTGTACCCACAAAAAAATTATGCCCCATACATAGCTGCCCATTTCGCACACATGTCCATTGGACATGTAAACTGATAATTATAATTGGCAGTACAACATACTTTGATGTCCTCACCCCTTTCCCAGGGGTGGAAGGTTTCAAATATCACTCCAAATTTATTGCATATGCACAGCTGTTGCTGGTAAAGAAATGGGCAGCTATGGACCTTCCCTACACACTGCAAATCATCCATGTTTGGCAGCAGTACATATCTATCTGTATCTGCACATGTGCATAGGGCAAGGGACATACTGCAACTGTTAGTGAAGGGTGGACAGATATCTGTCATTGAAGGTTGATATGTGCATATATCTATGTAGGTCGTAATGTGTGGCCTAGAAAACAGCATGCAGTGCTGATATATGTCATGTGGTGGTTAAATGCTGTGGGACTGATTTGTCAGATCTGCTGTGGTACAGCCAGTGAGGCCTGCTATTGCTACATGGGCTGAGGACACCCACATGCATTCTGCACAACACTGTGCAATATAATCACATAACTGTACATCCCTCAACTGTCGCATAAGTAATATCCCCACCATGAAAGGTGGACTGTATATGTGCCTATATGTACATCCATGTGTACAGCAATGGATGTGTACATGTATGTGTATAGATATGTATATATATATATATATATATATATATATATATATATATATATATATATATATATATACATAGGTAGATAGATATAGATATATATAGCCATATATAGAGAGAGGGAGAGACAGAGAGACACAGGGTCATATGTACTGCAACAGGTGTGTGGTGACCAAGGCATGGACTATAGACAAGTGTTGATACTGCAGTGCCATTCCTCCTTTCAAAAACACGGTACCCATTAACTACCACATAGGCAGAGATCTACCTAACAGTGAAGGTGTGATAAGGGAACATGGGACACAGGTGGACAGTAGCCTCCACTTTGATGAAGACAGTGCCACACTACACCTGTAATCAGTCTGTGTGTTATGTGTCATGACAACAGGTGTGTCATCTACAGAAATATAGGGCAGTGTTCCCCTCTACTCATCACAATGCCCTGTGTGTTATGTACCTCTCATGACAACTACGCCAGGTGAAAAGGCCACAGACATACCTCCCAAAGGGTAATACTGGCCGCAAACAGATGCCCTATGCAGACTGACTCACAAAACCAAATCTACACTGTATTGCATACTGGCCACACAGAGGTGACCTCTGCCAGACATACAGAGGTATGTCACACCCATAGCTGGGTGATAACCACCATGGCAACATATCACAATCCCTCCGGGATACACGCTCTAGGGCCCTAAACCTTGTCAGCTCACTAAACAGCACATGCTGGAGGGATAGGTTCCCATCTCAGAGATATGCCATACACTGGAATAGACCACCTAGCAATAGCAAACAAGGCTCCTCATTAGCAGTTGTCATAAATACCCCTGATTACTGTGTGGGAGATTGGCAATACACCCCAGGAAACACCTCTGTGGTTCTGGTTGGCAGAGGCAAGTGAAATCAAAGTACATGTGTATCAAAGGCCAGGGTAGCATATGGCTAGGCTGCCATAGACCCTAGGGCCAACAGCATATTACCTACCTATGACACTACACACTCACACATGCACTCAATGCAATACCTGCTATGTGAGGTTGAATAAGTGTAACTCTGAATGTGTGCAAGGACTGTAAAGGTGTGATAGCTTACTGTGAAGTTGTATCTGACATGGTAGTGTCTATTCTAGCTGTGAGGACAGCAAATGATGTGTAATGTACTGTTAGGCAGACATAGTAGTACAGCATATGATGTGACGTAGTTCCTTGTTGACGAATGTGGTGTCTCCTTGTAGACTAAAGCAATACATGTATGCTTAGTGAGTGGTACTGCTGGTGAATCCAACTCCCATATGAACTGTAGTACTACCTGAAGCTGTAGGCCTAAACAGCACAGTATGGTGTGTGTCCACATTGCTTGGAAACACTGTCATGTGTGTTTCCTGTAGTCTGCACAGAGGAAAAACTCAGGCATAAGGGTGTGTAAGTAGTGGCACACAGTACTGTATGGTACACAGGTAATGTTCATTTGTGTTGGCATACAGTGGCATGTTGTATGTTTGTCTGATGTGTGTGTAATCATGCCTGTACAATGGCTGCAATCATATGTGTGTTGCAGGGTATACGTGTGTATCCAGCAATATATATACTCTGTTACAACAGTATGCCACCTACAGTAACAACAGTACACATCTGTTAGGCAGGGCTATGGCATCAATGACTAGGGTGGTTGACTGGTACTACTGTACCTGTACTTTACATCCATTGCAATGGATGACATCTCTGTTCGTGCATTGGTGTGATATACACCCCTGTCTTGAGGTTGTGCAATGTGTTACAAACAGTGTGTCGGGTACTGTTGTATAGTGGTGTGATATATAGAGTGTGCCAGGCACTGTTAGTTAGTTGAGGCCTGAGAACCAATGAGTGGTATTGAACGTGTGTAACCTCTGACAGACAATAGGATGGTATATATGTCAGTAAAGTGATATCTGTAGTTAAAGGTGTAAAGTGTGCCACAGGACTAGCTCACACATATTGTTCATATCTTTTTCAGCCAGATGGCCCACCAACACAATCCATTGTACACAGCGGATGAGGAAGAGGTGATACTACAAAGCCTATTGCAGCAGTACACAATGCTGTTCTCCAGAAGGAGCCAGCACCAGCAGGAGTGTGCTGCACTGTGGCAGGAACTTGTTCGTCGGGTAAATGACATAGGCATGCATATCCGGATATATGAGCAGGCACGCCATCACTGCAGTGATTTAATTAGACATGTCCAGCGGCGTGCGTCTGATATCCAAAGACAACAGCTTGCCACAGGTGGTGGGGTGGCCATTCATCCCCCCTTCACCAGAGTGGAGGAGCTGCTCCTAAGCGTGGTGGCTCCTGGACAACAGCAACATCAACCTCTGACATGTGTTGTCATGGAGGCCGGAGCCACCCAGCATGTCCACCTGGAGCAAGCAGGTAACATGCCCTATCTGTAGATGACAGTTAACTGTATTGTTAGATTATGTCTACGTGAGATGTGTACTGTGTGTTTACCAGTTCTGCTGCCTAGTGTTGTGCAATACTGATATTTTGAATACTATCTCTACACCTGTGACTGTTGACTGTTGTTATACTGCAGTTTAGCATACCCACTGTAGCAATGCCACATTTGTGGCCACTGACGAACTCTCTCATATTCTCATAGGTCCCTCTGGTGTGACAGCAGGGCAGCCGATCCATGCTGGTGAGTGTGTTATAACTGCAATGTTGGTAATGAAATATGCATGTCATAGGTGAGGTATAGGCCATGTACACATAACAAACCTACGCATAATGCATGCCATGCATGTTTGCTGTAAGACATTGCACATCTCAGTAATGTCAGTAGCTGCCTCACTGACATGCAATACACAGAGAATAAGACACAGTTGTGGCAACCCCGTACTGCACATTGGATAGGCATAGTTGCAACACCTGTACACAACATAACACGTTTATCATACGCAGTACACAAAGACATGCTACATATGGCATAACCACACACCCACTGTAAGGTCACACCTCAGTATTCCACATGTCATCCACACACACATGATGTACCTCAGGGGTAGAGGCCTATCATGGGGTTGTGCAACACTCTTCAACACATAACACAGTCATGTTAGGCAATGCTCCCTACTGGGCACCTCATACACCCATGTACAAAGTGGCTGTGTAATAGTGAACATAGCCACAGCACTGCAGTTCAGGTACAGCATGCTAGACGGTGGTCTGTCACACAGTTGCAGCTGTGAGTGACCACAAGATGCATGATGATGATGATGATGATGATGATGGCACATGGTAGTACACCCCATTCAGTTACAGTGACCACAGTACTACACATAGCGGTCTTTGCTTTGCACCTCATTGTTGTGTGTGTGCAAACATATACACCCATACACAATATGCATAGCATGTGGTGTGTGTGCTTACATATGCCAGTATACACAATATGCACAGCTGTCACCATCTGTACAAAGAGTCACATATATGTCCTGGAATGCTATTGGGTGTATAGGTCATATGACATACATTGGGTATGTGTGGTTAATGTTGCAGTCATGTAGCATGCCATGTCATGGCTGACACCGACATATCTGCAATATGTCCCACACTCACCATAACCACTGTACAATGGCCATGTCGAGCACTGGGATTCCTTCACGTCTACATGCACCACTCATCCCATGTCTGTACATTGCATGCATTTGCTACACCTGTGCCCACTATTCTTTGCTATGGACACAGACACTGTAAGCAGACATGGCAATCTATGTGTCACACAGATAACACATGCAGCCATGGTATGTATACCAGTGAGTGGTGGCGCACAGGACATTGCAGAGCAGATAATACTTGCACAGTAATGTTGTGTCCATGTACACATTGTGTTCCAGGGTGTAGACAATCACTGAACAACTACACACATGCATCACAGCCATGTGCAATGTCATTAAATAGGGCCATCTACACTTGCACTACATGGTCTTGAGCAATACATATTCTGCATGCTGACACATGTGAGGTGACTGTTTGCCTTCTGATACTGTCACCCACCTTCACCCACTATTGTGTATGTGTTGGATTGCAGGTGTGTGTGTGTGTGTGTGTGTGTGTGTGTGTGTGTGTGTGTGTGTGTATGTGCTGTGGTGAGCAGTGTATTTGTGTTCATGTGTGCATGTGTGCATGCGTGCATGCGTGCATGTGTTCATGTGTGCATATGTGCATGTGTGCATGTGTTCATGTGTGCATGTGTGCATGTGTGCATGTGTGCTAACATCATGTACAGATTGTGAAGTGTGTTTCCTGTCTTCCTTCCACAGGTGCTGAGTTAGGGGTGTCTGAATGCAGCAGGGAACCTGATGTCACTGCCACTAATAGTGGAGATGATGAGACATGTATTGTGGCACAGGAAGGTCTGTCAGGGTCTGTCGTTGGTCCACCAATCGACAGTACACAGCGTTCAACCCCATCTATGCACACACTCATACTGCCAATACATCCCTCGTCACCAATGGCCTTAGCTGAGGGACAGCATACAGTCGGCATTGACCAGGAGAGTGTGGTACCCATGGCACGTGCATCCCCTCACAGCAGCCATAGCCAGATTACTGGAATGGTACCACATAGGCAGATGTCCAGGGGTTCTCGGGGGAGCACCACTGGTCATATTGCCCCTGGCAGACATGCCCCCAGAGGTATTACAACCTCCAGTATGTTCTTGGCTGTAATGCAGGCACAGGCATGCATGGAATGGTACACCCAACAGGGATTAAGGGAGGAGAGGGCCCATTATACTGCTATCAATGACAGCATCTGTGACCTTGCCGGTGCCATCCGGAATTACAACGAGGTCATTGATAGCCATTGGAGGGAGACATTAGATGTCCTCCACAATGTGTTAGCCATGAGCCAGGACCGTGCGGGACGGGTGGGAAGCCAACGCGGATGCATACCAGCAACAGCATCAGCTGACAGTCGTCACGGACAGACCACAGATCACAGCCGCTCCCGTAGTGGCAGTACCAGCCCCAGCAATGTTGGGGCTGGCCTGTCCATTGACCATCCTACTAGACCATGTGCACGTGGCACTGGCCAGTCCCAGCAGGGACATGGGTCCAGTCATCATACCTCTGCCTCTGATGATAGCACCCAGTCAGGGTTGGTAGCCGATGCTGCCCGTAGCACCCCTGCCAGGCACAGGTACCATGTCCATGGCCAGAGACAGTGATATGTATGGCCTAGCAGGTATAGTCTGTGGCTGTCCCACAACCACCCGTATATGGCAGCCACATGGTGGAGTTGTGTGCATGCAGACACACACACATTAACCAAACAACTAGGGCTCACACATACACACACACACACACACATTACATCAACATTGGCCCATGCTGCACTGTTGTCCCTCACACACACACACCCACACACACACACCCACACACACACACACACACACACACACACACACACACACACACACACACACACACACAGACATGTCGATTGGATGGGTCACTGTCGGGCTCTGGCAAACCAACAACACACCCTGTGCATATGATGACACCTGTGCCACCTCCTGTCATCTGTAACATTGATGTAGGAATAGGCTAACATGGTTCTGATGCACAGGGTGACATTATAGCAGTGTAGCAATAGTAGCAAGTTGCCAACTGGAAAATGTACTGATATCCTTGTAGGTATATCTGAGCAGGCATTATGCATCACAGCTCTGATAGTCATTGTAGCATTGTTTACACCAGTGTTAGGTCTGAGTATGTATTGTCCACCCATGTGCCACTTGGCTGAAGTGTACAGTGTTGCCAGCATGTGTTAGTGAGTGAACAGTACGTGTGCAATGTGTGCATTACAAATTAGCAGGTGTACATCTGTGAACATGGTGTGTGTGCACTGTCTGCATGTACATGCATAGTGGACATGTGGGATGTGAGACATACCCTGTTGTACACGTTGTTAACATCTCATGGTATCTTTCAATGGCCAGTATGCATTCTACTACAGATATGTACTAACATGGGTACACATGTGTGTATGACATGGGTTGACACTATGCTGTGGGTGATACTGTTGATATCTGTCAATGATCTGCAGTCTGGTAGTATACACCGCCTCAACAGCATGACTATAACCAATCATTAGATGATGTCCTGACAAATGCACACAGCTGTAGGGAACTCAGTAACAGTTGGATCCTTCTGGTACTATACTATAACAGTAACCAGTGGTATTAACTGCCACACGTTCCTGGGAACACACCTGTGTGGCATATCACCCTCTTAGGTACATGCAAACACACTAGGGATATGTCCATCCACATCTGGAAATGCATGCATTGGCCTACACTGCATTCCCTGGATGGGACGCATATCCTACACAAGGGTGTCATACAGACAGATACCTGTTGTCCAATACATGCTGTATAGTCATAAGCCGACTATGGCATAGTCATCCACATTTACTAGACATACTATCCCGACAGTACCACATAGGTGGTAGCCCTCAACATGTATGTTGGGTACCAATGTGTACAGACAGACACGTGTTATGTCCTCTGTCCCTTGGTATCCACATATCCATAGGTATTGTGGGGTCCATCGGTGTTTCACATAACACATTAGGGGCCTGCATGCATATCCACAGGGCTGATGTACACCTATAATGACTGTCTATTACTGCCAGTCATTGTTGTGTATGAACATGTCTGACATATACCCCAGGCAATTACCCTCACTCACAGTACTCTATAGTACATGTCATGGGTGTGTGCGGCACAGATGACCCTGGTCACGGATCACTACAGTGGCTGGGCTTGTCACATACATACATATGTGATCTATGATCTGAGAAGCAGCGACACAATCTGTCGAAGGAAACAAATGTATTCATGTAGTATGCAGGCTTCACACCTATGTACTGATTGAGGTTACATGTACACATATTTATTTGCCACGCAGATACCCCATGTGTGCAATGCACATACTGTTTTAATCATATGTCATACCATAGTAAAAGCAAAACCCACACTGCATTGACCGCCTGTGGCACACACAAACACTCAGTGTTTGTAGGATTCAAACCCCTACCTAACTCTGCTATGATACTAGAGAGACACGCATTAACACGGCGCGCTATATGCTTTACTGGGTGGGTTCGGTTCTCCTGATATATTTGTAGGATGCTGACATCATCAGACATTCCAAAGAGGGATGTACCTCTTTTAATGTGCCTTCCCAGTCTCCAAAAAGGCTACTCCTCTCAAAGGAAATCACACACACCCCCACACTAACACACACTTCAGCGCTTGCAGGATTCAAACCCCTACCTAACTATGCTATGATACCAGAGAGATACACATTAACACGGCGCGCTATATGCTTTACAGGGTGGTTTCTGTTCTCCTTGAATATTTGTAGGATGCTGACATCATCAGACATTCCAAAGAGGGATGTAGCTCTTTTAATGTGTTCTCCCAGTCTCCAAAAATGCTACTCCTCTCAAAGGAAATCACACACATACCCTCCCACACACTGTCAGCACTTGCAGGATTCAAACCCCTACCTAACTATATTATGATACTAGAGAGATACACATTAACACGGTGCACTATATGCTTTACTGGGTAGTTTCTGTTCTCCTGGTATATTTGTAGGATGCTGACATCATCAGACTGGACATGGAAATGTGTGTGCACTTTCTTTTATGCAATCCCAGGAATGATCCATGTGGGTCGGCAGGTATCAACAGCTTGAACAGGACCCTGTGAGTCGCACCTTGTGTGATCTATCTGTGGACACATTGACATCCCTTCATATGTCAACACATATCTATGCACAGAATGTTGGTTTTGTTGATACGACATGTGTCTGTGATGTTGATGAAGAGCTATGCAAAGTCTATGTGGGACATGTGTAGCTCTGTTGGTGATGTATGTCCTGGGTGGCTGCCTTGCAAATGGTGTAGCATGTTTGGGAACCATGATCTGCACATGAACATACCACAGTTGGTAGGGTTGTGTGTTTGTCAGTTTCCATTAGCTCTGTTTATGACTTCAGCCATGATGCACTCCATGGCCTTGCAGATCAGACTTTATAGGCTTACTGGACTATACTTCCCATGGTGTGTTGTGCACCCACACTTGTGGGGAGTGCCATATGTTGCTGTAACACATTCGATGGTTCCAGACCCTGTGGAGTGGGTGAGGCTCAACAGACAGTTCAGGTGCAGGGTCTGTTTGTTCTGTAGTGCATGCATGACACATATTGGGAAACAATGTAATCCAATTGCTGTCATGCTTTTGGCTTTGGGGGGAGCTAGTCGGCCATTCTACATGTGATATCTCCTGGTATGATGTCAGGGACTATCGTCAGTGGGAGGTGGGTATGTATATATGGGCCTATCTGACAGGATGTCGGCACTGTCAGTAAGGTACAGTTGGCCCTGACTCAGGACATATATGAGTGTACATTACTATTTATGACATAGCTGAAGGACATGTCATGATTCTCAGTCTGGACTCTGTCTCAGCTACTCTTTACAAAACACCAACAAACCTGAGCACTAATCCCGGTTATACTTTTTTACACACTTAACACTCTACTGATCCTTTGTGATCAGGCTACAGAGTATGTCATCATAATATACTGGCATGTCCAGGGGTCGGTTTCATGTGTATTCTCCAGTCCAGCTAGTGAATATTGTGGTTATGACACAATGTCACATCTGCCTCATGTACACAGACAACCCTCTCCTCCTCCCAACACACTCAGATATATGTGAGAGATGCAACAATATTGACATACATGAGGCTGAGCTCTCTCGACCTATGACTGGCATGGTCTATCAGGTGGTGAAGGTGACCACACACACCACATATCAGTCTCACATACACTGATAGCGACAGCAATCAAACCACATTATCACACATACACATACTCGGAGGCTCTATATACATGCAGAGACCTCCAAAGCAGACACACAAACAACTGCTACCCCACTACAATACCCACATATCACATAGTTCACAATGTCAGTGTGCCACACAGTCACTGCCCTTCGGGCTAAACAACACACCTGATACACTTGTAATAGGGGACACTTAATGTCAGACACACTGACGTCCCACTCACCTGGCCAAACAAGGGAATAGTCACTTTGAACTGTCTCTCAGGTGCCAGGATCCGCCACATAACACATGCACTCAGGTCTCTCCAAAGCAAGTCCAGAACTGGCTCCATCATTGTCCATGCTGGTGCATACAACCTCAGACGTTCCTCCCTGGACCATATGACATGATACATAGAGGAACCCTCTGATCATGTAGCCCAGGTCAGTATGACCCTGACCTTGTCTAGCATCTTACACTCACCAAGTATGATGTCTCAGTATACCAACAAACTGATCACGTTTAACAGTTGGCTAACATATTGGTGTTATTCAAAGGGGATACAGTGTCTGTCAGCCTGGGGTGACATGCTCGACATGCCACATAGCTTGCACCTGTCACCCTTGGACTTTTGAATACTGGCTAAGGCACTTGCTGCCACCATACTGCCTTATTTAAGCGGGGCTGAAAAGACAGACCCACCTCCATAGACATTACAGAGTACATGACACTGAGGGTAATGCTGCTCAACACCAGATGTATTACCCTCAAATTGACCACACTCAGGAATCTCCACAGTATGGAGAATAGCAATATATGAGCACTAACAGACACATGGTTCAGGCTCCCACATGCACACCAGCTCTACCAGGTTATATTTCGCACCATGCTTTCTGACCACATAACTCGGAATGGCCAACACAAATAGGGCGAGTATCCATATACATCACAGATACACATACCTCCTTGTTGGTAGCACTGCACAAAGCATCACAGACCATACATATGCACCTAACATTGTACAAATCTGCCTTTTGGTTTGTTGCCTGCTACAGACCACACTCACAAACTCAGCAACCACATTTGTCTTTCCGGGGAACACTGGACAATATGACAGTCTCCCCAAACACCATTATATTGGGTGACGTCAAATACACACACATTGACTGGGAATAGTACTCAGGCCCCAACACCCTCGCCCAACAGTTGCTACAATTTGTAAACTCATATGCTATGGCACAACCGGTCACCACACCCACAAGAGGGGACATCATATTGGACATGATCATCACCAACATGGGGACTCTATGTTCCACACCTGCGATATACCCCTCATTGGTAAGGACAGAACATACTTTATCTCACTGGACATCCATATCCCGTCCCCACACCCATCCTGGGTAATCTTGGTGAACTTCCCAAAAGCAAACGTCACACTTCTCCATACCACGGTGGTATCCTTCAGAGACTCTGGGTCAGTGGTAAGTATGGTTCAGACTGCTGAATCCTTTACATACACATTCTATGGACACCTAGTGGACTGCATGGATCGTGCTATCCAAAATAACACCTGGACTCACTCCTCCAATGGCAGGGGACCTGTCTGGTGGACCCCGGCCATTAATATGCTATACAACAAAAGGAGGAAGCTACTACATGATAGAGCACAATCCCAGACAGGGAAGGCATCTGTGATCTGTACTAGCAGACAGCTACAATCACTCGTGTATTTATGTCAGGCCCGCTTCTAACGGACAATTGCACCAGACACATCGGACACTCACAAGGCCTTCTTCAGTTAATTCAGGTACCTGGCTGGACACTCGCTGATATGCTGTGTGTTACTGCATACTGACTGAAAATACCCTGAACCCACAGACATTGCCAACATCCTGGCAAACAGGTTCAGTGCAGATGTCTCCCCCCCATCCCCCCTAAGGAGGTACTGTCCATCCCAACAGAGTGTAACCTCCCTGACATCACGAATAAACAGGTGAGTGCTGCCCTCCCCACAGCGGACAACACAGCATCAATGGGACCAGACAGTGTCCCGGCCTGTGTCGTACACGGCCTTCATGACAGACGCAACCCTCACATTACGTCACTGTTCGATATCAGGGTTCCTGCAGGATTTGTACCCATGGAATGGCATACAGCAATAGTGGTCCCACTCCACTGAATACTGCCACAACAGACCACAGACAATATCAGCCTATAAGGCTAACTAGCCTGTTCTGCAAAGCTATGGAGCGTATTGTAATGGGACTCATGCACATAGACATTGGAAACCTACAGACACTGGGTCCTACACATTACAGCATTGTTGTGGGCAGATCTTGCCTGTTGGACCTGTTTGTATTCCTTAAACAGTTACCAGGTCCATCAGTGATGGGATGGTTGTCCACACAGCCTGCCTGGGCCTTGCACAACCCTTCAACACAATACCCCACACGGCCATTATGCATAGACTCACTGACATCAATATCGACACATATCTCACACAATGGATTGCTACCTGGATCAGGGATAGCACCCACATGCTCAGTGTTGCAGGTGCCATGTCTGACTACACACCAGTTACACATGGCATCCCACAAGGCTCAGTCCTGAGACCTCTCTTGTTCAGTATATATTTGTGTGACATACAGGCTATCACAGGAGGGATATGGCTGCCCATGTTCACAGATGACTGCAAACTGGGTGCCATAATCAACTCTCCAGCTGGCACATGCATACTCATACAGGGTCTCACAGAGATAGGATGACTGGTGCCTGAGCCATGGCCTATGGCTACATGCCATTAGTTGCATGGTCATCCCCTTTGAGAATGACAACATGCCCACACATTACCACATAGGTAGTAATCCATTACATACGGTAGTAGTTGTTATGGGTTTGGGGACACTACCTGTTCGCACTTTTGCCTTTGACAATCACATTGCCAAAGTGGTTAGACAGTACTTCTACATAGCCCACCATATCCCACATGGTTTCACATGTTGATCAAGTGTGGTCATTGTGCCCCTATACTCATCACGACCATGCTTGGTTACTATGCCACATTTGGGATGTACCTTACCCGACACCTGCAGCAACTGTAATGGCCACAAATGTTACTCATCAAGCAGATGTAGGGACTCACACGGATGCCCTGCACAGTTCAGATACAGTAACTCTAGCTCTACTCAGACACTTATCACCTACACGGATGTGTTGTGTGCCTGTAGTTTAACGCAATATCTGACCCAGAATTAATGGACATGCTCCACCTCAGGATATCCAACTCCCTTGGAGCTACACACTCCAGGGACATATACCTCAGCACAGATGTTAATAGGACATGCTGGGGGGACAGATTATTATCCGAAAGGCTCCACTCACTGCGGAGTGTAGTCCCAGTTTTGCATAGGTAGAGCCACCCACTGACCACCTACAGGTGACATCTTGACAAGTGGATGGGTGATCGTATGTGTACACATGGGATATCTTCTGGGTCCCTGCTAGACAGAGGCACAATACACTAAATGTAAATGGGCTATCTTGTGTGACCTACTATTCATGGGCACAGTGTTCTGATTTGACTGGGTTGCAGCAGCCAAACACACTCTGGCTATGCTTGTACATGCCCTAGGGCAGATAGCCTAGTATTAACCTCTGAACCTATGATAATGTTCATGATGCACAATGTTTATTGCTGATACTGTTTGCAGGTTTTTATCATCTTTGCTTTCCCACATTCTATGAACCGCTTGGGTATCTGCAGAACATATTTGATTATGACAGGGTTCCACTATATTATATACGTGTCTGTTGTCATATAAGTGTGTGCACAGGGTAGATTGCTGGATAGTGAGAGATTCCTGGGTTAACACATGCAACTGCCTGATATGTGTGGCCCACTGTTGTACTCCAACATGGCCTAAGTGTGTGAGCATGCCCAGTTCAGACTGTCAGTGTTATGTTGCCTGACATTTGTCTCATGTATTCAAGTGTGTGAGCATGCCCAGTGTGACCTTTCAATATGTTGCGGTCTGAGGTCCACTACATTTGTTGATGTATGTGTACATGTCCAATATTAACATTTCTACTGTGTGTGTTGAAAGTCAGGTTCTATTCTTACTGCAGGACTCACCTTTGTGTCATAACTCGACAGGGATTATGCTGTGCCAGCAGGGTTTCCATGGAATACTTTGCATAGACTTATCAACATTTCTTCATACAGGTTAACCACTGCAATGCTGCTGTGGTTTAGTGGTTCAGTACTATGACTATAGTGCACAGTATCCTGGGTTTGAGGCCCATCACTGCTTATTTTTTCATACTGAGCAGACCAGACTGCTTAAGGGCCAGTACAGCAACTATGAGCATGTTGGCTTTTGTTCAGCTATGCCCTACTTAGACAAGCTTGTCCAACATTGCTCAATATTAATCATCATTGCTGGACGTTGGCCAATATTACTCAACATTGACCACATTTGTACTAGTTGGTGTGTGCGATTTTGTTTACATATACTACATGGTGGTAAATGCTGTTTAGCACTGCTTTATATTGCTTAACGCATGGCAATCATGCCTCAGGTGTTGATGCAGGGCTGCCTATGTCGGATGCACATACTACACTCCTTATACATGTTTGAAAGCAGGTAGTTTCAACGTAGGCATCGCTTTTACTATATGTGCAGGTCAGAGAGAGGTATCATTTCCAGAGTTCCTACTGAGCCAGTGTATGTGCTATGCATTGCCTCTTTGTCAAGGCCAAAGCATACTGGGCATGCCTCCTTCTGCCTACTGGGGCAGGCTCAGGTTTTTCCTCCTTCGAGTCACGCTCTGCCTGTGATGGCCTTGGCAATGGTGGGGGGGCTGTTTGGCCCAGGCCTATGCTGATCCTGCTGCAGCTGTTTTCGCAGGATCATATTATGTAGCATAGCACATACCATGACAATTTGGGTACATGTAGTTGGTGAGTACTGCAAGGCTCCACAAGATGTGTCCAGGCACCGGAACCATGACTTGAGCAGCCCAAACACACACTCGATTACATTTCATGTTTGTGCCTCATTATGGCGTTCCTGTTCAGGTGTGTGTGCGTTTCTGATGGGTGTCATCAGCCATGGCTCAAGTGCATAGCCAGCATCCACCACTAGGTGTCCATGTGGGATGTCCCCATTGGCAAATGTCTGGTACAGCTGTGTCAGATGCCAGATATGGGAATCATGGTAGCTTCCAGGGCAGCCAGCACACACATTCAGTATTATGCCCTGGGCATCACACATGACCTGGCAGTTGATGGAGGGGAAGCCCTTGCGGTTGAAGTAGACCCTACCCCACTCACCGGCTGGTGCTTTGATGCATATGTGCATGCAGTCTATTGCACCCCCTACCTCAGGGTATTCCATTATTTGCTGGAAGAGATGCATATTGCTGGGCAATACCTCACGGGAATTGGGGAAGTATACATGATCACCGACATGTGCTGACATGTTATCCAGGAACTGGTGCAGTACCCTGGATGCTGATGCCTGTGATATCCCCATCATATCACCAGTTGGTCTCTGGAAGGTACCTGTTGCTAATATTCTTAGGCCAACACATACCTTAGTTTCCACTGGGATGGGTTCCCCTCTGTTGTTTCTGTGTGTGTGGCGTGGCCTGCACAGCTCAACAATTTGCTGCAAGAGGTCTCTGTCCACTCTATAGTGCTCCACTATCTCCAGCTCATGTAGCCCCTGTAAGTTACCCTGGGCCTGTACACTCTTCTCCGTCTCCTCACTGTGGGTTGTCCAGCAGCATTTGCATTATCACCACCCTCAGCATGTTGCATATGTCGCCTTATAACAGCAATGGCAGCCCCTAACATTTTTTGTCTCAGTACAGCTTTTTCAGTTTTCACTTCTATTAGCTTACTGCAGTGTTGCTGTGTCTCTTGAGAGAAACATAATGGACTGTTGTTTGCAGAGTTTTAAGTGCTGGGCTGGGCTGGGCTAGTGTTCTCCCTGGGTAATTGCCTGATTCTGATTGTTTCACCTGCTAGCTCTGCTAGTACTCCCTGGTAACTTCCCTACTATTTGGTGTGCTTCCTGTTTCCTTTCTGTTTCATGGGGGGAGCGCCCCGCACACAAGCGCAAACACGCACATAGCAGCTCACACGTGCGCACACATGCTTACACGGAGTAAAACTTGCTTATTCTTGTTAAAACGCATGCACACCGGTGCAAACGCACTTACAACTGTTTACACAGCTTTACATATGCTTACTCAAGCTTACACGTGCGCACTCACGCTAACACCCGCGCACACTGTCTTACTCGGGTTTACTGGCACGCACATGCACGCATGCACGCTCAGCAAGAAACTTTGGTGTTATCCATGGCATACACCTTCCATTTCTTGACTTTACCTAGCCCACCTGTTGACACACCTCTTTCAATAATATGCAATTGTCAGCTGACACATGACACTTTGCTCCAATGAGCTTCACTCTTTTCATACATACCCCCTCATGATGTCACCTATCTTCTACTCTGTTACTCCCCTTATCCTGCTCCTACACTCCACTGACTGTGCTCATTTCCTACGTAAACTTGCGATTCACCTATCCTAACTCTCATTTGCATAGGATTGCCTACTAATGCTTGTTTACATCTCTTAGACTGGGCTTCCCCCCTTAGCAACCTCTACTTGGTGACCATGTTGTCTTCAGCCTGCCATTCACTTGCATTGTAAATTCATTTTAGCTATAACATCCACATTTGTGGTTCTTAATTATTAATTTTCTGTTTTTTAGGGCGCGGCGCTGAGCTACAGTTAAACCCCGGAGATCTGGATGAAAAAAAAAAGTTATTTTATTTCTATTTTGCATCACTTCCCATTGCCAATGGCCGTAATTTTGGCCATTGGCATGCTACCTCCTGTAAATGCATGTTTTTTTGCAGCTGTCACGGCTCCGTTTTGCTATTTGCAGAACCGTACTCAGTTATCAACTGAGTACATTTCTGCAAATAACACTACTCCTACTCGGACAGGTTCGGGTTTCCTGGATCGCAAATTTACCTCTTTTGCATAGCTTTCACCTGCAATTGAGGTAATTTGCATATCCAAGCCCTGTCCATGTAGGACTAGTTTGGAGAGCTCAGTTGCACGCCCCTACCGGCTGTTCCTGGATCGCTCGGCGGACATGTTGGCTGCATGGAGTCTTACTCTACTATTAGACTCCGTGCAAGCCTTCGTGAATCTGGCCCTATATGTTTCTTTGATCCATTTCATGGTTTATTTTCTCCAAGTCTTTTGGATTTCTAATATAATAAAGGGAAATGACCCCATTCCTAAGTCAGGGTATGATTAAAGTTCATGAGATTAGTATTGTTTTAGTCTTTGATGTTAGCCAAATGTGCTCTTTGCAACACCAGCAATAAGCCCAGAACTGACCCCTTCTGCAATTCATATGGAGTTACATGTATCGATAGCATATCTAAGCACAACTGTAAATTCATTTTTATTAGACCTGTTGCTCCTGCTGCTATTGGAAGTGTCTGGTTATTTTTCTTCCACATTACTATTGTTATATAAATCATAGTATTTTATGGCTTTGTGTCTCTCTTTTCATAAGACAATGTAATCAATGGGCATAGCAATTTCAGTGATCAATGCTATGATTGTCTTTGTTCCTAGACTACTATGTCTGGTTTTATTACATCTATTTTTTGAACTGCCGGTAATGGTTGATCTCGTGTGATATAAACATTATAATTCTCTGCAATGCTTTGTTGTTCATGTATCCAGTGCTTCTCAACTGCCTCAATTTTGCAGTGTTTGCACAATCTGCAGTGTAACAGTCTTGCCACATTATTGTACTTTTCAGCAGACAGGCCCTCTACCATCAGTGTATCATATCCCAGCAGCAAGATGTGCAACTGTTTCATGTTATTTTTTTACAGAACTTGTATTTTTCTGTTTATCTCACATATTCAATTGACTTTTTAAACCAATGTGTACATAGTCCACTGTCCTGGGCTGCCATTATTAACCTTTCATCTTTTGGTTTCAATTCACCTCTCCTTAACCATGACTGTGTCAAATCCTGATCGACATGCAGTTGTTCTAGGGGTTTTCTGTACTCACAACTATATTTAAGCCTTTTCCGTGTTTCTTGCCTTCTCATCTGATTCTTCTCCTTATATTCTTTCTTTTGTATTTGGCACATTTGGTTTCTGTCTGATTTTTATCTACTTCTGGTTTGATTTCCATTCCTGCTTGACACCGATGTGCTTCTGCTAAACAAATCAAGGAGGTCATCTTAGACTTGTTCTCTTCACGTTTCAAAGCTTTCACTATGTTTGGATCTGATTATGTCAGCAGATATGCGTGTAGCCCTAAAATTGCAAATCTATACATGTAATCAGTTTTGAAGAGGCCCATACCTCCTTCAGAACAAGGAATATATAGTCTTGGTATACACTATTTTTTTTAATATCATCTGATAAGAGTGAAGCATTTTTCATGTTTTCCTGTCCAACTGATCCAATACCTTTTGGAGCCAGTCAGTCACCCCAAAACTGTAAGTTAGAACAAGAAGAGCAATAATCATAACATCTAGAGATGTCCTCTAACATGTAATAGGAATGTACAGGACCAGATATAGATTGTTCTAGTGTAACCAGTTGAGTTAGGTTGTAATAGAATTTCTTAGTAAACAGTTGAGCTAAGAGTTTCTGGGTCATTTCAGAAAACAGAGACAGAGAGTATAAAGGGGGTTGAAAACAATTCTGGATGTTTCAAGTGTGAAGGACAGGGCAGAAAGGTGAAAGGAACCAGCCCAATATGAGTATTGCTGAAGGAGGTTGAGTGAGTTTGCATGAGAAAAATGGAAAGAAAAAGAGTAGGCTTGACAGAATTGTAGCTAGGAAGAGGAGGTTTGTGTTTTGGTTACATGGGAATGTATATAATTTATCATATTTTACAGTGGGTTGCATAGTTTAAAAGAACAGAAGAGGACCAGCATCAGTAACTCAGAGGGATAAAGCCTTGACCAAGGTCCGAGCAACCTGGTTTTAATGGTGCCAGCAGGGAAGGATGGACTTGCCCATCCTGAGGTTGAGGCGGAGCAGACCGGGGAAGCTCTCATCCTATATAATACTAGAGAACAGTCCCTTATACAGAGGAAGAAATGGGCTGAGTCTAATTTGGGGACTAGCTTGATGGTCAGCAAGCAATGGGACAAAAATGACCTAGAGAAAAAAAAAGAATAAGAAAGTGCTGTATGAAACTAAGGATAGTGGTGGTTACCCATTTAACAAGAAGCCAACTACTGTTTATTTTGGCCAAGTTGCTCTTTACCAGAAAAAAACTACTCTGAAAATTACTTTCTTTCCTGGGATTCATACTAAATCAAGTTAAACTGCAACAAAATGCAACATAGTAGAACCATGGGAACATTACATGTTGTTATAACATGCTACCAGTACTTTATCTGCTGTTTAAATGTTTTGGTTACAATGTTTTCACTCCTGACATAGCTGCAAAGAAGACGTTATAGCACTTATTTACTAACAAAGTAAGCCAACTAACACATCTCTTTCCCAGTATGACCAGAGAGCACTGTCTGATTAAGTGGCTTGCTGTGAGCTGCACAATTTTACAGCAGGTAGATTTATTCACTAACAATGAGAGTGTACAGGTTCCAAACCTCTGCTATTATTTATCAAGTAAGGAAGCCTGGAAGATAGGTGCCTTACCATTTGGTTGGATCATATGTACATTTCCTCCCTTAAAATGAAGGCAGAGAGTATTAGTGAAGGCTATACTGGAATCCTGCCATCTTGTTTTCAGGTAGCCAAGACAGCCAAGACTTACCCATCTCGTGGAAACAACTTCAAAATGTCCTGTGCAGCTTCCAGTTTTCCAAGGTCTTCTCAAGTCTAAGTCTGAGATTCTAACTCCAGTGTCAGATCTCTAAACCTTCTTATCTGAACAATAACCCCATAGTTCTTCATGCTTTTTTCAGTTCTAATGCAGTCACTGGTAACACAAAAGATAACACAAAGATATCTGCAAGTTCAATCAAGAGAAATCTTGATGAGTGGATGGTAAATAGAAAGTTCACCCCGGGGATCACTCCAGTGGCTCTTCTTGATAGAGGCACTGGGAACTAACATTGGGCGGAATGATGCCAGGGCACTTCTATGGGCTAGGCTTGTAAAGGCTCCAGGTCCTTTAGCCTAGTACACACCTATGAACCTATGAAATACTATATGGCAAATACAATGCATGTCTTGCATAGAATAAAACCAATGGTCTGCAACAAAATCATCATCATCAAGCTCCTTTTCCCCATTTTTCTACATAAGGTCAGAGTATTAAATGAACTGTCACCATCTGTCTTGATTCAATGCCAGTCTCCCACCTTCTTCACTAGTCATACCTTGCTGTTGCAGGTCTTCTCTCAGACAATCCACCCACCACTTTGCTGGATGCCCTCATTTCCTCTTGCTTTCTTCTTGTCTGTACCAAATTGCCTTTACTGGATTGACTTTTTCTTTCCTGCACGTGAACTCAGCTCAGGCCAATGAAATCTGTTCTCGTTGAGAGTAATTGCAACTGGAATAATTGTGGCTTCTCCTCTGATGTCATCATTTCTTTATCTACCCAATAATCTGCACCCTACCGCCCATCTCAGGCACTTCATCTGGCTCCCTTCTAGCTTCCTCAACCGCTCTGCCTTCACTGGCCATATTTGTGTACCATACAGTAATACTGTTCGCACTACTGTTTTGTGCATCTCGCTTTTCAGCTTCTTTGGAATTCTTGTGTCATATACTACCCTGACACTCTGTGCCAGTTGGCTACAGCCATTGTCATTCTAGTTTTGACCTCCTCATTCAGACATCTCCTGTCCTCAACCCTTCCTCTCAAGCACCTGAAGCTATTATCCTGCTCCACTACTTCCCTTCTATCTCAGTTTTCAACTTCTTTTGATTCCATTTGTTGCCATGACAACTGTCTTGTACTCCGTCAGTTTCATCCCAATGTGCCTTCAGTTTTGAATACCATTCTTCTGTCATTTGCTGAAGTTTTTGTTCAGAATCATTTTGCAATGCCACATTGCCTGCGGTCACCAGTATGCGTAACAGTTGGCACAGATCTGAATCATGATGCACACCCACTCCCACTGGGAGCCCCTCTCTGAATTCAAGCACCCTTGTGCCTGTGTTATTGGGTTCTTGTTCTTAGACTTCACTAGCAATACCAATGTTTCAGTTTTCTTGGGACCTTGTCATATGCTTTCTGCCAGTCAGACTCTCCTCATTTCTAGCTCTTCTCAAATATCTGTCTCACTGCAAACATCAGATCAGTTGTGCTGCATCCTGATCTGAATCCGGACTGCTCACCTCCCATTTTATTTTCTATTGCTCTGTGTATTTGTTTATCAGCCACCCTCTCCAGAACTTTCATGCAGTGTGACAAGAATTTTAAAACCTCTATATTGCCTATAGCTGTGAATGTCACTTTGTTCTTGTAAATCGGCACTAGAATGCTTATTTTCCCAGTCATCAGGGATATACCTTTCTCTCTCCATACTGCTATGTGTACCCTCTGGATTCATCTCCCCCTTTATTCACCCAGCATCATGATCATATCTGCTGTGACCTCATCTGAACCTGCTGCTTTTTGCCTTCATTTTCTATAGCACTGCTCTTACTTCTAGGATGGTCTCCTCCTCCTCTTTCATTGTAGTCATTCTGGAGTAGTACAGCTTCTGTGGTGTTCACTTCATTCAGAGGTTGCTGGAAGTATTCCTTCCATCTGCCTTTGATGTCCTGTGGACAGGTCAGCAGGTTGTTGCTGACATCCCTCATGAAGTGTATCTGATGACCGTCTTGTTTAACTTTCTCAATTGCCTTGCAGCCTGATAGAGTTTCTTTGTGCCATCTGCTGAGTCACTTTCCAGATGCTGGTAGAGCACCACTGATGCCTTTTTTGCTATCGTGATTACTCTCTTAGCCTCCTTGTTAGCTAAACAGTATTCCTTCCAAGCCTGATCTGCCTCTTTTCTATCTCCCACTTTTTCCTGCACTCTTTCTTTTGATAACTTCCTGGATATCTGTATTCCACCACAAGGTTTCCTTATGTACATTATTTTCATAACTGGTATGAGGATAGGAGGTACTGCCAGTCATACCAGGAGAAGCAGGGCAGTGGATGTGACTTTTGAAACATAAACAACCTCTTCTCCACAAGGCTTCCCTTCTCTGTTTATCATATGCCATGCCATGGTAATGGCTTAAAAGGAAACCAAAGTGTAGCTGAGTTATTTGTACAGATTGCATACCTGTATCAGACATTCAGCAAGTATAGAAAATGATTCCTGGATGATCACTGGGGATGACAAAATCATGAAAATTCTGCAAAAAAATCATATGTTGTGACCTACTGGCCCACCTTATCAGCAAGGGCACTAGAAAATACAGAAAATTGTATTAAATGTGGAAATATTTAGCAACATTTGTGGGAAAATTACAGGTTGTCCTTGTCCTCTCCAAGCAATACATTAGAAAGCAACTTTTAATTTAAAAATCCTTTAAATACAAAGAGCAGAGTGCATTATAATTTTGCTATACCTGTTTCATATTTCACAACATTTTTATTTATTGTTACTATTATTACTATTATTAATTATCATTATCATGGCTACTATTACTATTACGATCTGCATGTAAAATCATCTAAATGCAGCTAGCCTGTCCTGTATTTTAATGTGTATTCTTGCACATTTTATGGCCGTACAGCTCAGCCAGTGAAAGTATTTATGGAATAAGTTTCTACAGCTCCTTAGAACAATGCAAGCCCAGCCACATACATGGGAGATGCAACAATGGCTAGCAGACATATGAACAGCAGGTCATCATTGCAAACCCTGCCAGATATCATCACCTGCAGTATTTCTGTTACTCTACCGATACCCTTCCCAAAAGCTATTTCTTTGGAAACTGCATCGGCCCCTTTATCTTTTTTTTTTTTTTTTTTTTTTTTTTTATTCTAGGCTAATATCAAGATTTAATTCTACTAATATTTCAGCTAGATAAATGACTCGGTTTTCATGAACCCTTTTTAGCCTTGACCCACAAGAGTACATATGAGATGTGAATAATGTGCTAGACACTGGCTTTAATATATATTTTTTTCTGAATGTCCTCTAATAAGGGGTGAGAAAAGAACACTCTTACTTCAGCCTGAAGCACAAAGCAATGTGGTTTCTCTCATGCCCTTTCCTTCCAGCAGTCCCAGATACATAATGTACCCCAATTCAGTCTCAGCAGTCCATATTTAGATGTTGCATTTATAATTTTTTTATTAAAGTGGATTTTCTTCTACAGATCATGTAGTCCGAGACTGATTATCCAGTTTCCTGATGCTCCTAGCTCATTACTCTGTGCCCAGTCATTTGTTTGGCACCCTTGACTTAATTTTTATAATAAAAATAATCAAAATGTTTTAGTTTAAGCTAGCATATGCTCATAACATACTAGTGACCTAGTAATTATAATTCATTATGTATTTATTTGCCTCTGATTACCAGGAAAGGCTGACTGGGCAAAGCCCCTTTTCAGCAGCGGTTTGGAGAGAAAAGGTCCACATTTGTACAGGCAATCAGAGTCGTAGCTGTCTCTTCTACTTCTCACTGCTGCTGCGCCTTTATCTGGTGACCCTCAACTCTTAGCTGATGAACAAATAAAAAAAAAAAAAAGAAAGAAAAGTGTAGTCCAATCTGGCACTTCTCGCTCCTCTCTTAAGAAGGAGGAGCACCAGGTAGTATGTGCTCTCCTGTCATCTCCAACAACGAGCAAAAAAAAGTAATCTTGCAAGTACCAAGTGTTTCAACTCTGAACACAGAAGCAGCGTCTGAATTAATTTCTGTACTGGCATTCAGAAAGACCAGCACAGAAAGGAAAGCAGGTACTGCAGCTGCACCCCCCCAACTCCTTGCAACTGGGGCAGCTTCTCCCTTCATTCTACCCAGGAGCGGCCTTAGGCCAACCGGTCCCCTAGGCAATAGGGCTCCATGATGCCCCCACCACACCACAGGGTGCCCCCATCCTGGTCTACCTACAACAAATAAATACTGGAAAAGCATCCCTGCTAGACCAGCGCCCTAGGCGGCCGCCTTGTTGGCCTATGCCTAAGGCCGGCTATGATTCTACCCTAGCTACACTGCTAGAGGCAGTTAGTGTGTGCTGAGTAAAATATGCTAAAAAACACAGACGTACAAGTAGTTTAACAGGTGATTACCAACTTAAGTGTACTCTTTGTAGTATTTATAGTATGATCAGCTCACGCACATCTATAGAATATAGTTTTCAGAGCATGTTAAGGTCACACATCTACAGAACATTCAGCACACTGCATGCTAACATTGAAAATTTTGTACAAAGATGGTCAGAGACACATACATGTTTTATCTGAACAGTTATTTACTTGAAACATGTAACCAGGAGATTATTAAAGTGTGATGATGTTTTTTCTGACATTGCTATAGAAAGGGGGGCTTAATAATATATCTGGTGCAAGGGTAGGACTGATTTTTGTTAGGTGTGGTTTCATTAAGATTTTAAATTATAGATGGGATAATTTATTTATTTATTTTTTTTATTTTACATTTGTTTATCAGGAGAGTCCGACTGAGCATAAAACCCTTTTTCAGTGGATGCCCGAGGAGAAAAGCTCCATTGTTAGTAAACTATTTTGTTAGTAGAAAGGAAACTGCATAATACAATAAGAAATAAATAGCAACAGACATTCATAACAGTAAAAAGACTAGAACAGAATAAATTGGTCAAGTGGGAGACAAGACCAATAATCTTATATAACAATGCTTCTAGAAGACAGTTCTTACAGTAGTAGCAGGTAGTAACATTGCATACAATAATACGATACTTAGTCTTATATACAGGTAACATAGCAAACTGAAGACTTAAAATCTGATAGATATTAACAGTGAGAAGGAAGAAAAACAACAACATAAGGTAGTCATATGATTTAAATTCAATGATCATTACATATGCAATTAACATTTTAAAATCAGCTAGTTCCATAGTTTGGGCTACCCATGCCCAGTACATGTACAAATCCAGGAATTGGTGAGGTGGGCTTTAATGTGATGCTTGAAAATTTTAAGCTAGTTTAGTTCTAATTTCAAGTGGTAAAGGCATCCCACAGATTAGTAATGTAGTAGGAGTATAGAGTCACCTGAGCTATTTTTACTCCTGGTTACTTTAATTAGAGCTTTATTAGTGGATCTTAGTGGATGGTTACTTATATGGGGATTGAGGAGGCCTTATAGAGCTGGTGTTTTATTGGGTTTATAGTACATTTGGTGGGCAGTAGAGAGTTGTATGAGAATGAGTTGCTGGGGTACTTCTAAACAAGATAGTTGTCTTAGGGCCTTACAATGATGGGTTCTAGGAGGACAGCTTATAGCAGGCATGTAGCTTGCTTAGGTCTGATTTGGAGAGGTTGGTAAGGATGGGTGAGGCGTATAGTAAAGTAGACAGAAGATGAGTTATGACTGTGGTTATTCCGGAGTTTGTGGTTAGGTAGTTTTTCCATCTGTATAAGGTACTTATTTTCTTGTGTACTTTTTTATAGTCTGGGAAATGTATGTCAAACTTCAGATTTTGATCAATAACAACACTGAGAAGTTGGGTGGATGGTACTGGTTCAATCAAAGTCTTATTACTGGATGTGATGTTGAAATAAGTGGACTGGATTTTGAATTTAGTGGAGTGGAAGAGCATGAGTTTAGTTTTCTTTGGGTTCAAGATTAATTGGGCATCTGCCAACCATGATTCAATAACATTGAAGGATGTTTGAGTTAAGTTCTGTAGTTCAGGGGCAGAACATTTATTTTATTTTATTTTATTTATTTATTTGATTTTACATTTGTTAACCGGGAAATTCAGACTGGACCAGATCCATTTTCAGCGGAGGCCCGGGGAGAAAAGCTCCGGCATCAAGTTATACAAATACAGTACATCCAGCATAATACACAAAAAAGGTTACATCGTGTATGCTGAGCATAGTAATATAACAAGAACGTAATATAAACATTCCAGGTAAAAGAAGATACAGAATGTAGGCGCAAAGACAATGTCAGTTACAGTACATCCAGCACACTACACAAAACAGGTTACATCATGTTGCTGAGCATACCAGTATAACAAGAAATTAATAAAACACTCCAGGTAAGAGAAGATATAGAACATCAGTAAAGTGGCAATGTCAGTTATAGACTGGTGAGAGAAGAAATTATATCAAGTAATATTCTACAGTTAGAAGAACTCTTTCAGTCGACTGCGCCTACAGGGGATCAGAGTTCAACCTGTGCTCAGAGGGCAGTTTGGGGGGTTAGTAGCAGTGTGGGTAGGGTTATGGGATACAAGGGCATAGCCAGGTACTAAGAAGGTGCGATTTGAGGAAGTTTTTGAATATGGATGTGGAGGAGGCAGTGGACACAGATAGGGGAAGAGAGTTCCAATTTCTGGCAACGTTGTGGGAGTAGAGCATTTTCCCTACATTGTTGTTAGCCTTGGTGGTGGAGAGGAGAGATTTTTCACTAGATCTTAGGTGCCGGTTTGCAGTGTAGACAGTAAGTAGGTTGGATAATGAGGGTTTTTTTTCAGGATATTTGAGAATACTGTAGGCTGTGCTTAGCTGGTGATAGTTAAGTAGCTGTGGTAGCTGAAGCCATTTTAGTTCTTTTAGTGCCGTACAGTGATGGGTTCTATAGGTTGAGTTAGTAGCAAACTTTGCTATTTAATTGTAGCATGATTCAAGCTTGTCTAGGTCACATTGTCTGATTTGGGTAAAGATTGGTGCTGCGTATAATAAAGTTGAGAGGAGGTGGGTTTGTGCAAGAGAGACTCTTGCTTTTTGTGAGTGAAAGGACTTATTCCTGTATAGGGAGCCTTGCTTTTTGTGTACTAGTTTTGTGGTATGTGAGATGTGAACGTCAAAGTGGAGATTGTTATTTATTTCAATGCCCAGAAGTTTGGTGTGGTGAGAGGGGGAGATGGTGGTGCCATCCTTAGAAGCTGTGGTAAAAGGGGGTTTGATCTATTAGGGATAAATAGCAACAGTTTTGTCTTTTTGGGATTTAGAATTAGTTGGATACCTGATATCCATTTTTCCACTGAGTTAAAGGTATCTTGAGTGAGTGTATGTAGGGTGGTGGGGGATGAGGTGGAGCAAATGAGGGTTGAATCATCCGCATTTTGTATGAGTGTGGTATGTTGTGTAGACCTAGTGAGGTTATTTGTGAAAATCGAGAACAATAGCGGGCCCAGTATAGAGTCCTGTGGGACTCCTATGGTGGTTGGAAGTTGTGGAGACAAAGTTCCCTTCCATTGGACTGATTGTTGACTGTCAGCTAGGTAGCTTCTGAACCAGGCTATAGTAGAGGAGGTGAAGGATAGTGATGTTAGTGAGTCTAGTAAAATGGAGTGGGAGACCATATCAAATGTTTTTGAGAGGTCTAGGAAAATGGCTGATACATATTTGTTATCATGCCTGTGAAGGTTTATATGGTTAGTGAAGGATAGTGGGGCTGTGGTGGTGCTGTGATGTAGGCGGAAACTGTGTTGTGTGGTGGATAGTAGATTGTGTGAGTTGAGAAATGTCATCACTTGCAAGTGGATGCATTTCTCTAGAATTTTGGATAGGAGCAAAGGATGGCAATAGGTTGGTAGTTGGAGAATTCGTAGGAGTTACCTCCTTTATGGAGAGGGATGATGTGAGATACTTTCCAGAGTTTGGGTATGTAGGATTCTAGTATAGAGCGGTTGATTAGGATGGAGACAGGATATGATAGGGAGTCACTAGCCATTTTTAGGTATGTAGCAGGTATGTTATCAGCTGCCAATGTGGTAGGCTTTAGTTTTAGGAGTTTTTTGATAGTTGAGGTGGGCACTGGTGTTAGGCTGAAAGGGTGGGTGATGTGGGATAGGTTGGGTTGTGAATGAGGTAGATTGTTGTTGGTTATTTGACTGAACAGAGCTAAGATGGATTTGGTAAAATGGTTGTTAAATTGCGAGGCTATGTCTAGGGTACTGTTAGTGGAGCTCAGTGCTGGAGTAGTGGTTTTGCCTGGCTTTAGTAGGGAGTTAATGGCATGCCAGAATTTTTGTGGATTATTTAAATATTTGCTTTGGGCGTTAAGAAAATAGTTTTGTTTATTTATTTTGGATTCAGCCTTGGCCTTGTTTCTAAGCTGTTGATAGTATAGTCCGGAGCTAGGGCCACAAGGTTTTTGGAGAAACAATCAGTCAAACCTCTTGGTTCATAGGTTCATAGGTTCATACTAGGCTATCTGCCCGAGGGCATTTACAAGCCTAGCCCATTGTTTTGTGGCTTACGCCACCCCTTTAGTATGGGGAACTATACCCATTATTTTGCTGTGCCTCTGTTGAGCAGTGACACTGAGGTAATCCCTGGGGTATATCTGTGATCTCCCATCCATTGGTCAAGATTTCTCTTGAACAAGGCCAGCGAGGTGCTCTGCCTCACATATACCGGGATTTTATTCCACAGCATAGGGAGTCTTTGGGTGATGAATCTATCCCTCCAGCACGTCCTATTAATAGCCGTGTTGAGGTTTAAGTCTCCCGCCCTTGTGGCTCTGGCGGATCTAGATTTTTTGAGGTGAAGCATATTCATCAAATCTGGGTTTGACATGGCCTTGTATGTTAGGCAAAGGTCACCTCTAAGCAAGCGGTAAGCGACTGAATAGAGCTGGAGTTCTTTCAGTCGGGCAGCATAGGACAGATGTTTGAGACCCTTTATCCTTTTGGTGAGGAACTTTTGTGGCCTCTCCAGCTGCTGCAAGTGTCGGGTCAGATACATTCCGAATGGGGCATTGTACTCAATCATTGGTCTGATGAGTGATGAGTATAGGGAGACTATGACCTCCCTTGATCTAGATGAGAATCCCTTCATGATAAGGTGGGCAATGTAGAAGGTCTTCCTAACTACTTTAGCTACATGGGTGTCGAATGACAGACTACTATCAACCTGGGTCCCCAGGTCCCTGATAACTTCTTCTGTACTCAGTGGATTGCCACCTATTTGGTAGCTAGGGGTAACCTTGTTTTTCCCGAAGGGTATGACTATGCATTTTTGGCATTTAACTTTAGGCCATGGCTCTGGCACCAGTTATCCGTTTCTGTGAGACCCTTCTGAAGGATATCTGTGTCAGATGTGTTTTCTACTATGGCGCCCAGTTTGCAGTCATCTGCAAACTTTGTCAGCCATAACCCTCCTGTGTTTGCTTGTACTTGGAAAAGTAGATGCCAAACAAGAGTGGGCCCAGGACTGAGCCCTGTGGTACACCACTTGTGACAGGCTTTGAGTCTGACATGGCGCCAGCAACTCTGACCCTGTGGGTTCTGTCACTCAGCCAGTTTGCAACCCATCTTGTGATGTATGGGTTAACATTTAAGCTGATGAGTTTTTCAATGATACCCGAGTGGGGTATTGTATCAAAGGCCTTCGCCAGATCGAGGTAGGCTGTATGGACTGCCTTTCCCTCATCAATGGCTTTGGTGACTGTTTCGAAAAAGTCAACCAAGTTTAGAAGGCATGATCTGCCTTTGACAAAGCCAAACTTTGGTATGGGTTAGCTACAGTCTATGGGCTCATAGTATAGTTTGGAGGGCTATGTGTGGGAGTGGGTGAGCAGAGTGAAATTAATATTTTCAGGGTCTAATGTTAGGTTTAGTCATGCGATTATAGAATGCTAGGTGCAACGAGTTTAATTAAAAATAAAAAGAATAGGAGGAAGCCAGATTACTATGGGCGACAGACTAGAAGTGCCTTTAGACCCAGGTCAGCAGACTAGAGTTCATAGGGTTACAATACAGATTGAGGTATTAACCTTAGCCAACTGTAGATTGGACTCCAGGCGATTTGTTTGTGGGTACAGTTTCAGGAAGGCTGCCTTCAGGTAAGGAGTTTCTTTTGTTAGTGTTTTAGAGGGGGTCTACCTAGAAATAAAACATACATTAGGAGTGAGAACCTTTCTATCATTTACATCTAGCCACCAAGCAAGCAGGCATTTCAACATTCACTTCACCCAGAGAGTATACGGTAAACAGCAGCTCCGTATAGTTACAAACAGAGAAACAGCTTTGTTTTTACAGTAGGGGTCTGAAACCAGATAAAATAATGCTAGACCTTGCTTTTAGTCTAAAACTACTTTTACAACAGTTTACAATGTACACTAATTACTGTGTGTTATAATCGGGCTTCTACTCGACATGCAGCAGTTTGCAACAAACATAATACGTTCACACCTGTGCTCAATAGAGAAACCTTTCACATATGACAGTGGAGTCATCTGCATACTGTTTAAGGGTGGCTAGAGTTGTAGCATTATGGAGATTATTTATAAACAGGTTAAAAAGAAGGGGGCCAAAAATAGACCCTTGAGGCATGTCTATAGTCACTGGTAGTAAGGGAGAAAGAGCTTTGTTCCACCGTGCCACTTGTTGCCAATCTATGAGGTAGTTCTGAAACCAGGGTAGAGTGGAGTAGCTTAGGTTCAGTTTGGACAAGGTAGTCAGCAGTTTGTTATGAGACACTGTATCGAAGGCTTTTGATAAGTCTAAAAAGATTACTGATACTAGCTCACCTAAGATGTAGAATAAAAATGGCGGGGGTTAGTAATAGGGTTTTCAGAAGTCCAGGTCATTCACTACGATTGTTGTCATCATCACCATCATCAGCCCCCTTTATCTTGTCATAGGGTAGGTATGTCATGCCTACTGTTGCTACCTCCCCAGATTCAGTACTACTCTCTTACCTTCTTTAACAGTCATGCCTGGCTGTCACAGGTCTTTTTTCACAAAATCCGTCCAACCATCTCTTTGATAGACATACTTATCTCCTCTTGCTTTCTTCCTGTTTCTTCCAAATCTTCTTCACCCAATCATATTCTGTTTTCTTGCACATGTACCTGAATGGCCATAATCTTTTCCCTTTTACCTTCTTTGTAATTAAGAGATACTTTTGCTTGTGCTCTGATGTCATTATTTCTTTGTCTGTCCCACAGAATGCATTCTACACCCCCCTCTAAGGCACTTCATCATCACCTCTAGCTTCCTCAACTGCCCTGCTTTCACTGCCCAGGTTTCTTTGCTATAAAGACATACTGGATGCACCACTGTTTTGCATACTTTAGTTTTCAGCTTCTTTGGCATTTGTCTGTCACACACTCCCCGTGACACCCTGTGCCTGTTGGCTGCAGCCCTCTGAGTCTAGCTTTGATCTCTTGATTCAGACTTCCCTTTTCCTCAACCACCCTCCTAGATACTTGAAGTCGTTATCCTTTTTCACTATTTTCCTGCCTTGTTAATTTTCAGTTTTCTTCTGATTTCCCACATTTACTGTTATGACAAATGTCTTGTCTGTACTCAGTTTCATCCCATGTGCCTTCCGTTTTGTATTCAATTCCCATATCATTTGCTGAAGTTCCTTTTGGGCATCTGTTTGTAATGAAACATAACTTCCATAAAGCAGTTTTGCTGATCTGTCCCCACCAACCTTTTTGCTAATATAGTCCGTCACCAGTATGAACTTGGGTTGCCAGCTTTCTTTGTGGCTAAAACTGGACTAAGGTCACACCCCTCGCATCACCCCATAACTCCACCCGTTCCCACCCCCTCTCCCATCCATGCTCTGCCCATTTTGTGACATCACCATGACACCAGCTGACAAGAACACCCTCTTTTTCTGTTCCTGATGCCTGCATAGCTGTATGGTGAATAATCTGCTCCTATTGGTGTATTGAGAATAGGGGCACTTTAAGCAATGTTATCCTTACTTCATCATTAACACTCAGTACCAGATGGTACAATTTTTCCCAACACACACACACACACACACACACACACACACACACACACACACACACACACACACACACAACATGAGTACAACAGATTTCCTTCACAAGATTTTTCCCTACATAATCATGCATTAAATGCATATAGGGGATCTCCCAAGTTCAAGGGGGAAAAAGTCACCAACTAGAAAGGATTACCAAGAAGTTTAACATCAAATAAACATGAACTTACTCAAAGTTGAACGTGAGCTTTGTATGCTATATGTAAATTTTGTTTTGAGGAATTTGTTGCTTTCCATTTTAAATGCTCCGCAAGTTAAAATTTACTTTTTTCACTTCTCAATTATGGAAAGTTTTCTTTTATGATTGGCTGGTTTTCGTTCTTAAAGCAAAACATGCACTATTTTCGGTTGTGCTGATAGTGGAGAATGGCGCAAAGTGTTCTGTATTAGAATCCAGTGTAAACGAGCCTTAATCTTATCCAAGCACTGGTTGGTATGAACTACAAATCACCTTTCATTTCAATTATTTTTTGGGTATCTAAGGCTCAAATTTCTTTCTTTCCGAAGAAACACATGCTCCACCTACTGCACAATAGGTAAAATACACTTCACCTTGCTCGTTTGAGGGTTGCCATTTTTTCAAATGCCTAAAGTAGGACTTTTTTGTTAAAATGTGAAATTTTGCAGTAACAAAACACATCCACGGCCAATGCAAAGGACAGAACTTCACTTTTTTGCCAAAATAAAAGTTTATGTGTGTAGTATTTAAGTTGGTTATGCTATTTCTTATAGCATTTATAATGCACATAGCTCTCAACCTTCTATCTCCAAAATGAGGAACACTACCTCTTATAATGTGGAACAAATGGGCAAAATGTGGAAGACTTACTGACAGTTTACTAACACCTTCAGCTAAGAAGCCCATAGGATGATTAAAATGTGATAGTTTTACTTAGGGAATATTTTTTAATGAATTAATGCAATTCATTTGGATTTACCATGGATATCTGTTAAAAATGTGCTAACCTTGATTGTGTGCTAGACCCTTTGAATGTGGAACTTTGAGGAACATGAACTTTTAAAGACCCCAAATGAGGAACGTTCCTCATAATGGGGTACACTCGAGAGGTATGTTTATGCATTTCAAATACAAAATAATGGATTTATGTAATTATTAAAGAAACATTAGGAAATATTTGTACTTTTTAAAAATCTCATGAAATTTACCATTTTTTAGTTGTTTTTTCAGCAGAACAAAACTGCACAAAGAGGGACAGGTAGTAATCCTAGTTCACTTTGCGACTCCGACAAATACGAGAAATACTGGCTTTAAAAAATACCACTAACATCTTTAGTAAATAGCCTCATAATAACTTGCAAGACAACTCTAACATGCATCCAAACAATGGATAAATAAATGCAGTTCCGTGGTGCTGAAATACTGATTTCTATCAGTTTTGAGCCACCAGATGCATACAGTCACTACTTTAACATGCACTATTACATGGTTCCCATTGTTAATCGCCCCCCATAAATAAACAAAATGTTACATTTCCAAAGAACATAGGAACTATACAATCTTTCACATACGTATATACAATAGAGCAATAATATCTTTAGCTGCACACCTTCACCCTTACATTTATTATACACTACACACCTTTTAACACTCAAGTACTGTGCTAACCTCTGTAACACAAACAGTACATCTGTGTTATCACTTTACTTTAATTACCTAAACTCAGTGTTAGCATAGAACACCTAAACACATACAATGCCCAACCTTTGATTATTCCTTCACTCTAAAATTACGTTTTGTGACCTGAAATACCTCACTCATCTCTACAATAGCTACCGGTCAGCATCACCTTAGCCACCTGCTCCATTACACGTGAACTTGCATCCAGCGCAGTGAACCGGTAAGCCAATGGGATGGCAAGATTCCCAACAATCTCCAAATATGGAGATATTCGCCCCATGCAACGGGTGCGCCGGCAGCAGCAGGTGGTACGTAAAACCTCTATAAGCACCGGAGCAGTGAGATAAGCTTTATTGAGTATACTGCAACATTATAGGCAACATCTTTTTGTTTTTCCTTGATCCCTTTCCTGTCTTGCAGGCTTTTTTTCATGTTCAGATAAATAGCTGTGCAGTTAATTATAATTGATCGTTATTACAGTGGCACAAAACCCGGACTTCAAGTGTCCACTTTTGAATGATATTTGTAACCAGACATTTTGTCAGAAAACTGGACAGTCTGTTCAAAAAACGGACAACTGGCAACCCTAGTATGAACAGCAGTGGGCTCAGATCTGAACCCTGATGCATGTCATCTCCCATTAGGAACCCTTCTACAAGTCCAAACACTGTTTGTAATTGTGTTTTTGAGTCCTTTTACTAGCCTGCACTAATTCTACCAATGTTTCTCTGACTTTGAACCACCACAGGATTGCCCAAATCAGCTGTTCTGGTATCTTGTCATATGCTTTCTGAAAGTAAAGGAATACTTAGTTGGACTCATTTCCAACTTCTTTTCCACTATCTGTCCCGCTGCAGTCATCAAGTCTTTTAAGCTGCATCCTGATCTGAAATCATGCTGCTCATCTCACAACTTACTTTTTACTATAGTGTGTATTTGTTTGTCAATCACCCTCTCCACATCTTTCATGCAGTGTGACAGGAGTTTGATATCTCTGTACTGCCCACATTTGTGAATTCCCCCTTTGTTTTTGTACACTGGCATTATAATGTTTATTCTCCAGTCGTCTGTGATAAACCTTTCTCTCCATATGTCTGTGAGTATCCTCAGGTACCATTTCTCCTTTAACTAATCTAAACTCTTGATCATATCCATTGTGGCCTCATCTGGACCTGCTGCTTTCACTGACTTCATTTTTAATTGTGTTGTTTTTATGTCATCTAGGGTGGGCTCTTCTTTCTCTGTAATTGTAAGTTGTGTATGGAGATGTACAGCTTCTGTGGGGTTTTCTTCATTCAGAAGCTGCTGAAAATACTCCTTCCATCTGTCCTTGATATTCTGTGGACTGGTGAGCAGATTGTTGCTGGCTTCCCTTATGAATAGTATCTGATAACTGTCTTCCTTATCTTTCTGTCTTTGCCTTGCAGCCTAATATAGTGCTTCTGGTACCTTGTTCTTTGCTATTCCAACTGCTCTCTTAGCCTCTTTCTTAGTTAGCCAGTATTCCCTCTAGCCTGGTCCATATTTTCTATCTCCTATTTTTCCTGCACTCTTTCTTTCTTTTGATAACATCCTGGACTTCTACATCCCACCATCAGTGTTCCTTATGCACTTTATTTCCATATCTGGCAAGGCCTCATATATGTTCTATCATCTTGAAGTGTGCTATTTTGAGATGGTACTATTTTTACTTGACTCCACAGATTTCATATTTGTCCTCAGGTGCTACAGCTCTAAGTATTCTCCTGAACTCTTGTGCTTTTACTCCAGTCAGCTTCCAGCTCTTGATCCTACATTTTGCTAACCTTAGAGCCTTCTCTGACCACTGTTAGCAGATGGTTGTGGCAACCAATGGTTTATGCTGTGGCCAACTGTTTCACTGGTGATGACGTTGTGATCTTTGAGTCCACTCCAGTGTCCTTTCCTTACTAGAAAGAAGCCTTATTGAGTTGCATGTTGACCACTCTTGTATGTAATCTAGTGACTGTCCTTCTCTCTCTCTCTTGGTGAACCATGTGTTGATCACCAATAAGTAATATTTCAGACAGACATCTAAAGTGTCCTTTCCTTTTTTTATTCTTGATGCCTCATCCATGTCGACCCGGGTAGTCCTCATAGCATTCATAGGTTCACAGGTGTTTACTAGGCTGATGACTACAAGGGCCTTTTTAAGCCTATCCATGCATGCCGGATCTCTGACAAGTTCTGGTACCTTTGATAAGTGTAAGCAGGGGCCTGGGAGATGAGCCATTTACAAGTTGAAAGTGCCCCTTAGAGACACAGGTGCCAAACCAGGGATGAATTTCTTGCTGTCCAACCAGCTGTCCAAATTACACTTGAATTGGGTTAGGGAGGAACTCTGCTTCACATAGATAGAGAGCCTGGTCCAAAGAAGGGGTAGTCTCTGGGAAACATACATATACCTCCAGCAGGTGCTGTTTATATCACAGGCAAGGTTTAAAAGTTTAGAATGGGTAATTATGGCACTGTTTGTTTGGTAGATATGCAGGAGCCAGGAGGTCCATCAGGGTGGGGCCTGACATTGCCTTGTATGCCAGGCATAGACCTCTCCTCAACAGCCTGGGTCTCTGCTGAAAAAGAAACTATTGCCCAGTTGGACTTTCCTGGTAAACAAATGCCAATAAATAAATAAATAAATAAATACATTGATTAATAAATCAATACATTACATTGAGTCTGATTCCAATGATCTGTCAATACTTCTGATGATACCTCTGTCTTCATATGACTCTTCTCACCACAATTCTTACAGCATTTCTAGTCTGTCCTCCCACTGTATAGTAGAATCTGGACTGTGAGGTAAGTGGCTTTGCTGCACTGCCCTTCCACCTTGTGTCCTGGACACACAGGATGTCCAGTCTCCTTCTTATCATTATGTATTGAATTCCTGTCTGCATCCATTCAGTGAATCCTATAATCACTGTAGCAATCCTTAGTTGGGTCTATGTTCACTTACCAAAATGAAAATACCACGAACAGCTAAACCGCGCATGGGAAACGGCGAATACAGACATTACCGAACGATGACTTCTACGAAAATAAAGACATCAAATAGTCATAGTCAGCCAACATCACGAACACAACCAACTACCCCCCTAACTGTGTATGTATGTGTATATATATATATATATATATATATATATATATATATATATATATATATATATATATATACCAACTCCGTGATTGCACTACAGTGGGGAATAGGTCAAATTTACAAGGCTTCCCTTCACTTACCTTATGTGTCGCATTACTTCCTGGTTGTTGGTCAACCATGGCAATTCGATTTGTTTATTTTCGTAGACGTCGTCATTTAGTAATGTCTGTATTTGCTGTTTCCTGTTCACGGTTTAGCTGTTTGCGTTTTTTTTTTTTCCCTAAGCAAACATAGACCCTCCTTAGTTCATATATGACAGGTTAATTAGTTTCATGTTCATCTTTTGGTCAACAGAGCTATCTCAGGTAACTCAGGCTGGGCAGCCAGACACTGGCGAGCCAGTAGCTTATTGACCCAGGGCTGCTGGGCTTTAACAGTAATCACACATTAGCCAAAAGAGGCCTCTAGACCCCTCTCACAGTTAGCATGAGTCCCTGATGTAGGTCAGACCCTTAACCCATTTAGCACCGTGAAACACTCATTCCCATTGTTGGTGACATCTGGTAAATATGACCAAATCACCTAGAGCCAGTTTTTGCAGTACTGAGTGGCTAACCCTGACAGTTGTTACAATTTGATCTTTTTTTTTTTAATTTTTATAAGGCTGTCTAGTGCAGCTTTAGCCTGGGAGAGGCACAGACAAGTCAGACACATTTTCATTTTATTTTATTTATTTATTTGACATTTGTTTACCGGGAAAGACCAACTGTGATAATAACTCATTTTCAGAAGTGATATGGGAGGAAAAGTTCTACGTTGACATACTATGGTTACAATTAAATAAAATCATTACAAACCTAATACAGAAGAACAATGTATTAACTAAGTAAAAAAATGTGAACTTGTACATACATAGTGCAAAGATTTGAACATATATAACAAATTGCAAAAGAACATTTTCAATAGTTAAAGAATTCTCACGTTGCAGGTTATGGAGGTGACATTAAACACAGTGAGTACATTCTTTAGAATAGAAATGACTAGATAACATAGTCCAGGCCAAATTATATTTGTCCTTTATCTATAGACTGACTGTGTTCAGTGAGGGATGGAGGGAGGAAATAGTTCATCCCGAGGTAGTGCAGGACCACAACCATGTTTTATTTAGGCAGTCTTACTATATGTTTGAATCTGGAGAGGTTAGAGGCAGATCTAATTTGCAGAGGGATAGAATCCAATTTCTTAGTGACAGAATATGAGTAGAGACTTTGGCCAGAGGATTTGTGTGGTTTATATATGCTGAGAGGACATTGTTCATTAGATCAAAGCTGGTAGGAATGGAGAATAAAAGCAACATCAGGGCAGTCACCATCTTTGTGAATAATGTTGTGTGTGGAGATAAGCTGTGTGTTCTCTAACGTGAGGCAATTCAAGCCAATTCAAAGCCTTAAGGACAATACTGTGGTGCATGTATAAAGGTGCATTTATTTTCTCCAGAGATGCCTTTATATTAATAAATACTTGAAAAAAAACTACTTAAATATGTAATTACGGAGTACCACCAACAAGTAGGAGACTCCATTGTGAGACACACTGATGTCCCTCTTACCAAGGTGGATAAGAAGAAGGTTACAATTAGATGCCCGTCCCTTAGTAGCAGTATGACTCAGTCATAGTCCATGTCAGCATGAATGACCTGAGACATACCTCCTTGGAATATATGAAGAGAGACATGAATGAACTCTCAGAATATGTGTCTCAGGCAGGTGTGACCTTAGCATTGAGCAGCATTCTACCATCTCCAGGGATGATGTCATAATACCAGGAGACAATGATTGACTTTAACAATTGACTTAGCTACTGGTATCATTCCAAATGGGTCCAATACTTGTCAGCCTTGGAGGACATGGTTGACAGACTACACTGGTTTACCAGGGATGGTCCTTACCTGTCACCTCTAGGCTTTCTGATATTGGCCAAAACATTATCCAGCAGTAGAGTGCCTTTTTTAGGCCTTGCTAAACAGGCAAACTTTCCAACATACCAAAATTACTCAGGGCAAGTTAAAGGTGTTACTGCTCGATGTTGGGAGTCTCAACAAAAAACTGCACTCTTATAGGTTCATAGGCAGGTACTAGGCTATTGGCCCTGGGGCCTATACAAGCCCAGCCAAAAAGGTACCCTGGCTTTTGCCACCCAAGAAAATAATTTTCCTGTGCCACTGTCGAGCAGAGCCACAGAGGTTATCCCCAGGGTGAATTTCCTATTTCCCATCCAATCATCAAGATTTTTCTTGAAGAGTGCTAATGTGGAGCTTTGTTTGATACAGATAGGTAGTTTGTTCCAGAGTATGGGAAGTCTCTGGGACAGGAATCTATCCCACTGGCATGTTATGTTTATTGTGGTGACAAGGTTTAGGTCCCTGGAGCGTGTAGCTCAGGGGGATTGGGATTTCTTTAAGTGGAGCGTGTCCAACAGCTCTGCGTTTAACATAGCTTTGTATGTTAAGCAGAGATCACCTCTGAGTAGGTGATATGCGACGGAGTAAAGCTGGAGTTTTTTGAGACGGTCTGCGTAGGGCATCTGTTTGAGGCCGGTAATCCTCTTTGTGGGGTATTTATGCGGCCTTTCCAGTTGTTGCAGATGTCTTGTGAGGTACATACCAAAAGGAGCATTGTACTCTATAATGGGTCTAATGAGTGATGAATAGAGGGGAACAATGACCTCTTTTTTCTGGATGAGAAACCTTTTGTGATGAGGTGTGCCATGTAGAAGGATTTCCTGACTACTGTGGCGATGTGATTATCAAAGGAGACACTACTGTCCACCTGTGTCCCAAGGTCTCTTATCACACTTTCTGTGTTAAGTATACTACCGCCTATGTTGTAGTTCATGGGTACAGAGTTTTTACTAAAGGGGATGACAATGCACTTTTTGGCATTGAGCTTGAGGCCATGGCTTTGACACCAGGCATCTGTCTCAGTGAGGCCCTTTTGTAGGATGTCCACATTGTTAGGAGTTTCGATTATGGCTCCTAGTTTGCAGTCATCTGCGAACTTCATTAGCCAAAGACCTTCTGTGTTAGCCTGTACTTCAGAGAAGTAGATACCAAACAGGAGAGGACCCAGGACTGAACCCTGTGGTTCTCCACTTGTCACTGGTCTGAAGTCGGATTTGGAGTCTGCTACTTTCACAGTGTGGATTCTGTCAGTGAGCCAGTTGGCAACCCATCTTGTGACATAGGGATTCATACCTAGTTTAGTGAGTTTATCTATAATTCCAGAGTGGGGGATGGTGTCGAAAGCCTTGGCAAGATCTAGATAGGCTGTGTGAACCACCTTACCCTCATCTATGGCTTTGGTGACTGCTTCAAAGAAGTCTGTCAGGTTTAGGAGACATGATCTGCCTTTTACAAACCCGAACTGGGTGGGATCTAGAGTTTGGAGATTACCAATGTCTTTGTTTATAAGTTCCATGATGATACGTTCAAAGCCACAGAAAGCACTCTGCAAGTGCATGTCTATAACATCTTTCATAAGTTACAACCACCCACTGAACATGAAAGAACAATACATGAAGAAGTATCTACATAAAGGATAAGCACATCTCAATGATCATCAAACAATATGACTTCAATCTTTAATTTTTCCAAGTCATTTGGGTTACTAATACCATGACGGGAATGGACCCCATTCCTAAGTCAAAGTACGATTAAAGTTCATGAAATTAGTATTGTTTCAATCTTTGAATTCAGCCAGAAGTGCTATTTGCAGCAGCTGCAATGTGCCCAGTAATAACTCCTTCTGCAATTCATACAGAGTTATATGTATTGGTAACATATGTAAAATTGATTGTAGAGTCTTTCTAAGACCCATTGCTCGTACTACTATTGGAACTGTCTGGGTATCTTTCTTCCACATTGCTCTCATTTCTGCCTGCAAATCCTGATATTTTATGACTTTGTGTCTCTCTGTACACCTGTACACAAGACAGTGTAGTCACTGGGTGTGGTGATTTCAATGATTAATGCTACTTTTGTCTACTTTTCATGGACTACTATATCCAGTTTTCTGGCATCTATCTTTTGAACTGTTAATAATAGGTGATCCCATGTGATGTAGACCATCTTTTTCTATGATGCTTTGTGGCTCATGTTTACAGTGTTTTTCAGCCACTTCAATACCATAATGTTTGCACAATCCCCAGTGCAACAGTCTTGCCACATTGTTATGGCTTTCAGTATACAACCAGCAATGAGGTGTGCAACTGTTTTCAATTCTGTTTTACAAAACCTACATTTGTCTGTTTCTCCCACATGTTCAATGGACTTTGTACACCAATGTGTATGTAAGTGATGGCAGTGTTCTTACAGAACAGAAAAGGAAAAATATACTTCCCTGGAAGGCACACATAAAAAGAATTAAAAGTTTTTAAATGTTTTTAAATTTTAATTGAAATGTTAACTTATGGTTGTTTAACTTGAAGCATTCATTAAATGTATTTTATGTGTTTAGTAATATTTAATATTTAACTTGAATAGAATTTATATACTTATACACTTTTTTAACAAAGAAACAAGTTTTAATTAATTAATTAAAAGTTAATTTTTATTGGTGGAAACAGATGTACTTAAGTATAAATTGAAAGCTTTGGGTATGCTGGTTATCTGATGAAGTCATTTCTAAGAAGAAAACGCAAATTTCTTTATGGTGAAGGCGTTTATGCTGTTATCTGTGTGTGGTCACAATAAAATTGGAAAAAATCTGCTTCTAACAATACTGTGGTTCGTTCCATCGTGGTTGCTGCTTTCTGGACAATGTGTATGTAACCCACTATCTTGTGCTGCCAATATTAACCTTTCATTTCTTGGTTTGAATTCACCTTTCCTTAACCATTCCTGATTTCAATCCTGATCAACATGAGGTTCTTCCAGGAGTGTTCTATACTTATTACTATATTTATGCATTTTCCACATTTCTTGCCTTCTCATCTGGTCCTTCACCTTATATTCTTTTTTTTTGTTGTTGTTGTTTGGCACATTCAGTTGCTGCCTGATTTTTAACTACTTGTGGTTTGATTTCCATTCCTGCTTGATGCCGATATGCTTCTGCTAGACTAAGCAAGGAAGTCATTATAGATTTCTTCTCCTCTTGCTTCAAAACTTTCACTACATTTGGTCTTGTGATATTGGCAGATATGTGTGGAGTCCCATGATTGCAGATCTATACACATAATCAGTTTCTTCGGAACGGGCAATATGTAATCTTGGTATGCACTGATTTTTATAAATCGTTTGGTGAGCATGAAGCATACTTCTTGTTTTCCTATCTAACCTAGCCAACATGTTTTGGGGCCGGTCAATCGCTCCAAAACTGTAAGTTAGGACAAGAAGAGCAAATTGGTGTATAGCTTGGATTTTGTTCCTAGATGTCAAAGCTGTTTTCAGGATTAATTTTAGTCTTCTAAAGTATTCCTTACTAAGTTTTATTCACAGTTCTTCATGTTTTATTGTCGATCCTTCATCAATTCCCAAATATTTACACACTCCCACTTGTTTAAGTTCTTTTATATCACATTTTTGTCCCAAACTGATGTTTTCTTGGTGCTGCAGTTTTCCTGCTTTAAAGGTTGCTTTTGCACTCTTATCAAAACCAAATTACATTCTAATATCATCTGAAAAAGTTTTAACAACTTGCAGTTGTGCTTTCAGTTCCTCATCTGATTAGCTTTACAGTTCTAAATCATCGACAAAGGGAAGAAGAGAAGTCTTTACACTTTGTTGTTTTCTAGGAGCCAAATTATAGCCATGGTCTAAGTTGATAAGTAAACAGCTTAATGGGTTAAGGACAAGACAGATTAGTAAATGTGACAGAGAGTCATCCTGGAATATCCCCCTTTGAATTTTTATCCCTGGAATAATAATTTGTCCTTTATCATGGCTTAATTGCAAGGTGGTCTGCCACTGTTTCATGGTGACTATAATGTAGTCGATCAGTGTAAGATGTATCTTATACATTTTTAAGCACTCTTTTATCCATGAATGAGGGATGCTATCAAATGCTTGTTTGTAGTCAATCCATGTTATACTTAGATTCTTCCCCTTTTTACAGTTCTCCGCTATTACTTTATTTAACAACAAATGATCCTTTGTTCCATATAACTTTCTTTTATTGTGCTTTTGTTCTACTGCCATAATTGAGTTTTCTTCTAAATGACTATAAACTCTGTCAGCATCAGTTCCAGTGTATAGTTTATACATTGTCAGAAGGCAAGTTATTGGTCTATAATTTTTAGGGCTGCTTGCAGGTTGTTCCTGTTGTTACCCAGGCTGGTGTCTGTTAAGGGTGCGCATATAAATAGTCCTTTGTGTAAAGATTATAATACTTTTAACCAGAAGTTAGGTACTGCATCTGGGCCTGGGGTTTTCCAGTTAGAGGCTTTTCTTACCTTTGTTACAATCTCTGGCTGTTACTTCATCCCATTTCATATCCTGCACCTTTAAACTTCTTATTGTTTCTTTTACTTCTTCTATCCAGTTAGCATCTTTGTTATGTTCTACAGGATCTTCATAAATACTTCTCCAAAATGTATCTATTTCTTCTTTTTTGGTGGTCTTTCAGTTCATATGACATATGACATGCTTGAGCTATTCATGTCTGACTAACCATGGGAAAAATCCATTACCATATTCTTACTAGCTACAGGTCCCCCGCCATAAACCAGAAAACCAATATATCATGCCTGAACTTACTAGAATCACTCACCATCCAGCCCAGTACCTTACACATGGGTGATTTTAACTATTCCTCCATTAATTGGGAGGCATAAATGACTACTAACATGCAGGCAGAAATATTTCTTGAATTTGTAAATTTATTTATTTATTTATTTATTTGTAGTTTGTTAACCGGGAAAGTCCATTGGCCCATATTGAGCCCTTTTTCAATGTAGGCCTGGGGAGAAAAGCTCCAAGTACATTCAAAATTATTTTATCAGGTAATACAAGAAAGTATATACAAAATATGAGCAGTTAGTACAAGAAATGCAAATAATATTAGTAGTTTATACAATTATAGGAGAAGAAGCTCTATGTGCAATACAATATTTGCTGGCAGTCAATACAATTATTTTACCAGTTAATACAAGAAAGTATATGCAAAATATGGGAAGTTAGTACAGAAAACAAATAATAGTGGCATTTTATACAATTATAGGAGAGGAAGCTCCATGTACACTACAGTATTTGTTGGTAGTTGATACAGTTATATAGTGGGCGGCCACGGTGGTGCAGCAGTTAGTGTTGCCACCTCACAGCAAGAGGCTCTCCGGTTCAATCCTCGGCTGGGGTGCCTTCTGTGCGGAGTCTGTATGTCCTCACTGTGGTCGCGTGGGTTTTCTCTGGGTGCTCTGGTTTCCTCCCAAATCCCAAAAACATGCTGTAGGTGGATTGGACACTCCAAATTGGCCCTAGGTGTGAGTGCATGCATGTGTGTGCCTTCTGTGGAAGGTTGGGCACCGGGCTGGCTACTCAACACCATAAAACTCCACTGCCAATCATGAGCGGACAGATGATCTGCTGTGGCAACCCCTAACCGGGAAAAGCTGAAAGAAGAAGAAGTTGATACAGTTATGGGAGAGAGCTGCAAGATACATTCACATTTATTGGCAGTTGATACAATGAAGAATAATTGTGAGAAAGGAAATAGGGGAAATTTAGGAGAGACTGGAGCAGCTAGCACTTCCACTAGGGGAAAAAATATTCTAGATCTGGTACTCACAAATATGGATAAGTGATAACCCCCCCCCCCCATGTGATGTTCACATTGGTAAGATCAGATCATAAAGTGGTCTCCCTTGAAATAAAGGTAAAACTAGTCACCCCATGTAACCCCACAAACTTTAAGAACTTCTCTAAAGTAAATTACCCCATATGAAGGGATGGCATAACTAGTTTCCAAGCTCCCTCAAATACAGAAAACAAAATATAGAAACCTATGCAGAGGCACACACAAAAGCCATGTATGACCATATAAACAAATGCATAGAAATGGCAGTACCAGACCAAAAAACACAAAACAAGCCACCCTGGTGGACCCATCGTATTAACAGGTTGTACAACAAAAGAAAGAAAATCCTGTCAAGAAGTATGAGAAAATGTGCACAACAGAGCAAAAAGCCCCTCATTAGTCTAAACCAGCAAACCAGGGAATTCGTCAAGTCTCTGAAAGCAGAGTTTGAGGTAAAAATAGCCTCCAAAGATAAGGATAACCATAAGGCATTTTTCAGTTCTGAACGTAATATTAAGGGCAACTCCCAACCATGTGCAAAACGAGTCGTAGATGGCATCACCTATACTCAGCCAGAAAATATGGCAAATCAGTTGGCCAACAAATTCACCTCAAATTTCAGCTCCCCATCACCCCCAGCCCCAAGAAATGCCCAACACCACTTTACTGCCAATTCAATTATCACCAAAGAACAGGTTACCACTGCACTCTCTAAAGCTAAAACATGGCTTCAGTAGGGGGATGATATACCAGGTTGCCTCTTAAACAGCTTAAATCAGAACTTATCAGGCCAATTAGGATCTTTATTTAACCACAGCCTCCAGACTGGCTTTATTCCAAAAGAGTGAACGACAGAAACAGTCATCTTTCTGCATAAATTGGGACCATCTACTGACCCGGGAAATTACAGACCCATGAGTTTGACTGGTCTTACATGGAAAGAATAATCATGGACCTGATAAATAATGACATAGGAAACCTCCAAACACTGGACCCATCCCAATTCACCTTTGTCACGGGCAGGTCATGCCTACTGAATCTGGTGGATTTCTTTGAAAAAGTCACTAAGGCCATGAATGAGGGTAAAACAGTACACACCACCTACCTTGACCTGGGCAAAGCATTTAAAACCAAAAAACAAGCGAACTGTTTAAATCCAAAAAGCGAGAATTAGAGACAGAGCAGTAAAATAAGAACTAACTGTTTAATAAGCGCTTTCGGAGCGGACAATACCTCTCCTTCAGACCAGGTCCGTCTCTAATTCTCGCTTTCTGGCCAAAGCATTTGACATAATTCCCCACTCAGATATTATAAATAAACTCACAAAACTAGGCATACATCAGTATGTTACCAGCTAGAAAGCAAGTCAGATCAGGGACAGGATACATTTCTTTCTTTCTTTCTTTCTTTCTTTCTTTCTTTCTTTCTTTCTTTGACATTTATTAACCATGAAAGTCCAACTGGGTCAGGAACCCATTTTCAGCAGAGGCCCAGGGAGAAAAGTTCCAAAACAGTAAGCATCAAAATTTACGAAGTATTGAATTAACAATTATTGTAAAAATTTGTAGAGACATACATGGCAGACAGCTGGTATAAATTTACATGTGGATTAACCTAGCAAAAAACTAATAGCTGATTTACAGAGAGGATGAGGTAATTATTTATTATTTATTTTATTGACATTTGTTTACCGGGAAGGTCCACTGAGCCACAGAGAGCCCTGTTTCAGTGGAGACCTGGGGAGAAAAGCTCCAAGACAAGATAAAAGAACATTATTAAAATACAATAGTTCCAGGGAGGCAATACAAAAACAATAAGTTCCAAGAAAAAAAATACAGTATTAAAAAACAATAAGTATACAGTAATTGCAATGAGGTACATCATAACAGGCAAGAATGCAGAAACAGTAACAACAGAGCAAATTGCATGAGAAGGTTCTATTAAACACAGAGGAGTCCAATGTTATTGGCTCTTAGCCAGAAACAAACTAAATAAGAATTTAATATAAATCAGTATTGTAGTATTACAAGTTCCAGTAGAAATTCCGTTAGGAGAAAGCTGCATTGAAGTCTTAGGAGGTAGCAGAGGAAATCAGTATAGAAGTTTCTTTGTCAGTAGAACTGTAGAGAGAAAAAAATGAATTTAGGTAAGTTCTGGTGAGGTGATGAACAAGAGACGAAAGTTAGGCAAACTTCAGGTAGAGCTATAAACTAGCGAGATAGTGGGTTTAGTGAGCTAGAGTAGAACAGAGATGATGCAAAGTAATGAGCAAGGCTAACATTGTAATGGTGAGCAGCTTAGACTGGTTAGACAGGTAATGTGTGATTATCTTTATAATAATAACAATAGTCTTGTAGTAGTAATATATAAATATATATAAACGTGTTTTTACCAAGTGGGTGAATTCACATCCAACAAGATCCAACAGTTACTTGTGGGCTCAGTGCTAGACCACTTCTGTTTGGAATATATTCCTCTGAATGCAAAGCTAATGTTGCAAATTTACACCTGGGGTAATGCCTATGTCCCTTATGGACAGGGACAATCTGTAATGTATTCAGGCCATAGGCACAATCCCTTGCCATCCTCTTGCCTCTACGAGACATATATTGGGTAAAATTGGATTATACTGGCTAGGCTTGTAAGGGCTCTTAAACCATTGGCATAGTAATCTCCTATGAACTTATGTTCTATTAAAATTGCTATTCACTGTTATTACATAATTAATCATAATCCTTATAATTAATCTATAGCAGCCAATGCATATTATCAAGAGGGCACAAACATAATAGAATTAGTATAGTGTTTTTTCTTTTATTTGTAGATTTTTATTTTTCTCCTGAGTCCAGACATTGTGCATAAATGTTTTATTATCTGTGAGTCAGAACAACTTAATATATATCCAGATGACATAGCAAATAAATCTGGAAGATTTCACATTTTATTGTTAGACATAGGAGGCTCTGACTACATTCAGTACTTCTGCTGCTAAATAAAGTACAAACACTTCAGCTAATTATCTCCTAATTGCCATAATGGCTACATTTAACACCTTTAGACTAACTGCTTTTACAACTAAAAGGCCCACAGTGACAAAAGTGTTTATGTGGAAAAGCCTGATTCAAAACTATTTAAAAATTCTTCGCTGATTACTTCCTAACAAAGCACTCTTAGCACTCCCTGTCAGAACATCAATGCTTTAAACAGCAAAGTTGCTAACTTCTCTTACTTTTCAATTAAAATCCTTCCAGGATGAAACATTTATGGTAAAGAAAACCCCTTCCAGCCATACAACACACAACTTTACAGTCACTATCTCATTATCAAGGTGAATGGTGATCTGTCCTTAACACCTATTGTTTAATTTAGTGTGAATTTGGGGAGTCATGTGATCAATAACCCCAGCATATAGCCAAGAATAATTAAACCCAGTTTAGAAAAAAAAAAATCAGCTGGTTTAGCAGGACAGCATTTTGTTACACTGTGTTCACTCTTCAGGAGGATCACTTCGGTAATTAAATAGTTTGAATACCAATGTTAACATTTTAGTTAATTTGATAAACTGTAAATATTTAGCATCCTTTGTGGAAACTGACAAAAAGTGCAGAAAATGCAGAAAAAGCTGACTCAAAACTATCAACCCTTACTTAATATCTTTAATCTAAGCCTCTCCACTGGTTACATTCCTGAAGCCTAAAAAACATCCACTTCCAAATAATCTTGCTCAGAATTTCACTTTTCATTCTCCTGCCACCCCACCCAACAGTGCAAAAAAATTCACCAAGTATACAAACAAGTGGAGTCAAATAATAATAAATCAATCTATCTATCTATCTATCTATCTATCTATCTATCTATCTATCTATCTATCTATCTATCTATCTATCTATCTATCTCAGAGGTTTTCAGACTTTTTGTAGTGATGGACCCATACAAAAGTCATCAATACTAGCCAGGAGCACTACACTTTCCATTAGATGTGACCATGTAATACTTACAATTTCATATTTATACATTTTATAACAATAGACAGATGAAAGAACTGTATGAAGAGAATATTAGGGTCCAACCTAACACTCTCTTACTAGGCAACTTCAACTACCCCTCCATACTACTTATGTACCAATACACTTGCCCAACGTTTCCTAGAGTTCATTAATTGCAATGCCCTGGACCAGTTTGTTCTTAACCCCACTAGAGGTAGCAACATCCTTCACCTGGTCATTACTAACATGGGTGACTGTTGTTCTACACCAGTAGTCAGCTCCGACCACAAACTAATCACCTTGGAATCCACATCCCTCTCACCACCCCGCAAAGATAACCACCTTGAAAACTTCTCTAAAGCTAACTTTGGGCTCCTAAAAACAGAGGTGGCTAATTTCCCGGCACCCATGCAAATGGAGAATAGTTGCATGACCACTGAATCATACACCAATGCACTGTACAAACTCATTCACAAATGCATGGATCTCGCCATACCCAATAGAACCAAGACACTCTCCTCCAAAAAAAGGAAGCCAATCTGGTGGTCCCCTGCTATAAACAAACTACAACAGAAGGAAGAAACTAATGCAGATTAAGGTGAAGAACTACAGAGTAAACTGGCACCTCACCTGTGTGCCTTGTTCAATCACAGCCTCACCTCAGGCTTTGTCCCTACCGAATGTTGCACTGCTACAGTCATCCCTCTCCACAATGAAGGAGCAACTACAGACCCTGGGAACTATCGCCCCATTAGCCTGGCGAGTCTGATATGCAAAGCTATGGAATGCATTATCATGGACCTTATAAACAAGGATATAGGGAATCTCCAAACTCTGGATCCCACACAGTTTGGTTTTGTGACGAGTAGATCATGCCTGCTCAACTTGGTTGACTTTTTTGAGTCAGTCACCAGAGCTGTGGATGAAGGCAAGGTGGTTCATACAGCCTATCTTCATCTGGCCAAGGCTTTTGATACCATTCCCCACTCAAGAATCATAGAAAAACTCACTAAGATAGATATCAACCCCTACATCACTAGGTGGGTTGCAAACTGGCTCACAGAACCCACAGTGTGAAAGTAGCTGATTCCAAGTCAGACTGCCGACTAGTCATGAGTGGAGTCCCACAGGGTTCGGTCCTGGGTCCTCTCCTGTTTGGTATCTGCTTCTCTGAAGTCCAGGCCAACACAAAGGAACTCTGGCTGACAAAGTTCGCAGATGATTGCAAGTTGGGAGCTATTATTAACTCCCCCAAGTGATGCTGACATCCTACAGAATGGCCTCACTGAGACCAACAACTGGTGTCAGAACCATGGCCTTAAGCTCAATGCCAAAAAATGTGTTGTCATCCCCTTTGGGAAAAATCCAGTTCACATGAATTACCACATTGATGGTAGTCCACTAATACAGAAGGTGTCATAAGAGATCTGGGAACACAGGATGACAGCAACCTCTCTTCTGATCACCACATTGCCACTGTGGTCAGAAAGTCCTTCTATGTGGCACATCTCATTACTAAGGGTTTTGCATCCAGGAATAAAGAGGTCATTGTCTCCCTCTACTCTTCCCTCATTAAGCCAATCATCGAGTACAATGCCCCATTTGGCATGTACCTCACTAGACACCTGCAACAACTGAACTGGCTGTAAATGTACCTCACAAAGAGGATCCTAAGCCTTAAACACTTGTCCTATAAGTACAGATTCAAAAAACTCCAACTATTCTCTGTCTCATATTGCCTACTTAGAAGCAATCTCTGCTTGACTTACAAACCATGTCTGACCCAGTTCTGTTGAAATACTACATCTAAAGAAATCCCAATCCCGCCACACCACATGCTCCAGAGACCTCAACCTCATTACTACAATTGACAGAACATGCTGGAGGGACAGGTTCATAACCCAGAGACTGCCCATGCTGTGGAACAGACTTCCCATACATGTCAAACAGAGCATCTCACTGGCCCTCTCCAAGAGAAATCTTGATGAGTGGATGGGAAATAGAAAATTCACCCTGGGGATAACACCAGTGGCTCTACTCGACAGATGCACTGGGAACTAAGGTCAGGTGGCACTATGCCAGGATAATCCTATGGCTAGTCTTGTAAAGTCCACAGGGCCATTAGCCTAGTACACACCTATGAACCTATGAAAATGTCACTTGAGTGAATTTATGTTATTGATAACAAGATATAATGAGATGTTTAAAAACAACTCACTATAGTGGAATCATGTTTTTTGTCTGTCAGGAAGCTAATATAGCAATAACTGATGACGTGGGAGTGGTACATTGAAGATTTACCTATGGTTGGTGTGGTTTAATCACAAGGGCGAAGGCCAAGTGTTTAAACAAAGACAACCGTGGTTAAATCTTCAATATACCACACCATGGAGCCAGTTATTGCTATTGTACAGTGACATTATTTAAGAAACGAAAATTACTTATTTTTCTTAAATAATGTCACTGTATGTTGGTTCTGTGATGCTCTTCCACTTTTCTCGGATATTCCGGTGCTTTTTTTGGTGTGCTGCACATGCGTATGGGACTTTCATTCTCACGTTTATGCAGTACATCAGTGCTGTGTGATAGGTGCTGTGTACAGGAATCAACAGAGAATTGAAGATTTTTTTTTTTTAATTGAGGAGAGACGGGACATGGGAAATAAAAGGATAATCAGGTACGTTTCTCTAGTTCTTCATAACGCACCTGATTATTCTTTTATTTTTGTCTGTCCCGTCTCTCTCATTAGTTTCAAGTGTCTGGTTTTGAAATTGTATTATTTATTTATTTATTTATTTATTTATTTTTAGTGAAATTTTTATGGCATATATTAATGGAAAAATGTCCGGGCGACCGGACCTTTTTCCATTGGTATATGCTCGGATTTACAATGGTTGGGCTGACCAATCAGCATGCTACTTTTGGAATATTAATAGATGGTCATTGTATAATAACTAATAATACACAATAATACTGCCCACCCTGACTCTAAGCAAATAACTAATACAAGTTGACAAATTTAATGCAAATGTTACTCTACTCACAGTTATAGCTATTCCACATATTCTACAGTACCAGACATACCCTTTAATTTCCATGGAATAGGTTATTACAACCATCTCAAAAACTAGAAACAACTCATCCAAGGGCCTTGATAACATACTCGATTATCTGGTTATCAGTGCCTAATGTGACCTTTCTGACCCCCTATTTAACCTCTTTAATATAAGCCTGTTCACTGGTTACATTCCTGAAGCCTAAACAAAACAACCATTTTAATGCTATTACACAAGGGTGGCCCAAGCTCTGACCCTGGTAACTACAGTCCTATTAATCTCACTAGCCTCTGTAAAGCTCTGAAGAGTATTGTCTCAGACCTAGAATGCTAGAAGTCTAAACCTCAAAATGTACTCACTCGAGGCACTCCTAAAAATGGAGATCATCGACATCTGTGCAGTGACAGAGACCTGGTTCAAGGCTCCAGAGAGCACCCCTACATTACCAGGCTATAATTCATACAACACCTTTAGGCCACCTAACTTGGACCGAAACACTAAAGGCAAAGGCATATCCATATTCATTAAGGATATCCACACCTCCAGGCTAGTTGCTCAACATAATGCATCCGAAATTATCCAAGTGCAACTAACACTGGGCAAGACTGCAATCCAGGTTGTAAACACCATGCCCTAAGATTCCCACTCTTCATTTCTTAAGATACTGGAAAATATTAAGGTACAACCCAGTACCTTAATTATGGGCAATTTCAACAACCCCACCATCTACTGGGAAAACTACTCATGTACCAACTCATTCGCTCAACATTTTCTGGAATTCATAAATTCCAATGCCTTGGATGAGCTTGTCCACGCCCCCACCAGGGGCAGCAATATCCTGGACCTGGTCATTATCAATATGGATAACCGGTGTTCCACACCAGAGGTCAACTCCTCACTGGTCAGATCCGACCACAAGCTAATCACCCTAGACATCCATATCCCACCCCCACCACCCATTAAGGAAACCACCATCAAAAACTACTCCAAAGCCAACTTCATGCTTCTTAAGACAGAAGTGGCAAACTTCACGACACCCATGCAGACGGAAAATACAGGTACGACTGCTGAATTTTACACAAATGCACTGTATAAGCACATACACGAGTGCATGGATCATGCCATCCCCAACAGAGCCAAGACACTATCCTCCAAAAAAAGGAAGCCAATCTGGTGGTCCCCTGCCATAAACAAGCTCTACAACAGAAGGAAGAAGCTGTTGCAAAAAAGAGTAAAATCTCAAGATTGGAGGAACCCCCTGGTCAGCCTCAGCAAGAAGCTGAGATCCCTCATAAAATCCTCCAAAGCCAGTTATGAAAATAAAATCACCACTTATTCTAAAGACAACCACAAAGCATTCTACAACTATGTCAAGAATCTCAATGGCAACACTCAGATCTGCTCTGAGCTACAGCACAATGGCACTAAATATACAGAACCAACCAATATTGCCAACATCTTGGCAGATAGGTTCAGTGCTAACTTTACCTCCCTCTCACACTCCAAAGGGCTCATCTTAATACCGGAAGAATGCAAAGCCCCTGTAATTATGGAAGAACAAGTAAAGACCGCACTCTCCAAAGCCAAGAACACAGCATCCATGGGACCAGACAACTTACTGCATAAACTACATAATGAACTGGCACCCCACCTAACTACCATTTTCAATTATAGCCTCACCTCAGGCTATGTGCCTACTGAATGGCTCACAGTGACGGTTATCCCACTCCACAAAGGGGGTGTCACCACGGACCCTGGAAACTACCACCCCATTAGCCTGACGAGCCTAGTCTGCAAGGCCATGGAACATATCATTTTGGAGCTTAAAAACAAATACATAAGTAACCTCCAAACCCTGGACCCCACTCAGTTTGGGTTTGTAAAAGGTATGACCGTAGACGAAAGCAAGGTAGCGCACACAGCCTATCTTGACCTTGCCAAGGCTTTCAAAACCATCCTCCACTCTGGAATTATAGATAAACTCACTAAACTAGGCATAAATCCCTATATTACAAGATGGGTGGCCAACTGGCTCACTGGCAGAACCCACACAGTAAAATTAGCTGACTCCAAGTCTGACTTCAGACCAATGATGAGTGGAGTACCACAGGGTTCGGTCCTGGTCCTCTCCTGTTTGTCATCTACTTCTCTGAAGTGTAGGCCAACACAGAAGGTCTTTGGCTAACAAAGTTCACAGATGACTGCAAACTGGGAGCCATACTAGAATCACCTAATGATATAGACATTTTACAAAAGGGTCTCACAAAGACAGATGCTTGGTGTCAAAGTCATGGCCTCTAGCTCAATGCCAAGAAGTGCATTGTCATCCCCCTTGGGAAAAACTCGGTACCCATGAACTACCACATAGGCGGTAGCTCACTAAAGACCAAAAGTGTGATAAGAGACCTTGGGATACAGGTGGACAGTAGTCTGTCCTTTGATAACCACATCACCACAGTAGTCAGGAAATCCCTCTACATGGCACACCTCATCACAAAAGGGTTCTCCTCTAGAAAAAAGGAGGTCATTGTTCCTCTCAACTCATCCCTCATCAGACCCATTATAGACTACAATGCCCTGTTTGGCATGTACCTCATAAGACACCTACAACAATTAGAAAGGCCACAGCACTACCTCACTAAGAGGATTACTGGCCTCATACAGATGCCATACGCAGACAGTCTCAAAAAACTCCAGCTCTACTCCATCGCATATCGCCTACTCAGAGGGGATCTCTGCCTAACATACAAAGCTATGTCAAACCCAGAGCTGTTGGACATGCTACACTTAAAGAAATCCCAATCTCTCTGTACCACACGCTCCAGGGACCTAAACCTTGTCACCACAATAAACAGAACATGCTGGAGGGATAGATTCCTGCTCCAAAAACTTCCCATACTCTGGAACAAACTACCCATTCATGTCATGCAAAGCTCCTCATTGGCCCTCTTTAAGAAAAATCTTGATGACTGGAAGGGAAATAGAAAATTCACCCCCAGGGATCACTTCTGCTGCACTGTTCAACAGGGGCACAGGAAAATAATTTTCTTGGGTGGCGAAAGCCAGGGAACCTTTTTGGCTAGGTTTATATAGGCCCTAGGGCTGATAGTCTAGTACCTACCTATGAACCTATGAATCTCATTAATCTGGGCATCAAAAATCTCTTAACTCTGGACACTTATCAATTCTGGCTTCAGTAAGGAACATCCTGCCTCTTTATTCTCATGAATTTCTTTGGAAAAGGGTATCTATGCAGTGCATGCAGCATATCTGGACCAGTCCAAGCCTTTGGACACTATTCTTCACCATGCAGACATCATTGATAGACTTGTAAATCCGAATATAAATCCTTATGTTGTGTGTTGAATAATAACTGTCTGTTTATCACAACTTATGTGTTTAGAGTTCCAAGCATAGTTCTTAACTGAATCAAGACAAATCTCAACAGAATCTATGACAAATCCAGAAATAATCAGTAACAACCGGGGATATGTTTTAAAATATAATTAACTTGAGACATTGGCAGAATAAGCGAATGTGAATTAATATATATTTTTCTGAAGTACAAGTCTATAACCCTAATTATTGTCATCATTTATTAAGTGTAATAAACCACCTTTTCTCTAAAAGTCACCAGTGTTATGAGGGATTAAGAGCGACAGAGCTAAAATTTGAGTCAAAATCAGGGTTGTCTCAGAAAATCAGGGACTGTTGAGAAGTATGTTGCAGGTGCCATTTTAGAAAGAAAAAAGTTACCAGTAATGTACCACGAGTTGTGCTCTTTCCTATTGGGCATCTATTTCTCAGGTCTTCAGGCCAACACTTCTGCCCCATGGTTATCTAAGTTTGCAGATTACTATAAACTGGGTGTTATGCGATCATCCACGGAGTTACAATTGCTCCATTATGGGTTGGACCGGTTTACTATCAATACTGCGAACGACAACCTGTCAGCACATATGCTGCTGAAAATCAGATTGTCGTTCACAGAATGTAAAGTGTATGGGATAGTCAAACACACTTATGCAAATGCAGTAGTCCATTCGTCTTAGTCTGCTTGACAAACTGTATGGAGGCTGTGGTACAGTGGGGATTGGAAATTCATCCATATCCCCACTGTAGTGCGATCTCAGAGTTGGAATATATTATTAGCAGGGGGTGTCCTATATGGGTATCATGTGATGTTTTCAATGACAATGTCGACTCAAATGTGTCAATAATTTTGTTTGACATTATGAAGCGGACAAAATTCTGGTTTCAATGGTTTACTTCGATAATGAGAACGGGAATTATTTAGCCTTTCGCAATATTGATAGCAAACCAGTTGGACCATGTTAACAACTGCTGCATGGACAATGGTCTCAAATTAATTGTGAAAACATGTAGCATAGTTCATTTTGGTAAACAAAATATTTTCATATACAATATAGGTGACACAACCCTCCAAACACTATCGTAAGGTTGTTGATAACTCCTTATGTTTTGACCATCATGTCTCCACAGTAGTTTTGGAAGCATTCTATTGGCTTATCTGCTTTCCAAAGGCATCTCTATTAGATTCAAAGAACATTTAATTCCCATTTAGTCATATGTCATCGGATACATTATTGAATAAAACACGCCTTTCGGCATGCATTTGTCTTGACATATCACTCAGCTGGAGAGACCTCAGAGATTCATAATTAAAAAGATCAGTGGCCTCAAAAATCTTACTTACCAGGATAGACTGGTAACCCTCTCTCTGTACTCAGTCTCTTACAGACTCCTCCGTGGAGATCTGTGTTGAGCCTTTTTATGATATAAAAAATCCAACCCTCTTTGACATCCTATTCCTTCACAGAATAAATGGTACCTCAAAAACCCAGTTAAAGGAACTAAACCTTCATCAACAGATAAGTAAGACGCATTGGTGTGAAAGATTCTCACTGATGGAATACTGCATATCAGAGTAGCACCTTTGCCACTTTCAAAGTAAATCTAGATAATCAGACGGGCAGCCTTGAATTCCCCCTCAGTCTATTTTGTCTTGTCCTCCTTAAGGCTAGAGGGGTCTTTTGAATAGGTGTTTTATTAAGCTTGTAATGGTCTGCAGATTGATTGCCCAGTACTTACCTTTATGAACCTATATACTCATAGCCCGCCTTAGGCATAGGCCAAATAGGCGGTCGCCTAGGGAGCGCTCTAGTAGGGGCGCTTTTCCAGTATTTATTTGGTATAGGTAGACCAGGATGGGGGCACCAGGTGGTGTGGTGGGGGGCGCCGTGGAGCCCTTTTGCCTAGGACACCAGTTGACCTAAGGCCACTCCTGTATATACTTAACAACATTGTAAGTGTCTTTTTATTAAATTACATTAACACAATATTTAAGTTTCTTTGAGTTTGCCAAGAGAATGAATCAGCACTGCAAAATCACTACATTCATTTTTTTGCTTAAACGTTTCTATTGATTTTACAAAATGAATGTAATTTCATAACTTTGCAATATAAAGCATAACTTCTGAGATTTGTCTGCATACATCAACTGGACATAAGCTGATTTAAGTATATTTCCTTCATTTTATTGTGGTTGTTATAACTTGGGGACTGATTTCTCAGATCTAGCTCTGTTGAAACTGTCTTGTGTGTGTGTCTGAAGCTCTGCACTAGTTGTTAAACTGCACTGAAATTCCTTTAAGTGTTAATTAGCTTGGGGGGTTTTCTGATAACTTTAAAACCTGTGTTGGTTACATCTCTGGTAATCATTTTAAGTAGAGTTGCTGCTACTGAGATTTGTCTGCATACATCAACTGGACATAAGCTGATTTAAGTATATTTCCTTCATTTTATTGTGGTTGTTATAACTTGGGGACTGATTTCTCAGATCTAGCTCTGTTGAAACTGTCTTGTGTGTGTGTCTGAAGCTCTGCACTAGTTGTTAAACTGCACTGAAATTCCTTTAAGTGTTAATTAGCTTGGGGGTTTTCTGATAACTTTAAAACCTGTGTTGGTTACATCTCTGGTAATCATTTTAAGTAAAGTTGCTGCTACTGAGATTTGTCTGCATACATCAACTGGACATAAGCTGATTTAAGTATATTTCCTTCATTTTATTGTGGTTGTTATAACTTGGGGACTGATTTCTCAGATCTAGCTCTGTTGAAACTGTCTTGTGTGTGTGTCTGAAGCTCTGCACTAGTTGTTAAACTACACTGAAATTCCTTTAAGTGTTAATTAGCTTGGGGTTTTCTGATAACTTTAAAACCTGTGTTGGTTACATCTCTGGTAATCATTTTAAGTAGAGTTGCTGCTACTGAGATTTGTCTGCATACATCAACTGGACATAAGCTGATTTAAGTATATTTCCTTCATTTTATTGTGGTTGTTATAACTTGGGGACTGATTTCTCAGATCTAGCTCTGTTGAAACTGTCTTGTGTGTGTGTCTGAAGCTCTGCACTAGTTGTTAAACTGCACTGAAATTCCTTTAAGTGTTAATTAGCTTGGGGGTTTTCTGATAACTTTAAAACCTGTGTTGGTTACATCTCTGGTAATCATTTTAAGTAGAGTTGCTGCTACTGAGATTTGTCTGCATACATCAACTGGACATAAGCTGATTTAAGTATATTTCCTTCATTTTATTGTGGTTGTTATAACTTGGGGACTGATTTCTCAGATCTAGCTCTGTTGAAACTGTCTTGTGTGTGTGTCTGAAGCTCTGCACTAGTTGTTAAACTGCACTGAAATTCCTTTAAGTGTTAATTAGCTTGGGGGGTTTTCTGATAACTTTAAAACCTGTGTTGGTTACATCTCTGGTAATCATTTTAAGTAGAGTTGCTGCTACTGAGATTTGTCTGCATACATCAACTGGACATAAGCTGATTTAAGTATATTTCCTTCATTTTATTGTGGTTGTTATAACTTGGGGACTGATTTCTCAGATCTAGCTCTGTTGAAACTGTCTTGTGTGTGTGTCTGAAGCTCTGCACTAGTTGTTAAACTGCACTGAAATTCCTTTAAGTGTTAATTAGCTTGGGGGTTTTCTGATAACTTTAAAACCTGTGTTGGTTACATCTCTGGTAATCATTTTAAGTAGAGTTGCTGCTACTGAGATTTGTCTGCATACATCAACTGGACATAAGCTGATTTAAGTATATTTCCTTCATTTTATTGTGGTTGTTATAACTTGGGGACTGATTTCTCAGATCTAGCTCTGTTGAAACTGTCTTGTGTGTGTGTCTGAAGCTCTGCACTAGTTGTTAAACTGCACTGAAATTCCTTTAAGTGTTAATTAGCTTGGGGGTTTTCTGATAACTTTAAAACCTGTGTTGGTTACATCTCTGGTAATCATTTTAAGTAGAGTTGCTGCTACTGAGATTTGTCTGCATACATCAACTGGACATAAGCTGATTTAAGTATATTTCCTTCATTTTATTGTGGTTGTTATAACTTGGGGACTGATTTCTCAGATCTAGCTCTGTTGAAACTGTCTTGTGTGTGTGTCTGAAGCTCTGCACTAGTTGTTAAACTGCACTGAAATTCCTTTAAGTGTTAATTAGCTTGGGGGGTTTTCTGATAACTTTAAAACCTGTGTTGGTTACATCTCTGGTAATCATTTTAAGTAGAGTTGCTGCTACTGAGATTTGTCTGCATACATCAACTGGACATAAGCTGATTTAAGTATATTTCCTTCATTTTATTGTGGTTGTTATAACTTGGGGACTGATTTCTCAGATCTAGCTCTGTTGAAACTGTCTTGTGTGTGTGTCTGAAGCTCTGCACTAGTTGTTAAACTGCACTGAAATTCCTTTAAGTGTTAATTAGCTTGGGGGGTTTTCTGATAACTTTAAAACCTGTGTTGGTTACATCTCTGGTAATCATTTTAAGTAGAGTTGCTGCTACTGAGATTTGTCTGCATACATCAACTGGACATAAGCTGATTTAAGTATATTTCCTTCATTTTATTGTGGTTGTTATAACTTGGGGACTGATTTCTCAGATCTAGCTCTGTTGAAACTGTCTTGTGTGTGTGTCTGAAGCTCTGCACTAGTTGTTAAACTGCACTGAAATTCCTTTAAGTGTTAATTAGCTTGGGGGTTTTCTGATAACTTTAAAACCTGTGTTGGTTACATCTCTGGTAATCATTTTAAGTAGAGTTGCTGCTACTGAGATTTGTCTGCATACATCAACTGGACATAAGCTGATTTAAGTATATTTCCTTCATTTTATTGTGGTTGTTATAACTTGGGGACTGATTTCTCAGATCTAGCTCTGTTGAAACTGTCTTGTGTGTGTGTCTGAAGCTCTGCACTAGTTGTTAAACTGCACTGAAATTCCTTTAAGTGTTAATTAGCTTGGGGGGTTTTCTGATAACTTTAAAACCTGTGTTGGTTACATCTCTGGTAATCATTTTAAGTAGAGTTGCTGCTACTGAGATTTGTCTGCATACATCAACTGGACATAAGCTGATTTAAGTATATTTCCTTCATTTTATTGTGGTTGTTATAACTTGGGGACTGATTTCTCAGATCTAGCTCTGTTGAAACTGTCTTGTGTGTGTGTCTGAAGCTCTGCACTAGTTGTTAAACTGCACTGAAATTCCTTTAAGTGTTAATTAGCTTGGGGGGTTTTCTGATAACTTTAAAACCTGTGTTGGTTACATCTCTGGTAATCATTTTAAGTAGAGTTGCTGCTACTGAGATTTGTCTGCATACATCAACTGGACATAAGCTGATTTAAGTATATTTCCTTCATTTTATTGTGGTTGTTATAACTTGGGGACTGATTTCTCAGATCTAGCTCTGTTGAAACTGTCTTGTGTGTGTGTCTGAAGCTCTGCACTAGTTGTTAAACTGCACTGAAATTCCTTTAAGTGTTAATTAGCTTGGGGGTTTTCTGATAACTTTAAAACCTGTGTTGGTTACATCTCTGGTAATCATTTTAAGTAGAGTTGCTGCTACTGAGATTTGTCTGCATACATCAACTGGACATAAGCTGATTTAAGTATATTTCCTTCATTTTATTGTGGTTGTTATAACTTGGGGACTGATTTCTCAGATCTAGCTCTGTTGAAACTGTCTTGTGTGTGTGTCTGAAGCTCTGCACTAGTTGTTAAACTGCACTGAAATTCCTTTAAGTGTTAATTAGCTTGGGGGTTTTCTGATAACTTTAAAACCTGTGTTGGTTACATCTCTGGTAATCATTTTAAGTAGAGTTGCTGCTACTGAGATTTGTCTGCATACATCAACTGGACATAAGCTGATTTAAGTATATTTCCTTCATTTTATTGTGGTTGTTATAACTTGGGGACTGATTTCTCAGATCTAGCTCTGTTGAAACTGTCTTCCCCAGCGCCCCTTCCTGTTGTTGGATGTAGTTTAAATTTGGTGGCTTTTGCAGTGCCCACTGTAGATTTGATCTAGGACACTCCCCCAGTCCCTTCTCTTTACCGCATTCTCTCTAATAAACCCTTTCTGCACTTGCTTTTAGTCTTTTTTAATTTAATTACATTTTTTTCATACTGTGTGTGGACTAATATTGCTACATACTCAAGTGTGCCAGCTTGCACTGCATGTGAATTGTTTTTGTAGCATTTACTGTCTGTTTTTTTCCTTGTCGCTGTAAAAAAAAATTCTCTTGTTTTCCCCTTACTGAACTAGAGTAGTCCAGTTTCAGAGTTGCTGATCCCTGGGCTTTGTTTTTAGTTCCTGTTACTGATCCATTGCCTTATTAGGAAGGAGGAAGTTTCTTTGCTTACCAGTGGGAGTGGGAAGCACTGAGCGGCCTTTTGTCCGATTTGGTGAAGTTTCAGCCAGAAACTAGTAGTCCATTGGTCGTTTGGGCCAGTTCTAGCTCCTTTCAGCCCCTGCTATAAAACACGCTAAACACGTTTTCCAGCTTGTACCAACTCAGCACAGATCCTCGTGGTGGCCTGCAGAGTGATCCAAGCAGCAGAGAGCTAAAAGAGTGACTTTCTACCAGATATAAGTATTTTTGTGGCTTTCCCACTGTTATTAAGCTAGCGACTGCATTTCGCCTGTTTTACTGCTACTTTAAGTGATTTCTGCATTTTACACTGTTTATTGCACTTTAAGTTACTAATTGTTGCAAATTGTTTCTGTAGGCTACACACTAAAGTCGCTAGCGATTTACAGCATTTATAGCATTTACTGTCTGTTTTTTCCTTGTCTCTGTAATAAAACAAAAATCTCTTGTTTTCCACCTTACTGAACTAGAGTAGTCCAGTTTCAGAGTTGCTGATCCCTGGGCTTTGTTTTAGTTCCTGTCACTGATCCATTGCCTTATTAGGGAGGAGGGAAGTTTCTTTGCTTACCAGTGGGAGTGGGAAGCACTGAGCAGCCTTTCTGTCCGATTTGGTGAAGTTTCAGCCGGAAACTAGTAGTCCATTGGTCATTTTGGGCCAATTCCTAGCTCCTTTCAGCCCCTGCTATAAAACACGCTAAACACGCGTTTTTCCAGCTTGTACCAACTCAGCACAGATCCTCGTGGTGGCCTGCAGAGTGATCCAAGCAGCAGAGAGCTAAAAGAGTGACTTTCTACCAGATATAAGTATTTTTGTGGCTTTCCCACTGTTATTAAGCTAGCGACTGCATTTACCTGTTTTACTGCTACTTTAAGTGATTTCTGCATTTTACACTTTTATTGCACTTTAAGTTACTAATTGTTGCAAATTGTTTCTGTAGGCTACACACTAAAGTCGCTAGCCGATTTACAGCATTTATAGCATTTACTGTCTGTTTTTTTTTCCTTGTCTCTGTAATAAAACAAAAAATCTCTTGTTTTCCGCCTTACTGAACTAGAGTAGTCCAGTTTCAGAGTTGCTGATCCCTGGGCTTTGTTTTTAGTTCCTGTTACTGATCCATTGCCTTATTAGGGAGGAGGGAAGTTTCTTTGCTTACCAGTGGGAGTGGGAAGCACTGAGCGGCCTTTCTGTCCGATTTGGTGAAGTTTCAGCCAGAAACTAGTAGTCCATTGGTCGTTTTGGGCCAATTCCTAGCTCCTTTCAGCCCCCTGCTATAAAACACGCTAAACAAGCGTTTTTCCAGCTTGTACCAACTCAGCACAGATCCTCGTGGTGGCCTGCAGAGTGATCCAAGCAGCAGAGAGCTAAAAGAGTGACTTTCTACCAGATATAAGTATTTTTGTGGCTTTCCCACGGTTATTTAAGCTAGCGACTGCATTTCGCCTGTTTTACTGCTACTTTAAGTGATTTCTGCATTTTACACTGTTTATTGCACTTTAAGTTACTAATTGTTGCAAATTGTTTCTGTAGGCTACACACTAAAGTCGCTAGCCGATTTACAGCATTTATAGCATTTACTGTCTGTTTTTCCTTGTCTCTGTAATAAAACAAAAAAAAATCTCTTGTTTTCCTGCCTTACTGAACTAGAGTAGTCCAGTTTCAGAGTTGCTGATCCCTGGGCTTTGTTTTTAGTTGCTGTTACTGATTCATTGCCTTATTAGGAGGAGGAAGTTTCTTTGCTTACCAGTGGGAGTGGGAAGCACTGAGCAGCCTTTTGTCCGATTTGGTGAAGTTTCAGCCAGAAACTAGTAGTCCATTGGTTGTTTTGGGCCAATTCCTAGCTCCTTTCAGCCCCTGCTATAAAACACGCTAAACAGCGTTTTCCAGCTTGTACCAACTCAGCACAGATCCTCGTGGTGGCCTGCAGGGTGATCCAAGCAGCAGAGAGCTAAAGAGTGACTTTCTACCAGATATAAGTATTTTTGTGGCTTTCCCACTGTTATTTAAGCTAGCAACTGCATTTCGCCTGTTTTATTGCTACTTTAAGTGATTTCTGCATTTTACACTGTTTATTGCACTTTAAGTTACTAATTGTTGCAAATTGTTTCTGTAGGCTACACACTAAAGTCGCTAGCCGATTTACAGCAATTACTGTCTGTTTTTTCCTTGTCTCTGTAATAAAACAAAAAATCTCTTGTTTTCCGCCTTACTGAACTAGAGTAGTCCAGTTTCAGAGTTGCTGATCCCTGGGCTTTGTTTTTAGTTCCTGTTACTGATCCATTGCCTTATTAGGAAGGAGGGAAATTTCTTTGCTTACCAGTGGGAGTGGGAAGCACTGGCGGCCTTTTGTCTGATTTGGTGAAGTTTCAGCCAGAAACTAGTAGTCCATTGGTCGCTTTGGGCCAATTCCTAGCTCCCTTCAGCCCCTGCTATAAAACACGCTAAGCGTGTAAGCGATTTAGCGCGGAGTTACCACTGTTGCACACAAGAGCAGCGGCGGTTAAACAAGGTTAAACTATTTGGGCCATCTAAATTCCACTCTTCCAATTTTCCCTTAAAACTACCTTCCTCGAGCTGTACTGCTGATCTAACCAGCATATCCTATAACTGAAAAGTTCATCTCTACTTGATTCCCAAGTAGACTATTCTCTATCTGTAAAGCCTAGCACTTACTCCTACAGTACTTGCACCTTGATAAAGCACTCTTATTATAGATAGTACCCCACCAGCCTAAAACCCACTTCCCAGTCCTTTGAAAGTCTCTTTATCTACTACTTCTAGTATGTCGAGGATCAGTTGCTAGTGTCCTCTCCAGCTCAACTGGTGAACCTGGGAATATTGAGGCAATGTTACAACTGCCTCATGTACACAGACAATCCTCTCCTTCTCCCACAAAACACAAATACATGCGAGAGATGCAACTATACGGCCAAACTGGAGGCTGAGCTCTCTCAACATAGGACTGGCAAGACCAGACAGGAGGAGAAGGTAACCACACACAATACATACCCAGTCACACATGGTACCATCACAACTTCAAATCATACACATACTCACACAAAGACATACTCGAGGCTCTGATCAAAAATTTACCAAAACAGCAGAGGCCACCAAAGCAGACACCCAAACAACTACCACCTCACGACCCAACACATGCAACACATAGACCACACAGTCAGAGTGTCAAACAGTCACAGCCCTTAAGGCCAAACAAAATGCCAGACACACTTGTCATTGGTGATTCCATAGTCAGACACACTGGCGTCCGCTCACCAGACTGAGTAAAGAGAAGGTCACAGTAAGCTGCCTGTCAGGCGCTAGAATCCACCACATAACGCAAGCACTCAGGTCTCTCAACAGCAGGTACAAGTGCGACTCAGTCATTGTCCACGCTGGTGTCAGCGACCTGAGGCACCTCCTTGGACTACATGAAAGGGACATCGAGGAGCTCTCTGATTATGTAGCCCAGGCAGGTATGACCCTGACCTTGAGCAGTATCCTACCTTCACCTAGAATGATGCCACAATACAGTGATAAGATGATCAGCTTTAATAATTGGCTTAAATTCTGGTGTCATTCAAAGGGGATCCAATGTCTGTCTGCCTGGGATGACATGCTGGACAAGCCACGCTGCTTAGGGACGGCTTGCACCTGTCACCCTGGGCTTCCGGATATTGGCAAAGGCTCTTGCCACCCCATAGTGCCTTTTTAGGCAAGGCTCAAATTCTAAACCTACCACCCTAGAACACCAAAAGGAAAAAACTAAGGGTAATGCTGCTCAATGCCAGAAGTCTCAATCTCAAGATGCACGCACTCGAGGCCCTTCTCAATATGGAGAACATCGATGTCTGTGCTGTGACAGAAACCTGGTTCAAGGCTCCTGAGAGCACCCCAGCACTAACAGGTTTCACCTCATATCATGCGTTCGCCCCAAAATCCGGACAACACCAAGAAAGGAGGGTGTCCATATTCATAAAGGACACCCACACCTCAAGGTTGGTGGCAACGCATGATGCATCGGAGACCATCCAGGTGCAATTAACCATAGGCAAGACTGCTCTGCAATTTGTAGCATGTTACAGGCCACCCTCTCAAACTCAGGAACCTCACATGGCCTTCCTGAAAACATTGGAGGGATAAATGTATCTCCAAACACCATCATACTAGGTGACTTTAACTACCCTAATATAGACTGGGAACACTACTCAAGCCCGAACACTCTAACCCAAAGATTCCTGGAGTTCATAAACTCAAATGCCATGGAACAACTAGTCACCATCCCCACAAGAGGAGAAAACATACTTGATCTCATCATCACGAACATGGGATCAAAATGTTCAACACCGAAGTATACCCTCACTGGTGAGATCAGATCATAAACTAATCTCGCTGGAGGTCCTCATCCCGCCCCACCTGAAACAAAAAGACCACAGTGAAAAACTTCTCAAAAGCCGATTTCACACTTCTAAAACTAGTGTGGTCTCCTTTAAGGCCCCTGAGCCAGTGGTAAACATTACTCAAACCGCTGAATCACTTACAAATGCCTTCTACCAGCACCTACAGGACTGCATGGATCAGGCAATCCCAAACAAAACTAAGACTCTCTGTACCAAAGGCAAGCGTCCAGTCTGGTGGACCCCAGCCATAAACAAGCTCTACAACAAAGGAGGAAGCTACTACAAGATAGAGCAAAATCCTTGAAAGGTAAGACACCTTTGATCATTATAAGTAAAAACTAAGAGCTCTCATAAAATCATCCAAGGCAAATTTTGAGAGAAAAATCGCCAAGGACTCTAAAGAGAATCATAAGGCCTTCTTTAGCTATGTTAGAAACCTAGGAGGAAACTCCCAGATATGCTCAGAATTAGTTCAAAATGATGTGAAAATTACTGAACCTACACACATTGCCAACATACTGGCTGACAGGTTCAGTGCAAACTTCTCCCCCCCCAAAGGAGAGATATCTATTCCAGAGGATTGTAGCCCCAAACATCTCCAACGCCCAGGTGAGAACTGCCCTCACTAAGGCAAAAACACAGCATCCATGGGACGGATGGTGTCCCCGGCTGTGTGCTTCATGAACTCAATGAGGAATTAAACCCACAGTTAGGACAGCTGTTTAATCTTAGCCTCACCTCAGGATACCCCAAGGAGTGGCGGCGACTGTGGTCCCACTTCATAAGGCGGTGCCTCCACAGACCCTGGAAATTACCGCCCCATTAGCTTGACAAGCCTTATCTGCAAAGCCATGGAGAGGATCATAATGGAACTCATAAATAAAGACATAGGGAACTTGCAGACTTTGGATCCAACTCAGTTTGGCTTTGTCAAAGGCAGATCCTGCCTCTTAAACTTGGTTGACTTTTTCGAGACAGTCACCAAGGCCATTGATGAGGAAAGGCAGTCCATACAGCCTACCTCGACCTGGCAAAGGCCTTGACACAATACCCCACTCAGGTATCATCGAAAAACTCATCAGCTTGAATGTAAACCCATACATCACAAGATGGGTTGCAAACTGGCTAAGTGACAGAACCCACAGGGTCAGAGTTGCTGGAGCCATGTCAGACTCAAAGCCTGTCACAAGTGGTGTCCCACAGGGCTCAGTCCTGGGTCCACTCTTGTTCGGCATCTACTTTTCTGAAGTACAAGCAAACACAGGAGGGTTATGGCTGACAAAGTTTGCAGATGACTGCAAACTGGGCCATAGTCGAAAACACATCTGACACAGATATCCTCCAGAAGGGCCTCACAGAAATGGATAACTGGTGCCAGAGCCATGGCCTGAAGTTAAACGCCAAAAATGCATAGTCATACCCTTTGGGAAAAACAAGGCTACCCCTAGCTACCATATAGGTGGCAATCCACTGAGCACAGAAAAGTCATCAGAGATCTGGGGACCCAGGTTGACAGTAGCCTTTCGTTTGACACTCATGTTGCTAAGGTAGTTAGGAAAACCTTCTATATCACCCACCTGATCATGAAGGGATTCACATCTAGATCAAGGGAGGTCATCGTCCCCCTGTACTCATCACTTATTAGACTTATGATTGAGTACAATGCCCCGTTCGGAATGTATCTGACCAGACACCTGCTGCAGCTTGAAAGGCCCCAAAAGTTCCTCACCAAAAGGATAAAGGGTCTCAAAATATGTCTTATGCTGCCCGACTGAAAGAACTCCAGCTCTATTCAGTCTCATACCGCTTGCTCAGAGGTGACCTGTGCCTGACATATAAGGCCATGTCAAACCCAGATTTGATGAATATGCTTCACCTCAAAAATCTAGATCCCTCAGAACCACAAGGGCGGAGACTTAAACCTTGACACGGTTATAAATAGAACGTGCTGGAGGGACAGATTCATCACCCAGAGACTCCCTATGCTGTGGAACAAAATCCCGGTACATGTGAGGCAGAGCACCTCTCTGGTCTTGTTCAAGAGGAATCTTGACCAATGGATGGGAGATTGCAGATATACCCCAGGGATTACTTCAGCGTCACTGCTTGACAGAGGCACAGCAAAATGATAGGCATAGTTTTTATTCAAACTAAAGGGGTGGCGAAAGCCACATAACTATGGGCTAGGCTTATAAATGCCCTTGGGCAGATAGCCTAGTATGAACCTATGAACCTATGAACCTATGAACTTACACTAGTTAACAACTATATACAATCAACAACTATAACATCTAAAGAAACTATTTATAAAGGACTCTAAGTTTAAAAGATATTACACATTTTTACATTTAAAAGTTAATTTCATGAGGTATTACAGTCACCTCTCTCCATTATTTCATTCACTTAATGCCATGAGTTGTAATAAGATATGTTTTTTTTCTGTTGTCATTCTAATAGTTCTAATTTCCATTCATGATCCATTCAATAAAATGTTTCTGTATTCTTTAAATGTGGGTGAAGACTCACTTTTCCAATCTGTAGTGATGGTTTTGCGTGCTATAGCCAGTAGTGTCCATAAAAGTGAAAACTTTGTTCTAGCAGCATATTGGGGTATAGGAGCATTAAACAAAATCAAAGATTTAGGCACAACAAAGGCACAACAGCGAATGTACTTTCTGCAACAGCTGAGGAAGTTCAACCTCCCATATGAACTGTTGATTCAGTTCTATACATCAATCACTGAGTCTGTTCTCAGCTCATCCATAACAGTGTGGTTTGGATCTCTGTCTAATCATGACAAAAATAGGTTACATCGAATAGTCAGGTCTACTGAAAATATCATTGGTGCTAGTTTACCCTTCTTACAGGACCTGTGCTATTCCAGAGTCATGAAGCGGGCAGAGAAAATCATCACCACCCCTTCACATCAGGGCCATCATTTCTTTGAGCTGTTACCATCTGCTAGGTATTATAGATTAATGTGGACCAAAACAATCAGCTATAAGAACATTTTTTCCCACAGGCCAGCAAGTTCATAAATGGTTAACTCAGCTTATTAGACTTGGGTATTCTTTTTCCCAAGCCTTAAAGTATTATTAATACTTATTTCTTTCAGAGTTTATTTCAGTATTTCTTGCACTGAGTTGCACTTTGCACCTTGTATGTATATGTATATTTATATTTTTTGGCTTGTTCTTAATAGTTGCATATATGTCGTTTGTTTTGTTCTTAATAGTTGTAGGTATGTTGTTTATGTAATTCATACTTGGAGAGTCATTGAAACCGGAGTCAAATTCCTTGTATGTGCTCTTACTTGGCCAGTAAATGTGATTCTGATTTAGACAAATGGAAATTATTATTAAAAACTATTTGCAAAAAAAATTAACTTTATCCAAAAATGGTTAATCTGCTCTCAAGTTCCTTTTACATTTCCAACATCCCATATTTTGTTTAAACATTTCCATTTTATGTGATGTTATAAAGGACCTATGAATAAATTTCTAAGTGAACAGTTTCCATTGCAATGAAAGAAAGGTTTGCATTTTGGAGATACGTATTAATTTCTTGTCATTGTCATTTGATTATTTATTGTTTTATAGTAGTCCCAAAGATTATCTGTATGCTTTAATTTCATTTTCTTTAAATATTTTATAGATATTTCATAAGTAACCTTTTCCATGAACAGCCTGTATTTCTGAAAAGATCAAGTGTTCTATAAATGTTGGTATATTTTGTCTGATAATAGCATTGTCTCTATTCTGTTTAAATGTACTGTCTAAACCCTGTCTGCTTAGCCATAAATCATTACCTAAATTAAATTTGCTTCTTATATGTTCCATTGTTAACATTTTTCCAGAGTCTCGTAACTGATATCAATAAGTCAGTTCATGATTTCATTTTGACTGCTAATGTGGGAATTTTTACTGATGGCTTATGTACAACTACTCAGTCTGTGGATGAACTCTGGTTTGACAAGCCAGTAAGTCTTCTTCCAGTGACAGATGTTCTCAATTTTAACAATAACATTTTATGAAACTCTGGTAGCAAATTACTGATCTCTCTGTCCATCTGTTTGTCTGTCTGTGTCAACCTACCTAGTTATAATTTTTGTGACTGAGTGCATCGGCTGGAGCAGAACTGATGCATTTCAAAACTGATCACAGGCAATCAGAAATGCAAACCACATTAAATACAATGAAGTACAGAGGAAAATGGAGAGCTAGAGTACCCTGCCAGTATTTCTTGTTGTTAGCAAACTAGGTGGGCTGATCTGTGGACCCTGTTCACTTATGATCCCATTACAAAGGCACAAAGACATTAAACATTTACTAAATGTGTAGGACAGAGTAGACAATAAGAATCTGTCAAGTCATAGGTTAGTACTAAGTTAGCTGCTGCTCTGGACCATTTTAGGCCTAGCCAATTTCCCTGGTCATAGGTTAGTACTAGGTTAGCTGCTGTTCTGGACCATTTTAAGCGTAGCCAATTTCCCTGGTCATAGGTTAGTACTAGGTTAGCTGCTGCTCTGGACCATTTTAAGCGTAGCCAATTTCCCTGGTCATAGGTTAGTAGTAGGTTAGCTGCTGCTCTGGACCATTTTAAGCGTAGCCAATTTCCCTGGTCATAGGTTAGTACTAGGTTAGCTGCTGCTCTGGACCATTTTAAGCGTAGCCAATTTCCCTGGTCATAGGTTAGTACTAGTTTAGCTGCTGCTCTGGACCATTTTAAGCGTAGCCAATTTCCCTGGTCATAGGTTAGTACTAGGTTAGCTGCTGCTCTGGACCATTTTAAGCGTAGCCAATTTCCCTGGTCATTGGTTAGTACTAGGTTAGCTGCTGCTCTGGACCATTTTAAGCATAGCCAATTTCCCTGGTCATAGGTTAGTACTAGGTTAGCTGCTGCTCTGGACCATTTTAAGCCTAGCCAATTTCCCTGGTCATAGGTTAGTACTAGGTTAGCTGCTGCTCTGGACCATTTTAGGCGTAGCCAATTTCCCTGGTCATAGGTTAGTACTAGGTTAGCTGCTGCTCTGGACCATTTTAGGTGTAGTCAATTTCCCTGGTCCTAGGTTAGTACTAGGTTAGCTGCTGCTCTGGACCATTTTAGGCGTAGCCAATTTCCCTGGTCATAGGTTAGTACTAGGTTAGCTGCTGCTCTGGACCATTTTAGGCCTAGCCAATTTCCCTGGTCATAGGTTAGTACTAGGTTAGCTGCTGCTCTGGACCATTTTAGGCCTAGCCAATTTCCCTGGTCATAGGTTAGTACTAGGTTAGCTGCTGCTCTGGACCATTTTAAGCGTAGCCAATTTCCCTGGTCATAGGTTAGTACTAGGTTAGCTGCTGCTCTGGACCATTTTAAGCGTAGCCAATTTCCCTGGTCATAGGTTAGTACTAGGTTAGCTGCTGCTCTGGACCATTTTAGGCCTAGCAAATTTCCCTGGTCATAGGTTAGTACTAGGTTAGCTGCTGCTCTGGACCATTTTAGGCGTAGCCAATTTCTCTGTTAAAGATGAGAATCAAATCCTGCACCTTACATTTGTGAGGTAAGCACCTTAACCATTCTACAGGGCTTCATTCAGCAAACTTCAGCACCTAAACCAAGTGCCAGACTAGCTATCCCAGAGTCCAACTCATTGTTTAGACTTAGGCTTAGAAATAGTCATGTGTCTTCCATGCAAGCAAACAGTTGGCTGTTCTACAGCAGCTTGAGCCCTAGCTGCTCGAATTCCACTAACTCACAGCCTGGGCCTTGAATGGCTGCACTGTAACACCATTCATCCAGCTGCCTTACCAGCTGCTCGTGGTCGAACTTGATGGACACAAGCAAGTAGTTCATCATCATTTCTTGTTCTGTGCTTCACTCTGACTTCAGTAACCTGAATGTTCTCCAAGAGTTTGAGTCCAGATTCATTCATGAATGAGCATAGACCATTACAATTAATCCTTATTTGGGGAATTGTCATCTGGTAGAAGACAGACACATGTAGCTAGTCAAGAACATAAATCTGGTGTACAGAAAAAGTGACCTGGGTTCCATTAGTGTCTCAGGCATCTGAGGAGCTTGCAGGGAGGATGGCCAGGCCTATCTCGGGGGAGGGTGTTCATAGGAAATGCTCCCTAAGGGGAGGTATTGTCCAATGAGGGGAGTAGCCCTCAATTCCAGCTTTACTCTAGAGCATATTGCCTACTCCAAGATGATCTCTGCCTAACATATAAAGCTATGTCAAACCCAGAGCTGTTGAACATGCTACACCTAAAGAAATCCAAATCCCTCCGAGCTACATGCTCTAGGGACCTAAACCTTGTCACCACAATAAACAGGACATGCTGGGGGGATAGATTCCTGTCCCAGAGACTTCCCATACTCTGGAACAGGCTACCTATCTATGTCAAGCAAAGTTCTTCATTAGCACTCTTCAAGAAAAAGCTTGATGAGTGGATGGGAAATAGGAAATACACCCCAGGGATCACTTCTGTGTCTCAGCTCGACAGTGGCACAGGAAAATAACTTTCTTGGGTGGTGTAATCCAGAGAACCTTGTTGCCTAGGCTTACGTAGACCCTTGGGCCGATAGCCTAGTACCTATCTATGAACCTATGATATGCCAAAAAATGCAAGAGATGGGTGTGAAGAATGAAGGGAAGGTCACTTCCTGGAGAAAAAAGTGTCAATCCTGTTGCATACCCTGGGTCCAGGACTGGAAAAAAATGGCGCTGTAACATCCTCGAGAGAAACATTTCTACAATAGGGCTAGGCCAAGCTCAATGATGACAATACAACAAAGGAGTAACAAAAAAAAGTCATATGGAGCAAAGGATCATATGTTGCTAATAAAACTATAACAGAGAATTGTACAAAGAGGAATAATGTTAAGCATGACATGGACAGACTTCAAAAACTATTTGACAGCATCCCTTTTTTGGATGTATGACTTGTGCCAGCACAGCTACCTGGAATTTTGTAAATAATTATATGTCATTTGTATATCAAATGGATTTTTACAGATGCTTGTACTGAATAGTATTTGTGAGATTTGCTTGTGTTAAAATTTATCAACAGTGCACCCTGCTGTAATGAAAGGAAATGTACATGCATTATTGTAACTGAATTAAATGTACATGTTTTAATAGAGGACACTGGGACAGTAGAGATTAACCAGCTACCTTACTTTAAGAAAAATAAGGGAAATATAAATGAACTGCCGAACCATTAAAATGGTACCCCACAGTGTTGAATAGGACCAGAGATGGTGGGTCTGGAAGAAGCCTTTGTTCATTAGCTTAGTAAAAAGAGGAGAAGCCTCAGGCATTGCCATAAACATTTAGATGTGTATTGTAGCCATCTATGCTAAATTCTTATCTCAGCTTCAGTGAGGGATACTGTGAGAACTTAGAGTCAGGTGACAAGATGCGGTCATTCTGCAAGCCATCTTGGATATTATATTTTACAGGGAGTAATCTCAGAGTATTGTGGATTCTGTTTTGGGGAACCTAATTAGAAAGACTGCTCACATATTTCATCATGCCTTGCTGTATCGAGTAAGTTGTTAGAGAATAGTAATTCTACTAGATTCAGTCGGGACTATAGTGAAACTTAGTTTAGAGATTGTTTTTTCTTATTTGTATGAATCTGTCCATCAATGTTATTTTCAATATTTCCTGTGATTTGAACTCTGTGGTTTACTGTAAATATATATTCACTATGTTCATGCTCTTTTATTATTTATTATTAAATATATTGAAAACTTTTTATTGTGGCTGGTTCTTTTTAAAAATATATTTAAGCTATGAGAGTATTTGCACATATTTATTTGGTGATAACTCTGGCCACTCCAGAAGGCCTAGCAGTTTTGGTCAACTACTACTATTTGTATTAGTATTAATATTACACAGTATAATTGGACACCCTTTGTTAAGGGCCTTAGAGTAGCTGATTGTGGAGTGTCTGGTGGAGGTGATAACTACCTTATACTCTGGACAGAAGTGGACACAACAGGTAAATCTGTGCCAGCCTTCCCCAGGTGTTTTTGTGTGTGTGTGTGTGTGTGTGTGTGTGTGTGTGTGTGTGTGTGTGTGTGTGTGTGTGTGTGTGTGTGTGAAAATTAAATCTCAAAGAGTGCGTATGTCACCCACTTGGGGCAAGGACACAAAGCACTGGGTTCACAGAAAGAGTGCTTGCGCACTCAGCTGATGACCTGACCCTACAGCTATATCAGTGGGGAGTCTTATCGGGGGACTGGAGGGAGGCAGATATATAGAAATTCAGATACCGGGGTGAGTGTGTTCCCTATGTGCTGTTAAGGGAAATTGTACTTGGTGCAGAGAGCTGCATCTGGAAATACTGAGTGTATCCATTTGTATTACAAGTGCATGTCCCTCTCCAGTGTCAGTGCTCCTTGATTACTGGCCCAGCATGGGACCATCACATGTCACAACACATAACTGTTTTCTTGCTTAGAAGATACATGACTATTTCTACACCTAAGCTAAACAATGAGTTGGACTCTGGGATGTCTATTCAGGCATTTGGTTTAGGTGCTGAAGCCTGCTGAATGAAACCCTGTAGAACGGTTAAGGGCTTGGGATAATGGTTAAGGTGTTTGCTTCACAAATGTAAATTAGGTTCATAGGTAGGTACTAGGCTATCGGCCCAATGGCCTACGTAAGCCTAGCCAACAAGGTTCTCTGGCTTACGCCACCCAAGAAAGTTATAGTTTCATAGGTAGGTACTAGGCTATTGGCCCAACAGCCTACGTAAGTACAGGGTTTAATTCTCATCTTTAACAAGGAAATTGGATAGGCTTAAAATCACCCACAAGGGTAGCTAGCCTGGTATGAACCTATGACATGACAGATTCTTATTGTCTACTCTGTCCTACACATTTAGGAAATGCTTACTGTCTTTGTGCCTTTGTAATGGGATCATAAGTGAACAGGGTCCACAGATCAGCCCACCTAGTTTACTAACAACAAAGAAATGTTGGCAGGGTATTATAGCTATCCATTTTCCTCTGTACTTCATTGTATTTAATTTGGTTTGCATTTCTGATTGCCTTTGTTCAGTTTTGCAATAGGTCAGTTCCGGTCCAACCAATGTATTCAGTCACAAAAATAATCACTAGGTAGGTTAACACAGACAGAAAAATCAATAATTTGCAACCAGAGTTTCATGAAATGTTATTGTTAAAATGGGAACAGCGTTTGTCACTGGAAGAAGACTTATTGGCTTGTCAAACCAGAGTTCATCCATGCACTGCGTAGCTGTACAGAAGCCATCGGTAATAAGTTCCACATTAGTAGTCAGAATGAGTGTGGTGATTTTTGCACTGCTGATTCATTCCTCTTGGCAATTGGCAAACTCAAAGCAACTTAAATATTGTGCTAATGTAATTTAATAAAAAGACACTTACAATGTTACATTTATAGGTTCATAGAAGTCAGTACTGGAAATCAGTCTGCAGACCATTACAAGCGTAGTAAAACACCTACTCAAAAGATTTGTCTAGTATCAAGGAAGGCAAGACAAAATTGACTTTGGAGGAATTCAAGGCTGCCCGTCCAATTATCTAGGTTTACTTTGAAAATGACTCTGCTTGACATGTACTGCTCCATAGGTGAGGGTTATGTTGGGGTATAAATCTATCACACCAACGTCTCTTATTTATCTGTCGATGAAGGTTTAGTTTCCTTAACTGGGTTTTTGAGATACCATTTATTCTTTGAAGGAATAGGAAGTCAAAGAGGGTTGGACTTTTCATCTCCAAAGGCTCGACAGAGATCTCCATGGAGGAGGCTGTAAGGGACCGAGTACAGAGAAAGGGTTACCATACTATCCTGGTAAGTAAGATTTTTGAGGATACTGATCTTTTTAGTTATGAATCTCTGAGGTCTCTCAAGCTGAGTGATATATTAAGACAAATGCATGCCAAAGGGCATGTTTTATTCAATAATGTATCCAATGACATATGACTAAATGGGAATTAAAGCTTCTTTGAATCTAATAGAGGTGCCTTTTAAAGCAGATAGGCCAGATAGAATGGTTCCAAAACTACTGTGGAGGCATGATGGTCAGAAGATAAGGAATTATCAACAAGAGTGCCTAGATCCCTTACAACAGTGTCTGATTTGAGGGTTGTGTCATCTATATAGTATGTAAAAATATTTTGTTTACCAAATGAACCGTGCTGCATGTTTTCACACTTAACTTCAGACCATTGTCCAATGTTGCAGTTAACATGGTCCAACCCATACTGGAGCAACTGTAACTCCATGGATGATTGAATAACACCGTCTGCAGTAATCTGCAAACTTAGATAACCCATGGGGCAGAAGTGTTGCCCTGAAGAGCTGAGAAATAGGTGCCCAACAGGAAAGAGCACAACTCATGGTACATCACTGGTAACTTTTTTCTTTCCAAAGTGGCATGTGCAACATACCTCTCAGCAGTCCCTGATTTTCTGAGACAATTTTTTGACTCACATTTTAGCTCTGTCACTTTTAATCCCCCTAAGACTGGTGATTTTTAGAGAAAAGGTGGTGAATTATGCTTAAAAAATAATTTGTCACAGATTCTGTTGAGATATGTCTTGATCCATTTAAGAGCTATGCTTGGGACTCTAAACATATGGGTTCTGATAAATAGACAGTTATTATCCAACACACAACAAAAGCATTTATATTCGGATTTACAGGTCTATCAGTGATGTCTGCATGATGAAGAATAGTGTCCAAAGCCTTGGCCTGGTCCAGATATACTGCATAGATACCCTTTTCCAAAGAAATTAATGAGAATAAAGAGGCAAGATCTTCCTTACTCAAGCCAGAATTGATAAATGTACAGAATTAAAAGATTTTTGATATCCATATTAATGAGGTATGAGTTAATACTCTCCAGAGCTTTACAGAGGCTAGTGAAATTCATAGGTCTGTAATTACCAGGGACTGAGCTCAGTCCACCCTTGTGTAATGGCATTTGAGATGTAACCAACAGAGAGGCTTAGATTAAAGACATTAAGTAGGGGTTCAGATAGACCATATTAGGTGCTGTTAATCAGGCTACCTAGTAAATTATCTGGGCCCATGGATGAGATGTTCCTAGTTTTTGAGATGGTAGTAATAACTTGTTCCATAGTAATTAAAGGGTATGTCTGGTGTTGCACAGTCTGTGGAATAGCTATAACTGTGGGTGGGGTAACATGTGCATTAAATTTGTCAGCTTGATATTAGTTATTTCTCTGGATTAAGGTGGGCAGTATTATTGTGGTCTATTAGTTATTAACTTCCTGACACACAAAAAATATGATTCCATCATAGGGGGTTGCTTTTCAACATCTCATTATATCTTGTTATTAATAACATACATTTACTCAAGTGACATTTTCATATAGTTATTTGATCTGTTTATAATTATAAAATGTATAAATATGAAATTATAAGTAGCACATGCTCACATCTAATGGAAAGTGTAGGGTTCCTGGCTAGTATGAAAGTCTGAAAACCTCTGAGACAGCTAGCTAGATGGATAGATAGATAGATAGATAGATAGATAGATAGATAGATAGATAGATAGATAGATAGATAGATAGATAGATAGATTGATTTTTATTTGACTCCATTTGTTTGCATACTTGGTGAATTGTCCTGCAGTGCTGAGTGGGGTGCCAGGTGGATGGAAAGTGAAATTACAAACAATATAATTTGGAAATGGTTGTTTTTAAGGCTTCGGAAATGTAACCAGCAGAGGGGCTTAGATTAAAGATATTAAGTAAGGGTTGATAGTATTCAGTCAAATATTTTTTCAGCATTTTCTGCAGTTTTTATCAGTTTCCACAAAGGATGATAAATTTTTACAGCTTATCAAATTAACTAACCTTTTGACATCAGTATTCAAACTATTTAAATACTGAAGTGATCCTTCTGAAGGATGGCAACAGTGTAAAAAATGCTGTCCTGCTAAACCAGCTAATTTTTTTGTTTTTTCTAAACTGGGTTTAATTATTCTTGGCTACGTGCTAGAGTATATCACATGAATCCCAAAATTAACACTGAATTAAACAATATGTGTAAGAACAGGTCCCCATTCACCTTGATAACTTTATTTATTTATTTATTTTACATTTGTTGACCGGGTTAGTCCGACTGAGCCTAGTGGCTCATTTTCAGCGGAGACCCGGGGAGAAGAGCTCCACAATAAAATACAGTTTAATGGTAAATCAGAAATAGGAATTAGATACAAATAAGAAAGTAGCATTCACCAGCTACATACAACATGAGTAAAGATTTTACGATGTTAGTTGATAATGAGGGTGTATATATAGGTAGTACAATATTCGTGCATGCAAAATTTATAAGACATTCTGGCTAATAAGGTTTCAATGAGGGACAGAAGTGAGGAGTATGAGAGATAAAGTAATAGGAGGTAGAAAGGCTAATACTAGATTGTACGTTGTTAGGTAAAGGGGTAATAAGGTAAGGTTATGCAAGAAAAGAGGGAAGGTGAGAAGTTATACAGGAAGAGAGTATAAGAGAGAGGGGAAGGAGCTAAAAAAATAATACTGAGGTAGTGACCATAAAGTTGTGTGTTGTATGGCTGGAAGGGGTTTTCTTTACCATACATTTTTCATCTTGGAATGATTTTAATTTAAAAATAAGAGAGGTTAGCAACTTTGCTATTTAAAGCATTGATGTTCTCACAGGGGGTGCTAACACTGCTTTGTTAGGAAGTAATCAGCCAACACATTTGAAATAGTTTTAAGTCAGGATTTTTCACATAAATACTTTTGTCACTGTGGGCCTTTTTTGTTGTAAAAGCAGTTAGTCTAAAGGTGTTAAATGTAGCCATTATGGCAATTAGGAGATAATTAGCTGAAGTTTTTACACTTTATTCAGCAGCAGAAATACTGAAAGTAGTCTGAGCCTCCTATTTGCAACAATAAAATGTGAAATCTTCCAGATTTATTTATTGTTTCAACAAGTAAAATATATACTAATTTGTTGTGACTCATGTATAATAAAACATTTGTCCACAATGTCTGGACTTGAGGAAAAAAATAAACCCTTCCAAATTAAAAAGTAAAACAGTGTACTAATTCTGTTATTTTTGTGTCCTCTTGATAATATGTATTGGTTTCTATCCATTAATTCTAAGGATTATGAATATGTAATGACAGTGAATAGATATTTTAAATAAGAATTATGAATATGTAATGACAGTGAATAGATATTTTAAATAAGGATTATGAATATGTAATGACTGTGAATAGATATTTTAAATAAGGATTATGAATATGTAATGACAGTGAATAGATATTTTAATAGTACATAAGTTCATAGGAGATTACTATGCTAATTTTTTTTTTTTATTTTATTTTACATTTGTTAACCGGGCAAGTCCAGCTGGATTGTATGTCCATTTTCAGTGGAGGCCCAGGGAGATAAGCTCCATTTGTGAACACAGAGATATAGTAAATACATCACATTATACAATTCTTCCTCTAAAATGTGCACGCTGATTGGCCAGCCCAACCAGCATGCCCGTTGTAAATCCCTCAATATACTAACAGAAAAAGGTCCGGTCGCCCGGACTTTTTCCGTTAGTATAAAACACTGTCTCGCTATGTTAAAAGAGTTTAACATAGCGACACAGGTTTAAAAAAAGCAACGGAGATCTCCGTTGCTTTTTTTAAAGCTGTCTCGCTATGTTAAACTCCTTTAACATAGTGACACAGTGTGTAAAAAGCAACGGAGATCTTGCAATCTCCGTTGCTTTTTTTTTTAAACCTGTCTCGCTATATTAAATGGGTTTAACATAGCGAGACAGCTTTAAAATAAGCAACGGAGATCTCCGTTGCTTATTTTAAAGCTGTCTCGCTATGTTAAACCCATTTAACATAGCGAAACAGTAAAAAGCAACGGAGATCTTGCGTTCTCCATTGCTTTTGCCCACAGCTCTGATGTACTGTGTAGGCATGCGCAGTACATCAGAACTGCCTCGGAATACCAGACAGCTGTGGAAGGGCAGCAAAGAGGCATTATACAATGCCATTATTTAAGAAAAGTAATTATTTATTTTCTTAAATAATGTCATTGTATAATAGCAATAACCCACTTCTGGGTGTGGGCAATGCGGGAGTTACCCACGGTTGTCTTTGTTTGGTCCCTCGGGCTTCGCCCTCAGGACCAAACCACGCCAACCGTGGGTAAATCCCGCATTACCCACACCCAGGCGTGGGTTATTGCTATAATATCATACAACATTTTTTTTTTCATCTGATCATATCACACATATATATTGTGCAACAATAATACAAGGAAAGGATGTTATAATGCTAAGTATCAGCTAATTCTTGCGGAAAGAATAGATTTCTTTCCAATGATTTTACAGAAATAGGAAAGCTCATTTTATAGAATGTTATTTGAGAAAAAAATATACAGAATGATTGAAACAGAACATTCATGACAAGATTTATGAAAATGACTTGAGATATTCACTACTTAAAAGGGCTATAGCATAATAGTTTAGTGAAGAGGATGCAGTATAGTGGTAGAGTGGAGGAAATCAGAGGATTAGTCAGGGTTGGAACAGGGGCATAATCAATGTGTCTTAAGGTGTTTCTTGAGTCTTTGTTTAAAAAGCGGCAGCGAGGGAAGTATAGTTAGCTCTTGTGGCAGCATATTCCAGTTTTTTCCAGTGGTATTGTTGAATAAGGAGTCGCCTGCCAGGTTATTATCTTGTGTTAGCAAGAAGTTTACTGGAAGATCGTAAGGAGTTAAGATTTCTGTAAGGGATAATACGGTTGGAAAGTATAGGGGTGTTGTTTGGTTGGTAAAATATTTTATGAACTATGGTAAATTGTGAAAATATCAAAATGTTTTTTAGTTCTAACCATTCAAGTTGCTGTAGGTCCAGACAATGGTGAGTTCTATAATGGTTCCCAGTGGCAAATCTGGCTATATTGTTATAGGAGTTGGCTAGTTTGACAAGATTAGTTTTTTAGGTTAGTGTATATGGGTGAAGCATACAGAAGAGATGAGATTAAATGGGAGTGAGCAATTTTAACTCTGGATGTTGGGGTTAAGAAAGGTTTTAGTCTATATAAGGAGCATGTTAATATGGTTATCAAAGATGAGATTGTTATCAATTGTGATGCCTAACAGTTTGGTGGAGGAGTCTGGGGATATAAGGGTGCCATTAGTGGATTTTATTGAGAAATCAATGGGGGGGGGACTTAATGTTAGGTGAGAAGAGCAACAGCTTGGTCTTTTTAGAGTTCAGCAGGAGGCAGCGTTTCAAGAACCAAGCTTCTACTGTGCTAAAGACTTTCTGGGTTAGGGTTTGAAGTTCAGATGAAATATTGGCAGTACATATGAGTGTAGAATTGTCCGCATATTGTATAGTGGTTGCTTGAGGGATTACAGCATGGAGGTCATTGATGAACAAGGAGAAAAGGAGAGGACCTAGAATGGAGCCCTGAGGGACTCCAAGGGAGATGGGCAGGTGGGAGGATAGCTTATTCTCCCGGAGAACTGCCTGTCGCCTATTATTAAGGTAGGATTTAAACCAGAGGATAGCCTTGTTGTCTAGAGAGAGGGATTCAAGGATCTTTATAAGCAGGGAGTGGTTAACCATATCAAAAGCTTTAGATAAATCAATAAAAAGTGCTATTGCTATTATGGTTACGGTTGTTGGAGTCGGTGAAAGAAAGGAGAGCTGTAGTGGTGCTGTGGTAGGGCCTGAAGCCATGTTGGCAGTTTGCTAAGATATTGTGTTGGGTTAAGTGGTCTATTAGCTGATGATGAAGGCATTTTTCCATAACCTTAGCTAGGGGTGATGAGAGAGCTATAGGCTCGTAACTGGAATAAGCATTACAGTTACCACCTTTATGTAAAGGGATTATATGGGAGATTTTCCAAATGTCTGGGATGTTTCCTTCATTGATGGTTCTATTTATAAGGACAGATATAGGGTAGGCTACTGATTTAGCAGCTCTTTGCATATATTCTGATGGTAACTGGTCTGCAGAGGGGGTGCAAGGCTTAAGTTTTTGGATGATTTTTTGGATGTAGGTAGTAGAGATGGGTTGAAGTTGGAAGATAGGTAGAGTGTCAGGTAAAGGGATAGGGAGAATAGTGCTGTCTGTGTTTAGATGATGGGCTAAGGATTGTATAGTGTCTGTAAAAAAGGTGTTAAAGGCATTGGCAATTTGCTGGGGGGTATTATTATCACCTCCTAGTGAGGATGGTGTGCTAGAGTGACCAGGATGAAGGAGTCTATTTAAGCTTGACCAGAACTTTCGAGGATTATTATGGTGAGTTTGCTGTAGTTTGCAATAGTAGTTCTTTTTATCAGTGAGAATAGCTCTTTTTATGATATTTCTCAATTGTCTAAAAGTTTGATTATCAGAGATGGATTTAGTAGCTCTCCATTTAGCCAAAGGTTTGTTCTTTAGTAATATCTTTTGTCTAGTATCTTTTGACAGCCAAGGGGCAGTCTTGGACTTCATTCTAATAGGTCGTTTGGGTGCATGTTCATCTAGGATTGTTAGGAATTTAGAGTTGAAATATTTAACAACCTCTTCAACAGGGAGAGTTTTTAGAGGGTTCCAGTCACAGGCGTCAAGTTTATTTTGGAAAGATATAGAGTTAAAATGCTTATTTGACCTTAAAATCCTGAATGTGGGGGAGTTAGGAATGTCATTCTTTTGTCTTACAATGTAAGTCAAAGTATGATCACTCATATCATCAGGTAAGGTTCCAACTTTATAAGTTTGTTGTCTGTTTGTAAGAATCTAATCTAAGATACTCTCTTTTTTATTTGGTTTGTTAATTCTAGTAGTGGAGGTGATTGTTTGGTTAAAGTCATGTAGGTTAATATGTGAGGAAGGGTTGTCAGTATTGATACACTTCCAGTCAGTATTAAAGTCCCCTAATATAATTGTTTCTAGTGGATAGGTAGTGGAAACCCAGCTTAGAATATTCTCTATTGTAGTGTTATTATTACCTGGAGGAAGGTAGGTACAGATGATGTTTAGGGATTTGCTAGTGTTTAGTTTAAGTCTATTGATAAGGATTTCTGCCTTACTGTCTAGGGGGGGGGTATAAAGGGTATTGTGAAGATCTGTAAACCAGTTCTATACAGAATGGCTACTCCTCCACCCTTACGTTTTGCGCAGTCTAGTCTAAGCATATTATAGCCTGGGGGCGTTATCCCATTGTCCTTAGTTCCTGGTTTTAACCAAGTTTCTGTAAGACAGAAGATATCAAAGGAATGAATGTCAAGAAGGGCATGGAGATGGGCAACTTTGTTGTTGACACTGCGGATATTAAGATGTCCTATTAATGAGGAGTTTGGGACACTAATAGTTTAAGAGCTCTTACAAGCCTAGCCAATATAACCCAATTTTACCCAATATATGTGCCCTAGGGACAAAAGGATGGCATGGGTTTGTGCCTATGCTTTGAATATGTTACAGATCACCTCTGTCCATAAGAGACACAGGAATTACCCAAGGTGTGAATTTGCAATTCCCCATCCATTGATCTGAATTGCATTTGAAGGCCAGGGAAGGGCTCGCCTTAACATGAATAGGAATGCTGTTCTAAAGAATAGCCAATCTCTGTGACACATATCAGTTACTCCAGTATGTTTTGTTTGAGTCATTGACTAAGTTTAGATCCCTATATCGAGTGCCCATCATGCTGTTTGACTTGCAGATGTGTAGCAGCGTAGGACACCCCTTAACAGTCGATAGGAGACAGAGTAAAGAGATAGGGCTTTTCATCTCTCTGCATGGGCCATGTTGTTTACACCCTGCAATTTTTTTTTTTTTTTTTTTTTTGTGAGGAACCTCTGAGGTCACCCCAGCTGCTGTAAGTGCGTAGTTGAGTATATGCCGAATGGCACATTGTACTTGATTACTGGTCTAATGAGACTGAGTACAGCGACACTATAATTTCCTTGAATCTGGATGTCATACCTTTACTTATATGTTGTGCCACATAGAATGACTTCCTCACCACTAGGGACACATGGAAGTCAAAGTTCAGGCTACTTTATATCTGTGTACCTAGCTCTCTCACCTCTGAGTCTAGTCTTAGGGGTGTGCTATTGATGTTGCAGTTTGCAGGGGTATTTTACTTTTCAAAGAGTATGATAATGCATTTTTTTCGCATTTAGTTTTAGGCCATGATTCTAGCACCAATCATTTGTCTGATCTAGACCCTCCTAAAGGATATTTACATCATTGGAGGATACACTGATTATCCCCAGCTTGCAGTCATCAGTAGACTTTATCATTCAGAGGCCTTCTACTTTAGCTTTGACTTCAGACAAAAATACTCTGAACAGAAGTGGTCCAGTACTGAGCCCTGTTGCACACCATTAGTAACTGTCCTCTTGATGGATCTGGATTCACCCACTTTAACCACTTCTGTCCTGTCCTTGTGCCAGTTGGCTATGCATCTGGTAACATAGGGCTTTATAACTATTGGAAACCAAGAATCAAACAAACAAACCAAGAAAATGACAAAAATCAGCAAACAAAAGGGTAGTTTATATTGAATTTATCAGATGAAGCGCTTTTTATCCGATTAGCAATCAGAACTTCTTCAGATAAAAAATACCTTCAAACATCCCTATTTAAACACAGTTTCAAATAAGTCACATGGTTAAGCTCAGGGTGGTTACTAGGCACTTCCCTCCACAAAATTAACCATCTGTGTTCTTAATTGCACTTGAAACTTCTCTAGTATAATAAGTAAAATAGTTCAAAATACGTAACAACTCGACATACAATAATCTTATTCAAACTATTCCAATAACTCTAAAAACAATCCAAGCGTTAAATTCTAGTTTGCTTCCCTACACACTTTTCCTTTATATTTAAAAAAATGTACACTTTATCTTGACAAGCTCTTCAATTTTAAAAGACATAAAATAGAACACATCTCATTTAACCCTGGGTACCAGCAAGCATTTAGGCGAATTTGCCACATTAATTCAAGTTTCTTTAATAACACGAGACAAGGTCCACCCCTAATGTCCGGGATAACTTGGTCAATGGCCCTAAATTTAAATGTATGCATTTGTTGTGAGGATGTGTGCCTAGCTAGAGTGTTCTCAAGTTTGCCCCTATTTATGCTGTAAATGTGTTCATAAACATGTTCCTTCAACTTACGGTCAGTCTTACTGATGTAAAAGGCTGGGCAAGAATAGCACTGGGCTAGATACACAATTATTTTAGGATTACAGTTAAGTTTTTAACTTTAATTTAACAATTAATGCTTAGATTGTTTTTAGCGTTATTGGAATAGTTTAAATAAGATTAATGTATGTCGAGTTGTTACGTTTTTTAAACTATTTTACTTATTATACTAGTGTAGTTTCAAGTGCTATTAAGAACACAGATGGTTAATTTTGTGGAGGGAAGTGCCTAGTAACGACCCTAAACTTAACCATGTGACTTATTTGAAACTGTGTTTAAATAAGGACGTTTGTAGGTATTTTTTATCTGAAGAAGTTCTGATTACTAATTAGACGAAATGCATTTCATCTAATAAATTCAGTGTGGACTACCCTTTTGGTTGCTGATTTTTGTCATTAACATAGGGCTTTATGCCCAGTTTTGTAAGTTTATTTATAATTTGTGAGTAGGAATTGTGTCAAATGCCTTGGCCAAGTCAACATAGGCAGTATGTACTATTTTATCCTTATTCATGGCCTTAGTGACTTTCTCATAGAAATGCACCAGATTCAGTAGGCATGACCTGCCCTTAACAAAGCCAGACTGGGTTCGATCCATTGTTTGGAGGTTTCCTATGTTATTATTTATCAGGTCCATCGGGGCTTTATTTGGGCCAGTACATGTCGGTACAGCATACGGGCACCTCTACTGCTCTGTTTCTTTAAAAAATAAATAAATAAATAAATAAAGAAAATAAAATAAATAAACCTTTCTTTTTTAAGGGAATTCTTGTTTAAGAACGCTCCCTTTGCGCCGGGTCGCACAGATGTAGAAGACCTTCTGCATCTGTGCAATGTGTGACTGATCACTTACATCTTCCTGGTCCATGTGTGCGGAATTTGAATTCCTTAAGACGTTTAGACTGTGGACCGCGATCAGACAAGTGAGTGGTAGGTGTGAGTCTGTGTGTTTAAGTTTTTAAGAGGATTGTGTGTGTGCGTGTCTGCAAGAAATAGGTAGACGGATGTGTGTATGTATGTATGTATAAAAAGTAGGTAGGTCTGTGTGTGTGTGTGTGTGTGTGTTGTGTATAAGAAGTAGGTAGATCTGTGTATGTGTGAGTGAGTGAGTGAAATGTCCAGATTTTCACAGAATGCCAAGATTTTAGTCTCACATCCGTGAGCTGTTTTTCATAAAACTGTGTTTTTCTGGTAATCCCTGGCAAATCAATGAGGATTAAGACAGCAAATAATGGCAGACATTTCAGCTTTAGACTTCATATCCTTCAGAAAGTTCATACTAAAGCAAAACTTGTTGCTCTATCAACTTTCTAAGTCTGTAAGAGAAATATTTAAAAGGTATCCCTATTTTTGGATATTTGACCCCCTCCATTATGTGTGTCTTTGTCCAGAATTCTTGCTCTAAAATGTCGAGAGGTATGGGTGAGGGTCTAAGAGGGAGGTAGGGGTGTACGTGTGTGTAATACCTCTCAACTGTACAGATTTTCACAGAATGTCCAGATTTTTGCCTTATATTTTTGGTCTGCTCCTCATAAAAATTGTCTTTTTTTTTAGAAATCATTAGGATGATCTAATGATTAAAGTTACTAACTAATAGCATGCATTTGAGTTTAGTTTTAGACTTTAAATCTTTTAGAAAATGCATTCTAACACAAATCATGTTATTCTGGCAACTTTCTAAATTTATAAGAGCAATATTTAAAATTTGTCCCTAGTTTTGGTTCTTTGTCCCCCCATTATGAAAGGCTTTGCTCAGACTTCTTGTGCTAAGAGGTTGAGAGGTGTGTGTGTGTGTGTGTGTGTGTGTGTGTGTGTGTGTGTGTGTGTGTATGTAAAAGTTAGATAGCATACCCCTCAACTGCCCAGGTTTTTGCAGAATGTCCAGATTTTTGCCCCATATTTTTGTTTTTTCCTCATACAAAGATTGAAGTTGCTAAATAATGACAGATATTTGAGGTTTAGACTTCCTGTTTACTTGCCTTGTTTAGACAGGACACATTGTGATCATTTGGCATATGATACAAAATGTCTGCTTGGTGACAGAAGATTAAATGAACAACTTGTGGGTAAGATTGTGCTTCAGCTTTATAGAGTCTATCCTCAAATTTTAGCAGAAAAAGAAGCAGAAAAATTCAGGTGTCTGGACACTCCACTTCATATACGACTGTCACAACTGTTACACTATCTGCGGAAGAAGGGAAACACAGCCTGCCATGAATTCTACAGGGCACTACAGATTAATGCAGAACACATTTTTACAAGCTTACCAAGTAGAAGACGCAGGGTCCATATCTGATGAAGTTACTCAAACGAAAACGTATTACTTCAGTTTTGGAGAACGTTACTGTATTGTCTTTATCTGTGAATAAAATCTTGGAGTTGGATTTCAGCGTTTCCTGGGTACCTTGGACTTAGTACCTTGGTCTATTCTGAGTTATACTTGGTGCCTTTGGCGTCTTATTAGTTATTTTTGTTTTTTCCTCATAAAAAGATCGAAGCTGCTAAATAACGAGAGATATTTGAGATTTTGACTTCATATCCTTTAGAAAATGCATACTAACACAAATCCTGTTAGTCTAGCAATTTTCTAAGTTCATGAGACAAATATTTATAATCTGTTCCTATTTATTTTCGACTTTGTCCTTATTTCTTGCATTAAAAGGTTGAGGCGTGTGTGTGAGGCAGTGAAATGCCCTAGTTAGGGTTAGCAGGTGGTTAGTAATTTGTTTAGGCTTAAGCCCTATAACTTAGCTACAGAAAACAAGAGCCTGAATCCTCTACCCAAAATATGCAACTGTTTTGCTTAGCAAATGGTATCACTATTGTGTGTTTAGATTTTTTAAAGCAGTATTAGTAGCACAGCAAGTAGCATACTTTTGTTTTGATGCAGAAGGCTATGGGTTCTATTCCCACAGCACATAGATGGATTGCTGATACTGTGTTGGATTTTAAGAGGGTGGGGTGCTGCAGTCCTGAATATGTCCTCCTTTGGATAAGATGCCTAGTAACCATGAACCTGTTTTAGTTTGCCATCCATTCCCTATTGCAATATTACCAGCTTAGCATTTTTTAATGTAACATGGGCAATTTATTATTCAAGGGCAGCAGGCAGTGAATTTGTAGATGAAATACTTAAATATAAAGTTTTTTGCTAGAAGCAACTTTTCATTAGTTACAGTCAGGTCTCTTTAATGTGGAACAATTCATATGACTTTTACTTCTGCAGAGACTCTGCATATTGACTGATATTGGTGGGTTGTAATGACAGAAATTTGAGGGGCATTTTATGGTTGAAATGTTCTGAACTGGGCAGTTTTGGCATTATTGGCTCATATGTTTTGTTTCTTTACTTACTGGCTATAAATTTAAAACACGTGCTAACAAGTGGTGTTGTATTATACAAGGGATATAATTTAATTATTATATATTATAATTTAATACAATCAGGAAGGTGAATCAAAATATTTTGCATGGTCCTAAAAATGTGTGTAAGGGGTCTATGATTTGAAAACAGCCCAAAGGTAAACTTAATCTGCCACTGGCCAGATGCATGTTCTTTGAATGTGGGTTTCAATGCTGTTTCAATGAATGTGAGTTTCAAAGTCACAGAAGTTTTAATGCTAAGTCTGTTTTCATTGTGAGACTGTATTGCTTTGTTTAGCAAATGTCTATCAGTGTTTGTGCTGGAAAATTTGAAATACAAGTTTTAAATTAAATCCAAATATCTGTAATCACTGTAGACGTAAAGCAGAAATCAGTATGCACACTAAGAGTTTTGAACAGTGTTTACAACTGAGGAGAAATAGCCAAATAATGGGACACTGGAATGGCTGCATGTGTGTATGCGTGTGTGTGTGGGGGGGGGGGTGACCCAAATGCAATATATGCATACTGCCACCTGGTTGTTTACAAAAAAAAGCACTGAGGTCCATGATTATTATTTACATGGGTCTGTAATTTCACAGGCCAGTAAATGGTCCCCATTTATGCAGAAGGATGACTGTTGCTGTCCTTCATTCTATTGGGATAAAGCCATCTCAGAGGCTGTGATTAGAGATCCTAATGGGCCTGATAAGTCCTGATTTAAGCTATTTAAGAGACAACCTGGTATATCATCAGGCCCCACTGAAGCTGTGTTCTTAGCTTTAGAGAGCACAATGACAACCTGTTCTTTGGTGATAATTGAATTGGTGGTGGAATGGTGGAGAGTATTTCTTGGGGGAGAACTTGGGATGATGGGGAGGTGACATTTGTGCTGAACTTGTTGGCCAGCAGATTTGCTATATCTTCTGGCTGAGTATAGGTGATGCCATCTACAACTAGTTTTGCACATGTTTGGGAGTTGCCCTTAATATTATGTTCATAACTGAAAATGCCTTATGGTTATCCTTGGATTTGGAGGCTATTTTTACCTAGAAATCTACTTCTAGAGACTTTAGTTCCCTGATTTGCTTGTTTAGAGTAATGAGGGACTTTTTCCTCTCTTGTGCACATTCCGTGTTACTTTTTAACAGGATTTTCTTTCTTTTGTTATATAACCTTTTAATACCAGGGGTCCACCATGATGGCTTATTTTTGTGTTTTGACCTGGGTTTATTTTGGTTTGGTACTGCCATTTCTATGCAGTTGTTTATTTGATCATACAGGGCTTTTGTGTATGCCTCTGCATAGATTTCTGTGTTTTCAGGATTTGGGGGAGCTTGGAAATTAACTATGCCATCCCTTAACAGGGGGTAATTTACATTAGAGAACTTCTTAAAGTTTTTGGGGTTAGGTGGGGGACTAGTTTTACCCTATTTCAATGAAAACCTTATCTTACTTGTGAGGGCATCATACTTGGAGGGGGTGCAGCACTCTCACATATTTGTGAGTACTAGATCTAGGATATCTGCTCCTCCAGTGAGACTGCAGACTTGCTGCTCCAGGGCATTTGAATTTACAAAGCCAAGAAATCTTTGAACATGCATGTTAGTGGTCATGTATACCTCCAAATTAATGGAGGGGTAGTTGAAGTCACCCATGAGTATGGTATTGGCCTCAATGGTGACTGATTCTTGTAACTTCAGGTATGATGTATGGGTTTCCTGATTCATAGTGGGAGACCTTTAGCTAGCAATAATATGGTAACAGATTTTTTCCATGGTTAGTTGGACATGGAGTAGCTCAATCAAACATGCCATATTGTTTGACCAGCATTGAGGTGTGCTTATCCTTTATGTAAATACACCTTTGTGTTTTGCTCTTTCATGTTCAGTGGAATGTATGAAAGACATTATAGCCATGCACTGTCAGAGTGCTTTCTGTAGCTTTGAACCATGTTTCAGTAACCGCACAGACTTCAGCATTCTCCAGGGTGAGGAGAGCTTCTAGGGAGTGAAGTTTTTTGTTGAGACTCCTAACATTCAGCAGTAACACCTTTACCTTGTCCTGAGTAGCGTTTGGTATATTGGAAGGTTTGTCTGTTTAGCAAGGCCTAAAAAAGGCACTATAGGGCTGGATAATGTTTTGGCCAATATCAGAAAGTCTAGAGGTGACAGGTAAGTACCATCCCTGGTAAACCAGTGTAGTCTGTCAACCATGTCCTCCAAGGTGACAAGTATTGGACCCATTTGGAATGATACCAGTAGGTAAGCCAATTGTTAAAGTCAATCATTGTCTCCTGGTATTATGGCATCATCCCTGGAGATGGTAGAATGCTGCTCAATGCTAAGGTCACACCTGCCTGAGACACATATTCTGAGAGTTCATTCATGTCTCTCTTCATATATTCCAAGGAGGTATGTCTCAGGTCATTCATGCTGACATGGACTATGACTGAGTCATACTGCTACTAAGGGACGGGCATCTAATTGTAACCTTCTTCTTATCCACCTTGGTAAGAGGGACATCAGTGTGTCTCACAATGGAGTCTCCTACTTGTTGGTGGTACTCCGTAATTACTTATTTAAGTATTTTTTTCACGTATTTATTAATATAAAGGCATCTCTGGAGAAAATAAATGCACCTTTATACATGCACCACAGTATTGTCCTTAAGGCTTTGAATTGGCTTGAATTGCCTCACGTTAGAGAACATACAACTTATCTCCACACACATTATTCACAAAGATGGTGACTGCCCTGATGTTGCTTTTATTCTCCATTCCTACCAGCTTTGATCTAATGAACAATGTCCTCTCAGCATATATTAACCACACAAATAATCTGGCCAAAGTCTCTACTCATATTCTGTCACTAAGAAATTGGATTCTATCCCTCTGCAAATTAGATCTGCCTCTAACCTCTCCAGATTCAAACATATAGTAAGACTGCCTAAATAAAACATGGTTGTGGTCCTGCACTACCTCAGGCTGAACTATTTCCTCCCTCCATCCCTCACCCAACACAGTTAGTCTATAGATAAAAGACAACTATAATCTGGCTTGGACTATGTTATCTAGTCATTTCTATTCTAAAGAATGTGCCCACTGTGTTTAATGTCACCTCCATAACCTGCAACGTGAGAATTCTTTAACTATTGAAAATGTCCTTTTTCAATTTGTTACATCTGTTCATATATTTGCAGTATGTACGTACAAGTTCACACTGTATGAATTGAAGTTGTGATTTTTTTTTTACTTAGGTAATATGTTGTTCTTCTGTATTAGCTTTTGTAATAACTTTATCTAATTGCAACTGTAATATGTCAGAGTGCTGCTTTTCTCCCCAGGTCTCTGCTGAAAATATGTTATTATCACAGTCAGACTTTCCCAGTAAATAAATTTCAAATAAATAAATTACATAAAATGAAAATGCTTTAGACTTTCCTGTGCCAGTTCTGGGTTAAAGGTCAACTAAACAGCCTTATTAAAAAAAAAAAAAAAAAAAAAAAAAAAACAGATTGTAAGGATTGTCAGGATTATCCACTCAGTACTGTAAAAACAGGCTGTAGGTGATTTGGTCAAGTTGACTCATGTCACCAAAAATAGGCATGGGTATTTCCCGATGATAAGTGGGTTGAGGGTCTGACCTACATCAGGGACCCATGCTAACTGTGAGAGGGATCTATGTGCTTCTTTTGGCTAATGTGTGATTGCTGTTAAATTCCAGCAGCCCTTGGTCAATAAGCTACTGGTTCGCCAGTGCCCATTTCCCCAGCCTGAGTTACCTGGGATAGCTCTGTTGACCAAAAGATGAACATGAAACTAATTAACCTGTCAAATATGAACTAAGGATTGCTACAGTGATTATAGGATTCACTGAAAGGATGCAGCCAGGAATTCAACACATGATGATAAGAAGGAGACTGGACATCCTGTGTATCCAGGACACATGGTGGAAGGGCAGTGCAGCAAAGCCACTTACCTCACGGTCCAGATTCTACTATATAGTGGGAGGACAGACTAGAAATGCTGTAAGAAGAAAACAGTTAGAGGCATCATGAGAAGTAGTGATAGACTCCTGGGAATCAGACTCCATGCCAATGTTATCAGGAGCGGCCTTAGGTCAACTGGTGCCCTAGGCAAAAGGGCTCCATGGTGCCCCCCACACCACCTGGTGCCCCCATCCTGGTCTTAATAAATACTGGAAAAGCATCCCTGCTAGAGCAGTGTCCTAGGCAGCCGCCTAGTTGGCCTATGCCTAAGGCCGGCTATGAATGTTATTTATTTATTAATATATTTATTTATTTATTGACATTTGTTTTTTCAGGAAAGTCTGATTGGGCGATAACCTCTTTTTCAGCAGAGGCCCAGGCTGTTGCAGAGAGTTCTATGCCTGGCATACAAGGTGTCGCTCATCTTGGTTTGCAATTGAAGACGAACAGGCAGTGTACTTCGTTTATATGCTTTATTACATAGAAACACATCAGGGTGGATAGCAGCAGCACAAAATATAAACAAACTGATTAACTGACAGGCTACACAGACATACATGCTTACATCTCAACAGCTTATTATAGAATGGCAGTCAGGCTTGCACGTGCTCAGTATCTATATACATGTGCAAGACCATGGAAAGCTTCTTAAAGGTTTACATACGGGTTCACTATAGAATCCTGAAATACTGAAATCCAGAATTTCAGTATATCACAATTCTATAGCCGAAACCTTTAAATACTGAAACCCCATAACCGCAAATTTTAAAATCGCGAACCTACAGTGCAAATATACCACACACACACATACACACGTTCTCCCCCCACAGTCAATCAAACAATCCTACACTACAGGCAAGCTGGGGGACAAGACCCCTACCCCCCGTACCTCCCACTTATATATACTAACTCCGAGATTGCACAATCACACACACAAAGGTAACTCACACACACATTTCACAGCCCCTTGCACACACACATCACAGCCAAAACACACACCAACATACACTAAAGCCCCTAACCAACACACACATATGTACTTACCTACACTTACACCTATGCATTCACACACCTCAGCACCCCCCTACTTATATATACTAACTCCGAGATCACACAATCACACACACAAAGGTAACTCACACACACACATTTTACAGCCCTGTGCACACATACATGACATCCAAAACACACACTAACATACACTAAAGCCTCTAACCAACACACACATACTTACTTACCTACTCTTACATCTATGCATTCACACACCGCAACACCAGAAGCTCCGAACTTCGGTATTTTGAATTTCGTGCTTCTGGTGTTTCGGAATTTCAGGGCTTCGGTATTATAATTTTGAAATACTGAAAGTCGGGATTTCAGTATTTCGAAATTATAAAGGGAACCCATACATACACATTGATCTACATCCTCTCTCTTTAATGAATTGCCCACAATAAAATGACATTTGAGAAACACATGCAATTGTATAGACACTAACAAACAAACACAGCACTTATGTCCTAATGTCCAAGTTGCTGTGTATCTGGAACATGGTCTGGAAATGGGACCTGATCTAGTGATATAGCAAACAGAACTGGGTTTAGCAACAGGAACAGTCATTGGCGAACAAACAGATTCTAGAGTTTTGGGATTCTTCTCAGGAGCAGGATTATTTCCTGGAATGTCCTCTGGAACTGAAACACTGAATAACTCACTCTGAGATTTAAAGTCTTTCTCACAGGTATAATACTGCAAAACAGGCTCAGACACCGGGATCAAATGTTTCCAGTTTCGCCTAAACTCTACTGCTTGTGATTTCACAATATACAATCTCAGGTCTGGGCATACACTTTTCTCGACTCCAATCCAATCAAAACCTTTGGATGTCTGCATCCTCACTATCTCCCCTTCTCATAATGGATTGAGAGGTTTGCTGGTATTATCATAACAGGAATTCTCGGATAAGCACTTCTTCAACAGATGGCCTTTCACTGATCGGTTGTTCTTGACACATGAAACCAATAAATGACTGCAGTTTGGTAATGTGGTTCTGGTTTGTCTCAACAGAAGTTTCTATGCAGGTGTACCAGGATATTTATTACAAGGAATACTTCTGAGATTAAAGAGATTCAAGAAAACATCGCTATTCCCTCATTTCAACTTCTCTAGTAATTGTTTCGCACCTTGAACTGCACGTTCTGCCAAACCATTTGACTGTGGGTACTCAGAGCTACTTGTAACATGAGTAAAATCCCTCTCTTCAGCAAATCTTTTAAACTGCAGGCTTGTAAACTGTGTACCATTGCCAGAAATAACTACCATGGACTGCAAAATGATGCTTCATCTTAGTAATAACAGCACTGGTCAGTAGATTAGGAAGTAAGTCAATCTCAAACCAATTTGAATAAGAGTCTACTAACTTCAAGTAATGTTGACCATTCCATTCAAAAATGTTTGCGGCTAATGTTGACCAAGGCAGTTGAAGAATCTGGTTTAGATGAAGTGGTTCTTTCTGTTGATGTGGCTCAGGACTATTACATACAGAACAAGATGAAAGTACTCTCTCAATGTCCTGTGACAAAGGAGGCCAAAATACTAATTCTCTCACCCTTCTTTTGGTAGAATCTGCTCCTGGGTGTCCATGATACAAAATAGTAATATACTCTTGTGGTAAGGTCTCTGGAACAATTACTTTTGGACCCTTCATGATGTTACCATTGTCAAACAAAATCTCATCTCTGTAAGGAAAATAAGGTTGCAGGTCTACAAGTAAGCAAGAGTGCTTTGCCGGCCATCTTTGACTGATAAAGTGGCTGACATTCTGAAGAACTGGATCTGAGACTGTGTGACTTCTAAGCTCATCAAGACATGTGGAAGAAAAATTTCTCACTTCCATGACTTCAAAATCAAGTTTCTCATTTTCATGCTGTTCAGTGATATTTCTGGGTGATCTGGATAAAGTATCAGCAAGATAAAGAAGTTTGCCTTTTGTGTAGGCAAGATTGATATTATATATCCAAAAACACACCTCAGGGTAAGGTATCACCTAACAAATAATGTTGCAAAACCAAGGAGAAGAAAGGTGAATACTCCACGACAATCGAAGCAAGCCAGGAGGATAGTCAATCTGTGTGACAATCCACAAAAATGAGAAAATAATGACCTCTTTATTAAAAAACTTTGATATTATATTTTTGCAATTTCAACATCATGTGTTGTAATCTGGCAGGAGCTGCATCCATAGGTTTTTCTCAAAATAGTGACTAGAGGTTGGTAATCAGTTTCAGTCTGGATAGGTCGACCATAAATATAATCATGGGACTTCGAACATGCAAACTCAACTGACAAAAGCTCTTTCGCTATCTGGACATACCACATTTCAGTTTGGGTTAGAGTTCTGGTTGCATAGGCTACTGGTCTACCCTTTTGAAGAATGACTGCACCATGACCAAATTTCGAAGCATCACAAAAACGAGTAACTGGTTTGTGAACATCATAGCAACTTGAAGTGGTTGGACTGGCAATTCTGTTTCAGGACATCAAATGCTCTCTGGTGTTGTTCTAACCATAACCAGGATACATCTTTGTGGTGCTGAAAGTCGGCTCAAGTCTGGAATTAATTGCCTAGATAGTTAACCATGCCAAGAACTGACATCTTGAGAATAGCAGTTTGCTTTGAAAGATCTGGTTGTAAGCCTGAACTAGTAAATAAATGACCAACATAAGCAACTTTTCATAGCTTGAATTGGCACTTCTGAGGATTCAGCTTAAGATTCACTTCACGTGCTCTTTCCAGAACTTTCTTGAGGTTTTGTCATGCTAAGCTCCAACATTACCTCCTACAAGAATATCACCTACTGTAATAGCACACATAACCCCAGAAAAAATTTGTTCCACACTGGAAGACTTCACTAGCAGAATTTATCCCAAATGGCATTCTGAAAAATCTGTACCTGCCAAAAGGAGTACTGAAAGTAGTTAGCAATGAAGATTTTTGGTCAAGCAAAATTTGCCAAAATGAACTCTTTGCATCCAAAAAAAAAAAAACAGTGGCATTTGGCAAAAGAGCAGCAACTTCTTCAACTGTATGCATTGGATGATGAGGTCTTCTCAGTGCCTTGTTCAAATCTCATGGATCAATACATATTCTGATATCAGCTGAGCATTTCTGATGAGCCATGGCCATCATTAGTGGTTGATGAACCTGCTGGACAAATTACACTTTTCTGCACCATTTTATCTAGCTCAGCTTTGATTCTGTACTGCATAGCTAATGGAACTTTCCGGGCTGGTCTGACAACTGGGCTGACTTCAGGGTCTCACTTCATGGAGTACACAACTGGTAGTTTGCCTAGTTTGTCTTCAAAGAGATCAGCATAGGTAGAACAAATAGACTGGGCGAAATTACAACAGTGGTCTTTTATGCTCACGTGGTGAACTTCCTTATTAAATGAAAGTAGTCCTATTTTCAAACTGCCTCTGAGGCCTAATAATGACTGTACATGCCTTTTCACCATGTTAAATTTCAAGTCATACCTGTTCCCAGCAGAGTAATATGAAAGCACTCCTGAACCTTCGGTTTCAATTTCTTTACTACCATAAGCAACAAGCTTCACAGACTTTGCCAAATAAAGCTTCCCACCAGCACATACTCTAGCAAATGTTTCTGCTGACATAGCATCGCACTTTGAACATGTGTCAGCTTTAAGCTCTATGGGTTTTCTGTTTATCCGAACAATACAAAACACTTCATTCTATGCCCATAAATCTACTGCATTAACTGTTTCATTAAGGACAGACATACCATCAACATAAAAAGTAGGGTCACAGCTTTCTAATTGATCAAATTGTCTCTTTGAATGTTTTCTTTTAATAAAAGAATCTGTCTTGTCTGATTTACAAAATCTTTAGAAATGATTCCACTTTTTACATCTGTGGCATTACTAACCAAAAGCTAAGCACTTTTTTCTTTAAGACACATGACTGCCACCACAATTACGATAGATGACTATGACGCTAGGTGAGGGTACATGCTTTGAGTTTGCTGACTCACCCTTGTCCTTCACTGAGACTGTGCCTGCTGTGGAATTTGCTAGAAAGCTATGGGGTTTTCCAATAACTGTTGCAGGGCTCACAATTGCTGACATATTCTAGGGCCTGTTTCTTTTAACCACATGCTGCATATGTTAGAAGATACTGGTAGCATGCATTTCTCATTTGTAAGCGTATTTGTGTGCTTTTCTGTAAACTTATATATCTGACAAATCTCAATGGCTTTATTCAAAGTTAAATCACAGTCACAAAGCAAAATCTTTCTCACAGCATCATCTTTAATACCACACACAATTATTTTATTACCTCATCCCTTAAATCATCAAATTTGCACATTTTAAATTTGTTTCTAAAGTCAGTTATATATGCTGTAAAAGTTTCACCAGGCTTTTGATCTTTTGTTTAAAATAAATACATTTCCATTCAAATATTAATTTTGGGGTTACACGTTTCTCTAAATTTACATTTTAAGCACTCAGGGACTTCCCTTGACTCAGCCGGTACCACTATATGATGATTTTCCCCCTCTGCTGCAAATGCAGATGTACACACAAATGAATGCTCTCTTTCTATGGCTACTGAACCAGCTAAATTAAGCAGAATAAATGCCTTTATATGGTAATTTTGGGTTCCTATTAAAACGATGAAAACGCATTTTGTCAAATGCGTTTTCATCAACACATGTAGGGCGAACAGGCTGTTCTGAAGTGTAGTGTGGTCCCTTGTCTGGTATAGCTCCCGAGCGTGATTGTGCAACAGTTACTGACCTTAGGGTTAGGGTGCGGGTTAAGGTAAGTGCATATGTATGAAAGTGTTTACTGTTTTTTATTTTGGGTTAGATGTATGGTTGAGTTACATGTGTATGAGTTTACTTTTGTTTTTGGGGTGGTAGAATTGAGGAAGTAAGGACAGCTATGAAGAGGATGAAGAATGGAAAGGCTGTTGGCCCAGATGACATCCCAATGGAAGCATGGAGGTGCTTAGGAGAAACGGCAGTGGAATTTTTAACTAGATTGTTTAATGAAATTTTGGAAAGTCAGATGATGCCTGAGGAGTGCAGAAAAAGTGTTTTGGTACCTATCTTTAAGAATAAGGGTGATATGCAGAGCTGCAGTAACCACATAGGGATAAAATTGATCAGTCACAGCTTGAAGTTATGGGAGAGAGCAGTAGAAGCTAGGTTAAGAAGGGAGGTGATGATTAGTGATCAGCAGTATGGTTTCATGCCAGGAAAGAGCACTACAGATGCGATGTTTGCTCTGAGAGTGTTATTGGAGAAATACAGAGAAGGTCAGAAGGAGTTGCACTGTGTCTTTGTAGACTTGGAGAAAGCATATGACAGGGTGCCTAGAGAAGAGTTGTGGTATTGTATGAGGAAGTCAGGAGTGGCAGAGAAGTATGTAAGAGTGGTACAGGATATGTACGAGGGTAGTGTGACAGTGGTGAGGATTGCAGTGGGAGTGACAGATCCGTTTAAGGTGGAGGTGGGATTACATCAAGGATCAGCTCTGAGTCCTTTCTTATTTGCAGTGGTGATGGACAGGTTGACAGATGAGATCAGACAGGAGGCCCCGTGGACTATGATGTTTGCAGATGACATTGTGATCTATAGTGAGAGTAGGAATCAGGTTGAGAGGACTCTGGAGAGGTGGAGATATGCTCTAGAGAGCAGAGGAATGAAGGTCAGCAGGGCTAAGACAGAATATATGTGTGTAAATGAGAGGGAGGGTAGAGGAATGGTGAGGATGCAGGGAGTAGAGTTGGTAAAGGTGGACGAGTTTAAGTACTTGGGATCAACAGTTCAGGGTAATGGTGAATGTGGAAGAGAGATGAAGTGAGTACAGGCAGGGGGGAATGGGTGGAGAAGAGTGTCAGGAGTGATTTGTGACAGATGAGTACCAGTAAGAGTGAAAGGGAAGGTCTACAAGACAGTAGTTGGACCAGCTATGTTATATGGGTTGGAGACAGTGGCATTGACAAAAAGGCAGGAGTCAGAGCTGGATGTGGCAGAGTTAAAGATGTTAAGATTTACACTCGGTGTGACTAGGATGGATAGGATTAGGAGTCAGTATATTAGAGGGTCAGCTCATGTTGGACAGTTTGGAGACAAAGCAAGAGAGACGAGATTGTGTTAGTTTGGACATGTGCTGAGGAGGGATGATGGGTATATTGGGAAAAAGATGCTAAGGATGGAGCTGCCAGGTAAGAGGAAAAGAGGAAGGCCTAAGATAAGGTTTATGGACGTGGTGAGAGAGGACATGCAGGCGGTTGGTGTGACAGAGCAAGATGCAGAGGAAGAATTGGAAAGAGATGATCCGCTGTGGCGACCCCTAATGGGAAAAGCCGAAAGATGATGATGATGATGATGAGAATTAGGGTTAAGGTAAGTGTGTATGTGTTTGGAACTGTTTATGTAAATGTACGAGAGTTACTGACCTTAGGGTTAGGGCACGGGTTAAGGTAAGTGCATATGTTTTAAAATGTTTACTGTTTTTTTTTTCGTTAGATGTATGGTTGGGTTACATGCATATGTGTATTTAGTTGTTTACTGTTTTTTTGGGGTTATAGTTAGGGTTAGGGTATGTGTGTATGTGTTTGGAAGTGTTTAACATTTTTTTTGTTTGGGGTTGGAACAGCGATTTCTTTCCCTAGGAAAGAAATCGCTGTTCTGTGGTTCTGACATTTTCAGCTTTCGCTGAATATGTGTTCGCTGTTTTCAGCATTCTGTGTTTTAATATGAATCTGTAATTTTTATCAGAAAATGCAGCCTGTATAAAAATATCATACTCTTGCTCAAACCTTTCAAGTTCTCTCCAATATTATTATCAAAGACAAGGGGACCTGGTTTTCGAAATCTGTTTGCCATGCCAACAAAGTATGTTTAATCACACTGAAAAAATGGCCCTTGTAATTATATATGAACATGCACACACAGCCAGTACTTGTAATAACAGTCAAATGCACAATAAACTCTTCAAAATACTGTATTTTGCAAAAATGCTTTGAAATGGCTATATTATATGAAATAACTGCACTGTAATACTGCACAAACTTGTGAATACTTTGTACCATCTGAAGTATACAAATAGCTTTAATCAATGTGAAAAAGTAGCTCATAGTGAAAAAATGCAGTAATTTCCCTTATTTTATACATTTTATACAATTCAGACTGTTTCAAAATTTTTCATAATTATTTAGAATATTTTTATCAATATGTCACAGTTTTGGACATTTCGTTTAACTAGAAATTTATTTTGAGGATTCTCAGTGCTTCATTTTATATTTATTAAGCAATAAATCATTTAAACAAGTTTTGATATCTGAAATTCCTTTCTGACCTGTTTTTGTAAGTTATACTTGCAGCTGAGATGATTCATTCCTCTATATTAACTCCCTCTTGGTCTTGAATCTGGATCCCATTCTGACACCATGTTGCTCATCTTGGTTTACAATTAAAGATGAACAGGCAGCCTAATTCATTTATATAGGTTCATAGGTGTGTACTAGGCTAATGGCCCTGGAGCCTTTACAAGCCTAGCTCATAGAAGTGCCCTGGAATCATGCTACCAGATCTTAGTTCCCAGTGCCTCTATCAAGTAGAGCCACTAGAGTGATCTCAGGGATGAGCTTTCTATTTCCCATCCACTCATCACGATTTCTCTTGAAGAGAGCCAGTGAGGTGCTCTGCTTGACATGTATCAGAAGTCTATTCCAGAGCAAGGGCAGTCTCTGGGTTATGAACCTGTCCCTCCAGCATGTTCTGTTGATTGTGGTAATGAGGTTGAGGTCTCTGGAGCATGTGGTGCGGAGGGATTGGGATTTCTTTAGATGTAGTATTTCTGACAGAGCTTTGTCAGACATGGCTTTGTATGTCAAGCAGGGATCGCCTCTTAGTAGATGATATGAGACAGAGAATAGCTGGAGTTTTTTGAGTCTGCCCATGTAGGACATGTGTTTAAGGCCTAGGATCCTCTTCATGAGGTACTTCTGTGGCCTTTCCAGCTGTTGCATGTGTCTAGTGAGGTACATGCCAAATGGGGCATTATACTCAATGATTGGCCTAATGAGCAAAGAGTAGAGTGAGATGATGACCTCTTTCTTCCTGGATGCAAAACCCTTCGTAATGAGATGTGCCACATAGAAGGACTTTCTGACCACAGTGGCAATATGCTGGTTGAAGGAGAGGTTGCTGTCAACCTGTGTCCCCAGATCTCTTATAACACCTTCAGTGTTCAGTGGGCACCCATCAATGTAGTTATTAGTGGGAACTGAGTTTTTCCCAAAGGGGATGACAATGCATTTTTTGGCATTAAGCTTAAGGCCATGGTTTTGACACCAGTCATTGGTCTCAGTGAGGCCTTTCTGTAGGATGTCTACCTCACTTTGGGAGTTAATAATGGCTTCCAGCTTGCAGTTGTCTGTGAATTTGGTCAGCCACAGTCCCTCTTTGTTGGCATGGACTTCTGAGAAGTAGATGCCAAACAGGAGAGGACCCAGGACCGATTCCTGTGGGACTCCACTCATGACTAGTCAGCAGTCTGAATTGGAGTACACTACTTTACACTGTAGGTTCTATCTGTGAGCCAATTTGCAACCCAGCTAGTGATATAGAGGTTGATGCCTATGGTGAGTTTATCAATAATTCCTGAGTGGGGAATGGTAACAAAGGCCTTGGCCAGATCGAGGTAGGGTGTATGAACTGCCTTGCCCTCATCCACAGCTCTGGTGACTGACTCAAAGAAGTCAACCAGGTTGAGCAAGCATGAGCTCCCTTTCACAACACCAAATTGCATGGGATCTAGAGTTTGGAGATTCCCTATATTCTTGTTAATTAGGTCCATGATGATGCACTCCACAGCCTTACATATCAGACTCGTCAGGCTAATGGGGCAATTTATTACATAGAAACACATTAGGATGGATAGCAGCAGTTCAAAATATAAACAAACTGATTAACTGACAGACTACACAGACATGCATGCTTACATCTTAACAGCTTACTACAAAATGGCAGTCAGGCTGACACACACTCAATATTTATACATGTATGAAAGCCAATAGAAATCTTCTTAAAAAAAAAAAGTTTTCTCTTAGAGCTTTTCTCCCTACGCCTCTACTGAAAATGAACTTGTATCCAGTTGAACTCTCCCGGTCAACAAATGCAAAATAAATAAAAATAAAATACATATGTACATATTGATCTACACAAGGCATTGTCAGACCCCACCCTGATGGACCTCCTGCATATCTGCTATACAAACAGTGCCTTACATTTACCTTTAACAGTTTTTACAATTACAATTACCTATTCTAAAGACTTAAACAACTTTCCCTGTGATATAAATAGCACCTGCTGGAGAGATATGTATGTATCCCAGAGACTACCCTTTCTTTGGAACAGGCTCCCCATCCATATGAAGCAGAGTTCCTCTCTAACCCAATTCAAGTGTAAGTTGGACAAATGGATGGGAACAGGAAATTCATCCCTAGTTTGGCACCTATGTCTCTAATGGACACATCAGCCTGCAATTTTTTCATCTCCCAGGGCCCTGCTTGTAAATGTTTCATCTCCCAAGCCCCTGCTAACACTTATTAAGGGTACCAGAACTTGTCTGAGATTTGGGATGCATGGCTTGGCTTAAAAAGGCCCTTGTGGTCATTAGCCTAGTAAACAACTTTGAATCTATGAACGGTATGATGACTCCCTGGGTCGACATGGATGGGGCATCAAGAGTAAAAAAAACGAAAGGACACTTTAGACATCTGTCTGAAAAACGGCTTATTGGTGATCAACACATGGTTCACCAAGAGAGATATTCACTAGATCACATACAAGAGTGGTCAACATGCAACTCAATAGAACTTCTTTCTATTAAGGAAAGGACACTGGAGTGGAATCAGAGATTGCAAAGTCATCACCAGTGGAACAGTTGGCCCACAACATAAACCACTGGTTACCATAACCAGCTGCCTGCAGTGGTCAGAGAAGGCTTTAGGGTTAACAGAAATTAGAATCCAGAACTGGAAGCTGACTGGAATAAAAGCACAAGAGTTCAAAGAAATACTTAGAGCTGTAGCACCTGAGGACGAATATGAAATCTGTGGAGTCAAGTAAATTTAGCACCATCTAGAATGACTTAGTAAAGTAGTCTTCTGTATTGTCGTAGTAGTCTATTAGGAGCTTTTTTCTCTCCTCTCTGCTGAAAACAAAATGGACATGTATCCAGCCAGACTAGCCCGGTTAACAAATGTAAAATAAAATAAATAAATAAATAGAATGTGTATGAGGCCTTGCCAGGTATGGAAATAAGATGCATAAGGAACACTGATGGTGGGATGTAGAAGTCCAGGAAGTCATCAAAGAAAGAAGGAGTGCAGGAAAAAGTAGGAGATAGAAAATATGGACCCGGCTAGGAAGGAATAATGGATAGCTAAGAAAGAAACTAAGACAGCAGTTGGAATAGCAAAGAAGAAGGTACCAGAAGCAATGAATTAGGCTGCAAGGCAAAGACAGAAAGATAAGGAAGACACTTATCAGATACCATTCTTAAGGGAAGTCAAGAACAATCTGTCCACAGAACACCAAAGACAGATCGAAGGAGTACTTTCATCAGCTTCTGAAGGAAGAAAACCCCACAGAAGCTGTACTGCCCCATACGCAAACTACAGTGATAGTGAAAGAAGAACCCACCCTAGATGACATAACAACAGCACTAAGAAAAATGAAGTCAGTGAAAGCAGCAGGTCCAGATGAGGCCACAATGAATATGATCAAAATTTTGGCTGAGCTAAGGGAGAAATGGTGCCTGAGGATATTCACAGATATATGGAGAGAAAGGTTTACCACAGGTGACTGGAGAATAAAGATTAGAGTACCAGTGTATTAAAACAAATGGTGCCTGGGCAACGTTTTGGGCTAGGCTTGTAAAGGCTCTAGGGCTATTGGCCTAGTACACACCTGTGAACCTATGAACAAAGTGGGAATTCACAAATGTGGGCAGTACAGAGGTATTAAACTCCTGTCACACTGCGTGATAGTTCTGGACAGAGTGACTGACAAACGGATACACGGTATAGTACAAAATAAGATGTGAGATGAGCAGCATGAATTCAGATCAGGATGCAGCTCAAAAGACCGCAGTGAGACAGATAGTGGAGAAGAAGCTAGAGATGAGTCCAACTGGGCATTCTTATACTCTGAAAAAGCATATGACAAGATTCCAGATAAGCTGATTTCAGCAGTCCTGCAGTGGTTCAAAGTCCAATAAACAGTGATAGAATTAGTGCAGACTAGTGAAAGAACTCAAAAAGACAAGTACAAACAGTGTTTGGACTCATAGAAGGGTTCCTAATGGGAGATGACATGCATCAGGGTTCAGATCTGGGCCCACTGCTGTTCATACTGGTGGTGGACTATATTAGCAAAAAGGTTGGTGGGGACAGTTCAGCAAAACTGCTCTATGGAAGTAATGTGTCATTACAAACAGATGCCCAAAAGGAACTTCAGCAAATGATATGGGAAGTGAATGTAAAACTGAAGGCACATGGGATGAAACTGAGTACAGGCAAGACACTTGTAATAACAACAAATGTGGGAATCAGAAGAAGCTGAAAATTAACAAGGAAGGTGGAACAGGACAGCAACCTCAATTATCTGGGACGGCTCGTTGAGGAAAAGGGCAGTCTGAATGAAGAGATCAAAAGCTAGGCTCAGAGGGCTGTAGCCAACTGGCACAGAGTGTCAGGGGTAGTGTGTGACAGACAAATGCCAAAGAAGCTGAAAACTAAAGTATGCAAAACAGTGGTGTATCCAGTACATCTTTATAGTAAAGAAACCTGGGCAGTGAAAGGAGGGCAGTTCAGGATGCTAGAAGTGATGATGATGAAGTCCCTGAGAGGGGTGTGTGGAATGCACACTGTAGGACAGACAAAGAAATAATGACATCAGAGCACAAGCAAAAGCATCTCTTACTTACAAAGAAGGTAAAAGGAAAAAGATTATGGACATTCAGGTACATGTGCAAGAAAACAGAATATGATTTGGTGAAGAAGATTTGGAAGAAACAGGAGGAAAGCAAGAGGAAATGAGTATGTCCATCAAAGAGATAGGTGGACAGATGTTGTGAAAAAAGGCCTGTGACAGCCAGGCATGACTGTTAAAGAAGGTAACAGAGTAGTACTGAATCTGGGGAGGTAGCGACAGTAGGCATGACATACCTACCCCAAGATGAGATAAAGGGGGCTGATGATGATGACCATTCGGCAAAAACATGACCCCTACTAATTACCACATCAATGCCAACCCCCTAAGCACACAAGCTGTGGTGAGAGACCTGGACATTTAGGTTGATATCAACCTCACATTCGACCATCATGTAGCGCCAGTGGTCAGAAAAGCCTTTTACTTGGTTCATCCCATAAGTAAAGGGATTGCATCCAGATATAAAAGTGGTTATTACCTCTCTGTACTCTTCCCTCATTAGACCTATAATTGAGTATAACACCCCATTTGGACTGTACCTCTCCAAACATCTGCACCAATTGAAAAGGCCACTGAAATACCTCACAAAGAGAATTCATGGCCTCCAACACCTGTTCTATGCAGACAGGCTCAAATCACTATCATTCTAGTTGGTATCATACAGATTGCTCAGGGGTGAACTGTGTCTTGCCTACAAGGCAACCTCGGACCCTGCCCTACTAGAGATGCTCCATATCTATAAGTCTAACTCCTCACACTAACTGCTGAAAAGGCCTGAATCTAATATGCAACATCGACAAACCTGCTGGAGAGACAAGTTTGTCTCTCAGAGGCTGCCCCTTCTCTGGAACAGACTTTCCATACATGTCAAACAGAGCATCTCACTGACCCTCTTCAAGCGTAACCTTGATGAGTGGGTGAGAAACCACAAATTTGTCCCAGGGGTTCCACCTGTGTCCCTCATTGCCAGGGGTGACAGGTGCTGACTGAGGGTTCTTTTTGGGGATAAACTCTTGGCTAGGCTTGTAAGGGCAAAATAAATGTAGAAACTGTCACCACGATTCTCACAGACTTGCTATGTCAAATAAAGTCTGTGAGAATCATGGTGCCGGTTTCTACATTTATTTTGCTATTTTTGAGTTCATTTGTAATTCTGATTTTATCTGAGTGGTGAAACTTGTTTCTTTGTTGTAGGCTTATAAGGGCGCAGGGCCATTAGCCTAGTAACCTCCTATGATCCTATGATCCTATGACAATGGTGGTGAATGACCTGGACTTCTAAAAACCCTATTACTAACCCCCTTTTTATTCTACATCTTATCTCATCTATAATTTAAAATCCTAATGAAATCACACATAACAAAAATCATTCCTGCTTTTCTTATTTGTTCATCAGCTAAGAGTTGAGGGCTGCCAGATAAGGGAGCAGAAGTAGTAACACGTAGATGAGACAGCCACAACTCTGATTGCTTGTACAAATGTTCAAGGCTCCAGAGAACACCCATGCATTACCAGGCTATAATTCATACTACACCTTTCGGCCACCTAACCTGGACCAAAACACTAAGGGCAGACGCGTGTCCATATTCATTAAGGATATCCACACCTCCAGGCTAGCTGCTCAGCATAATGCATCTGAGAATATCCAAGTGCAACTAACTCTGGGCAAGACCACAATCCAAATTGTAACTTGCTACAGACCCCCGACCATGCCCCAGGATTCCCACTCCTCATTTCTTGATACACTGGAAAATATTAGGGTACAACCCAACACCCTAATAATGGGCAATTTCAACTACCCCACCATTAACTGGGAAAACTACTCATGTACCAACTCTTTTGCTCAACGTTTTCTGGAATTCATAAATTCCAATGCCTTGGATCAACTTATCCACACCCCCACCTGTGGCAGCAATATCCTAGACCTGGTCATTACCAACATGGGCAACCAGTGCTCCACACCAGAGTTCAATTCCTCGTTGGTCAGATCCGACCATAAGCTAATCACCCTAGACATCCACATCCTGCCCCCACCCCCTTTAAGGAAACCACTGTAAAGAATTTCTCCAAAGCCAACTTCACGGTTCTTAAGACAGAAGTGGAAAGCTTCACGACACCCATGCAGATGGACAATAAAGGTATGACTGCTGAATCCTACACAAATGCACTTTATAAGCACTTACACGAGTGCATGGATCATTCTATCCCTAACAGAACCAAGATGCTATACTCCAAAAAAAGGAAGCCAATCTGGTGGTCCCCTGCCATAAACAAACTCTACAACAGAAGAAAGAAACTCTTGTAAAAAAAGAGTAAAATCCCATGATTGGAGGAACTCACTGGTCAGCCTCAGTAAGAAGCTGAGATCCCTCATAAAATCCTCCAAAGCTAGTTACGAAAACAAAATCGCCACTGATTCTAAAGACAACCACAAAGCATTCTATAGCTATGTCAAGAATCTCAATGGCAACACTCAGATCTGCTCTTGAGTTACAGCACAATGCCAGTAAATATACAGAAACAACTGATATTGCCAACATACCACCACAACAAAAGACCACTACACCTTCTCTTTGTATAACAAACACAACGACCTGGAAGTTTAAATCCAACTGGTACTTGAGTTATGAAGAAAAAACACGTGGTAAAACAAGTTTAGTTTATTCTAGCACCTCAGTGTTACCACCTTCAAGGAATAAAAAAGGCTACAAAAGCCTTGTCTTTTATACTACAATACAAATTACACTCAATTAATCAATTATACAATTAATAAAATAGCTTCCTATTTTAAAGCAAACATTTCCAGTTTAGTTCATTGTTTAATCCCTTAGGAACCAATGTATTATATTTTAAAATATAAATACTCTATTTATATAATAGTTTTTGTTTCGGTATATTTTCTTTACCTTCTATACATTCTATTTTTTCCAAAATAGTGCCATGCACTATGTGGAACATTTTAAAATGTGAAGCAATTATTTTATCTTCCTTACAATTTTTTATATCTCTCATGTGCTCCATAAATCTAACACGAAACTTTATTTTTGTCTCCCCTATGTAATGCAGGTGACATGGACAACAAAGCATATATAACCCCTTTACTTTCACAAGAAGATGTACCCCTAGGTTCAAATTTAACACCATTCATGCTGTGAAATGTATTAGCAATGTGTGCACACATATTACATTTACCAAACTAAGAAGTCCCCTTAATTGACAAAGGTCTTCCTAAACTGATACATAGCATACTAGATTCATAATATACTGTTTATTTAAATTGTTTCCCTTACTAATTAAATGTGTCCCATTTGTTCCCCTTTTTCTATTTGTTTCCTCTGAAACATTCTGTATCTTGGTTTGGGCTTCTTGTATATTACCCGGATCGTACCCTCTTCTCAAAAACATATTTATAGTTTGTTTTATCTCCTGTGCCAATAAGTCCCTTTCACTACATAACCTAGATATTCTTAATAATTCCCCATAAGCTACAGCTTTCAACACATGGGGGGATGGCAACTTGTGGCATGAAGTTATTGACTACCGACAACAAATTTTCTGTGTATACTTGTTATAATGCTTCCATTTTCCTTTACTTCCAAAATGACGTCTAAATATATAACCGTCACGCCTATCTGTAGGTCGTCAAAAGGCAAACCAAATGAATTCTGATGCAACTCAAATATAACATTTTCAACTTCTTCCTAACCACCCTCACATACAAATATCAAATCATCTATATATCGAAAATAAAAATCAACATATTTTTCATGAAATCTAATTTAAATAAAAAAGTAATAAAAAAAATGACATCAAAAGATTAGCATACATAGGAGCAAACACCGACCCGCTAGAATAAACTAAACTTATTTTACCATGTGGTTTTTCTTCATAACTCAAGTACCAGTTGGATTTAAACTTTTATTTGGATCCAAGTCATTGTGTTTGATACTGCCAACATCCTGGCAGATAGGTTCAGTGCTAACTTTACCCCCCTCTCACCCCTCAAAGGACCCATCTCTATACCAGAAGAATGCAAAATTCCTGTAATTACGGCTGCACAGGTAAAAATCACACTCTCCAAAGCCAAGAACACAGCATCCACGGGACCTGACAACATCCCAGGCTGCGTTCTACACGAACTACAGAATGAACTGGCACTCCACCTAAGCACCATGTTCAATCATAGCCATGGAACGTATCATCATAGAACTTATAAACAAAGATACTAGTAATCTCCAAACTCTGGACCCTCACCCAGTTCGGGTTTGTAAAAGACAGATCATGTCTTCTAAACCTGATAGACTTCTTTGAAGCAGTCACCAAAGCCAAAGACGAGGGTAAGGTGGTTCACACAGCCTATCTAGATCTCGCCAAAGCTTTTGACACCATCCCCCACTCTGGAATTACAGATACATTCACTAAACTAGGTAAAAATCCCTACGTCACTCGATGGGTTGCCAACTGGCTCACTGACAGAACCCACACTGTGAAAGTAGCAGACTCCAAATCCGACTTCAGACCAGTGACAAGTGGAGTACCACAGGGTTCAGTCCTGGGTCCTCTCCTGTTTGGTATCTACTTTTCTGAAGTGCAGGCTAACACAGAAGGTCTTTGGCTAACAAAGTTCTTAGATGACTGCAAACTAGGAGCCATAATCCAAACTCCTAACGATGTGGACATCCTACAAAAGGGCCTCACTGAGACAGATGCCTGGTGTCAAGGTCATGGCCTCAAGCTCAATGCCAAAAAGAGGCGATTTCTGCCTAACATACAAAGCTATGTCAAACCCAGAGCTGTTGGACATGCTCCACTTAAAGAAATCCCAATCCCTCTGAGCTACACGGTCTAGGGACCTAAACCTTGTCACCACAATAAACAGAACATGCTGGAGGGACAGATTCCTGTCCCAGAGACTTCCTATACTCTGGAACAAACTACCTATCTATATCAAACAAAGTTCCTCATTAGCAATCTTCAAGAAAAATCTTGATGATTAGATGGGAAATAGGAAATTCACCCCAGGGATCACCTCTGTGGCTCTGCTCAACAGGAGCACTGGAAACTAATTTTCTTGGGTGGCAAAAGCCAGGGTGACTTTTTGGCTAGGCTTATATAGGCCCTAGGGCCAATAGCCTAGTACCTACCTATGAACCTATGAGCCTATGTGGACCTTTTCTTTCCAAGCCTCTGCTGAGAAAGGCTTTGCCCAGTCAGCCTTTCCTGGTAATCACAGGCAAATAAATACATAATGTATTATAATTACTGGGTCACCAGTATATTATGACCATATGCTAGCTTAAACTAAAACATTTTGATTATTTTTTATTACAAAAATTAAGACAAGGGTGCCATACAAATGACTGGGCAGGCACTGTGCATCAGGAAATTGGATAATCAGTCTCGGACTATTTGATCAGTAGAAGAAAATCCACTTTAATTAAAAATTTATAAATACAACATGTAAATTTGTATTGCTGACTCTGAATTGGGGTACATTATGTATCTGAGACTGCTGGAAGGGAAGTGGATGAGAGAAACTGCACTGCTTTGTGTTTTTGGCTGAAGTAACAGTGTTCTTTTCTCACCCCTTATTAGAGGACATCCAGAAAAAAATATTAAAGCCAGTGTCTAGCACATTAATCACATCTCATATGTACTCTATATATTACCTTTGTGGGTCAAGGCTGAAAAGGGTTCCTGAAAACCAATTCACTTATCTAGCTGATAAATTAGTAGAATTAAATCTTGATATTAGCCAAGAATTAAAAAAAAAAAAGATAAAGGTGCTGGTGCAGTTTCCAAAGAAATAGCTTTGGGAAGGGTACCAGTAGAGTGACAGAAACACTGCAGGTGATGATATCCGGCAAGGTTTGCAATGATGACCTGCTGTTCATATGTCTGTTAGCCATCACTGTATCTCCCATGTATGTGACTGCTGGGCTTGGATTGTTCTAAGGAGCTGCAGACACTTATTCCATAAATACTTTCACTGGCTGAGCTGCACAGACATAAAATGTGCAAGAATACACATTAAAATACAGGACAGGCTACATGCAGATCATAATAGTAATAGTAATAATAGTCATGATAATGATAATTAATAATAACAATAATGATAAAGACTTATAGCAAAATTATAATGCACTATTTTCTTCAAATTTAAAGGATTTTTAAATTAAAAGTTACTTTCAAATATATTGTCTGGAGAGGGAAAGGAAAATCTGCAATTTTACCACAATTTTTGCTAAATATTTCCAGATTTTATATAATTTTCTGCATTTTCTAGTTCCCTTGCTGATAAGGTGAGCCAGTAGATCACAACACATCTGAGTTTTTTGCAGAATTTGCATGATTTTGTCATCCCCAGTGATCACCCCGGAATCATTTTCTATAGTTGCTGAATATCTGATACAGGTATGCAATCTGAACCTCAAACTCAGCTACACTTTGGTTTCCTTTTAAGCCATCACCATAGCATCACATATGATAAACAGAGAAGGGAAGCCATGTGGAAAAGCGGTTGCTTATGTTTCAAAAGTCACATCCTTTCTTCCCCCTGTTACCACTCAGGTCCATATCCCTCCACGTATCTCTGTGATGTTGTAGAACACTGTATAAGGGCTGGGTTAGTGCTGAGTCTCTTGGAATGAAAGGACCAACCTTAGCTACAGAGATAAGTGAATACAAAATATTTCTGAACGAGAACTGCCACACAGGGCTTCTCAGAGAGGAACAATGAAGAGAAGATAGAGCGTACCTGGTGAGGATACTTGCAAACATTTAACCTTTGTCTTTCATCAAGAATTGTAACTGGATATAATTAACAAGCTCCATGGGCCTGCAGGGATAAAGCTCTAACTATGACCTACAAGACCTGAGCTCAGCAGCTTGGGCACCTGCTGGAATTCCTGGAGGAAGAGAGGGATGATGTGGCTTTCCTGCCTCTTTGGGAATACAGACTATAACATGTTGACATAAAGGCAGACATTTGCTCTGGTGCTGGTGGACACTGGACCTATGAATGACTAGTGAGGCTAAGACAAGTGGCTAAGTTTTGACTAGTGCTATGGCCTATGGATCCAGGGTGAGTACATGCTTAGATCATGCTTAATTGTTCACAATTGCTTATCCAAATGGAGCATTATCAAATGTATGGGGGGTATGACCTCTCTGTAACACTTGCATTCAAGTTAGCCTCTGTGTGTAGAGATGATAGCTCTCCAGTTTGCTCACTCTTTCTGCGATACCTGCAGAGACAGCTGGTGGCATCTACCTGGTGTGGTTAATCAGAGATAGCCCAACACATAATTAGTAGTACTGGGGAGAAGTGGGGGAACTAAGGAAGTCAGGGTGCAGCAGTGGCAGTGTTCCACCCCAACTCGTACAGTAGATGGTATTGTAGTTAAAATAAAAAGCATGTTTTATTTATTTATTTATTTGCAATTTGTTTCCCAGAATGGTCCATTGGGCCTCTAGGAGCCCGTTTGCAATGGAGTCCTGGGGAAAAAAAGCTCCAGTAAATTAAAAAAATACAAGTTAATTAGAAAGCAAGTTATAACAATAGATAGTACAGTAATACAGGTAGTAAATGGCATTAGTGAAACGCAAAAGCAGGCATTCTTTAAAAAAGAAAATAAAAGTGTTATACAATCATATTTGTATACACATTCTGTTGATTCCAACAGATGCTATTCAGAGTTAAAGAAATCATAGGAGTAAGTTTGCAGGTATACTGCACCATCTCTAAGGTAAAGCATGTGACTTCATACATGCAAGAGTAGACATTGTTTCTGTACAAATGCACTTGAAAGTTTGGTCATTAGTGGTCACTGTGGCTGAATATTTCTATGGGATGATACTTGAAAATGGCGGATTGTTAAATAACACCTCTTGTTTGTGGCTTTGCTTTTCTGCTTTATTTATTTAACTCAATGCCACAGTGGGCTACAGTCAGATAGCATCAGCTACAAAATCTTATTGCAAGCAGAAAAAATTCACATGGATTTGTAAAGAGCAAGGGGCAATAATTGTCTCATAAGAGCTGTTGAGAAAGACACTACAACACAAAGCAGTCAGCACAGTGCAAGCAGATAAGCAAACACATTACACAAGCTAGACACATGTTAGGGACACACAACCATTAACAAAAGCAGCTTCATACAACAGTATCAGTTTTCTTCTGAAACAGTGTCAACTCAAATGGTTATCACAGATTACCAAGTATAACCAAGTAAAGATCACACTTAGGTTCATAGGTTGGTACTAGGCTATTGGCCCTAGGGCCTATACAAGCCTAGCCATAACAATTCCCTGGATATTTCTTCCCACAGTATTTACTTCCCTGGACCCCTGTCTAGCGGGGCGACTGACATGATCCCCGGGGTGAATTTCCTATTTCCCATCCAATCGTCAAGGTTCCTTTTTAAGAGGGCCAAGGAGGCGCTCTGCTTGACATGTATGGGCAGTCTATTCCAGAGTATGGGGAGTCTCTGGGTCAGGAACCTATCCCTCCAGCATGTTTTGATCATTGTGATGACAAGGTTTAGATCCCTGGAGTTTGTGGCTCTGAGGGATTGGGATTTGTTTAAGTGGAGCATGTCCAACAGCTCAGGGTTTGACAAGGCCTTGTATGGTAAGCAGAGATTGCCTCTGAGTAGACGATATGCCACAGAGTATAGCTGGAGTTGTTTTAGACAGTCAGCATAGGGCATCTGCTTTAGGCCTGTGATTCTTTTAGTGAGGTATTTCTGCAGCCTTTCCAACTGTTGCAGATGTCTTGTGACGTACATACCAAACGAGGCGTTGTACTCTATAATGGGTGTAATGAGGGATGAGTACAGTGGGACAATGACCTCTTTTTTTCTGGAGGAAAAGCCATTAGTGATGAGGTGTGCCACATAGAAGGATTTCCTGACTGTTGTGGTGATGTGGTTATCGAAGGTGAGACCACTGTCCACCTGTGTCCCTAAGTCTCTCATCATACTTTCGGTGTTTAGTGTACTGCCACCTATGTGTTAATTCATGGGTATATGGTTTTTCCCAAAGGGGATAACTATACATTTCTTGGCATTAAGCTTGAGTCCATGGCACTGGCACCAAGCATTTATTTCTGTAAGGCCCTTTTGTAGAATATCCACATCATTTGGGGATTCAATAATGGCTCCCTGTTTGCAGCCATCTGCGAACTTTGTTAGCCAGAGTCCCTTAGTGTTGGCCTGTACTTCAGAGAAGTAGATGCCAAACAAGAGCGGTCCCAGGACTGAACCCTGAGGTACTCCAATTGTCATTTGTCTGGAGCTGGATTTGGCGTAGGCTACTTTTACAGTCTGGGTTCTGTCAGTAAGCCAGTTGGCAACCCATCGAGTGATGTAAGGATTTATGCCCAGCTTAGTAAGTTTATCTATGATTCCAGAGTGGGGGGTGGTGTCAAAGGCCTTGGCGAGGTCCAGATAGGCTGTGAGGACTGCCTTACCCTCATCCACAGCTCTGGAGACTGATTCGAAGAAGTCAATCAGGTTCAGGAGACAAGATTGGCCCTTCACAAACCCAAATTGGGTGGGGTCCAGTGTCTGAAGGTTGCCAATGTCTTTGTTTATAAGTTCCATGATAATGCATTCCATGACCTTGCAGATCAGGCTCATCAGACTGATGGGACGGTAGTTCCCGGGATCCAAGGTGGATCCTCCTTGTAGAGTGGGATAACTGTAGCTTTGCGCCACTCAGTGGGCATGAAGCCTGAGGTGAGGCTATGATTAAACATGACACTTAGGTGAGGTGCCAGTTTATTTTGTAGTACACAGCCCGGGATGTCATCTGGTCCCATGGATGCTGTATTCTTAGCTTTGGAGAGTGCAGTTTCTACCTGTGTGGCCGTGAGTACCGGAATTTAGCAATCTTTTGGTATTGAGATGGGCCCTTTAGGGGGTGAGAGGGGGGGTGAAGTTGGCACTAAATCGATCTGCCAGGATATTGACAATATCCTTGGGATTAGTATATTTAATGCCATTCTGTTGTAGCTCACAGCCGATCTGAGCATTGCCATTTAGATTCTTGACATAAGTATAGAATGCCTTGTGGTTGTCTTTGGATCTTTGGCAATTTTATTGTTGTAACTAGCTTTGGAGGATTTTATGAGGGATCTCAGCTTCTTACTGAGGTGGTTTTTTGCATCCTGGGATTGTCCTTTTTTCCTGCAACAGTTTCTTCCTTCTGTTGTATAGTTTGTTTAAGGCAGGGGATCACCAGATTGGTTCCCTTTTTTTGGAGGAGAGCGCCTTGGATCTATTTGGGATGGCACGATTCATGCATGAGTGGATGTGCTCATACAGTGCCTTAGTGTAGAATTCAGCAGTCGAACATTCAGATCCTGTCTGCATGGGTGTCGTGAAGTTTGACACTCCAGACTTGAGTGGCATGAAGTTGGCTTTGGAGAAGTTTTTTTACGGAGGTTTCCTTACTGGGAGGTGGGGGTGGGATGTGAATGTCAAGGGTGACTTGCTTATGATCAGACCTGACCAATGAGGGGGTGACCACTGGTGTGGAGCATTTATCTCCCATGTTGGTAATGACCAGGTCTAGGACAATGGAGCCCCTGGTGGGACAATGGATTAGTTGATCCAGGGCAGTGGAATTTATGAATTCCAAGAACCGTTGGGAAAAGGTGTTTGTCCCGAGTAGTTTTCCCAGTTAATGGCAGGGTAGTTGAAATCACCCAGTATTAGGATCTTGCTACCACAACTCTTTATCTCAGAGTGACTGATGATAAGGTATTCCGTGAAACACTCTTCCCATGACCACTAGGTCTCTTAAAGAAACATGCTATAATTTTACATGTTACTATACGTGGTAAGGGATCTACTTGATAAGACAGACAAGCAAAAACACAGACAACGAGATCACCGACACCACAAAACTGAAAGTTCAAAAACATGAAAGTTCACATGCCTGACAAACCACAATCCCGACAGTCAACAAAACAAAACAAATTCACTGTTCCGAAAAACACACACACAACACAAGCACACCAAAAACCTTACAAACCTACAGTAAAGCTTACATACACAACTATCTATGCACTAACCTTAACCCAAACCCTAATCCTAAGGTCCGTCACTATTGCACACTTACCTTACCCGCACCCTAACCCTAAAATCCATCACTATCGCATACTTACCTTACCCGCACCCTAACCCTAAAGTCCGTCACTAACGCACACTTACCTTACCCACACCCTAACCCTAAAGTCCATCACTATCACATACTTACACAGTCGCGCTTGTCTCGCATGTCGGTGTTTTCAGCGTCGGAATTTCCAACTGTTGATTATTTCCATTGCTGGTCTTCTGGTGTTGGTGATCTCATTGTCGGTGTTTTCATTTTTCGAACTTATCAGTTAGACCCATGGTAAGACGGTCATAGATAACTAATGCACATGAGTATGAAAATCTCACATCATAGTTATATTGCGTTGTTGAATCAGGTCACAGCAGAGCTACATGTGATAATACTGAGTATGTGTGCATGTATGCACATTCATACATGTAAGTCCGATGTGCACACTATGTCTCCATGTAGTCAAATAGCCATGGATAGGTGTATTCCCAAATTATCAGCAGTCATACCAAGGTGATCAGTATGGAAAAGCACTAGCCACACTACCAGCCTCCATACTAGAAAAGGTACTGTCAGCATAGTATATAAATTGTTATATTAAGAAATGAACATACAAACAGGATATATTAGTGATAAGCATGTGGTCTGTGCTAGCACAAGTCTGAGTGATGATGCAGATAGTGGCTTTACACTCTGACTACAGTCATTACAGTACATGTACTACCAAGATCTCTGATAAGTCGGGTCTATATTATATATGTGACATTTTATAACTTCGAATACCATATGATTGACACCATATGGTTGAAGTTATAAAACTTTGAATGTATAAAACAAATAAAATAAAAGAACAAACCCTAAACTAAGGGTTGTAGGCAGGGGGGCAAGCTCCCCCTGCACCCCCACACCCCCCGCTCTTTAAATATACCAACTCCAAGACCGTACTATAATGCAGTAAAGGGAAGATTTCCCTTTACTGCATTTACTGCACTGTAGTGTGATCTCAGAGTTGGTATAGTTAAATAAAGAGCGGGGGTGTGGGGGGTGCAGGTGGCTTGCCCACCTGTTTAACCCATTAGGTTGCTTTTTTTTTTAACTGTTTGAAGTTTTATAACTTCAACCATATGGTGTCGATCATATGGTATTCGAAGTTATAAAACTTCATTCATATAATACAGACCTGATAAGTCACATGCAAGCCATGTGTTCAGGTTACGTTAATGTATAGCACATAAACATGGTAAATTGCTTTAGCTTAAACCCTGCATAAAGTGATAATGCACACCAAGATCAGCAAATGTTACACATCACAATGCCCCATGCCACCAGTACTATAAGTTTACTCATCACAATGCACCATGTCACCAGTACTACAAGCGTACTCATCAGAATACACCTTGCCACTAGTACTACAAGTGTAGTCATCACAATGCTCCATTCCCCCAGTACTACAAATGTACTCATCAGAATGCACCATGCCACCAGTATTACAAGTGTACTCATCAGAATGCACCATGCTACCAGTACTACAAGTGTACTCATCACAATCATCACAATGTACCATGCCACCAGTATTACAAGTGTACTTATCACAATGCACTGTGCTACCAGTACTACAAGTGCCCTCATCACAATGTACCATGCCACCACTATTACAAGTGTACTCATCAGAATGCACCATGATACCAGTACTACAAGTGTACTCATCACAATCATCACAATGCACCATGCCACCAGTATTACAAGTGTACTCATCAGAATGTACCATGCCACCAGTATTAAAAGTGTACTCATCCAAATAAACCATGCCACCAGTACTACAAGCGTACTCATCAGAATGCACCATGCCACCAGTACTACAAGCGTACTCATCAGAATGCACCATGGCACCAGTACTACAAGTGTACTCATCAGAATGCACCATGCTACCAGTACTACAAGTGTACTCATCACAATCATCGCAATGCACCATGCCACCAGTATTACAAGTGTACTCATCAGAATGCACCATGCCACCAGTATTACAAGTGTTCTCATCCAAATACACCATGCCACCAGTACTACAAGCATACTCATCAGAATGCACCATGCCTTCAGTACTACAAGCGTACTCATCTGAATGCACCATGCCACCAGTACTACAAATTTGCTCATCAGAATGTACCATGCCACCAGTACTACAAGTGTACACATTACAATGCACAATGCCACCAGTACTACAAGCGTACTCATCAAAATGCACCATGCCACCAGTACTACAAGTGTACTCATCAGAAAGCACCATGCCACCAGTATTACAAGTGTACTCATCAAAATGCACCATGCTACCAGTACTACAAGTGTACTCATCACAATGCACCATGCCACCAGTGCTACAAGTGGTCTCATCACAATGCACCAAGCCACAAGTACTACAAGTGTACACATCAAAATGCACCATGCCACCAGTACTACAAGTGTACACATCACAATGTACAATGCCACCAGTACTACAAGTGTACTGTGTAGTGCTGCTGGATTTTGTGTGCCAGCTGCATGCTTATGCCTGTGGCAGTGAGAAACGCTGCAAATAACAGTAGGGGAAAATTAAATGAAGTTGTTAGTAAGATGAACAGAAGTGAAGTCTGCAGTTATGAACTAGGATAGTACTATAAAGAATCTGATGTAATGACTTCAGACCAGTAGACATAATGGTTAAGTTCTTTGCCTCCCATGCATAAAGTACAAGGTTCAATCTAAACCTCTGGTCAATGCCTGTTTGGAGTTTGCATGTTCTCCTTCTGTCTCAGTGGGGTTCCTCCCACATCCAAAAAACATACTGAGTGTTTCCATCTCAAACTCACCAACAAATGAAGCTGTGGGCAACAGCAAAAACTCTACATTGTGCCTTATGGGGGAAGATTTGTATAGACCAACCACTTTGGGCATCTACTGTGGTGTTCAGATAAGATAGGAGAAAACAGATCACAGACTGTGTGCTGTAGCATGGCTAGCCACTCAGTGATATAAAATATGGCTCTAGGTGATTCAATCATGTTGACTAATGTCACCAAAATGGGAATAGGTATTTGCCAGTGATACGTGGCTCAAGGGCCCGGCCTATGCCAGGGACTCATGCTAACAAAGGGAGGGGTGTATGTGCCCCTATTATCCAGACTATGTGTCTGCCATAAAGCCCAGAAATTCTGGGTCAGTAAGCTTCTGGCTAGCTGGTGTTCAGTTGCCCAACCTGGGTTACCTGGGATAGCTGTGTTGAATGAAAGCTGGATGTAAAACCAACCAACCTGACAGACTTAGGTTCATTGACAGGATGGTGATTGAAAGTGGATGACATGATGGTACAGAGGAGGCTGGACATCCTACATATCCAACCAAGATGGAAGGGTGGTGCAGCAAAACCACTTGGCTTGGGATCCAGAGTCTACTTCTCAAGAGGAGAACAGACTAGAAATGGTGTGAGAATTGTGGTGGATGAGAGATTTCAGAAGAGAATGAGGGATGGCATAAGAATTAATGACAGATACGTGGCAATCAGGCTACAGGCTAATTATAGGGCAATATTATTAATCTCAGTCTATGTCCCACAGCGTGGTTGTGATATTAAAAATGAGTACATTCAGATAGCAGTTTCTGGACCTACTAGATAAAGCAGGTCAACAGGAATTGGTATTGACAATGGGTGACCTGAATGCACATATTGGAACAGGCAGAACAGGATATGTGGCTGCCTGGGTCCACATGGGTGGGGCAACCAGAATAAAGAAGGAGAGACAATTCTAGACTCCTTTCTGGCAAATAGCTTGATAGTAGCCAACACATGGTTCAGAAAGGGAGAAAGTCACAAGATCACATACAATAGTGGCCAACATGCAACTCAAGTAGACTTCTGCCTACTAAGAATAGGGAACTGGGGTAGAATCAGTTTTTGCAAAGTCATCCCCAGTGAAACAGTCAACCCACAGCATAAACCACTGGTTGTCAAAATCAGCTGCCTGCAGTAGTCTTAGAAGGCTCTAAGTTCAACAGAGATTAGAGTGAAGGACCTGGAAGTTGACTGGAGAAAAAGCACAGCAGTTCAAGGAATTACTCAGGGCTCCAGCACCCCAATAAGAAGAGGAAATAAGTGGAGTTGAAGAAGAATGGCAGCACCTCAAAACAGCACGTATGAGGACTACAGAACAGATATGTGGCCGAGTCAGGTATGGATGTAAGGTACATAAGGAAAGCTGGTGGTAGAATGTAGAAGTCCAGGAAGTCATCAAGAGAAAGAAGGAGTGCAGGAAAAAGTGGAAGCTAGGAAAGATGGACTAGGCTAGGAAAGAATACTGGTTGGCTAACAAACAGGCTAAGAAAGGAGTTGCAATAGCAAAGAACAGGGCATCAGAGGCACTCTACCAACTTCTGGAAAATGACTCAATAGGTGGCACAAAGAAACTATATCAGGTTGCAAGGCAAAGACAGAAATATAAAGCAGATAGTCAGACACCCTTCATAAGGAACTTAAAACAACAACCTGCTCACCAGTCCACAAGACATCAAAAGCAGATAGAAGGAGTACTTCCCCAGAAGCTGTACTGCTCCAGACACAGCCTGTGATGAGAGAAGAAGAGAACCCCACCATAAAAGAAGTAAGAACACCACTAAGGAAAATGAAGTCAGAGAAAGCTGCAGGCTCAGATGAGGTCACAGCAGATATGATAAATATGCTGGGTAAGATAGGGGAGAAACAGCTCCTGAGGGTAGTCATAGTGGTGTAGAGAGAAAGGCGTATCCCAGATGGCTAGAGAATAAGCATACTCATACCAGTGCACAAGAATAAAGGGGACATCCACAACTGTGGGCAGTACAGACTTATCAAACTCCTGTCATATTGCAAGAAAGTTCTGGAATGGGTGGTTGATAAATGGATGCGCAGAGAAGCAGAAAGTAAGATGGGAGATGAGCAGTTCGAATTCAGATCAAGATGCAGCACAATTGATCCAATGTTTGTAATGAGAAAGATAACTGAGAAGACGATAGAGATGAGGAAAGAGTCTAACTGGGCATACCTAGACTTGGAGAAAGGATATGACAAGGTCTCAAGAAAGCTGATTTGTGCAGTCCTGTGGTGGTTCAAAGTGCCAGAAAGATTGACAGAATTAGTGCAGGCAACAAGGACCCAATGACTCAAGTACAAACAGTGTTTGGTCTCTCAGACGAGTTCCCAGTGGGAGTGGATGTGCATCAGGGTTCATCTCTGAACCTTCTGTTGTTCATACTGTTGATGCATTACATTAACAGACAGGTCAGAGGGGACAGATCAACAAAGCTGCTGTAGACAGACAATGTGGCATTACAGGCAGACTCTGAGAAGAACTTCAGCAAAGGAAAGGGGAATTTTATACAAAACTGAAGGCACACGGGATGAAATTGAGTACAGATAAGAAAGCGGTAAAGACAGCAAACTGGGGAAATCAGAAGAAGCTGAGAATTGAGATAGAAGGGAATATAGTGGAACAGGTTAATATCTTCAAGTATCTGGGAGGGGTGGTTGATGAAAAGGGAAGTCTGAATGAAGATGTCAAAGCTAGAATCAGAGGGGCTGCAGCCAACTGACATAGAGTGTCAGGTGTAGTCTATGACAGAAGAATGCCAAAGAAGCTGAAAAGTAAGATGTACAAGACCGTGGAGCAACTAGTACTATTGTGTGGTACAGAAACATGGGCAGTAAAGGCACAGCAGATAAAGAAACTAGAGGTGATGGAAATGAAGTGCCTGAGAAGGGTGGTAGGATGCACACTGTGGGACAGATGAAGAAATGAGAACATAAGATCAGAAATCAAAGCAGCTCCAATTGCAGAAAATGTTAAAGAGAATGGATTATGGTGGTTCGGGTACTTGTGCAGAAAATCAAAAGACAATCGAGTGAAGAAGATTTGGGACAGACAAGACAAAAGCAAAAGGAAATGAGGGCATCCAGCAAAGAGGTGGATGGATTGTGTGAGACAACATCTGTGACAGTCAGGCATGAATGTCAAAGAAGGCAGGAGAGTGGCATTAAATTGAGGGAGATGGTGACAGTTAACACGTCACCCTGGCCCCTTGTAGAAAATGGAAAAAGAAGGTTATTGATGATGACGATGATGATGATGATGATGATGATGATTGATGATTTTGATGGTGATGATGATGATGGTGATGGGGATGATGATGATGATGATGATGGTGATGATGGTGATGATGATGAGGATGATGGTGATGATGATGATGGTGATGGGGATGATAATGATGATGATGATGACTTCAGTGAAGATTAATGTCATTTTACTTAGCGACACATTAATGAAAAGGGGATGAGATGATTCATAAAGAGAAGTGACGTGCTGAATGGGATGATAATTAACAGAGTAATTCATTACAGGTCACAGCAGGGACAATCATCACATTAAATGCATTGTCATGTGCTATTTCACACGATATGTGTAACAACAGCCAATTAATAGTTAGGACAAGCTTTGAAGCATTAATATAATTTGGTGAGTATATTTTTGGAGTGATAAGTTTTCATATTATCCCTATATCATAAGGTGACAGTAGTGTAAGTGAATAGGTTAATAAATCAATGAATAGCTGGTTCTGTTGCAGAAGAAATAGTGGATCAATTCGGGGTGGGATATTTTGGGAGAAGAAGTAGGGCTGTATGTGAAAAGTCAATTTCATATTATCATTTTCTCTCTGCTTAAACTAACTTCCTCCCCTCTGGCAAAAGTGATGAGCAGGTGCCGTTTTTAAGGTATAAGCCTGGTCTCCACCTCCCTTCCATATCTACAGCAACATGTTATCACCTAAATTTAAATATTTTTGCCCACACTCATAACCTTTTGCTTCCATAACCTGCCTGCAACCTACTGATGTATGTTTGTTGTTTGGATTTACTGTATGACCAATACTATTTTGGCTACTCTCTAATTTTTTTGTCTGCTCATCACTGGAACACACTAGTTACCCATTTTGCTTCCCATCTTTCTTTACACATTGATAATTTCTGTCTCCCTGTTCTTCCTCTTCTATGTAATGTTCTTCTTATTTTAGTTTTCTGTCTGCATTATTTCTCAAGCACTACCCACAGTTTACAATTCTACAGTTTGATAATTCTAGTTTTTCTTTTTTCTCCACTTATTTACAAGCTCTATCATGCTTTTCTTCTGCTCGTGGTTCCCCAAGGTCTACAAACTCGGAACTTAACATTACCATACTACCCATCAGTACTCCAATTTTACACACTTGCACCATTACAAAAGCACATCAGAAATTCCTTACTGATTGTTTCTTTTCTAGTCTGACCTGCTGTTCCATCTGGGTTCTAATATGCTAAGGTCAGACCATCTCAATAAAAAAAAACTGGAGGCATCGCTATAGTCTATCATCACATTTTTCCCTTACCCCATATAACCACCCCTTTCCCACCTTTAGCAATGGTGAGCTATCTCCAAGTTTAAGTTAAATAAACACAAAAATCTCTGTATTATTGCCCTCTACATTTCTCCTGGCAACAACCTATCTACCCTAGAAAACATATTATCCTGATTCTCATCCAACATTCCTCATGAAACTTTTTTATGTTTCTTTTCTAGTTTGATTTGCAGTTCCAACTGGGTACCACCAGACTTGTCTCCCAATAACACAAACAGCATACATGTTAAACCATCCATGACTTAACTAACTTTAACCCACTTATGTTTACCAACATATTAAGCTCTATAAATTGGTCCTTCTTTAAATGCCTACCTCTAGATGAAGCAGTTGCTAAATTCAACTCCATATTCCTGAATACATTAAACAGCCTTGTTCCCCTCAGAAGGAAGAGAATCAACTTTAAATGTTCTCCTTGGCTACCATCACACACCAACGCCATCATGCGTGACAGAGACAAAGCCTGGAAAACATACCAGAAACAAAAATCTCCTAGAAACCTGACTCACTATAAAGAACTGCATAATCTAGTTAAAAAACTTGTCATCAAAGACAACAAATCATATTACTTAGATCCTCAGCAAACCTCTACATCCAACCCAAAGAAATTCTGTCAATCTATCAAAAACATCTTTCACCCTGGAACTAACTCAATACCTCAACCTTCTACTAACCACTCTAAAGCTGACATAGCCTCCACATTCAATAACTTCTTTACAGAAAGTATCTCTACCATTACCAACAACTTCACCTCTACCGCCATACCACCACCTGCTACCTCCTGCCAATCTCTTTTCTCACTCAAACCTGTCCCAACATCTCTTATCAAACAGCTGCTTAGTAAACTTAGACCATGCTCTCCTTCTGCTGACAATCTTCCCAACAGATTTCTAAAAATTGCCACAAATGCCATAGCCTACCCTGTGGTGATACTCATTAACAGACCGATTAATGAAACTTACGTTCAATCCATCTGGAAGAAGTTCTTCATTATCCCACTAAATAAGGGTGGGAACTCCACTGAAATATTTAATTATAGGCCTGTAGTAATACTGTCACCTTTATCCAAAATTCTCAAAAGATGCATCCACAAACAACTCCTCCAACATTCATTTGTAAACAATCTTCTCTCTCCTACATAGCATGGCTTCAGACCAGCACTTAGTACCTCCACAGCTCTCTTATATTTTACTGAGTAGTCAATAAAGCCCAAGACATGGGTAAGTTTGTCTCATCCCTATTCCTCGATCTATCTAAAGCTTTTGATACTGTCTCTCATCCTCGACTCCTGTCTCAACTCTCTTTCCTTGGCTCTACAGACAATATCTTAAAATGGTTCTTCAGTTATTTATCTGGCAGACATCAGTCCATCAAATGGGGCTCTACCCAATCACCTTATCTACCAGTCATCACTGGTGTTCCTCGGGGCTCCATTCTAGGCCCTCTTCTCTTCAATATATTTATTAACAACCTTTCATCTGTCTCTAAACATGCAACATTAATCCAGTATGCTGATGACTCTATTCTATTCTGCTCTTCTAACAACCTTACTTGACTACAGACTTTAACATAAAATACATTTAACTCTATTGAAGCCTGGCTTACCAACAATCAGCTCTTAATCATAAGAAGACTAAACTCCTATTATTCTTTCCTAAACAACGTTCACTTGGCAAACTAACCTTCAGAATCTCTTCACTAAGCAACACTCCAAATGAGGTTGCCCCTCATTCCAAATTACTAGGTGTTACTATTGACAAAAATCTCAAATTTGACTTGCATATAAATAACACTATAAAATTAACCTATCAAAACTTGACATGCTATATATATGGGGTTAAACAATTCCTAACAATACCAAAGCTAAACTCACCACCACATACATCTTACCTTAACATCTTTATGCTTTCACTAGTCTAGCTAACCTAAATGCCTCCCTGAAAACCAAACTCAACCAGTGTTACAACAAAATAGCAAAATTTGCCACAGGCCAACATCATAAATCTCATCACTGCCTATCTCTTAAACACCTTAACTGGCTTGAACTTCCACTGCAGCTACACATGAACCAGCTACTTCCTACTCATAAATTACTCAACAACCCTCTAGTTTCTCTAGCCATCTCCTCCATCTTACAATACTATCTTCCTCATCAGGATCTATGCTCTTCAGATCAACAACTTCTATTTCTCTATAGACCTCTGAGATGCAGCGACCTGAGTCTCTATTCTTATTGTGTAGCCAAAGCTTGGAACAACTTGCCGCTATTAGAAAGTTCCTCACTACCAGACTTTGAACTCCCTCCCTAAAGAACATCTTCCCAAATCTTGGGTATGCTCATGTTCTTCTCCTACCTAGCTATCATCTTTCGTGTCTTTAATATCCTCCTAGTCCTATATCATTTTTTTAACATATGTAATTTCTCATTGCATAATGTCATGTATTTAAGCAATAACTGACAATGTAGGTGCGGTATATTGAAGATTTGCCCACAGTTGGTGTGGTTTAATCACGAGGGCAAAGCCCTTAGAGTTGGTTATTGCTATTATACAATGACATTATTTAAGAAAAAAATGCTTACTTTTCTTAAATAATGTCTTTGTATAATGCCTCCATGTTGCCCTTCTGCGTTTCGCCTGTATCCTGGCTTTGTCTGATGTACTGCGCATGCGTATGGGACTTGTGTTCTCATGCTTATGAAGTACATCAGTGCTGTGCAAAGGAAGCAATGGAGAAAGGAAGATCTCCGTTGATTTTTTTATTTTTTATTTTTTTTAATTCGAAAGAAAAAAAAAACAGGAGACTTTTAACATTCGGGAGAGCTGAGACAGACAAAATAAAAGGATAATCAGGTAAGTTTCTTTAGTTTTGCAGAACGTACCTGATTATCCTGTTATTTTTGTCTGCACCATCTCCCTCGTTCATTTGAGGTCTTCCGTTTTCTTATTTGATTAAAAAAAAGAAAGAAAAGTAAAAAAAAATATGAGATATACTAATGGAAAAAAGTCTGGGCAACCAGACCTTTTTCTGTTGGTATATTCTTAGATTTACAATGGGCACGCTGGTTGGGCTGACCAATCAGTGTGCTTGTTTTTGAATATTAATGGACAGTCATTGCATAATTAATTATTCTTCGCTGTTAGTCTTTATGTGGGGATTTTCTCCCCAGGCCTCCACTAAAAATGGACAATCTCTACCCAGTTGGACTTTCCTGGTTACCAAATGTCAAATAAAATTTTAAACGTAAAGGGAATACAATTTCAAAACATGAGTTTGAAAATGTATTAAATAACATTATAGAAATAACAAAAGTAAATACACATTAGATAATTTATCAGAGAAAAACAGCCAAAAAGGAGTCTGGAAAAAGAGATTGTGAAAGAATTTAAGCAAAACAAAATATGGAGCAGTGCATAGCAATGAGTAATACTAGGGAAAGCTACTTCCATTGTTGAGAATTTGTTTAATTAAGGTATTAAAACTCTGGCAAGTTACTATGTAAGCAGAATCTGTAGACAGAGTGGCATTTTATGTTTATATGTTTATGTTTCTGCTTCTGTTAATGCTAAGATGTCAGTGGGGTGGGGGAAGAATCCACATGCTTCTGAATATGTAGGTAGGCTTGATCTGGAACAGAATGCAAAAGATCTGAGAAGAAAATAAAGTCACTGTCAAAAGCTGAAGGATTTCGTGAATCTACCAACCTTTTTTGTAGTGTTACATGTTCCCAAAGCTGGGAAGATATTAAGAGATTTTAGGATTTTAATACACCAATGGACTAATAAAATAAAAAGGAAAGGATTAATTTATGGGTGGATAGAATGCTATGTTGGAGGACAAAGGATCTTCTAACAGTTTTTTATTTATCTATTTCCACGTGTTATCTGGGTTAGAGGCATTTTTCTGACTCAGTTCAGGAACACTGTCTGGTTAAGTGAATTGCTCAGAGTTATGCAGTAAGCAAACAAAATCAAACCCTGGACTACAGGATGAAACTTATTAACAGCTCACAGCCTTAATCCTCTGTATCTGAGTACAATCTGGAAGGCAATTTTAAAGAATGAGCACTGGTATCTTTAAATTGTTAAGGAAGGGGGAGGGACTGCCTTGGAGCTGGGAACAGAGGGGTGGATTGTTAGTCTTCAAAGATGGAGGGAAGACAATGGGAAACTAGTGAATAGGGATTATGCTGATAAGTAAAGTGTGCATGACAGACAAATGTAAGATAAAAAATGGTAGGAAACAATTAAGGTATTGTTAAGCAATGTTAGAAGTTTGGAGACCAAGCTTAGTGAGTACTAAATACCTGTGGCCTGAATATTGTAGCCAAACAGATGTATGAGTAACAGAGTTTAGAGATGAATATTTCAAAGTATTTGTTGTAATGAAAGGGCAGACAATGATAAGGAATTAGGGGCTATACGTACAAAAAGGCTGTTATTCATGGGGAAAGGAACTGAAGAAATAAAACTGAAAATAATAAAGAGATGCAAATTTTATAAATTATCATTGGGAATAATAGGGATATGGGGGTGAACAGGTACATAGATCTTTGCAGGGTTGTAGCCAAGATTTTTGTAATTGTATGCCAACTTTCAAAACGTAGCTCCCATCTCCCACAAGTGTAGTACTTCAACCTCAGAGTGCATTTCTCTGGAGAGTATACCTTTGCAGTACTGAAAACAAAACAGAAAGCTTAAACACAGTTAGCCAACTAGGCATTCTTTAAATAAATAAAAGCCATGAACTATAACAAATATGTTATTTTTTTTAATTCCAGTACAAAAAATGTACACTGTGACATATGTTGTATATGCATAGCTACAGCTATGGATCTTTACATATAGGAGTATATTATGACTTTATAATTTAGTAGGAATTGCTAATTTGTTAGTTTGTTGTGGACCAATTTAATCTACTGAAAACACTGGAATATGATCGCATGTAATGAATATAGCTAAAGGGAGGCTCTGCAGGTTGAAATGGAGTTGACTTTTTTTGCAGTGTAGGTTATGGTCAGTGGCTTGACAAGAAGCACAGTAACTTTTAGTGCTAAAAGGTCACGTGACTGTGGGTTCTATTACCCCAGCAGGTATTTGGATTCATTTTCAGTACTGACACTGCAATACAGTATAAGGCGGATGCTGCTCTCCTATGTGTGCCATCCTTGGGATGACATTTTAAACTGAAGCTCTATCTGCCTGACCAGTTGTTGACTTTGCTGGATTTAAAAGGTCCCATGGCATTTAATAAAAAGATTAAGGTAATTTCATCTGTGTTCAACCCAAATTTACACTTGTCAGTATTAATACAACTTCAGGTCTCCCCTGAAAAGGGGCCACAAGCATACTAACCTGATCAACATAGCGTAAAATAAATAAAAAATACTACAAAGGGGTAGATTTTGAATTTGTATTAAGTAACATATGCATGAGTTGTGACTAAAGACATGGTGGAGAACAATCTAAACTTCTAACCTCTGTGGGGGTCATTCATCTATAGCTTAGAGTCATGGGTCTAAGAGAACTGTGACTTCCTACAGGTTCTGAAGCCACAGAGCTCCACAACTGGTTTTATTTGATTGGATTCCTCACTAGCTAGTCTGCTATAAGCAGCACAGTGTTGTGGCCATCTTGAATTTTTTATTCAAGGCACTGAGAAGTGTGGAAAGCATTGAACTGAGAGAAAACAGGATTATCATCAAAAAGGAAAGGAAAAAAACATTTCACTGATCAGCTCTCAATGCACCATCATTGCACCCGCTCTATTCTGAGCTGTCTTCGCAAGAGACTTTTTCCCTATAAGAGACCCTTCAGAATCCAGGTTGGAGGCTCATGACCTGTACAATGTGCAGGTAAACACATCTTGAGCTACAGTACACCCCTAACCAAATAACTAGGTATTTCCCCACATCTTAGTAGTATGTCCACCCAAACAGTATCCTAAACAAACTGCACTCTAAGTAATCATAGTCACTGATGCCCCTCCCTTAAGTCATTCTTTTTGGTATCGTGGACCAGCACTTCCCCACAACGTCTGTAGCCAGCCTGATTGAAATGGGTAACTTGAGACAGCGTAAGTTTCCATTCATGTTGTCTGATGATCAGCTATTACTCAAATAGTATAGTGTGTGTGAGATGTACAGATATGAAATCCTTGGAGACACAAATTTCACACACAGTAAACTCAGACACCAAAATTCTCAGCAGTATACCACACATCACACCTCGCCAAGGTCATTGCAATACACATAATCCTATCACATGCTGAGGTTCTAAAGATTAATTTGCCTAAATATCAAACGTTGGGTGTCGAGCTGGCACCTCGGCACCATAAAAATCTACTGCCAATCATTAGCGGACCGGAGTTCTGCTGTGGCGACCCCTAACTGGGAAAAGCCAAAAGAAGAACAAACATCAAAGATATCCAAAACAAAACAGAGGCACAAAGCACACTCGGCAATTTAAGTCTACCTCTTCACATAACATAAGGAGTCCCAATGTCATGGATGCTGAGCTCATAAGGTAGGCAATGACCCTAACAAACATTTTAGTTATAAGTGACTCCATTGTAAGATATACGGATGTACCTCTTACTAGGATGAGCAAGGAAAGAGTGATGGTTAGTTGCTTGCCTGGTACCAGAATCCATCAGCTCACACACACACACACACACACACACACACACACACACACACACACACACACACACACACACACACACACACACACACACACACAAACCTCTGTTATACTACATGTGGTGGTCAATGACTTCAGATGTTCCTCCCTGGACTATATAAACAGAGGCCTGCTGGAAATCTCAAACTATGTGTCCCAAGTAGGTATGAGCCTAGCTCTGAGCAGCATTTCACCTTTAAAAGGATGATGTCACAATATGAGCAAAAAATAATTAACTTCAATAATTGGCTTAAGTTTTTGGTGTTATTTGAAGGGGGTTCAGTATTTGTCACCCTGGAAGGATATGATCAACAGACCATGCTGCTTTGCCAGGGATGGCCATCATCTGCTCCCTCTAGGATCTTGATTATTGGCAAAGACATTGATCACCCCATAATGAATTTTTAGGCAATGTCAGTCTGATAAACATATTAGTATTACAAAGAAAGCAATTGAAAATATACAGGTGTTACAGAGCAATACTAGGAGCCTAAACAAGATACTTCATTCGCTATAAGGCTTCCTCACCTTGGAGATGTAGACATCTGTGCATTGACTGAGATGTGATTTAAATCACTGGAGAGCACTTCATCTGTACAGGGCTATAATGACTCACTCAAGCTTTTTCGTGCCCAAATAACAATCTGAAAGGTCCCATACCTTATATTAGGTAGCTACAGAACTCCTTCTATGACATATGAAAGAAACAACACCTATCTACAGGAGCCAGAACCACTCATTATTTAACCCAATACCATCTTCCTAGGTGATGTAAACTATCTAAATATAGACCCAGAAACCTACACCACCACTAGTCCACAAGCACAGAGATTCCTGGACTTTGTCAATACAAGTGCCCTAGAGCAATTAGTGAGAGAACCCATTACAGAGAACAACATCCTGGATCATGTCCTTAGTAATATGGGGGCATTCTGCACCGTCCCTTGTATATATTTGATACTTGTTACATCTAACCATAAAGCCATCTCCTTTGAAATAAAACTGAAACCTGAGACCCCATCCACCTAAGTTAGCTTTAGAAATTGTTCTAAGACAAACTACCTACTCCTATGTGATATATTGGCTGGCACAGTGGTGCAGTGGTAGCATTGTCACCTTACAGCAAGAGGTTCTCTGGTTCGATTCTCGGCTGGAGTGCCTTCTGTGTGGAGTCTGCATGTCCTCCCAGCATTCACGTGGGTTTCCTCTGGGTGCTTTGGTTTCCTCCCACGTTTCAAAGATATGCGCCTGGAGGGTTTCTCCCCGGGCCTCTGCTGAGAATTGGCTTTGTTCCAAGTTGGACTATCCGGTAAACAAATGTTAAATAATAAATAAAATAAATTGGCAAGCTTCAAATACCCACCGAACCCAGTTTTAACTCCACTGAATGCACAGAAATGTACAACACCAGACCATACCAGCATAAAAAAACACAGGGCAAACACCAAGAAAAAGCTCCTTGGTGGAACAATAATATCAACAAGCTTTACAATAAATGAAGAGAATTTTAACCAAAAGTGTGAAGAATAATTTTCAGAATAATAGATCCTTTGTCATTAAAGTAAACAAGTAACTAAGGAATTTAATAAAGCCACCAAATCCAAGTTTGAGGCTAAAATAGCTACCCAAGCCAAAGAAAATCACAACACCTTTTCAGTTATGTTTGTAATTTCAGAAGCACAACACAGCAATGCATTGGGCTGATTGTGAATGATTACATTGAAGCTGAAGATATAGCTAACTCTTAGACTGAGAGTTTTATCTTTATTCTTAGTGAGTTCGCTGTAGTACATTAAGGTAGAATAATAGGCCTGAAAATATGGAGTCAGACTTGTGTTTTCATGTATGCGTTCAGTTTCAGGGAAAGACCGTTCAGTAGAAAGGAAAATATAACTTTGCTGGCTAAGCATGAGATGTGCAGAAATAACAGTTCTCAAGGGAAAGCTATAGAATGTTCCTTTCTCAAAGGAAAGTGAGGAAAGATGTGTGTACTTGCATAGGAATGCTAGATAAAAAATAGGCGGTTAGGCACTGTGAGGCACATGCAAGACATGGCTTAAAAACCAAGGCTAAAGAGGCATGTAGAACATTACAGGGTTTTGGTATTATTACGAAATTCTTCAGACATGATCAGTTGAGTCAGTTAAGTTAGTTTATGGACCGACATGCAAAAGGTTTTTGCAGCACAGACACTCAAGCCTGAGCACTGAAGTCAGGTCAAATATCCAGCATTAATGATTATTCAGGAGAATCAGAATATATGGACAGAAACTTTGGATATATTTATCAGCAGTGTTATATTTATCAGCACTATTATATCCAGCATTCCAGAATTTTTACAGACTGTTATTGGTTATCAGCACTGTTATTGGAGACAGTATCCAGATGTTGTTAATATTAAATAAAGCATTCTTAACAGAACTAAAGCATGTGCAGAACGCATTCTGAAAAGTACAAAAACACTAGGCCCATAAAGGAGAGACTGGCACCTGTTCAGCACAAGTTTCAGTAATTAACACATAAAGACATTCATTCCAGTCTCATTTTAGTTGTTTCCAGTTAATTGGAGAGGTGTACAGAAATCATGGATTACCTCAACACCCACAACCTTCTCACAAACACTCAACATGGCTTCAGGCCCTATCACAGCACCACAACAGCCCTTATGTATTCATTCATATAGTAAATAACCACAGAAATAATGGCAACTATGTTGCTGCTATCCTTCTTGACCTCTCTAAGGCATTTAATATGGTTACCCACAACAAACTAATTTCATCCCTCTTAGAAATAAATCTTAGCAAACCCACCATCACCTGGTTTCAAAGTTATTTAACAGGTAGACTGCAAGCAGTACAGTGGAAACAAGAACTCTCTCCTTTATTACTAGTCATACTGGATGTTCCCCAAGGTTCCATCCCTGGTCCTTTACGTTTCTCTATCTTCACTAACAACCTCCATACCTCTACTGTACATACCTCAGCCAACCAATATGCTGACGACAACACTAATCTGTTCTTCTCCTTCCCTCCAAGCACTGCAATTACAAACACAGGCCTCTTTCCTTTCTGTAGATGAATGATGTACCAACTCTCAACTAATACTAACCCCAATAAAACCAAACTTCTAATATTCCAGCCTACTATACACTCTACACCCATACCCACATTTACTATCATTTCTAACAATAAAACAACAATATCTTCATTCACACCAAACTTCTAGGTGTTGAGATAGATTAGATTGCAACATGAAATTTGACACTCACATTTTGCTCACCATAAAGAAAGCACACAAAAAATTGAGGGGGACTATGTAGAAATAAACAATTCCTCAAAAACAGCACCAGGGCTAAAATACCACAAACACATCTCATCTCTACACTTCTATATGCCTCTCCTATCCTTATCAATTTTTAGAAAATCAGATTTAACTAAACTTGATGCCTGGTATAACAAAATTGCAAAGTTCGCCACCAATAGCCCACACCACTGCTCAACCCTTAAACAACTCAACTGGCTTGAAGTTCCCCACCTTCTCCTTTACAACCAGCTTATACTAACCCATGAAATTCTTTACTACTCCAATAAAATCCCTGCGTTACAAAACCTAATACATTCCTACTCCAGCACTAGGGTCCTGCGCTCCAACAATAAACGTCTCCTTCATAGGTTCATAGGTGTTTACTAGGCTAATGACCACAAGGGTCTTTTTAAGACTAGTCATGCATCCCAATTCCCTGACAAGTTTTAATACCCTGATAAGTGTAACCATGGGCCTGGGAGATGAACCATTTACAGGTTACCTGTTTGCATCAGAGACATAGGTGCCAAACCAGGGATGAATTTCCGGTTCCCATCCAATTGCCCTAGTTGCACTTGAATTGGAACTCTGCTTTACATGGATGGGGAGCCTGTTCCATAGATGGGGTAGTCTCTGGGATAAATACCTATATCTCCAGCTGGTCCAATTTATATCACAGGCAAGGTTTAAGTCTTTAGAATGGGTAATTCTGGTACTATTTGTTTTGTGGATATGCAGGAAGTCCCTCAGAGTGGGCTCTACAATGCCCTGTATGTCAGGCATAACTATCCCCTCAAAAGCCTGTAGGAGACAGAATACAGGGATATGGCCTTGAGGCAGTCTGCATAGGACATATTACTTATGCCCTGTATTCTTTTAGTGAGGAACCTCTGTGGATGTTCCAGTTGTTTAGGTACATACCAAAGGGGGCATTGTACTCAATGATAAATCTGATGAATGCTGAATACAGTGGAACAATGACTTCCTTGGACTTAGATGCCATGCCTTTGTTTATACGTTGCGCAAAATAGAATGATTTCCTCACCACTGTAGATTGCGATGATCAAAGGCTAAATTACTATCTATGTGTGTCCATAAGTCCCTAACTACCGGGTCAACTCTAAGGGGTGTGCTGTCAATATCATAGTTACCAGGGATAGATGACTTCCCAAAGGATACTATTATGCATTTCTTGACATTTAGTTTTAGTCCATGACTCTGACACTAGTTGTTTGTCTGTGTCAACCCCTCCTGGAGAACATTTGTGTTTGTGTGAGATTCAATGACAGCTCCTAATCTGCAATCATCTGCAAATTTAGTCAGCCAGAAACCACTGACATTGGCCTTGACTTCTAAGAAGTAAATGCCAAAAAGGACACGTGGTTCAAGGACTGATCCCTGAGGGATTCCACTTGTGACTGGCCTCTTTGTAGAGGTGGACTCCCCAATTCTAACTTCCTAGGTCCTATCTGTGAGCCAATTGGCTATCCACTGGGTGACATACGGATTTGTACCTAACCTCTTGAGTTTGTCAACAATGCCCGAGTGGAGTATTGTGTCAAATGCCTTAGCCAGGTCAAGGCAGGCAGTGTAAACAATTTTGCCCTCATCTATTGCTTTGGTGATCTTCTCGAAGACGTCCACCAGATTGAGTAGGCATGCTCTCCCCTTTACAAAACCAAACTGGGTTGAGTCTAGTGTCTAGAGGTTTACTATATCTCTATTGATCATCTCCATGATAATTCTTTCCATGGCTTTACATATAAGACTAGTGAGACTTATGGGTCTGTAGTTTCCAGGGTCTGTAGATGGCCCACCTTTGTGTAGAGGGATGACTGCTGCCTTTCTCCATTCATGCAGCATGAAGCCTGTTTGGAGGCTATAGTTAAATAGTAATTCCAGAGGCCCTGATAGGTCATGTTTCATGCTATTTAGAAGGCATCCTGGGATATTGTCTGGGCCCATTGATGCAGTGTTCTTGGTCTTACAGAGAGCATTAAGGACCTGTTCCCTAGTGATAGTAGGAGAAGTTATATTTGACTATATTTCCTGAGGGAAGGTTGAGGGGGAGAGAGGAGTAAAGGTGGAGCTGAATTTATCAGCTAGGAGGTTTGCTATATCTTCTGGCTCAGTATAGGTGGCTCCATTTACAACGAGCTCTGCATTCAATTGTGTACTGTCTTTGAGGTTGTAGAAATAGCTAAAGAATGCTATGTGGTTGTCCTTGGCCTGGGAGGCCAAGCTCACCTCAGATTTGGCTTTGGTAGACTTTATTTGTCCTCTGAGTTGTTTGTTTAGTTTAATGTTTAGTTTTTTGTTTCTATCACTCATTCCCTTTATATGCAGTCTGTCATCAAACGGTATCCTGGCTCACTTAAAACAAGGAATTATTGTTAGTATCATCCCATTTCACAAGTAATGAGCTCTCTCATGTTTCAAAAATTGCTGACCTATCTCATCTCCATTTTCTAATGCCCACTTTACTTGTTCCTGCTTGTTTACAGAGCATATGTAAAGGAATGGTGTGTTATGTACACAGCATGGATTCCAAGCTTAAAGCATCTTTGCAACCCTACTGCCCCTAAAATGTATTTATTTAACATTTGTTTACTGGGAAAGTCCAATTTGGAACAAAGTCAATTTTCAACGGAGGCCAGGGGAGAAACGCTACAGATGCATGCCTTTGTAACTTTGTAAAAATCACTTTCAAATTACAACAAATGGTTTTGGGACTGTCTCAGGGATCTCAAATAACTGAAATCCTCTACCTTAACCTCCCTTTATTAACAACACTGGTATTCCTGTTGTGCGACCTAATAGGTTTGCATCATTTACCAGCTACTTAAAGTCTATCCTCTTTATATTCCTCAGTCTGCAGGGTGTCCATCAGGGATATGTCCTTGGTCAACTCTTCTCAGCTTTATAAACTCCTTAATTCTGGGCATCCAGGATTCAAAAACATCTTTTACCTAAGGACTTGGCTCCTTTCATATCTAACCAAACTTCCACAATTATTTCTTTACAATTCTATACAGATCTGAAAACTGCTGGCACCTGGCCATCAGGGGGAAAACAGTCCTCTACTGAATAGACTAAACAAGGGTCATACTTTCCGATGCTCCACTTAGCAACACAAAGTCTACTCATTACTGGCAGTTAAACCTGTCCATCCTGTCAAGTCACTAAAGCCAACAGCTCTGCAGGAGCATCCCTCTATTCAAATTTTATAGCTAAAAAATGGAACACTTTGCCCACTAATGTACCAGCCACAATGTCCTTAGCTCACTTTAAGAAATCTCTAAAAACGCACCTACAAGCTAATTGGATTTGTAACTGTGACTCCCTCAGGCTAGTCTAAGTCCATATCCTTCTTGCTCACCATGGGTAAATACTTCTCCTGCATTTTCAGGCATCAAAGGAGGAAACTCCACTGACATAACAAATTTCAGACTCTCCTCTCTATCCAAAATACTAGAAAAACGTGTACACAATCAAGTTATGCAATATCTTATACAAGAAAACCTCCTCACATCCATGCAACATGGCTTCTGACCAAAGCATAGCACCACCACAGCCTTACTGTCCTTCCTAAATACAATCTCACCAGCCAGGGACAACCACAAACTTATCTCTTGACTCTTATTTGGACCTATCTAAGGCATTTGACACTATCTCTCACCTTCTTCTGTTGGATAAACTACAGAACCTTAACTTATCTACTGACACTGTGGCATGGTTCTCCAGCTACCTCACTGGCAGGCTGCAGTCAGTGAGATGGCACTCTGCACTATCTCATCCACTACCAGTTAAAATGGGGGTTCCCCAAGGATCTGTTCTTAGGCCACTACTCTTCAATATCTTTACAGATCTTCTACATAACTCTTGCTCCCACTCCTCCCTAGTTCAATACGCAGATGACTCCACAGTAATTACCATTGCCAACTCCCCCACTCAGCTCTTATCTGCTACACAGCAATCATTTAACTCAATACAAACCTGGCTCACCAACAACCAGCTCATTCTCAACCCCCAAAAAACTAAACTATTACTCTTCCTTCCAAAGAACGTTAACCACATTAAATCCTCCTTCTCCTTACTATCACTCAATAATATTCCCATTCAAGTAGAGTCCAGCACAAAACTCTTTGGCGTCACCATCGACGACCAACTTAAATTTGACCTACACATAAATAATTGCATTAGGTACACCAACCTCAAATTAGGACTCCTGCACTGTAACAAGAAGTTTCTGACCACCAAAGCCAATCTCTCTCTCTCTCTCATGCCTACCTGCTACCCACTCTAATGTACAGCTTTCAAATTCTAACTAATCTTAACTCCTCTCTTCTGATAAAAATGGAGTCTGCCTACAATAAGGTAGCTAGATTTGCAGCCCAACAACCATATAAATCCCACCACTGCCTCTGTCTAAAATACCTTAACTGGCTAGAACTACCCCTCCTTCTCCTCCTCTCATAGCTTCAGGTCATCCATGCTATCCTATTTTAGCCCTCTTATTGCCCAGTGCTATCACCTCTCATCTCCCACTATTCACCAACCAGATCTCTAAGGAGCTCCACCCAAGACCTACTACAGATCTATAAAACTAAAACCAAATCTGGCTCCAACATATATAGCTACTACCCCTCTATGGCATGGAATAAACTCCCTCATGAAATCAAAACCCTATCTCATCCTAAACAATTTAAAACTGACATCAAAGAGTATCTAAATAGTCACTGGACCTGTCACTGTACTCATCCCCCCCTGATACTATCCAGCCTATCCTACTTCACCCTCCATCTTCCTAGCCTACTTAAAAATAGGACATCTCAACCTAAACTTCTTACCCCTTTATGCTTCATTCAATAAAACTTAAATCTTAACTTTTATTTGACAAATCCTCTCATATAATATTAGATGTCAGGTCTCCCTAACACTTATCTCACAGCCATGGACTGCATTTCTTATTCTCCTTGAACACATAACTGTGAATGTTTCTCTCATTTTCAATTTCTGTACAGTGTATTGTAAACCTATGTCATATACGTGTCATTAATATCTACCTTGCATCATATTTTTACTAATGGGTTATATAATTGTTTAACTAACTATTGTCCTTTTATTAATGGTTTTGTATAATGTGTAACTGACTATTTTTTGTAGCTTTTCTCCCCAGGCCTCCACTGAAAAGGGGCTACTTAGCTCAGTTGGACATACCCAGTTAACAAATGTAAAAAATAATATAAATTAGACTTCTCTTTATCTTGCAAATCTCATACCTTATACCTCTTTCTTCCTCTCAACAGTTTACTACTTCTTCTAAATAGAAATACTTGGCGTATACTTCATATTATTATATTACTATATCAAACTGAATGTATTTTGATTGTACAGTTTAAGGTGTTTCCGCTAGGTACCCATATAGTGTGCCATTTTTCACCCTACTTTTAATTGATGTACAGTTTAAAGTGTTATTATGCTTGTCTTATTTCATATAAACTGTATAGTGTTATTTTTCTATACCTGTGAAATTGTGCTTTATTAATCTATGTTATATGTGAAGCTTTTCTCCCCAGGTCTCCACTGAAAAAGGACTTGTGTCCACATGAACTTTCCCACTAAACAAATGTAAAATAAAATAAAATAAAATAAATAATTCTAGTATCCAACAGGTATATTGATTGTTTCAATGGTGAGCCTACCATCGATGGGGAGACAACAATTAAAATATGTCCTAAAACTCCATAGCAAGCTATCAGCAGTCAGATTACATGTATTCTACAAAATGGACTTCAGGGTAAAGTAAAAGCAGCCTCTGACAGTAACACCTTTTTCCACTCTATCAGGAACTACAGCAGAAATGTTTCATAACAGACCTTTTAGCAGCACACCAGTGTTTATCCAGATGGGAGACTGTAAACTCCATATAGAATAAGGCCACTGCCACCAACACTACAGTTATTCCTTACACAGCAGACCTTTCAGTAAAACACTACTGATATTCTAAATGTAAGCTTCATACAGAAAACAGCCAGAGCAGACAATATACAGTAATTGCAGCTGTTAGACAAATTGCAGAGCAGCAGAGTTTATGCAAAACACTACTTCAGGAAAAAGCCTCAAAGAACATAAACAGACCAGCAGTATTTCAAAATATCTACAAACTTCAGCAGTGTTCCTTCAGAACATAAAAGACATTATCCAGTTAACAGCAATGTACTTCACCATCTCAACAAACTTTCAAGTTTCCAGTGTGACATCACACAACCAAGAAGCAAAAAAAAAAAAAACTGTTTAAAAAGCTGCAGATGACAGAACACATTAATCATAAAGATGTAAAAATGTATGCAATTTTAGCCAAGCCAGACAGTAATTATCAAAAAAGTTTAAATACATCAATTACGGTACATTTTATAAATATGTCAACCAATACTTCTGCAGTAAAAACACCAGTAAATGTTTGGTTTAAAGTTAAAAATTGGGTAAAGCCATCTAAAGAACTGTTCCAGAATGTTCATTTAAATTTAAAAGTTATTAGCTCTGGAATGTTACATCTCTCCAGACACAAAATGGTTAAAACAGAAAAGCATACTGTAACAGACACACTATCTCATAATTTACAGAATGAGTCAACTTCTCTCAGTAATTTTTGTTTACAATCTTTAGACATCAGTGTAAATGCCACAGCCCATGTAATTCAAGATACATATTTAAGTAGTAATACAATTTGAAATACAAATATTCAGAATGTAATAAATCCTGGTTTACATGTAATTCAAGGTAGTTAAGTAGCAATATTGTAAATACAGATATAAACACAGTTAATGTACTTAACACACAAATTTCCTGACCAAACTTAAAGCAAACATTTGCCATGTCTGAGGTTCACATTATTTCAAATACAATTTTTTTCAGAATGTCATAAATTCTAGTTTATTGTTTTCAGCAGCCAGTGTAAATATTGCACTGAAGAGAGATAAGAGGGATCAGAGTGCATATTTTGATCAGTCTAATAAAGTAAACATCAACATAAATGCTATGCAGATTTCAGAGCAAAGTAAAGAAGAAACTGATTCCATAGCTCAAGTCAGTGTGTTGTTACTAGTTCTATAAAAAAGGATTTTCAGCTTATCTATAAAGGGTGTGGGAGTTCAGCACCAAACCAGAATATTTATATGTCATTGTTTAAGGTTGAAAGAAATGACAATATGGCATTGTTTACAGAAAATAAATTGTGGAATAATGTACTGATTAATACAAACAATCAATTTCAATTACAAATAAATTTCTACTCGAGGACACAAATGCAGTTTTGTCAGAATTTAAAGGGTCAAAAATTACAGCAGTTAACAGTTCAAAGAATAACAGCTCTATACTAGGTATGGACATTTCATCAGAATTATATGTGGTTTTAGGCTTCAGTAACAAGATTTTATGGAAAAATAAAAATGCTACAGAATGTACAGTAGTGAATACAAATGACACTTGTAAGAATGTGCAGGCAGTAGTTTGTGCAAATGTACAGAATTTGAAGAATTGGTTATGACAAGAACATGCAGATTTATGACAAAGATAAAATAAATTCCAGTTCAGCTGACACAGTTGAAGTGCTCAGAAAGATTTATTGGGAGTGGTCAGTGAGAAAAAAGGTAATTGTATGCATTTATCATTCTGGACGCATATCTTGTGTAGGGTATACTAGAAATGAAAATCAATTTAATTTGCAGAATAAAGAGTTTACAGCTACAGATTTGGCAAATTTTTTGTGTGTGTTTGTTTAGCAGACATTGTTAAGACCTTTGTATTATGGCAGTAAAGTATTGCAATGTATAAATAATATCTTGATACAGAGACAAAAAAGCATTCACAGACATCAAATAATGTTTGCTTGTTTACAGAATGCAAAATTTAAAGTCAATGCTGCATTTTTAAAGTAACAGTACAGTCAAAAGTTCAGCTCCCATGCAAGAAAAGAATGCATCATAAATATTACTTATCATTAAAGCCACATGTTCAACTCCTATTGTTATAATTGTATAAATTGAAGGCAAGTAAAGTTCCAGAATTAAATCAGTTCAACTCTAGTAATAAGTGTGTATACTATATGAAGAAACTTTGCATACTTGTATAGAGAACATACAAGTAAACTTCCAGATGAAGAAACTTCACATACTTGAATAAAGGACAGACAAGTAAACTTCCAGAATTAGATCAGTTCAACTCTAGTAATAAATTTATCTATGTAAATGGTTTAAGACTGCACATATTTCATGCAGAAATTGCAGTTTACCAAGCACACCAGATCAGATTATAGGCCAGCTCAGTGAGTTGAATTAAATACAGTACTGTATGCCATAAAACAGTATGGTAAATATCAGTTTAATATTCTTAGTGACAGTTTATGCAGTTACACTTATTACTATTTAGCTAAGAAAATTGTAGACCGTAATAATAAATCCTTGCAACACTCAGTAGTACTAAAAAAAATTAAATGACATCAGCTAAAAAATGGCTATATTAAGACAGTGGGTGGAGATTTACATACGGAACAGTATGTTTGGACCTGAGGGTCACAGAGTAAATGCAGAATGTTCAGCAGTTAAGATTAATTTTATAGAGGTGCAGACATGCAAAAATGTTGAAATATTAATAGTGTTAATTACTTTAGTTTCATTTGTGATTATGCCAGGAAAAACAATGCCACTGAGGTTTCAGTTTGATTTAATAATAAAGTTACAGCCTTCCATTTCACTGTAGTACATTATCAGTTCAGTTACAAACTTGCAAAAATTTATTTATTAGTAACATCAGTTTAATTCACTATAGTATATTATCAGTCTGCTTACATATTTAGAAGAATTTATGTTTATTTTATGCAGAAAAATGTAAACAAAGTCAGGGCAACAAGCAAAGCTATCAGTTTATAATTGTTAGAGCTGCAAATTTTATTTTAAAGACCTGATACTGTTTGTTTGTGCTTTCAGAAATAATTTCCAGGTTGATTTTAAATACAGTGAAAAACATCAGTCACCCAGCCTAGCACAAGAGATGGAAAATAGAAGGTTTGGAAGTCCTAAGCAAAAAAAGAGACAGAAAAAGACACTTGGTCCATTAAAATAACCTCCAGAACCTCAACAGTGACTGGGACAATGCAGAGTAAGGCCTCAACTTGGCAAGAGCTATGGTGCACAAGTCAACTATTTACAGAGAATCTGTGCAGAACAGATGTGCATTTATGTAAATTAGAGTTAAAATAAGTAAGCAAGTGTTCTCATGTTTTCAGACAGTTGTATAACAGTACTAGTTTTTGGTTTATGTTTTTTCTATGTTCAGACAATACTGACAGAAAATGTACTAATAGTTTAGTTTCAAGAAAATAACATTTACCAATGTTCAATTATACTTTTATTTGTGTTTAGGTAACACTGGCAAAATGTACTTCTTTAGTATTAGTTAAGTTAGTTTCCAGACTATATATATATATATATATATATATATATATATATATATATATATATATCTGTCAAAGGAAAAAACAACTTCAAAAAGATCAATACACGGCAGGTTCAGGTTAAGGAACTTTAATTCTTGCAGCAAGGAGACAAAAACATGCTAATACAGAGTTTGTCTCACTAGAATCAGGAAGTGTAGCCATTCTTATACATTTCTTACAAGACATCGCCTACTAAGCTGATGTAACAAATCACAAGTTCTTACAATATTATTTCATAGCAACCATTTGTCCATGATTTTCTGCTGACACTATCAAGTTTATGAAAAACTTCCTAAGAAAAACAATGTGGCCTTGGAGACCACCTTTTAGATACAACTTCTCACTATGTGATGTTACCATTCAAGGTACTATGGCTAATTCGAGCACAAAGCAAGTACAGATTATAGTTCATTTCTTCAAACAGTCTTTGTTCAACTGTATCTATCTTTTTCTGCAGCTGTGCATGTTCTCATAACATGAACAGAGCTGATTGTTCAAGTTCAATAACGTTATAGAAAACAGTATTGTTCTATTCATTATTTTCCTGACCTAGCAGATAATCACCTGCTTCTCAGTAAATTTTTAAAAGGCATAAACATGAATTTTGCTGTGCTAGCAAATACTAGGTCAGAGAGCATCTTGCAGTTTCAGAAAGCATCTCTTAGTTTCATACAAAACTAAGCTGTACATAAAATAGAATGAAATATGTTAACCCTTTTAGCTTCTAATAAGCACTAAACACATACATTAATACATATTTTTTCTGACATTTCCCCCCGTTAATACTTTTTATTCTATTTTCAAAAGCATAAACAGTTTGCTTCTTCTCCTAACCTCTTCCGTTCAGAATTTGCAGTTAAGAGAGTCATTCAGTTTAAACTTATGAAAGTGTTTCATTTTTCAACAGTTCTTCAAATTCGGTACTTTGATACAAAGTCTCAGAAACTGACATGTCTATAAAATCTTGAATTAATCTTTTCATGCAGGGAATACCACAACAAACACACACTCCTAATAGGAGTAATCCCACACAAATGGCAATCAGGATGTTCATTAGGATGGTACCCCACCCCCCAAACAAATTCTGGAAAAAATCCATCAGTGGGTTTGGGCCTGGTTTGGTCATGGCTGACACTTGCTGAATTACCTCAAGGTGTTTGTCTATCTCATGCTGGTTGTCAGGAATATATGAACAGCACTCCTCTTTTATTAAAGCGCAAGTACTGCCTTTCACCGCTAGGGTGAAGTCAAGAGCCATGCGGTTTTGAAGCACCACAGTTCTCATAGCGTTCAGTTCATCAGTTACTAATTTGAGAGCATAAAAAGTTGCATTGCTCATTACTTCGAGAAGTTTGGACAGTTTTCTCAGTTCCCGAATCGATTTTACTGCGCCATATGCAGGAGCTATACCTGCCCACAATATAATAGTGTCACTCAAGTCCATGTGTGTCAGTTTATCTTTGTTTTTTACGGAGTTATGGTTTCTCCAGCCTGCTTCGATTCATCCCACTGGATTCTCAGGTTTCTTGATTGAATTTCCAGGTTTCTTGGTGACCTGAAGATGCCACATCACTACAACTGATGCTTTTGGCTACATGTACTACAGACTTTTGAAGTTTACTTTTTTACTTTTCTGATATATGTGTTGATTTCTCTTGTGAGTGGTGTCCTTACTGATTTAAAAGCAGGTAAGAACCAGTATTTATCACATACAGAAATCACTACAGTGATAGCAGATATGAAATATATTTATCTTGAACCCACAAATTTCTTACAAATGATTTCTCCCGGGCCTCTACTGAAAATGGATATATGTCCAGCTAGACAACAAATGTAAAATAAATAAATAATAAAATGGACTCCATAAACCAACTGCTAATAAATAAATAATAAAATAAATAAATAGCAGCTCTGTAATAGAGAACATCAGTCTTTTAGAAAAAATCTTTCAAACAGACAGGCACCTTCCTGTGCAGGATTTGCTGCTTGCTTGCATGTCTACACTAAAAAAAAAAAAGTATTCATCCTGTGTTGTGTTTTTTTTTTAACTTTTATTAGAATTTTTATGATTGTAAAAGTGTCGATGTTGTTTTTTTTTGTTTTTTATGCCATGCCCCATTATGTATGTGTAAAAAAAAAAAAAAAAAAGAAAAAAAAGAAAATGCTAGAACATATTACAACAAATAGTAAGGACAAACAGAGGTGGTGACATAGAAAACCACACTGAAGAAATTAACAACAACAATGGATCACTAAATTACAAGCAGATAGATCCTCCTGGTTTGATGGCTGCACCTCTCTTATTCCTTTACCTTAGGGCCAGGCACTTACACTAAAAAACATGAGTTATATATATATTTTAAATATTAATAATTTTTAAAAAATATTGTTTTTAAATATTATTGTTTTTAAATATTATTGTGTGTAAATACACACCTTTCTATATATTTTATGCATTTTTTCTTCTGGATATTGATATATGTTCTTATGTTAGTGGAGTAATATCTCTTTAAATTGTGATGTCATACTAATTGTCCTAGCATTTAACCAAGCATCAGTTGTAGTGATGTGGTCTGATGAAGCAACATTAAGTTGTGAAAGCACTTACCGTTTGTCTTCTGCAATAAAATACAGTGACTGATTTCCAGTGTGTGTAACTTTGGTGCCTTAATTTACTTTTGCTGTTCTTGGTGACCTCTCTGACATTTCGAATTCTTCCTTGAGGCAAAACTGCAGTGTGTCATATGGCCGGAACCAGGTAACCCAACTGCCGGACCAATTCTCAGGTATCCATTTGCATGCTTTTTTCCCACACACAAAATAACAATCCTCTACTTTAGTATTAATATATACTTACCCTGCATGAAACATTTTTCTATCAATAATAGATAGTTGCTTAAAAAAAACAGGATTATGTTGTACTTCATTAACTGTTTTGTGCATTGATTCAAGAAATGAGTCATAGTTTGTATCACAAATAGAACCTGCATTATTAGCTTTGGTATAACATTTGTAAGAAACAGTCACATTACAATTGCTCCAACCCACCTGAACAGTATCATTTTTGTAAAAACACACAATTCCCTTTTGTGTAACAGGCAGGTAAAATGCTATTTTGTCTTGTGATTTTACAGTTGTAGTATCAAAAATCAAATTTGCCCAGGTCTCATTGACCCCTAGGGGACAGCAGACATTAATAATCCCCCGTATGCTGTTGGTATAGCTGTACAAACCCATTAATTTGAAACATTAAAAGTCTCAGCATACACATGTTTGATCGCTTGGTAAGTGTTAAAGTTTGGATGCCAGTCTATGAGTAATGCATCACGTTTATTCAGTTCAGCTCATGTGGCTGGAAAAAGGAAAGGCCACAGCAAAAAGATTATTGTTATCAATATAGTTAACAGAATGATCATGCAATACTTCTGAGGTTGTTCTGCATTCCTATTTGCTCCATATCTGGTCATTTTGTTCTTGTTGTGTAACAGTAACAAGTTTTTTGTCCAGTTCAAAGTTTTAACCAGTTTACAGTGTGTCAGATGAATCCAGGACGCTCGCTCTGCGATCTTGACTGCAGTGGGTGTTGACAGTAGCACTTGATATGGCCCTTCCCACTTCAGTGACGTCCAATTCTTCTTCTTAATGGTCTTCACGTGCCTGAGACTACTGCTGCTTCCAATGGTCTGGTTTGTTCTTTATCTGAAAAAGAATTTAACTGCAAAAGTTGTTTATTATTTAGAAGTCATCTCATATATTCTGCGAGTGAACTGTCGGCCTCCTGGTCTGCAGGCATGAGAGGTTTCCACTGAGGTATATAATATGCCCTCCCAAATAATTTTTCAAAAGGAGTTAACCCCTTTGCATTTGGAACAGTTCTCATGCTCAACAGTGCCAGAGGCAGGCAGTACACCCAATTTTTTTGTGTCTCACTAATTAACTTCCTAAGTTTACTTTTTAAAACCCCATTATGCCTCTCTACTAGTCCTGCAGATTGTGGATGATATGCACAATGGTTTTTCAAAGAAATTCCAAAATATCAGCTCAACTGTTGTATAGTTTGATTTACAAAGTGTGTGCCATTGTCACTGTAGATCTTTTCCGGTATGCCAAATCTAGGAATAATTTCCCTAACAAGAATTTTTGCAACAGTAGCTGCATCTGGATTTTTGGTCATAAAAGCTTCCACCCATTTGGAAAACATATCTATAATGACAAGACAATACTTCTTATTTTCGCATTTGTTCAGTTCTATGAAATCCATACAGATAGTATGGAACGGATATGGTGGTGCAGGGAAACTCCCTTGCTTAGGCTTCAATGCCCCTTGTGCATGATGCTTATTGCAAACATGACATGCCGCACAAAAATTTTTAGTGTAGTTTATAAATCCATATGTTGTGAACACTCGATTCACTAACTGTACCATCCCCCCTGTTGAGACATGGCACTGCCCATGGCTCAACAAAGCTGCATATCTAAACAAATTAAACGGCAAAATCGGTTTTCCTTCTTTGGAGATGTACAGCCCTTCCTTGAGAATTGCTCCTCGTTTTATCCATTTCTATTTTTCTACTTTCGTAGTAAGTGTCTGCATTGTTTTCAACATTTCTAAATCTAAAATCTCATAAGGTTGTAATTCCTCACTCAAAAGAAATATTTCTGAAGCTGAAGCTGCCTGCTTTGCAGCTGTATCAGCTCTTGCATTACCTTTTGAAATCCTATCCTGTTGCTTGGTATGAGCTACACATTTACAAATAGCTACTTTCTGAGGTAACTGAATAGATTCTAACAAATCTAAAATAAACTGCACATGATTAATCGGTTTGCCAGTAGATGTTATCATTCCTCTATTCTTCCACTCTTGCGCAAAAACATGTACAGTAGGAAAAGCGTACTGGCTATCAGTAAAAATGTTTACACGTTTACCCTTTGCCAAGGTACATGCCCTTGTCAAGGCAATCAACTCTGCTGCTTGTGCAGATAAGTTGTGTGGTAAAGACTTTGCTTCTAAAATCTCAGTATCAGAAACTACTGCATACCCTACTAGGTTCTGCTCTGTAGGACCACTTCTGCATGAGCCATCCACGTAATATGTCACCTCAGCATCATCCAAGGGAACATCCGTTAGATCCTTTCTAGGCAGTGTCTTTTGCTCAATCTCCTGCAGGGAGCTGTGTGGTGTGCCGTCCGCAGGGGTTGGGAGCAAGGTAGACGGATTCAAAGTTGTACATCGTTCAATTATCATATGAGGTTGGCTCAACAGTATAGTCATACAGGAAAGATGTCTAGCAGGAGAAAGATATGCTACATTCTCTTGCAGTAAAATAATCGCGACTGCATGGGACACTCTCAATGTGAGAGGGTGGAACAACACTACTGAGGCTGAAGCCTGTACTGCCATTGCAGCTGCGACTACTGCTTGTACACAGTGGGGCAGGGATCGCGCCACTGGGTAAAGCTGTGATGAATAGTAAGCTACGGGGCATTGTTTTTACCCATGTTGCTGTGTTAACACTGATGTCATATAACCTTGCTTACAATCTACAGTTTGGAAAAAGCGTTTATGATAGTTTGGTAATCCTAAAACTAATGAGGATGCTATCAATTGTTTTAGTTTGCAGAAAGCTGATTCTGCTTCTGGTGTCCATTGTATTAAATCTTGTGCTGCCATAGGCTTCTTGTATATCAAGTTAGTCAGTGGAGCAGACACCAAGGCATAGTTTGGAATCCAACTCTGACAGAAATTAGTCGTACCCAGGAAGGACATCATTTCCTTCTTGGTAGTCGGTTTGGGTGCTTGTAAAATTGCTATTTTCCTATCTTCATCTAATGTTCTGCCTTCTTTGGATATTACATATCCCAGGTATTTAACCTGCTTTTTCCAAAGCTGCAACTTGTTCTTGTTTACTTTATGTCCTTGAGTGGCTAAAAAATGTAATAATGCTATGGTATCTTCTCTGCATTCTTGCTGGGTGGGGGCTGCCAGCAGGATGTCGTCTACATAAAGTAAAATCTGACTGCCTCTCAGTGGGGTAAATCCCACCAAGTTGCTTGCCATCTCTTGTGAGAATATTGTTGGACTTTCACAATATCCCTGTGGTAGTCGCGTGTATGTATACCTTTTCCCCTGAAATGTGAATGCAAACCAATGCTGGCTGTCAGGGTGTATCGGTATCGAAAAGAAAGCATTGCTAATATCTACCACAGAAAAATACTTCTGTTGAGGCTTCAAATCATTCAATAGGATGTGTGGATCTGGCACCATAGATGTTCTAGGTATTACTGCGCCATTTACAGCTTATAAATCTTGGACCATACGCCATTCTCCTTTTGCTTTCCTGACAGGAAATAAGGGTGTGTTACATGGTGAATCGGGAGAATCTACCAGTACTCCTTCCTTAAGAAAAGGTGCTATTATAGGTTTGATTCCTACTTCTGCATCTTTCCTTAAGGGATACTGTCTCTTCTGTGGTCTAAATGCTGATTTTGGCATGATAGTAACTGGTCCTGCTGTATGAATTAGTCCTACATCTGACTTTCCTGTTGACCAGAGAGTTTCTGGTATGCCTCGTAAGGCATTTTCTTCCTCTTCTAGTAAGATTGCTAATCAGCTGTCCTCGCTAGACTGCAAGTGTACAGCTGGGTGTGTCTGTGTTATCCAATTTAACTTCTGCTTCTGTACTCCCTGTTCTGACAGTTCTAACTCCGTCTGTTTTTCCCACTTTGTGACTTTTTCTCCTAGGTCTGCCCATTTTACATTCTTGTCCTTAGTCAAACTAACATGTGGTAATCGATTAGATTTATAAAGTGCAAAGAATTCCTGGGGCAATGAACAGCTAACTACACTGTTCCCTTCTGTGTCCCAGTACAGATTACGTAATACTAATCTGTTTGCATGGTTTCTAAACAGTTCTTGCTCATATTCCTTACAAGGTCCTGGTGTGCTACAATAATACACAGTACAGTGCAACAAATGCTGTTTATCAGTGTCAAAGGAGGGGAACTTACTGATGGCTACGTTCATCAGCTCTTCGGTTACTGCCCCTGGACCAGTCGTAACCAAGTCCTGGCTGTACCAATAAAATGTTTTGCCCTCCGGTTGCACTACAAAAGTATCCATTTGTCGTTGTGATTCCATACCCTGCATAGTTGGAACTACTGCTATGCCAAACATCTGCATAAGATCTCTGCCCAAAAGATTTACTGGGCATTTTGCAGAAACAACAATTTTGCTTTTCTGGGTCATCCCTGAAATGGGGTCAGTTATTGTTACATTATGGGAGAGTGGCTCCCGATACAGCTGTCCATTAGCTGCTTTCACTAATATGTAATCGAGTGATTCTGAATTTTCTGGTAGTTTGGAAGGATGTATCAGGGTCCGCGATGCCCCTGAGTCACACAGAAATTTAACTTCCCTCCCCTCTACCAGAAGTGTAAATTTCGGTTTCGTATCTACTAAGTAGAGCTCCAGGCTCAATAATGCTAAGTCTAAAGTTTCACTTTCTTCACTATCTGCAATTTCTTGCACTTCCTCTATTTCTTCTGTCACATCCTTTACTCCCCCTATCACACTTGCATTTGTCCTTTCTTGGTTATTCCCATCTAGTGATTCTTGACTATCATATAGTCAGTCTTCACCCTCCTTATCTTCTACGGCTACCTTCTTATTTTGCTTGCAGTCCCTTGCTAAATGTCCCTTTTTTCCGCACTTAAAACATTCACCCCTTTTCTTTCTCTCTTCAAACTCCTCTGATCGCTTATCAGATTGTTTGTTTCCCTGGGCATTTTTCTTGCCCTTTTTCCCGGACTGTACTACATAAACTTCTGCTCCATCTTCTACAGAAAATACTTGGGCTTTCTTTTTCTTTTTACTGTTAAAATGCCTTTCCGCATGTCTAGCATATTCAAGTAGTGACTGTAATCTTCTTGTACGATGGTCTACCATGTGCTTTGTAATAAAGCTGCTTATAGGCAAAATACTGCCTTTTAAAAATGCATTCTTTAGCTGCTGCTCGTACGGGGAATCATGTGTTTGGTCTTCAGGTACCTGCATTCCACAATGGTTATTAAAACACTCTAATAATCTAGCATAATATCTGTCAACAGTTTTACCTTCTTGTTGGATGCATTGATTAATGCAAGTCCAGTCTGCCCTAGGCTTCCGTTTCTCAGAGATTTGGTCTGTAAGACCTTTTACTCTGTTATCCAGTTCTGCGTTGCTATGTGGGAGTGGCTTGTGTTCTGCGTCACGGGGATTCCAGTTGCCACTGATCATGTGCCAATCTGGACCTACGATTTGTCTAACTACTTTTTCTACTTCTTTTCCATTTAAATGATAACTTAACCTCATGCCCTGTAAGTCTTCTAAGAATTTTCTAAAATTAACTTTTGGATGGGGAATTCCCTCTGTGGCTTTCCAGATGTCTTCCGGTGTCCATGGTCTATATACCATGAGAGTCAGGTCCTGCCCTTCCTGTCCTGCCTGAGGATTTGGTACTTCTATGAGCGGACATATCTCTTCTTCACTCATAGCTTGTGAATTTTTGTTCATTTGATATAACTCAATATCCCCTCTTAAGTTATGTGTTCGAGACCTAGTCTCGACGGGATCTCTGACAAACGGTCTTGGCTTCGCGGGAACAGCCGGGTATAGTGGAGGTGGACCAGCTTGTCCACTTGCTTCATATTCTGGTAAGGGAAGCGGAGGGGGCAGAGGGGCTGATGCTATTACCAAATTATTGTCCTCTTTATCTAGAAACAATGCTTTCGAATTATTACTCTTTTGTTCCCTAAGATTTGCTTCCTCAATCCACCTGTGTGCCTGAGGAATGCCTAATTGACGTTGCTTTTTTACCTGACCTTTTGCGTCAGTTTTAAGCTGTTTGACAAGTTTAATAAGTGAGGATTTTTCTAATTTGCCATCAAATTCATATTTATTAACCCATTTTGTATAGTACCTAACATTGTCGGCACGCTGTAATTGCATATATTTTGCACCTTCAGTTAACGGCGGATCTTGGGATCTTTTTGTGCACTTATTTCCCATATCATTCTAACTGTTAAAATGTTATGTAACCCTTCTTATTTTTATGTGGTACCTAGATTTCTCTTTTTCACAGTTTATCTAGAATAACTGCCTACCTATTCTGTTTCCCTGATCTATGACAAGATTGCAATCTTCCTGTCCCTGACTTGAACACAAACAAATCTCCTGACAGACAAAGCAAATCAAGTCCCTGATCTAAAACAGGAAAAAGGTAAATTCCTCCCTACTTGAGCCTCCATGATTAATCGTCTGTTTCGAGAAAAAAACGTTAACTCGTCCTCCAGTCGCAGATCAGAACAGTGGCTGGCCTCTTTTGAACGACAATTCAGTCGGAGGTCTTTCAGAGCAGAAGAACCGATGTGGTTTCTTCTCTGTATGGTTTCATGCCACATGGCCCATCTGACCTGAGGCGAAATGAGAGTTTCCGGTCCAAAGGACCAATCTGTCAAAGGAAAAAACAACTTCAAAAAGATCAATACACAGCAGGTTCAGGTTAAGGCACTTTAATTCTTGCAACAAGGAGACAAAAACATGCTAATACAGAGTTTGTCTGACTAGAATCAGGAAGTGTAGCCATTCTTATACATTTCTTACAAGACATTGCCTACTAAGCTGACGTAACAAATCACAACTTCTTACAATATTATTTCATAGCAGCTGTTTGTCCATGATTTTCTGGTGACACTATCAAGTTTATGAAAAACTTCCTAAGAAAAACAACGTGGCCTTGGAGACCACCGGTTAGATACAACTTCTCACTATGTGATGTTACCATTCAAGGTACTATGGCTAATTCGAGCACAAAGCAAGTACAGATTATAGTTGATTTCTCCAAGCAGTCTTTGTTCAACTGTATCTATCTTTTTCTGCAGCTGTGCATGTTCTCATAACATGAACAGAGCTGATTGTTCAAGTTCAATAACGTTATAGAAAACAGTATTGTTCTATTCATTATTTTCCTGACCTAGCAGATAATCACCTGCTTCTCAGTAAATTTTTAAAAGGCATAAACATGAATTTTGCTGTGCTAGCAAATACTAGGTCAGAGAGCATCTTGCAGTTTCAGAAAGCATCTCTTAGTTTCATACAAAACTAAGCTGTACATAAAATAGAATGAAATGTGTTAACCCTTTTAGCTTCTAATAAGCACTAAACACATACATTAATACATATATATATATATATATATATATATATATATATATATATATATATATATATACATTTTAAATTTTCAGTGTAAATATGTATCACTTTAATGTAAATTTCAGCCAGGGTTCGGAATATAACATTCATACTCAGTTATGCATTCAATACAGTACATTTCAGTCAAATTTCAGAAAATAACTTTAAATTTCAGTCACGTTTCAGAATATAACACTCATACTCAGTTATGAGTTCAGTACAGTACATTTCAGTCAGATTTCACAATATAACATTCATACTCAGTTACTACATGCAATTACATCACACTCCACATGATTCAGTCATTAGTTTAAGGGTAAAGTGACAGGATTATTTGTAAACAGTATTACTACATCACATTATTTGGTCTTTACTTTTAAGGGTAAAGTGACAAAATTATTTGTAAAAGACATATTAAAATAAGTCATCTAAATAGGTAGTGATAGTTATTTAATATATTCAAGGCATAACTGGGCAGGCTTAACTTGTTAATTAATTTACAGATTACAGTCCACTTTATATAATTATTGTACATTACACAGAACGTTAAGAGGATACTGACAGAGTATGCAAAGGTATAGGTCTGCAATAATGCATAGGTTTTAGTAAACTATTATAATTTATAAATATTTACCGGATATTTGAAACACAAATTAAGAAGGCAAACATCTATTACAGCACATAGAAATTAAAAATATAAATAGAACTATTAACAAATATTGCTGAAAATGTACACACAAGTTAATATAGTATAAGATAATTATGCTTCAAGACCATTTATAAAGGTATCCCTGTAGTGCCAGTTTCAGTTAGTCTTCAGAAAATAGCCATTATGCTTGATAGGCTATAGAATAAGAAAGAAAATGGACTAAACAGTACAATGTTTGAGGATTTAAATCTGTGGACAACAGAGAATAGTTTTATTTGCTATAAGAGAGAGACATCTTGGTATAATAAGGCACCAGTCCATAAGGTAAAAAAAAAAAAATAGGCAAAAGACAATGTAATTTTACCATTACAGCATACAGAGATAGGAAAGAAAAATACACAGGATAAGCAGTTCATATCACATCACATCTATCAAACTTAACTGAAGATGCACAGAGACAGGTTAAGAATGTGTATGGCATTTTCTTCATGCCGTTTCTGGAACAGCATGGTTAAAAGAATTAGCTGGCCTAATTAGTTTTAATAAACAGAATTAAAAGACACTCATTTTCAGAATAATGTGCAGGTTTTAGACACATCATACATACATCACAACTTAGACATAAAGACTCTAAAAATTATGGATCTAGGTAATGGGGTAACCAATGTAGCAGGTGTATTTCCTGCATATGGAGCTGTTAAAGCTATTAGGAAATTACGTACATTAGCCAAGATGCTGACGGTATTAGCTAATAGTACCTTTGTGACCATAAAGGACATCAATATCTATCAGAACACATCTGTAGATTATGGCTGAGGTGGCATTAAGCCTGCATATTCAAACTAGATTACAGTAGTTAGTAATATAGATATGCAGTAACTACAAATAAGGTCCCTGTAAACTTTCTTCAGGGACCTCGGGGGGGGGAGGCTGTTAGACTGGGGGGTTTAACTTTATTCATATTGAGTTCACTATAGTACATTAAGGTAGAATAATATGCCTGAAAATATAATGTCAGACTTGTGCTTTCATATATGCATTCAGTTTCAGGGAAAGACAGTTCAGCAGAAAGGAAAAGATAATCTTGTTGGCTAAGCATGAGATGTGCATAAATAACAGTTCTCAAGGAAAAGCTACAGAATGTTCCTTTCTCAAAGGAAAGATATGTGTATTTGCAATGGAATGCTAGATAAATAGTAGACAAGCAACATGGGGAACATGCAAAACAGAGCTTGAAAACTAAGGCTAAAAGGCATGCAGAACACTACAGGATTTTGGTATCATTAGGAAATGCTTCAGACACTGTCAGTTAAGTTAGTTTTTAGATTGACATGCAAAAGGTTTTTGCAGTACAGACACTTGAGCCTGAGTACTGAAGTCAGATCAAATATCCAACATTATTGATTATTCAGAAGAATCAGAATATACGGGCAGAAACTTTGGATATATGTATCAGCACTGTTACATCCAGCATTCCAGAATTTTTACAGACTGTTATTGTTTATCAGCACTGTTACTGGAGATAGTATTCGGATACTGTTAACATCTAATAAGGCATTTTTAATGGAACTACAGGGTGTGCAGAATTCATTCTGAAAAGTACAGAAAGACTTGGCCCATAAAGGAAAGACTGGTACCTGTTCAACACAAATGTGAGTAATTAACACATAAAGACATTCATTCCAGTCTCATTTCAGTTTCCAGTTAATTCCAGTATACTATAGTCTTATCAATTCTTTTACTGATATACTGTCCAATAAATTCAGCTCAAACTTTACCACAGTTTCTTCCCCCTCTGTATATCCCACAAGTTATATGTGAGGCCGGCCACTCTGGTGGCATAGAAGGATAAAGCCTGATCAATCCATGGGCAACTAATGGACAGGTAGGGAGGGATGAGTGTGCTCATCCTAGTGGGAGAGCCCTATTCAATGATGTTACCTGTAGGGAGGCATGATTCAAAGAGAACAGCTGCCTCAGATATAGTCAACAAGTGTGGGGGGGTGGGGAAAGGTAGTGGTTAGGGCTCCAAATGTAAACACAGACAGCTGAGAACCCAGGACACACTTAGAATCCAAGACTGGCCCAAGCATTACCAGCGTAGTCCACATGGGTTGAGGGATGGCTGGCAGATGTGGTGTAGAGGCTGGGCCAATACAATAAGTTCCAAAAGGGACAAAGAATGTATGTCTGAAAAAGACACTTCCAGCTATCACATAAGACCAGATCCTGAAAGAGCTAACAAAAGCTAAAAATACTGCATCACTGGTATCTTAAATAGCATGAAGCATGATTTATCCTCCCTCCCCAACAATGCTGTTCAGCTTCCATTCAGGTTTTGTACCAAGTGAATGGAAAATAGCTGCAGTCATTCTCCATCATAAGGGAGGATCTTCCACAGACCCAGGCAATTACAGACTGAAAAATCTAACCAACGTCATATTCAAAGCCATGGAAAAACTAATTATGGAACTAATCAATAAGGAAATAGAAAACCTCCAAACACTGGATCAATCTCAGTTTGGATTCATCAAAAGCAGGTCAAACTTACTCAATGTGGTGGGCTTCTTTAAAAAGGTCACCAAAGCAAAAAGTAAAATGGTACGCACAGCATACTTCAACCTGGCCAAGACTTTTGATACAATCCCCCACTCAGACATAGTAGAAAAGCTAAATAAATTGAGAATTAATTGAGGTTCAGTGTTGGGACCCCTCTTGTTTGGCATCTGCAAGCCAGGAACATTTATTGAATCCTCAAATGATTTAGCCATCCTGCATGAAGGTTTGTGTCACTCGTCCTATGTTATGATTCGAGACAAACAGGCTGGTTAGTTCATTTATATGCGTTATGGTATAGAAATACATCAAGATGGATATTGGCAACATAAATTATAAAGGAACTGATTAGCTGACAGACCATTCCTTGCATGCATGCTTACATCTCAACAACTCTCTATAAAATGGCAGCCTGAATCATATGTGCTCAGTATTTATATGCATGTGCAAGCCCATGGAAACCTTCTTAAAGGTATACATACATACTGATGTACATGCTCCATCTTTAGTGAATTGTCCACAATAAAATAACATCTGAAAAAGACATGCAGTTATACAAACACTGAGAAATAAACACAATGTTTACATCCAAGTTGCTGTGTCTCTGGAACATGGTCTGGAAATGCAACCTGCTCTAGTGATATAGCAATTAGGACTGGGTTTAGCAACAGGGACAGTCATTGGTGAACAATCAATTTTAGGAGTTTCAGGAATCTTCTCAGGAACAGGAATATTTGCTGGAATGTCCTCTGGAACTGGAACACTGGATAACTCAATCTGAGATCTATAGTCTTTTTCAAAGGCAAGATGCTGCAATACAAGCTCAGACACTGGTACTAAATGTTTCTGCTTCCTCCTAAATTCTACTCCTTGTGATTTTACAATGTACGATTTCAGCTCTGGACATACACTTTCCACAACTTCAAGCTGATCAAAACCTTTGAATGTCTGCATCCTCACAATCTGCCCTTCTCTTAATGGATTGAGCGAGCGGTTTGCTGGACTTATCATAATAGGACTTCTGGGACAAACACCTTTTCATGAGTTGAGCTCTCACTGCCTTTTTGTTCTTAGCACAGGGAACCAACAGATTGCTATTGATTGGTAACGTGGTTCTGGTTTGTCTTGATAAAACCCTTTGTGCAGGTAAAGCAAGATGTTTATCATGAGGAATATTTCTAAGATTCAGGAAAACATTGCTATTGTCTCATTTTGACTTCTCTAATAACTGTTTCGCACTTTGAACTGCACGTTCTAACAAACCATTTGACGGTGGACACTCCAGGCTACTCATAATATGAATAAAGTCCCACTCTTTAGTAAATCTCTTGAACTGCTGTCTTGTAAACTGTGTACCATTTTCAGAAAAATTTTTGTGCAGACTACCAAGGACTGCAAAATGATGCTTCAACTTAGTAATGACAGTACTGGATGCTAGATTAGGAAGTAGGTCAATCTTGGACCAATTTGAATAAGAGTCTACTAACACCAAGTAATGCTGACTATTCCATTCAAAAATGTCTATAGCTACTGTCAACTAAGGTAGTTCAGGAATCTGGTATGGCTGAAGTGATTCTGTTGAAGTGACTTAGTACTATTACATACAGAACAAGATGAAAGTACTCTCTCAATATCCTTTGACATAGCAGGCCAAAATACTAGACCTCTCGCCCTTCTTTTGGTAGAATTAATTCCTGGGTAGCCACAATGCAAAATAGTGATATATTCTTGTTGTAAGGATTTTGGAACAATCACTTTTGAACCTTTCATGATAATACCATTGTCAAAAAAATCTTATCTCTGTAAGGAAAATATGGTGGCAGGTCATGAGATAAACAATATTGCTTTGACGGACATCCTAGACAAATAAAGTCGTTGAGCTTCTGAAGAATTGGATCTGAGGTTGTGTGTCAAGACATGTGGAAGAAAAATTTCTCACTTCCACGACTTCAAAATCAAGTTTCTCATTTTCATGTGACAATGGTATTTCTGGGCAATCTGGACAGAGTATCAGCAAGATAAAGAAGTTTGCCTTTTGTGTAGACAAGATTTAAATTATATTTTTGCAATTTCAACATCATGGCTTGCACTCTGGCTAGAGCTGTATGCATAGGTTTTTCTGAAATAGTGACTAGAGATTGGTGACCTGTTTTAATCTGATTAGTAGGCAGACCATAAATATAATCAAGGAACTTCGAACCTGCAAACATAAGTGTCAAGAGTTCTTTCTCTATGTGGGCGTACTGCATCTTGATTTGGGTTAGAGTTCTAGACACATAGGCTACTTTCTGCCCTCTTAAAGAATGAATGCACCAAGACCAAATTTCAAAGCATAACAAGAAAGAGTTATTGGTTTGTGAACATCATAGTATCTGAGAGTTGGTGGACAGGCAATTCTCTGTTTCAGGACATCAAACACATGTTGGTGTTGCTCTAACCAGGACCAGGATACATCTTTGCGTGTCAGCTCTCTGAGCGGTGCTGAATGTTGGCTCATGTCTGGAATGAATTACTTAGGTAGTTAACCATGCCAAGAAAACACTGTAGGGCTTGAACATTGCCTAGATCTGGGATCTCAAGAATTGCTGTCTGCTTGGAAGGATCTGGTCATAAGCCTGAACTGGTAAACAAATGACCAACATAAGCCTGAACTGGTAAACAAATGACCAACATAAGTAACTTCTCGTAGCCTGAACCTGCACTCCTGAGGATTCAGTTTGAGATTCACGTTGCATGCTCTTTCCAGAACTTTCACAAGGTTTCTGTCATACTAGGATTCACCATTACCTCCTATTAGAATATCTCATCTACTAGAATAGCACACAGCTCTCCAGAAAAAAATGTGTTCCATCACATGCTGGAAGACTTCACTGGCAGAATTTATCCCAAATGGCATTCTTGAAAATCTGTACCTGCCAAAAGGAGTACTGAAAGTGGTTAGCAATGAAGATTTTCAGTCAAGCAAAATTTGCCAAAATTAACTCTTTGCATCAAAAACAGAAAAAAAGCAGTGGCATTTGGCATAACAGCAGCGACTTCTTTGACTGTACGCATTGGATGATGAGGTCTTTTCAGTGCGTTGTTCAAATCTCTTGGATCAATACATATTCTGATATCATCTGAGCTTTTCTTATGAGCTACAACCATGGAAGATACCCATTCAGATGGTTCGCAGCTGAACAAATCACACCTTGCTGCACCATTTTATCTAGCTGAGCTTCGACTCTGTCCTGCATAGCTATTGGAACTTTCCATACTGGCCTGATAACTGGGCTGACCTCAGGGCCTAACTTCATACAGTACATAAATGAGAGTTTGCCTAAGTTGTCATTGAAAAGATCAGCATAGGTAGAAAAAATAGATAGGGCGAAGTTAAAACAGTGGTCTTTCAAGCTTACATGGTGGACTTCCTTATTAAATGAAATAACCCCATTTTCAAACTGTCTCTGAGGCCTAATAATGACTGTACATGTGTTTTGACAACGTAAAATTGCAAGTCATAGCTGTTCCCAGCAGAGTAACATGAAAGCACTACTGAACCTTCACTTTGAATTTCTTCACCATCAGAAGCAACAAGCTTTGCACATTTTGCCGAATCAAGCTTCTCATCAGCACATACTCTAGCGAATGTTTCTCCTGACATAACATTGCATTTTGAACCTGTGTCAACTTTGAGCTCTGTGGATTTTCCATTGATCCAAAAAGTACAAAATACTTCATTGTTTGCCCATAAATCTACTGCATTGACTGTTTCATTAAGCACAGATACACCACCAACATAAAATGTAGGGTCACAGCTTTCTAATCGATCAACTTGTCTCTTCAAATGTTCTATTTTAATAAAAGAATGTTCCTCTTTTGATTTACAAAATCTTTTGAAATTATTCCACTTTTTACATCTGTGGCATTGCTGACCAAAAGCTAAGCACTTTTCTCTTTTAGACACATGATTACCACCACAATTACAATAGCTGACTATGAAGCTAGGTGAGGGGACATGCTTTGAGTTTGTTGACTCACCTTTGTGCTTTACTGAGATTGTGCATGCTGTGGAATTTGCTAGAAAGGTACAGGGTTTACCAGGGACTGTTACAGGACTCACAGTTGCTGCCATGTACTTGGGCCTGTTTCTTTTAACCACATGCTACATATTATCAACATTAGCACTAGAAGATATTGGAAACGTGCATTTCTCATTTGTAAGCATATTTGTGTTCTTTTCTGAAGGCTCAAATATCTGACAAATCTCAATGTCCTTATTCAAAGTTAAATCACTGTCATGAAGCAAAATCTTTCTCACAGCATCATCTTTAATACCACACATATATGTCTCTTATCAACTCCTCCCTTAAATCACCAAATCTGCACATTTTAGCTTTGTTTCTCAAGTCAGTCATATATGCTGCAAAAGTTTAACCAGACTTTTGATCCCTTGTGTAAAATAAGTCCTTTCTATTGTAATATTTGTTTGGAGGTTACACATTTTTCTAAATTTACATTTTAAGCACTCAGGGTCTTCCTTTGTTTCAGCCGGTACCACTATATAATGATTTCCCCCTCTCCTGCAAACACAGCAGGTGCATACACAAAGGAAAGCACTCTATGGCTTCTGAACCAGCGAAATTAAGCACAAAAAACGCCTTTGTACATGCATCTTTATCAGAAAATGCAGCTTATATGAAAATATTGTACTCTTACTCAAACACTCTCCAGTTCTCTGCAACATTATTATCAAATACAAGTGCAACTGGTCTGCGAAAGCCTGCTGCCATGCCAACAAATTATAGTAAAACACTATGCAATCCTGGCCCACTTGTAATTATGTACAGACATGCACACACACCAGGTACTTGTAATAACATTCAAAAGCACAATAAATGGTTTGAAATACTGTACTTTGTGAAGTATGCTCTGAAAATGGCTGTATTGTGCAAAATAATTGCACTGTAATACTAAACAAACTTGCGAACACTCTGTATACTTCGGATATCTGGAATAGCTTTAATTAATGAAAAAAGCATCACATAGCAAAAAAATTGGTAATTTTCATTATTTTATACATTTTATGCGATTAGGACATTATTGCAACCATTTTCACAACTATTTTGAATATTTTTTTATCAATTTGTCACCGTTTCAGACATTTTGTTTCACTAGAAATTCGTTTTGAGCATTCTGAGTGCTTTGTTTTATATTCTTCAAGTACAAAATAATTTAAGCAAGTTTTAGTACCTGGAATTCATTTCTGTCCTGTTCTGTGACTTGTACGTGCATTAGGGATGATCCATTCCTCTATATTCCTCCAACATTAACTGAGTGCCTCTTGGTCTTGATTCTGGATCCCATTCTGATACCATGTGGCTAGTCCTATGTTATGATTCAAGACAAACAGGCAGGGTAGTTTGTTTATATGCTTTATTATATAGAAACACATCAGGATGGATAGTAGCAACATAAAGTATAAACAATCTGATTAACTGACAGACCAGATCTCTACAAAACAGCAGTCTGGCTCACACGTGCTCAGTATTTATTCACATGTGCAAGCCCACAGAAAGCTTCTTAAAGGTATACATACATACTGCTCTACAGTTTGGAATAAACAGAATAATGGACTGAAACTAAACAACAAAAATTGCATTCTTTTGGCATCTACCCCAGGAACCACCACTGTCAATATGCCCTCTTTCTCTCCACAAAATTTCCACCCAGCAGACCAGCAGAAGTCCTCATAGTAAACTGCAAATCGAATAAATACAAAACGATAGCCATTGCCATCATCTACGTATCTCCAGGAAACAACATCCCTACCCTTGAACACTTTCTCTCCTGGATCTCACAAACTACCTCTTATGAAACTGTCATACTGGGCAATATTAAGACTCTTTCCTCTGACTCTCCATATGCCAGCATTAACCTCTGTGACTTCACCCAGCTAATCAATACCCACACTCACCTAAATAAGCACACTAATACTAGCACTACACTCAACTGGGTCCCCACATCCAACTCCCACCTCTACCACAACCCCTCCACACTCCTTGACTCCCTAAGTGACCACCTCCCGACCTATATCCATATCCAAAGACACTCCCCTACATTATCCAAATCCCATCAATGCAAAGATTGTTGCAAACTTTTCAACAACTTCAACACTGACACCTTTAATAATATACTCTCTTCAATTAACTGTTCTTGCCTCCATAAACTCTCCCTAGAAGCAGCAATTCTAAAATTCAATAGCATCTTTCTTAACACCCAAATCTTCCTAACCCCCCTCAGGAAAATTAGAATTAAATCCAGCTTTGCTCCTTGGCTTACTCAAAACACTCATACCATCCTGTACAACAGGGATATCATCTGGAAAAACTGGCAAAAAACAAATCCCCTTCAAATCTTGAATACTACAGAGAACTACGTAACCTGATTAATAAAAACGTTAACAGTCACAAAAAAAAAGCTTTTATGTAAAGCCACAAACAAAACCCCACTCTAGCCCCGCAAAATTCTGGAATAAGGTCAAGAAGCTGCTACACCCAGGTAAGCCCTCTGCACTTAACCCCCCCCCGTAATATCTCTGCTTTAGACACTACTACACTTCTTAACTCATTCTTCATTGATTCCATTCAGAAATTAATTAAAAGAGACACAAGTACCTACCCCTCTACTTATCCCCTTTATCCTCCCATAAACCTACTTCTCTCTTAAACCTGTCTCCCCTACTTATATCAGATCACTTCTCAGAAAACTGAAAACATGCTCCCCTTCACCAATACCTTACCTCCTATTTTCTTTAAGCTATTAGCAAAAAGCATTGCATATCCCGTCTCCACACTAATCAATAGCTCCATCCATGAAAATATAGTTCCTGATATCTGAAAGAAATTCTATGTTATTCCCCTTCATAAAGAAGGAAACTCCACTGACCCCTCTAATTTCAGACCTATTACTACTCTATCTCCCCTATCAAAAATTCCTGAACAATGCATTCATAAACAGCCCCTTGCATATCTACTACAAGAAAATCGCCTTACCCAAACCCAACATGGCTTTCTTCCCAGCCACAGTACATCCACTGCACTAATAGCTTTTACTCAGACTATCTCTAGATCTAGAGACAACAATAAATTAGCATTATATCTATTCCTTGACCTCTCAAAGGCCTTTGACACTGTCCTCCACAACCTACTTCTGTCCAAACTCTCTTTTCTTAATCTCTACAACTGTGCTCTTTGCTGGTTTTCTAGCTACCTCTCCAACAGATTTCAGTCTGTAAGATGGCTCTCTGCAAACTCCCCTTTCCTCCAAGTCCAAACTGAGGTTGCCCAAGGCTCCATCCTTAGACCCCTACTACTTAACATTTTCACAACCTCTTTCTCTCCTGTCCTCACTCATCTTTAATATAATACGCCGATGACTCTACAATAATTTCTACCTGTAGATCAGAGTGTGTGTTGTACCTTTAAGAGTCATTCTAGTCAGTGAGCACATGCATATAAGTACTGAGCATGTGTAAGCAAGAGTGCCATTTTGAATGAGCAGCCAGCTGAAAGTGTGCATGTGTGTAGTAGTCAGTCAGTTAGCTCATTTAAGTTTAATGTTTCAGTCATCCATCCTGATATGTTTGTGTGTAATAAACTACTTAGATGAACATCCAGCCTCATCATCTTACTGGATACACAAGAAGAGCGACATGGTGTCAGAAGTGGCATGTCTAAAATGATGTAGTGCCAGAAAGGGGTCTGAAGCAAAACTTCTTCAAGACCATGAGGCTGAGGCACGCAGTTGCAGTAAAAGGAATATACAGGAGTGAATCATCCCTGTTCAAACTACTCGCAAACAGGTCAGAAAGACAAATCCAGATATAAAACTTGTTTAAATGTTTTTTTTACTCAACAAATATAAAATGGAGCATTCAAAACATTCAAAACAACTTTCTAATTAAACAAAATGTTCAAAATTATGATATATTGATAAATAAATACTTGAAATGCTTACAAAAGTGCATGAAATAAATTCTGAATCACATAAAATGTATAAAAAGGGAAAACAACCATATTTTTATGTGCGTCTTTTGTATTAACTACGGCTATTCAAGATATCTGAGGTGTGCAAAATGTTTGTAAGTTTGTGCATTACTACAGTACAGTTACTTTGCAAAATACAGTAATTTCGAAGAGATTGTGGTGCAGTTGAATCTTTTTCCTTATACCTAGTGTGTGTGCGTGTGTGTGTATGTATATATATATATATATATATATATATATATATATATATATATATATATATATATGGGAACACTTCACATAATCGAATTACTGAAATCTCGAATTTCATATGGTCGAGACCATATGATCGAGATTTCAGTAAATCGAATATGTGTAGTGTTTAAAAATAAAAGTTTACTTACCTTAATACATTGCGTGCACACAGAGGCAAGGATTCTTGTATGCTCTGTGTGTACGTAATGTTTTATTTTTTTTTGCGGTGTTGACAGGAAGTGAGAAATCTCCTGTTTTGCGCTTCCGCATACAGTGCAAGACGGGAGATTTCCCATTTCCCCACTGTAGCGCGATCTTGGAGTTGGTATATTTAAGTAGGGGGGGTGTGGGGGGCACAGCCCCCCACATGGGGGGTGCAGGAGGGTGAATCCCCCCTGCAAAAGCGAAGTTTGTCTTTTTTTTTTTTGGTTTCATTTCAGAAGTTCGAGTTTACGAAACTCGATCTTTTGGTTTCAGTTATTTGCAGTTCGAGATTTTGTAAATTCGAGCTTCTGACGTGAATCCATATATATATATATATATATATATATATATATATATATATATATATATATATGTGTGTGTGTGTGTGTGTGTGTGTTTATGTGTGCATTTGAACATAATTACAACAGCATTTTTTGGCATGGCAGAAGGATCTTGCAGACCTGGTCCACTTGTATTTGATAATAATGTTGCTGAAAACTGAAGTGTTTGAGCAAGACTACCATATTTTTATTCAGGCTGATTTTTCTGGCAAAGACACACATACAAAGGGATTTATTCTACTTAATTTAGCTGGTTTTGAAGCTATTGAAAGAGAATGTTCATTTTTGTATGCCCCACTTGCATGTGTAGGGGAGGGGGAAGACCACCATATTGCGGTACCAGCTGAAACGCAGGAAGACCCTGAGTGCTTAAAATGTAAATTTAGAGAAATGTGTAACCCCCAAATGAATATTACAATGAAAAGGCACATATTTTACACAAGGGATCAAAAGCCTGGTGAAACTTTTGTAGCATATATAACTGACTTGAGAAACAAGGCAAAAATGTGCAGATTTGGTGATTTAAGAGATGAGTTGATAAAAGACAGGGTTTTGTGTGGTATTAAATATGATGCAGTGAGAAAGATTTTGCTTCAAGACAATAATTTAACTTTGAATAAGGCCATAGAGATTTATTAAATATATTAAATTTTATATATATATATATATATATATATATATATATATATATATATATATATATCTTAAAAAAAGTTCTAAGCTTGTTTCCCACCTTTCCTGTAACTACTAGTCTAGTCCAGATACAGATTTGCTGTATCCAGGACTGTTCACAAGCTTCTGAGCCCCCCCCAAGCCTTTTTCTTTTGGAAGGAAGCCTTCTAGTTTATCAGTGGAAGTGGTAAGCACTAGGTAGCCTATTTACCACAAGAGGAGTGGTTTCTGGTCCAGAAATTGTAGTTTAGTGGCCGTTTGGGCAGTTTTTCCACCCCTTCAACTTTCTGGTTTAAATGCCTGCATTTGCTCCTGTTTCCCACCTTTCCTGTAATTAGTATAGTCCTGATACAGATTTGCTGTATCCAGGACTGTTTGTAAGATTCTGAGCCTCCCAAGCCTTTCTGTGTTGGAGAGCAGTCTTGTAGCTTATCAGTGGGAGTGGTAAGCACTAGGTAGCCTATCTACCGCAAGAGGAGTGGTTTCTGGCTCAGAAATTGTACTTTGTTGAACGTTTGGGCAGTTTTTCCATCCTTTTCAACTTCCTGGTTTAAAAGCCCATGGTTGCACGGATTTGCACTTGTTTAAGCTCTGCTCAGTGGCATCAAGCTGAGGTAAACTCTTACTGGTGTTAGAAAGTCTGTTCTTCAGTTTTTCCCTTAGGTCTTGCTAGTTCTTTCTCTCTTGCACTTCAAATAGCCTAATTGCTTTGCACTTCAACAGGTTTTTGTAGCAATTATTATAGCACACCAAACAGCCATCAGCACTAATCATTCTTCACGGAAATAGCTCCAGTACTTAGTAGTTATGACCACCCCTCCTGGCATGATTAAAGGGCAGTTCCCTGTGCTTTCTCCTATTAACCTGGTGCACTTGGGCATTCTGAAGCAGAGTAGCAACTGCCTCATGTACACAAACAACCCTCTCCTCTTACCTCCCAACACTCAGACTTGTGAGAGATGCACTTATATCACCAAACTGGAAACTATGCACTCACCAGCCAAGACCAGTCTAGCTGGTCAAAAGGAGAAGGTCAACACCTGCTCCTCACCACATGGAACACATAGCTCTCCAGAACACCCACTATCACAGCTCTCACATAAAAACACAAACCACACACCCACCTTCACAGAGGTACTCAATAGAAATTTACCCAAACAGCAGAGACCTCCAAGACAGAAATGCACTTGACACCGCAACACAGCACAAACCACAGGACACATAGCTTACCTCCACAGTGTGCCCCTCAACCTAAGCCCCTAAAGCTAAACACCTTGCCCAGTACACTAATAGGTGACTCAATAGTGAGGTACACTGATGTCCCACTCACTAGGTTGAATAAGGAGAAGTTAATAGTCAGCTGTCTATCAGCTGCCAGAATCTGACACATAACACATGCACTCAGGTCACTCCACAACAAGTACAAGTATGATTCTGTCACTGTCCATGTTGGTGTGAATGACCTGAGACGCACCTCCCTGAACTACATGAAAAGAGACATGGAGGAGCTCTCAGATTATGTGGCCCAGGCAGATATTACACTAGCCCTGAGCATTATCCTACCATCATCCAGAATGATACCGCAATACAAACAAAAAATGATTGACTTCAACAATTGGCTAAGTTTCTGGTGTCATTCTAAGGGAATCCAGTATTTGTCTGCTTGAGATGACATGATTGACAGACCTTGATGCTTTGCCAAGAGATGGCCTGCATCTGTCACCCCTGGGTTTCTGGGTACTGGCTAAGGCACTTGCCACCCCTATCATGCCTTTTTTAGGTGGTGTTCCAAAATCCAAATTACCACTGTAACAGCTATAAATAAATGCAATCTGAGGGTCTTGCTGCTCAATGCTAGAAGTCTAAATATTAAGATGCACTCACCCGAAGCACTCCTTAAAATGGAGAACATCAACATTTGTGCTGTAACACAGACCTGGTTTAAAGCGGCAGAAAGCACCCCTGCACTTCCAGGCTATAACTCATTCCACACCTTTTGGCCCCAAAACCTGGACCAAACCTTTTGGCCCCAAAACGTGGACCAAATCTCCAAAGGCAGTGGTGTCGCCATACTCCTAAAGGATATGCACACCTCAGCCCAGCATAGTGCATCTGAGATACTTCAGGTACAACTAACATTGGATAAGACTGTGATCCAGGTCATAGCCTGCTATAGGTCCCCAACCATGTCCTTAGATTATCACTCCACATTCCTAAGCATCCTGGAATCTATCAAGGTCCAACCCAACACTCTCATACAAGAATACTTCAACTACCCCTCCATCAACTGGGAAAACTACTCACTGGCCCAATGCACTGGCCCAATGCTTCCTGGAGTTCATCATTTCCAATGCCCTGGACCAGCTCAGTCTTACCTCCACTAGAGGAAGCAACATCCTTGACCTGGTTATTACTAACATGGTCAACCATTGCTCTACACCAATAGTCAATTTCTCCCAGGTTAGATCCGACCACAAACTAATCACCATAGAAAACTACATCTCACCCACACCCCCCACAAAGGTATCCACCATGAAAACTTCTCCAAAGCTGACTTTGGACTCCTAAAAGCAGAGGTGGCTAACTTCACGGCACCCATGCCAATGGAAAATAGCCGCATGGCTGCCAAATCATACACCAATGCATTGTACAAACACGTACATAAATGCATGGAACTAGCCATACCCAACAGAACCAAGACACTCTCCTCCAAAAAAAGGAAGCCAGTCTGGTGGTCTACTACCATTAATAAACTCTACAACAGAAGGAAGAAACTGTTGCAGAAAAAGGTGAAGTCCCAAGACTGGAAAAATGCCTTTATTAGCTTCAGCAAAAAGTTGAGATCCCTCATCAAAAACCTCCAAAGCCAGCTATGAAGGCAGAATTGTGGCAGACACTAAAAACAACCACAAAACCATCTTTAGTTATATCAAGAATCTCCATGGCAATATCCAGATTTGCTCTGAGTTACTGCACAATGGTGCCTCCTATACTGAGAAAACAGATATTGCTAACATACTGTCCGACAGATTCAGTGCCAACTTTACCCCGCTGCCCCCCTCAAAGGACCAATCTCAAAACCAGAAGAATGCCAGGCACCCTACATTACTGCAACACAGGTTAAAGCTGGATTATCTAAGGCCAATGCAGCCATGGGACTCAACAATATCTCTGGCTGTGTTCTACATGAATTACAAAGTGAACTGGCACCACATCTGTGTGCTCTGTTCACTCACAGCCTCACCTCAGGGTTTGACTCTACCAAATGACTCACTGCAACAGTCATCCCTCTCCATAAAGGAGGAGCGACTACAGACCCTGGAAATTATCGCCCCATTAGCCTGATGAGTCTGATATGTAAGGCTATGGAGTGCATCATCATAGACCTAATTAACAAGGCTATAGGGAATCTCCAAACTCTAGATTCCACACAATTTGGTTTTGTGAAAGGTAGATCACACCTACTCAACCTGGTTGACTTCTTTGAGTCAGTCATCAGAACGGTGGATGAAGATAAGGCAGTTCATACAGCCTACCTCGACCTGGCCAAGGCCTTTGATACCATTCCTCACTCAGTAATTATTGATAAACTCACCAAACTAAGCAGCAACTCCTATATCATTAGGTGGGTTGTAAATTGGCTTACAGATAGAACACACAGTGTGAAATAGTGGACACCAAGTTAGACTGCTGACCATTCACGAGTGGAGTCCCACAGGGATCGGTCCTGGGTCCTCTCCTGTTTGGCATCTACTTCTCAGAAGTCCAGGCCAACACGGGGGGATGCTGGCTGACCAAATTCACAGATGACTGCAAGCTGAGAGCCATAATTAACTCCCCAAGTGATGCAGACATCCTATAGAAAGGCCTCACTGAGACCAATGACTGGTGTTGAAACCATGGCTTAAAGCTTAATGACAAAAAATGTGTTGTCATCGCCTTTGGGAAAAACTCAGTTCCCACTAATTACCAAATCAATGGGAGACCATTGAACACTGAAGGCATTATAAGAGATCTGGGGACATGACATAGGTTGACAGCAACCTCTCCTTTGACCACCACATTGCCACTGTGGTCAGAAAGCCCTTCTATGTGGCACATCTCATTACCAAGGATTTTGCATCCAGGAGAAAGAGGTCATTATTTCTCTCTACTATTCCCTCATTAGACCAGTCATAGAGTATAAAGCCCCATTTGGCATGTACCTCACTAGACACCTGCAACAGCTGGAGAAGCCACAAAAGTACCTCATGAAGAGGATCCTATACCTTAAACACATGTCCTACATGGACAGACTCAATATACTCCAGCTATTCTCTGTCTCATATCGTCTACTAACAGGAAATCTCTGCTTGACTTACAAAGCCATGTCTGACCCGGCTCTGTTAGAAATGCTACATCTAAAGAAACCCCAATCCCTCCACACCACATGCTCCAGAGACCTTAACCTCATTACCACAATCAACAGAACATGCTGGCAGGACAGGTTCATAATGCAGAGACTGCCCATGCTCTGGAATAGACTTCCCATACATGTCAAGCAGAGCACCTCACTAGCCCTCTTCAAGAGAAATCTTGATGAGTGGATGGGAAATAGAAAGTTCACCCCAGGGATCACTCCAGTGGCTCTACTTGATAGAGGCACTGGGAACTAATGACTGGCAGCACAATGCCAGGGCACTTCTATGGGCTAGGCTTTTAAAGGCCCCAGGACCATTAGCCTAGTACACACCTATGAACCTATGAGCTCACAGAAAAGCACACAAATATGCTTACAAATGAGAAAAGTATGCTTGCAGTGTCTTCCAATGTTAATGTTGATAGCATGCAGCACAAGGTTAAAATATACTGCCCAAAGGGTGTGGTTGCTTCAGTGAAACCCCAAGCCTTTTAGCGTAAATTCCAGGGCAGCTCCAGTAAAATCCAGAGCATGGTCAGTAAAGCAGAAGGGTGACTCAGCAAAACCTGTGGCATGCCTCATAGTCAACTGTCGTAACTGTGGCAGTAGCCATGAGCCCAAAAGAGAAAAGTGCTTAGCTTTTGGTCAGCAATGCTACATATGTAAAAAGTGAAATCATTTCAAAAGGTTATGTTAAATCAAAAGGGGCACACTCTTTTATTAAAAAGAGTATTCAAAGAGGCAAACTGATCAACTAGAAAGCTGCAACCTTACTTTTTATGTTGATGGTGTGTCTGTGCTTGGTGAAACAATTAATGCAGTAGATTTGTTGGCAAAGAATGAAGTATTTTGTACTGATCTGATTAATGGGAGACCTGTAGAGCTCAAAGCTGATACTGGTTCAAAGTGCAATGTTATGTCAGCAGAAATGTTTGCCAGAGGAAAAGCTAGTGAGAAGTACGATCTGGCAAAGTGTGCGAAGCTTGTTGCATATGGTGGTGAAGAAATTCAAACTGAAGGCTCTGCAGTGCTTTCATGTTACTCTGCTGGGAACAGCTATGACTTGCAATTTTACATAGTCAAGAGGCACGTGCAGTCATTGTTAGGCCTCAAAGACAGTTTGAAAATGGGACTGCTTTTGTTTAATGCAGAAGTCCATCATGTAAGCATGTGTAACAACGAAAATTTTGCACAAACTATTTTTTCTGACTATGCTGATCTTTTTGAAGACAAGTTAGGCAAACTCCCAGTTGTGTACTTCATGAAGTTAGACCATAAGGTAATCCCAGTTATCAGACCAACACAGAAAGTTCTGGTTAGCCTTGCAGGGCAGAGTCAAAGCTGATCTAGACAGAATGGTGCATCTAGATGTAATTTGTCCAGTAGAAGAACCGACTTAATGGGTATCCTCCATGGTGGTAGCTCATAAGAAAAGCTTAGATGATATTAGAATATGCATTTATCTGAGAGATGTGAACAAAGCACTAAAATGACCTCATTATCCAATGTGCACAGTCGAAGAAGTTGCTGCTGCTGTTATGCCAAATGCCACTGCTTTTTTTCTGTCTTAGATGCAAAAAGTTCCTTTTGGCAAATTTTGCTTGACTGAAAATTTTCATTGCTAACCACTTTCAGTACACCATTTGGAAGGTACAGATTTTTGAGAATGCCATTTGGAATACATTCTTCCAGTGAAGTCTTTCATTGTGCAATGGAGCAAATTTTTTCTGGCTATCCATGTGCTATAATAGTAGATGATACTCTTGTAGGAGGCAATTTTGAAGTCAAACACAATAGAAACATTAGGAAAGTTCTGGATTGTGCTTGTGAAGTCAATCTTAAGTTATAGCCACAAAAATGCAAGATCAGCCTACAAGAAGTTACTTATGTGGGTCATTTGTTTACCAGCTCAGGCTTACAATGAGATCCTTCCCAGCAAACTGCAATTCTTGAGATGCCAGCTCCAGACAATGTAACCTCCTTACAATGTTTTCTTAGCATGGTCAACTATTTGGGCAAGATTTTCCATTTATGATTGAGCTTTCAGCACCGCTAAAAGAGATGACATGCACAGATGTAACTTGGTCCTGGTCAGAACAACACCAGAGAGCATTTGATGTCCTGAAACAGAGAATTGCCATTCCACCCACTTTAAGATATTATGATGGTCAAAAACCTGTAACTTTTTCTTGTGATGCTTCAAAATTTGGTCTTGATGCAGTGATTCCTTAAGAGGGCAGACCAGTAGCTTATGCATGTAAAACTTTAATCTAGATTAAGATGCAATATGCTCAGATAGAGAAAGAGCTCTTGGCAATTGTGTTTGCATGTTTGAAGTTCCGTGATTATATTTATGGCCGACATATTCAAATCGAGACAGACCACCAGTCTTTGGTCACTATTTTAAAAAAGCCTGTGCACACAGCTCCTGCAAGATTGCAACACATGATGTTAAAGTTGCAATAGTGCAATTTTCACTTGGTTTACACAAAAGGCAAACTTCTTTTATCTTGCCGATACTTTATCTAGATCGCCCAGAAAAAAACACTGAACAGTATGAACATGAGCACCTTGAATATGAAGTCATGGAAGTGAGAAATTTTTCTTCCACGTGCATTGATGAGCTCAGAACTCACACAGCTTCAGATCCAGTTCTTCAGAAGCTCTACCACTTTGCGAGTCAAGGATGGCCGTCAAAGCAATCTTGTTTATTACTAAATATGCAGCAGTATTTTCCTTAGAGACGAAATTTTGATGGAAGATGGTATCATCATGAAAGGTCCAAAAGTGATTGTTCCAAAATCCTTGCAACAAGAGTATATTAAAATCTTGAATCATGGCCACCTAGGAACTGATTCTACCAAAGAAGGGTGAGAGGACTAGTATTTTGGCCTTCTATGTCAAAAGATATTAAGAAAGAACTTTCAGCTTGTTCTGTTTGTAACAGTACTAAACCGCATCAACAAAAAGAACCACTTCAGCTAAGCCAGATTCCTGAACTACCCTGGTCAACAGTAGCTACAGATTTTTTAAATGGAATGGTCAACATTATTTGGTGTTAGCAGGCTCTTACTCAGATTGGTCTGAGATTGACCTACGTCCTAACTTGACATGCAATAGTGTAATTTTGAAGTTGGAGAGACATTTTTCTGTCCATGACCGTCCTCACAAAGTCATTTCTGACAATGGTGCAGAGTTTACAAGTCAGCAGTTTAAAAGACTTGCTGAAACGTGGGACTTTATTCATGTTACGAATAGTCCTGAATACCCACAATCCAACAGCCTGGCTGAATGTGCAGTTCAAAGTGCCAAACAAATGTTGGAAATGTCTAAGCATAACAATACTGGTTGTTTTTTCTAAATTTGCTTAAACTAAGAAACATACCTAGCAACAATCTTCTTGGTTCACCTGCCCAGAGGTTAATGTCAAGACAAACTAGAACCACACTGCCAATCAGTAAGAATTTGTTGGTTCCAAGTGCTAAAAACAACAAAGTAGTAAAAGCTCAACTCTTAAAGAAGCTTTTGTCCCAAAAGTCATGCTATGATAAAACCAGCACACCTCTGAATCCATTAAAAGAAGGAGAGATAGTGATGATGTAGACTGCAAAAGGATTTGACTGAATAGGACTTAGGAAACATTTGTGTGAAGAACCGAGATCATACATTATTGAGTTGCAAGGCATGGAATTTGGGTGGAATCAGAAATATTTGCTACTAGTGTCTGAGCTAGTGCTGCAACATATTGCTTGTAACAGAGACGCTAATTCTCAAGAGTGATTTGTCCAATGTTCCTGTTCTAGAGAACATTTCATCGTCTGTTCCTGCTCCTGAAACTATCCCTGAAAATCCTCAAGAAGAACATTCCTTAGTGACTATCCCTTTTTCTAAACCCAGTTCTAATTATTACATTATGAGGTCAGGTCATATCTGAAGAACTTATCCCAAATACACAGCAACCTGGACATGATTGTTATTGTTTGTATATATCTGTATAATTTGCATGCTTATGCAATTGTCATTTTCAATGCCGGACAAAATAGTCAATGAGGGAGGATGTAGATCAGAGTGTGTGTTGTACCTTTAAGAGCCATTCCAGTCAGTGAGCATTTGCATACAACTACTGAGCACGTGCAAGTAAGGGTGCCATTTTGAGTGAGCAGCCAGAGTGAAAGCATGCATGTGTGTAGTAGTTAGTCAGTTAGTTAGTTTAAGTTAAATTTATTGTTTATTTTTGTTTATTTTATTTTTCATTTGTTTACCAGGATAGTCCGGCTGGGTACATGTCCATTTTTAGCGGAGGCCCGGGGAGAAAAGCTCCACAAAGACAAACTTACATAGATTACACAGAAGTTAGCAAACAATTATAAAAACAAAGTGATTATATACAATGGGTTAGTAGTGATTCCCTAGCAGAGACTCACAATTGTCATGGACAGAGAATTAAAAGTAAGAGATATCAGATTGGAAGCACAGCTTGGTGATGTAGTTACAAGTTATGATAATTGCAGAATATGCTTTTAGTTTATAACTTAATCAGGGTTGGTACATGGACATAGCCAATTCACTTTGAGATACTGTTTGAGGTTTTTTTTGAAGAGACTTTTGGAGGATTGTAGGATTATATAGTTTGGCAATGAAGTTGGCAAACAGGGATTCACCAGCAGAGTTATTAGCTTTGTGGGTTTGGCCCAGTAGTTTATCAGCTGACCGTAGGGATCTTAGATTGCTATATGGCTTAATAATATTTTTAAGTGAGGGGGTATCCTCAGGGTGGTACAAAAGTTTGTGCGCTATTAAGAGTTGATTGAATTGAATTAAGCTGGGCAGTTCTAGCCACTCTGGTTGTTTAAGGTTCTGGCAGTGGTGGGTTCTATAGGTGGAGCCAGTGGCGAATCTGGCAATATGATTGTAGCTATGGGACAGCTTACCTAGTTCGGATTTGTTGAGGTTTGAGAGTACAGGCGAGCATATAAGAGAGTAGAGAGTAGATGTGATCGGGTGATTGCAGTCCTAGCCATTGGGGTTAAAAATGTCTTGTTTTTATACAGTGATCCAAGCTTTTTATTGATGGTCTGTATGGTTTTGTTGACCTGTAGGTCAAATTTGAGATTATTGTCTATGATAACCCCTAGCAGTTTGGTGCGATTATCTGGGGAAATATTGGTACCATTGTTAGATGTGACAGAGAATGAAAGTGTGGTGGATCTACTAGTGAGAGGGAAGAGTAGAAGTTTAGTTTTATTGGGGTTCAGAAGTAGGCGTTGATTGGTGAGCCAGTTCTCAATAGTATTAAATGTATTTTAGGTTAAGATTTGCAAGTCGGATGGGGAAGTAGCTGAGCAGATGAGAGTGGAATCATCTGCGTATTGGATGCAGGTGGCTTTAGGGATAGCAGTGTGGAGGTTGTTGATAAAAATAGAGAAAAGTAGTGGACCTAGTATGGACCCTTGAGGGAAACCAAGTGTGAGAGGTAACTGGCTGGAGAGTTTTCCCTGCCATAGTACTGCCTGCTGTCTACCAGTCAGGTAGGACTGGAACCACTGGACAGCAGGCTTGTTGAGGGAAATAGATTTTAGTGAAATAATGAGAAGTTCATGGTTGACCATGTCAAAGGCTTTTGATAGGTCAATAAAGAGGGCAGAGGTTAGCCTATTGTCATTCCTGTTTTGGTTTATGGCAGTAGTAAAGGAAAGGAGGGCTGAGGTGGTGCTGTGTTATGGCCTGAATCCATGTTGGGAGTCAGATAGTAAGTTATTCTGTGAAAGGTATTGCATTAGTTGCTTGTATACACATTTCTCCATTAGTTTGGCTAGTGGGGAAAGAATGGCAATGGGTCTATAGTTGGATATATCTGAGGAGCTACCACCTTTATGGAATGGGATGACGTGAGATATTTTCCAGAAGGAGGGGACAGCATTTTGGATAAGTTTCTGTTGATGAGGATAGATATGGGATATGCAATGGCATCTGCAGCTATTTGCAGGTACTCTGCAGGGAGGAGGTCAGCAGCGAGAGTGGTAGGTTTTAGATTTTTTTAGAAGTGTTTTGATAAAACTAGTGGATATTGGTTGGAAGCCAAATTCCGGGTGATTATTAGGTAGATTAGGCATGTGGCTAAAGTTAGAGGGGGTTAGTTGATTTGCTAGGGATTGGATTGTTTCAGTGAAAAAGTTATTAAAGGCGCTAGCTATTGTCTCTGGGGAACTATGGGTGTAGTTAGCCGGGATTGGGGTGGTGGAGTGACCTGGACAAAGTAGCTGATTTAAGCCTGCTCAGAACTTTTGAGAGTTGTTGTGGTGTTTTTGTAGGAGATTTTGGTAGAAGCTTTTTTTATCCAGTAAAATAGATTTTTTTGTATCATTCCTGAGTTGACGATATTTTAGATGATCAAGTGGGGCATTGGTTGTTTTCCAGCTGGCCCAGGCTCTAAATGTTTCAGTCATCCATCCTGATGTGTTTGTGTGTAATAAACATCTTAAATGAACATCCAGTCTCAGTGTCTTATCGAATACACAGGACAAGCGACAAAACCCTACTTACCCTTACCCAAGAATCACTTAACTCAGTTGAAAAATGGCTGAGGCTAACATCCAACCAAGTCCTACTCAACCTTAATAAAACTAAACTCCTCCTCTTCCTCCCTAAATCTCTCCATCACCTCAAATCTACCTTCACCATCTCCTCCCTAAAAAGCACAACTATTAAGGATGAACCCCATTCTAAACTATTCGGAGTCATTATTGGCAACCAACTAAAATTCGATCTTCACATCCAAAACTGCATTAAGAAGACCAACCAAACACTTGGTCTTCTCTACAGAAACAAAAAATTCCTCACGAATGAATACAAACTCTCTCTTGCACAAGCCTATCTACTACACACCCTATTATATGCTACCCTATCCTTATTAACCTCCAGACAAATCTGTTGACAAAACTTGAACTCATATATAATAAACTTGCTAAATTTGCCACTCATCAACCCTACTATTCACACCACTGCCTATCCCTAAAAAACTGTTGCAATGTAGCCCTACCCCCTGTATTTGACTCCACCCATTCAGTTGCTTGAAAGTCAGCAGCCACCACTGTGATTGTCTATGTGTGTGTGTGTGTGTGTGTGTGTGTGTGTGTGTGTGTGTGTGTGTGTGTGTGTGCGTGTGTGTGTGTGTGTGTGTGTGTGTGTGTGCATGTATGTATCTCTCTCTCTCTCTATATATATATATATATATATATATAGATAGATATATAGATATGGGTTGCTGACAATTGTTTGAAAGTTCAAATTTTTGATGAAAAATGGGGTTCCAGGAAATTACTATTTCCACACAGTTTTGTGAACTCAGAGTTGGTATATATAATTAGCAGGGGTGCGAGGGAAAACACATTAAACTTTTTTGTTGTTGTTCTTTTGTTTGCTAATTTTCTGGTGAATGACCAGTTGTGATTGATCACAATTTGATTTTATGATACATGGAGATGTGTGTGTGTGTGTGTGTGTGTGTGTGTGTGTGTGTGTGTGTGTGTGTGTGTGTGTGTGTGTGTGTGTGTGTGTATATATATATATATATATATATATATGTATATAGTTATAGTTCATTTTTTATGCTGGTTAATAAGACTGAATGTTCAGAAAAATGAACACTCTATTTCTATGTGTTTAGACTGTTGGATGCTTTCTGTGCAAGATCAAGCTATAGCAGGGCAGGGAATTTGCCCTTACTCCACTGTAGTGTAATCTTGGAGTTGGAATATATAACTATCGTGAGCTGTGGTGGGAGGGGCTGGTGGGCTTACCCCCTCTGAAAAAAATATTATATTTGTTTTATGTAGTTTTGGTTATTTTAGATTTGATCTAAAATGAAAGCTGTTTTTTGTTTTCTGTGTGAAGCTTTCAATATTTCATGATTTAATTTTAGATTTAATCTAAACTAACAGCAGTTTTTTGTTCGCTGTATGAAGGTTTCAGTGTTTCATGATATAATCATTTGATTATATAATGAATGGTCAATGTATTACATGGCTGACACACAAAACATCCACCAAAACATGTTGACCATTCACTATACAAAAACAAAAAACATTGACACTCTGTATATTGGAAGAGGAAACAAAGTTCCTTTTCCAGTGCACTATCCACCACCCAGCCTCATTCAACTCAAATTTGTCTAGGTAGTATTATAAGATGTTAAGATGTCCATTAAAGTTAGGGGCAGGAGAAAAGTTACTGTTATCACTCATTACTAAAGTAGACTGGGGACTTTTATCCACCTTACTAATATTTGCCAGCGCTAACCCTATCCCTAACCCTAATGTGCATCTTAACTTGAAAAACTTTTCTATAACACCACCATTACAACTCCATCTCTCATATACATGCACACACACAATATCAGTTATCTAACTTAACCCTAAACAAACTCAATCTCATGCGCACAAAATCTATTTCATTAACTAACCCTTACCATAACCTTAAAACACACAAACTCACAAACAAAATCCCAGCTTTAATACTTTTGTTGGCCAGCTGGAAGTCGCACAAACAGGGGTTCATACAAATATCCTGTGCTCAATCCATCCTTCAGCTCAGTTGTGTTGTGCAAACAAGTTTCAATGAACTGCACTGCATTCAAACATATATATATATATATATATATATATATATATATATATGAGATAGACACATGTAAACTAGTGCCTTACACACTGCAGCAGTTGGCCAGGAGGAGACCTACACACTACAGCAGTCAGCCAGGAGGAGAGGAATTAAGTGGCTGTTACCTGTTTGCAAATTGCAAGGGAAAAGAAGTGGTTAGCAAAAGGATTCTTGTACAAGAACTTGAAGGACTCCACAACCTGTGCACTCTGGTTTGCCAAACAGTGCACAGTACTGTACCTGGATTTTGGCACATGAGAGAATCATTGACATCACTGCCAGTACTGTGCCTGGATTCTGTCACATGCACAGAAGAACACGCACATCAGTTACCAGTACTGTGCCTAGATTTTGGTATATGCACAGCACAGAAACACACACACACACACACACACACACACACACACACACACACACACACACACACACACACACACACACACACACTCACTCCCAATACTTTACATGGATTTTGGCAAATGCACAGAAGTACATGTGCATCAGTGGCCAATAATGCGCCTCAATTTTGGCACATGGATAGAAGCATGCATACATTACTGGCCAGAACTGTAGCTGGAATTTAGCACATGCACAGAAGCACCCACAGACATTACTGGCCAGCACTGTATGCAGTACATTGGTGGCGCATCTTTCACCAAGTGGACAGAAGCCAGGGACTCAGAAAATACCTTTGAATGAAAAACACCCTACTGGGTCTCACTTCTCTCTGATAGTGTCTTCAGATGCTGGAGAGGAGTGAGAACAAATGTGTCAGTAGTGTGTGGGGCCATAATGGTTGCTAAATGAGAATAACAGAAAAAAAGGCATAGGAAAAACAGTGATGTACTAGAGACATCTCCAGGGACTTTCATGAGGTCTTTGATTAACTTAAACACAAACAATTGTAAGGGAATCTACAATGACTGGAGGTAGGACGAAGTCTGAGAAACTAGATTGTGGCATGGGTCAAAGGTAAGACCCAGATGTACATGGTAAGATATACATTATTAGGAATAACAGAAGTGACATGTGGAGTGTTACAGGACTGAGTCCTACTTCTAGTACTTGTCAATATTCTAATTTTTACATACATCTGAGGCACTGGAGAACTGGACCTATCTCTTTGCAGATGACAGAAAGACAGATGCTCAAGTGTAGTGTGCAGTTTAGGAGGCCATACAGGGAGCGAGCAGCAAACTGTGGGAAGGAGTTAACAGGAAAGTCAGAGAAGAGTATGAGGGATGGATGGGAAGGTCTTGACCAGATACTAGAGGAAATGGAAGTGTTCTCAGAAGAGTCAAAAAAGGAACAGGGAAAACAGGGCCTGGATGCAGAAGACAGTGTCAGGGAAGGTTCTATATTAAAATTGCGGAGAGGCGTTACATCGAACGCCTCTTCAGCGACACAAAGACCAAATGCACTAAACTGCTAATGGTCAAAACAGAGATTTCTTTCCCTGGGAAAGAAATCGTTAGTACCAAACACACACATACACTATTTAAAACATAACTAAGTGGGGGGCTTCACCCCCCCCCCACACAGACACGCCTAACTAAATATACCAACTCCAAGATCACACTACAGTGGGGTAAAGGGCAATGCTATGGCTCAGGCAAAGCGATTTTTTTTTTCCCAGGGAAAAAAAAAATCACTGGCCTGAGCCTTTGCTGTTTTCAGACTTCGATCTTTATGTGTCACTGAAGAGGCATTCGATTTAATGCCTCTTCGTGATTTTAATATAGACCCATCAGGGAAATGTGAGGGGTTAATAATGAGCAGAAAAGATGGGGGCAGATATCTACAGCAGATTGCAAGCACCATCTACTCCATGCAAATGTGAAAGTACTTCTATACAAATAAGTTTAAGGAACCATGGAAAAAGTTACTACAATGAGCTGTGATAGGAACATCCCCAAAGGTATTTAGAAGGGAGAGATGGAACAAGAGGGATGGAAGTGGTGAGAATGGAATTGTGGGAAGATGGACTGTTAAACTCTATTGAAGAGTAGGATAAATAAGCTAGCAGTCACCTGCCATTAAACAAATGTATGTGTAAACTAGCTGCAAGGTTGCAGAATACAGTGCGATGACTTTCCATGGAACTGTTATATTTAGTGGAATATAGTTCAGTAGATTATTTATTGCTGAATGCATTAGGTGTTTATAAAGCTCCCTAAAATAAATATAAGTTACCCTGAGACTGTAACCTTACAGTAGGTCCATCTTCAGTATGAGGTGGAACCATGATTAAGAGTAGGAATTCATGCTACAGATATTATTTTATTCCCTGCTTTCAGCTTCATGGAAGAAACAAGGAGGGGGGGTAAACTGGTTTGGAAGCTAGGACAAATGTCTTCCAGCACGTGGACTGCACATTCACTGAACCAGCTTCTTCAGAGACAGGCATAACAACAGATGTACCTTGAAATCCAAATATCAAAGTTGATGAATTCTTCATCAGAGGACAAACATGAAGAACCACCTTAGCACACGTGTAACAAGATTGCATTTAGCCACAGCATTACCTTCAACTAGATTTGGATAGATTAACTCATTGCTTCCTACAAGAGTATAGTCATCAGAAAAGCAGGGTTCCTGTGTATCGCATAACAGTATATTCATGTTTACAGATTTTCTTGTACTCCTAAAAACAGTATACTCGTCACTGTTTGCAAAATCTAATTTCTGAAGTCCTGGTAAAGGTACATACATAAAACTAAAGCAGCAAGGTGGCATCTACAAGTTGACATGATTGCTTGGCAGTGAAATGGTCAGCATGGGATGTGCAGAGGTGGACTTATTAAAGAGTGTCTACAAAAAAAGGTATGAAATGTTTTGTATAAGATAGCACCATTTGTTCACCTGTAGGCCATACAGCTTTTGTGAAATTAATTCAGTTATGAAATATAGGTAATATTCATAAATATTTTACCAAAAGAGCATTTATATCTCAGAAAGTCTTCAAATTATCCTCCATGTTTTAATGTCATTTTTGCTAACACCTATTGTTTGAATATGCCACCACCAACATGACAGTATCACATCCTATTTTAGCTCACAAAAAATAATATCATCTAAATAACGGCTAAAAAGTGACCAACAGTTTCTGAACTCAGAGGTGAATACATAAGTGTTTTCCCAATGGGTTAACATTTTTTAGACTGATATTAGGGCCAAGTTAGACCAATGTTTTTCAGTTTCTGCATTCTACTACACACTCACTACTCACATTTACCATGGAAGTTCATGTTGAAAGTGTAAATTATTTAGATGTCACTATTTTTGAGAACAGATATTTGCATCAGTTTGAATCGTCCTTATTTAGGAAGCCCACATATCCCAACTCACTGCTACATTTTGACAGTTGGCACTCCCTGTGATGTCCCTTCTCTGGGCCAGGAATAAAGGAGCCTCAGTCCTCACCACTGACACTGGTGAGGGACATTCACATGGAACAAAAATGGATACACACAGTATTTCCAGATGCAACTCTCTGCACCAAGCACAATTTTGGTTAAGAGCACATAGGGAGCACACTCAGGCCTGGGGCTGAGTTTTTCCTCTCCAGGTACCAAATAAGACTCCACCTTTCTCTCTGCAGAAACCAGTGCTCTGTGTCCCTGTTCCAAGTAGGTGACACACACACTCTTTAAGATTTGATTTTCACACACACACACACACACACACACACACACACACACACACACACACACACACACACGCACACACGCACACACACCTGGGAAAGGCTGGCACAGATTTACTAGCTCAGCCACCTCCACCCGGACTATAAGGTAGTTACACTGCCACCAGCCAAGTACTCTAAGGCTTTTACAAGGGTACCCAATTATACTGAGTAAAATTAATACTAATACAAATGATAGTATATGACCGATGCAGCAAGACTTATGAGAGCAGCCACAGTGTCACCAAATAAATATAAGTACTCTCAAAGATAAACATATTCTCTAAAAGACCAGCCACAATGAAAAGTTTCATTATATTTAATAATAAATAATAAAAGAACATGAAAATACTGAATATCTATCTACAATAAACATCAGAGTTTCAATCACAGGAAAAATTAAAAACAACACAGATGAAAAGATTCACACAGATAAAGAAAAACAATACTTAACTAATCTCACTATATTTTCCTGACTAATCTAAATAATTACTGTTTCCTACTTATTTAACAGAGCAAAGCAAGGTGATGTGGGTGAGTGGTCTTTCTTGTCAGGTTGTATAGACGGCATTGAGACTTCTGTCACATCCAGTATTAAAGTATAATTTCAGTGCTGGATTATAGAATGACATCACATCTGGCCACCTGACTCTGTGGTTCCCACACTACCCCCTTTACTAGAAGCTGAGCCAGGATCTTGCACATATGTGTCACAATACACACACACATAGAGCTTTGCATAGAGCTTTGGTAAGATGTGTTATAGCATCTGAAAGCTATAAAACCATTTCAGCACTTCCACCCTTCCAGGTTAGCAATTAGTTCACCACTAAGGACAATACAGCAGGATTTCTAGTTCTTGTTTTCACAGATTTTGCGTCTCTGGCTATATTCAGACCTGTGAGATAATTATGGCTTATACCGAGTAATTTAATTTCATGTTTTTTCAAAGTTAGCTGGACTGAGATTATCCTCTTCTCTTCTGGTATTCTCTGTTGTAATATGTTGATTTTAACAATTACAATACAGTATGACATACAGGTGTATTTCTTTTCCATCCAGCAGAACCCACTGTTGGTACATTTTTTAGCACAAGCAACTTTACAAATACATTTTCAGCACAAGCAGCTGTACAAATTTGTTTGTTTGATATACAAATGCCATATAATTCTTTACAAAACTCCAACACATCTAATTACTAAGGGGTTCGCATCTACAAATAAAGAGGTTATAGTGCCCCTCTACTCGTCACTCATCAGACCCATCATAGAGTACAATGCCCCATTGGGGATGTACCTCACAAGACACTTCCAACAGCTTGAAAGACCACCAAAGCACCTCACCAAGAGGATTGCTGGCCTCAAACATATGTCTTATGCAGCCTGACTGAAAAAAATGCCGGCTGTACTCAGTGGCATATCACTTACTCAGAGGTGATATCTGCCTGACTTACAAAGCCATGTCCAACTCAGAAATGATGGACATGCTCCACCTAAAGAAATCCAAGTCACTGCGAGCCACGCACTCTGGTGAGCTAAACCTCGCTACAACAATAAAGAGAACATGCTGGAGGGATAGATTCCTATCACAGAGACTCCCCATGCTTTGGAACAAAATTCCTAACTACGTTAGGCAGAGCCCCTCACTAACACTCTTCAAGAGAAGCCTTGATGAGTGGATGGGTAACAGAAAGTACACCCCTGGGATCACTTCATTGGCTCTGCTTGACAGAGGCTCAGTTAATTAATCAATGGGGCGGCAAAAGCCGACACACTCTGGCTAGGCTTATAAATGCCCTCGGGCAGATAGCCTAGTACCTACCTATGAACCTATGAACCTATAAGCTAAGCTGGCATATGTTACACATCCACTGCCCTACTCCTGCTGGCATAGCTGACACTACCTCACATCATCACATCTCTCCCCCCTTTGAAGACTCAAGCTAGTTTCTTGAGTGACCCTGGAGAAATGTTACTTGAGAGGAATGAGCGTGTTTGAGAATACATTATCCCATACCCTGTCTTGAGAGTCCATCTGCCTTAGCATTAGAAAACCCACTATGGTGCTGCACGGTCATGTCATATGCCTGGAAACCTAGGCTCCTCCTTAATAACTTGCCATTTTGCTGGGTGGCTTAATGTAGCCATGTTAAGGGATTGTGCACTGTAACCACAGTGAATTTCCTTCCAAACAGATAGGGTTGAAGTTTCTGCAGTGCCCATACAATTGCTAGAATAATATTCCTCCCTGGGTTGGAGTTTATGGCTGAGATATACAACAGAGTGCTTTTCTTCCTCACAGGAAATTTGGCTGAGTATAGCCCTCACCCCATGGTTCAAAGCATCCACCTGCACAACAGATTCCTTGCTGTAATCTGGACTGGCTAGCACATGGGGGTTCCTCCCAGAGCCCCTTTTAGCTTTTGTAATGCCTGCTCACAGGCTGGGGTCCATACTACCTAATCTGGCCTGTTGTTTCCTCACCAGGCCTGTGAGGGAAGCAGCTATTGTACTATAATTGGGAACAAACTTTCTATAGTACCCTGCTGCCCCAAGAATGCCCTCACTTGTTTTTATTAACAGGGGCAGGCCATGCCTGAATAACTTCCACTTTGGCAAGTTCTGGCCTTATCTTTTCACTTCCCACTCTGTGTCCCAGATAAGAGACCTCTGCCATACTCACCTGAAACTTGCTGGGCTTAATGGTCAACCCTGCCCTTTGCAGTCTGCCTAGTATGCCCTGACATGCTGAAGGTGATCTTGCCAGAAATAGCTGTAGATAGTAATATCATCCAAGTAAAAAGGGCATAATTTACTGTTCCTGCTAGGATACAATCTACCAACCTCTGGAAGGTTGCTTGGGCATTTTTCATTCCAAAAGGCATCTTTATGAAATGTATAATCCAAAAGGAGTCAGGAGCCAAGGGCACCTGCCAGTAGCCATTGGTCAGATCACTAGTGGTCAGATACTTAGCCCCACTTTGCTGCTTTAAGGCTTCATCCATCCTAGGCATAGGGTAAGCATCTGACTCTGTGTGACTACTTAGTTTTCTGTAGTCCTCACAGAACCTGGTGTTGCCATCTTTCTTTTGTACCAGCACCACTGGGGAGGCCCAGTGACTGCTGGACTCCTGGATTACTCCCAGTTCCAACACTTCCTTTATCTAATCCATCAGAGTCTGTCTGACTCATTCAGACACCAAGTAAGGGGCCTGCTTGATAAGTGTTTGGGGTCCTGTTTCCACAGAGTGCTGCACCAGGTGTGTGCACTCAAGTTTCCCAATGAACATGCCCCCAAACTCCTGTAACACTGCTCAGATTTCTTGAACCTAGGTAGAGAATAGCTGCTGGGACATTGCTACACCTTCCATTGAGGTGTCAGTCCGAGCCTCACTGAGGAGATTGGTCACCATATCCCCCTCAGACTCCTCCTGCCATCCACTGCAAATACTCAGCACCAGGGCCCCCTATCATGGTAAGGCTTCATCATGTCAAAGTGGTACAATTTGTGCACCTGCCTCCTATGCCTCCTACCTAGCAGGATTACCATTTAGTTAACATCACTGACTTTCCTTACCATTTCAAATGGTGCCTCCCAAGCTGCCTGCAGCTTATTGTCTCTGACAAGAATAAGCACAATAACTTTTTGTTCCACAGCATACTCTCTGGCTCAAGCATCCTGTCATACCAGAACTTTTTCTGTTGTTGAACTCCTGACAGGTTCTCCTGGGCCAAGCCCATGGGGTACCTAACCCCTCACATTTAGGGATTTACACTCACCCTCCCATTCATCACAAATCAAATCTAAAGGCTCCCTCACCCTATGCCCATACAGCAACTCAAAGGGTGAAAAAACTGTGGATTCCTGGGGTACCTTTCTGTACTTGTCCCACTCTCTCTTAAACTGGTCTGCAAATGCCTATAGCATGGTCTTTAGTGTAGAATTTAACCTCTCCACAATAAGATTAGTCTGGGGGTGGTAGGGAGTGGTCTTTAGGTGCTTCACCCCACAGCGCTCCACAGACAGGCCAGCAGGTCTGATATGAAATTGGCATGTCTGTCAGTCAGCATTTCTCTCAGGAAACCTACGCTGATGGAAATCTCTAACAAAACATTTGCCACCTTTTCTGCCTCAGTGGAGAACAGAGCCACTGTCTCAGGGTATCTAGTACCATAATCTACTACCACTAGGATATACTTCTTTCCTGTGGAACTTGGGGTACTCAGAGGCACCCCAATATCTATAACTATCCTCTGAAATGGCTCCTCAATCACAGGCAACAGCATCAAAGGAGCTTTGAACTTGTCTCCTGCCTTACCTACCTTTTGGCACTGCTCACAGGTTTGGCAGTACCCTTTTACATCCCTTGCAATCCCAGGCCAATAAAAGTTCTGCATAATATGTCTCTCTGTATGCTTTATTCCCATACGACCTGCAAAATGTCATTGGCTGTGGTTAGAAGTGTCAGGCAGTAGGATCTGGGCACTAGCTACTGCTGTATTACCTCACCCTCTAGCCCTCTTTCAGGGGTCCACTCTCTATACAGTAACCCTTTCTTCCACTATACAGACGCCAATTTTCCTTGAGAATCAGGTGTCTCCCAAGCTACTCCCTTCAAGCCATGTAATGTAGGGTCTGAAAGCAGAGCCAGTCTCAACTCTATCTTTGTGACCTTTCCCAGCTCCCCTTCCAGGGGAAGTCTGGTATCCTGTGACAGTGGTGCCTCACTATCAGCCTGGGTATTACCACTTATCTCTGCCCCTGCAGTCACTCTGTCCAAGGGAACATCAGTACCTACCAGCAGCTGTGGCTCACCTTCAGGCTCACTGTTACAGGGTAGCTCTCTCCCTGAAATAGCCACCTCATCAGCCCTGGCTTCAGCTGTGGGGTCTGTCTGGCTCTCCCCCAGGCAACCAGACCAACATGCCTGTCTCCAAGTCTGACTGCATGTAACTGCATGCACACAAGTTACTGCATAATGAAAATCATTCCCTATCAAGACGTCTGCAGGGATATCCTCAAACACACCTATTTGCTTGTTTCCTTTTCCACCCTCCCAGTCAAGGTGAACCCTGGTCAAAGGTATTTAGAATGGGATCCCTCCTAAACCTCTGACTGGAGTGGACCGCCCAAGGAAGTACTATTCCTCTTTAACCACTGCAGGCTTCACAATGGTTATATCAGAGACTGTATCTCTCTTAGCAGTGGCCGGTGTTCAATCTACTAAGATAGGATACAAACTCTTGTGATAGTTTGGTACTCCAGTTGTCTCCAGACAACTTACCACTGGCATTCTGTTATTCCCACTTGCTGACTCCCCACCTTTTGTTTCCCACCTTGCTTCCATGGACATCTGTATCTTACATGACCCCACTGGCTACATTTAAAACATCTAAACCTTGATCCTGGCCAATGTACCTAAACTAGTGGCTTCCCCTGTTACTGGTGGACTCTGTTGTGGTGGTTTAGGCTGTCTACCATGGGTTCCCTTATATCCATGTGCAGCACTGGGTATCCCCTTCTTGTACAGTGATGCCCTGCTTGCTAAGTAGAGATCCCCTTTTCTCCCCAGCTCATCTGCAGAGTTACACTCCTGGTCTGTCAACCAGATTCTCACATCCTCAGGCAAAGTGCTAATGCCTTGTTCCCTCACCAAAAGGTCTGCTAGCCTTTCAAAAGTGGTGACCTAACACCCACTCACCCACTTATGAAATAAGTGCTTAACTCAGCAATATAATCTCATACACTTTCATCTGCCTTGTGTTTATGCTCACAAAACCTTTTTACGTAAGCTTCAGGTATTAACTTAAAACATTCCAATAAGCATTGTTTAACTTTATCATAGTTTAAACAATCAGTATCATACAATTTAAGAATAGCAATTACAGCTTTACCATGGAGTAAGGAGGTCGGGAACCGTACCCAGAGCCCTTGGTTAGCATTATACTGTTTACATACTCTTTAAAACATATGAAAAAAACTATCAAAACTATCACCCTCTATAAACTGTGGAAGGAATTTACTGATCTTTATTGCTTCTGGAGTTTGGTTATTCCCTTCCCCATTACCTCCATGACCCTGATGAAGAGTCAACATCTCCCCTCTCATGTTGGCGCTGTTTCTCATTTTCTTCATTCTAAAAATACCAAAGTTTCTCTGCTGATTCTAATTCCATATGTTTTGCCTGCTGGAGTCTCAGCTTTGATTCTAATTCCAAACATTTGGCATCCAGTTCAAGTTTCTTTAACTCCAGACATGTTTAGGTCCTCTGAGGAAAAGGTGAACTTTCCTGTTTTTGAGGGCTGCACATCCCCATCACCAGACTGGTTGTCTTCCTGGTTGCTGGTCATGCTGCAGCTGTGATCAAGGCTGAAATAATTTCCTCTTTAGTCAGGTTGGCATGTACCAGTCCTTTGGCTTCACACACCTTGGCCAACTGGTTCTTTGTCAGCTTGCCATAATCCTCTGCTGATATCTTTGCCTGCTTTCCCTGACTAAACTAAACTAACAAAAAATAAATAAAACCGTTGTGAAAATGAAACACTACCCCTTTACTAGAAGCTGAGCTAGGATCTTGCACATATGTGTCACAATGCACACACATACACAAACACATACACACATACACACACACACAGCTTTGCTATGATGTGTTACAGTATCTGGAAGCTATAAAACCATTTCTACACTTCCACCCTTCTAGGGTAGTAATTAGTTCATCACTAAGGATGATACAGCAGTATCTGTAATGTTTGTTTTCACAGAAGTTGGGTCTCTGACTGCATTCAGACCTGTGAGATACAATTATTATGGCTTATACCACGTATTTCAATTTCAGGTTATTTTTCAAAGTTAGCTGGACTTAACCTCTTCTCTTCCAGTATCCTCTGTTGCAATATATTCATTTAAACAGTTACAAATACAGTCTGACATACAGGTGTATTTCATTTCTGTCTAGCAGGACACACTGTTGGAACATATTTTAGCACAAGCAACTTTACAAATACATTTTCAACACAAGCACCTATACAAATCAATTTGATATACAAATGATATATAATTCTTTACAAAACTCCATCTAACTATGTTGGCATATGTTACACATCCCCTGCCCTACTCCTTCTGGCATAGCTGGCACTACATCATATCATCACATCCCTTCATCAAAAATGATCATTGGTGAAGGGGCAATGTGTAAGGTTAACCCCGTATGGTATCCAATGACCTTACTTTTCAAGAGGAATGGGATAAACTAAAATGTATGTTATCAAGGAGAGGGTACCCTGACTCATTTTTAAGAGACATTTTTCAAGAGGTGGTAAGGAAAAGGAAGCTTAGGCATTTTATCCCACTGTTAGGTGTAGTCAACTGAGGGCTAACAATGAAGGTCAACAGACACTCAGATAAGGAGGGTATCCAGGGAAACCCAGGCCAATATCGAAGGCCCATGGTATGACCATTTAATTTACACTTTCACAATATTCAAGATATCATTCAAAGAAACTGGAGCCTTTTGGGGGTGGATAAAGAACACATTAAATCAGTTGGAGAGACACCTGAAATACTTTACAAAAAAAGATGCTTGTCTGATAATGTTACTTGAAAGATGCTATCACCTCTTTGTCAATGGGGGCGTGGTTAAATGTGGGCACTGCCAACAATGTTGGTATTATTTGGAAGGCAGTAGTTTCTCTATGGCAAACAATGGGATTGTTAAGCTTAAACAAAAGTATTACTGTGACAGCAAGGGAGTTGTGTATGTTGCCAAATGTCAATCCTGTGAAGGATTTTATATAGGGAAGACTGAAAAGGCCCTCAGATCTAGAATTTCCCAACACCTTTACAATATACATAATAAGGATGAAAGAAATGCCCAATTTAAATACATTAAAAATCATCCCACCTATTGTTTTTAATTCTTTATTGTTTATCACATTAATCTTGGCAGAGAGACCATTCAATGATTCTTTTAGAATACCAAGAGCGTAGATGGCAGTTAAAATGCAATGCAATGAAATTTCCAGGAATTAGTGAAACAGTCTCAATTAGCAGTGTATTGAAACTAAAAGCTGTCTATGCATTTGAACATTGCTTTTAAATTTGTGGTTTGGTGCAAAGGTTTTCATCTGCATGTTATTGTTGTAGATCAGTGATTCAATGTTCTCTTTTTAATATGCATTGTTTTTTCATAACAAACTAATGTTTTTATATTATTATTTTATTTGAATGAATACACATACTTTTTGGCATGGTGCCCTTTTAAATTTTTGTATTTTTAAATATTTGTATTTTGTAATTAATCAATTAATCATGGTTAGTCATGTGGCTGTTTTAGTATTATACAACAAAGCAATGTGTTCAATTTGTGTTTATTAAAGTGTGGGGTAGCTGTTTCTGTCTTCTTTCCTTTTGTTTTATTTGGTCAATTTCACTTTCCTCTTACTTATTTTTTTATCATAACGGCAAAGGAACTTGTTCATCTCGAATGCTTGTTTGACATTTTTTTCAGTAGTTTTCTACCACAGCCACTTAGAAAACCCCAAATGAATGAAAACTACACTTTATGGGCAAAAGCATTTTAAGTGTAGCATCACAAAACTAGGCAATATTTTTGATATAATGTGCATTTCCTAGTCTAAACAAAATTAACGTGCCTGCCTCTTATGAAAAGAATCTGACAGGTTTTTGTTCTTTGTAATATTCTAATAAAAGTAAGATGGCAAAGTGTGTGTAGTGTGAACCTGTAATAGCAGCATTATCTGGACTTATAGGTAGTCTGAGGAGACATATAGTACTCGGAAACTGTGCGGTAAACTATTTCTGTCTCATTTCAAAAGGCTATGTACCCATGCACTGGAATTCACATTAGAAAAGGCTTGCAATATGTGTGCCTCCATTTATTTCCTGTTTGCACTTTTTACTGGCAACAGGGTAGCCCGCAATATCAGGACAATCTGTCCCTATACATGCCTGTCACTATTATGGTGGCTTATGATAATGAGTACAGCAGTCCAATGCCTACATATATGTACCCCCACTGTACTAAGTTAGGCCTATGTCACTGGCATTTCCCAAGGTACCCCCTGATGTTGACATCAGGAATGACTGACTTACCTTAAACATGCACATTGGTCATAACAACTTACATGAGTCCTGTAAAGGGGGGGGGTGCACATGTATCAATGCATGGTGAGTCTACCTGCTTTGTGTATTCCCATATCTCTACGTCCATTGTATGTCATATTCTGTAACTCATCCTGTAATTACAATATAGAATAACTATGTTACCGTTTTGTCTGTAGCTATCATAGGTGAACACTAGACTAACTGTCCTAAAGGCCCATTTTAACCCTAGCCAATAACCCAAGGAAAGACTCAAACCTTGTACCTTGTATCTGTGAGGTGAAGACCTTAGCCATTATGCCAAACCCATCCTTAACTTTTTTAGGTTTATATGTAAGTACTAAGCTAGCTGCCCTTGTGGGCTATTTTAAGCATAGCTAATTTCATTTTGTAATAATCAAATCATGTACCTCTTGCCTTAACCTAACCCAGAGCTGTTGGACATGCTCCACTTAAAGAAATCCCAATCCATCAGAGCCACATGCTCCAGGGATCTAAACCTTGTCATCACAATGAACAAAACATGCTGGAGGGATAGGTTCCTGACCCAGAGACTCCCCAGACTCTGGAATAGACTGCCCAGACATGTCAAGCAGAGCGCCTTCTTGGCCCTCTTCAAAAGGAACCTTGAAGACTGGATGGGAGATAGGAAATTTACCCCGGGGATCACGTCAGTCACCTGCTAGACAGGGGTCCATGGAAGTAAATATTGTGGGGAAAAAATAGCCAGTGAATTGTTATGGCTAGGCTTGTATAGGCCTCTAGGGCTGATAGCCTAGTACCAACCTATGAACCTATGAACCATTATACCAATCACCAATACATCCTACCAGTCCCAATAATATGCAGTCTACAGCTCTCTGTGTCATGTATTCATGGGTGTCTGCATGTTTACAGGTGTGCATAGCAAAGACTGAACACCTGTAAACAGGTGTACATGGCAAAGACTGGACAATTTCACCCCAGTAATAAATAATGCCTTGACACAGGGCACTGCTCTTGTCAAGATGTGGTCCTGCTGACCAGATTTTATGAACCTGGGGTGGCAGACCTATCCATAACATAAATGCCACAGAAGACTGCAATTGTACGTTATAGCAGCATTGTGTGCATGTTACCAGCAAGCTACAGTATGCAAAGGCAAAGGCATGTTCCATAGCAACTGAGAGGTCAGCCATGGGGGTCCAGGAATAAAGGCCTGACAGAACCAGAGAAGCTTTGATGTCCCTGCAAACATGATGGTTTTGAGATATACCATCTACATTTTGGTTTAACAGCATCAGATACCAGTCATGGTAGGGTGGTACCAGATGCAGGTTTGGATTGTGTGATATATCTTCAATGCCACAGGGGCACAGTTTTGTCATTGGTACACATAACAACTACGGGGTGTCCTTTGTTATGAATTCACAGAGTAAACTACAGAGGCTAGGGCAAGACAACAAACTGATGCTGGCACCTGTGCAGGAGCTGATGATGATGATGATGATGATGATGATGATGATGATGATGACAAGCAAGGAGGGATACTTGAGTCAGAATCTGATGATACACGGCACTCGCTGTGTCCGCCCTGGGTGTGTATCGAAGCAGACTACAGGCTAAAGGTGTAGAAGCTTGTTGCTGTGTTGGTACTAATTGTTACTGCTCCACTGCACTCTCAGTGATTTGAGTAGGTTTTTTTGCAATAATGAATCACATTTCAGAACTAAACAGAGGAGTGGAGTTGTGTCTGACAAGTATAAATAGCCATTTATTTCTCAGACACTAATTCAGCAAAAACTATACCAGGGAACTCCTGAATAACATCACACATAAAGCATAATATACTTCTGCTATGTGACAATAGCTCTAGGGCTTATTAGAAACCATCCAGTGTTGTTTTGTGATTTATGGTCCAACTACTCTGTAGGAGAAGATTTATTTTGACTTACATTTTATTTTTTACATCTGATTTTTACTGTTATAATGAGGGGTGATTGAGAGTGATAGTGAATGATATAAATGATGTCCAGCATTTTACCGCGACAGGCTCAGCTGGTACAGTAGGTCAGAATGACTACTTTATGAATTACTGATATAAACGATGTCCAGCATTTTACTGCGACGACAGGCTCAGCTGGTATATTAGGTCAGAATGACTACTTATTGAATTACTTTTCCCTGGACAATGTTAGCTCAGTGTACTTAACTGATACTTGCATATATTTTTTGTGATTTCCTCACAGAATTTGCCTTAAATTACTATCAAATCCAAAACAAAACCTCATGCAAGTGAAACTAAGCCATTAAGCAAAGTGAACAAGAAAAAGTACAAACAGCTACAGTATACACTGAGTAAAATTACTAAAAACTTTAATAACAAAATCCAAGCAGTATATCATAGCTTTCACAATGTCCATTGGCTTAAATGACTAATTATTTTATTTTTTTGGATTCTATGGTCACTAATTTTGATTTTATTTTCCTTTTAAAATTCTTTACTTTAATTATTTGTAACTGAAAATGGATTCCTTAAATGAGTATGTCATTAATGATTTGCTAGAGCATAATTATTTTGCCCATTGTACTAAATTCTGTGCATATACAAACATTCTTCTTCTTCTTCTTTCGGTTTTTCCCAGTTGGGGGTCGCCACAGCAGATCATCTGTCCGCTCATGATTGGCAGTGGAGTTCATAGGTTCATAGGTTCATAGGTTCATACTAGGCTATCTGCCCTGGGGCATTTATAAGCCTAGCCAGAGTGTGTGTGGCTTTCACCACCCCTTAGGATGAGAATACTATACCCATTAGTTTGCTGTGCCTCTGTCCAGCAGTGATACAGAGATGATTCCCGGGGTAAACCTACGATCTCCCATCCACTCGTCAAGATTTCTCTTGAACAGAGTCAGTGAGGGGCTCTGCCTCACATGGACTGGGATTCTGTTGGGAGTCTCTGGGTGATGAATCTGTCCCTCCAGCACGTCCTATTTATATCCGTGTTGAGGTTTAAGTCTCTTGCTCTCGTGGCTCTGGTGGATTTGGATTTTTGAGGTGGAGCATGTCCATTAATTCCGGGTTGGACATGGCCTTGTATGTCAGGCACAGATCACCTCTGAGCAGACGGTATGCGACTGAATAGAGCTGGAGTTTCTTCAGTTGGGCATCGTATGACATATGTTTGAGCCTTTATCCTTTTGGTGAGGAACTTTTGGGGTCTTTCCAACTGCTGCAGGTGTCGGGTAAGGTACATTCCGAATGGGGCGTTGTACTCAATCATTGGTCTGATAAGTGAAGAGTACAGGGTACAATGACCTCTCCTGATCTGGATGTGAATCCCTTCATGATCAGGTGGGCAATGTAGAAGGTCTTCCTAACCACTTTGGCAATGTGAGTGTCAAAGAGAGGTTACTGTCAACTTGGGTCCCCAGGTCCCTGATAACTTCTTCCGTGTTTAATGGATTACCACCTATGTGGTAATTAGGGGTTACCTTGTTTTTCCCAAAGGGTATGACTATACATTTTTGGCATTTAGCTTAAGGCCATGGCTCTGGCACCAGTTATCCATTTCTATGAGACCTCTCTGGAGGATGTCTGTGTCTGATGGAGTGTCAATTATGGTGCCCAATTTGCAGTCATCTGCAAATTTTGTCAGCCACAATCCCCCTATGTTTGCCTGCATTTCAGAAAAATAAATGCCGAACAAGAGGGGGCCCAGGACTGAGCCCTGTGGGACACCGCTCGTGACCGGCTTAGAGTCTGACATGGCACCAGCAACTCTAACCCTATGTGTTCTGTCCTTGAGCCAGTTTGCAACCCATCTTGTGACATATTTGTTTACATCTAAGCTGGTGAGCTTTTCTATGATGCCCGAGTGGGGTATTGTGTCGAACGCTTTTGCTAGGTCAAGGTAGGCTGTGTGAACTGCCTTACCCTCATCAATGGCCTTAGTGACTGTTTCGAAAAAGTCGACCAAGTTCAAGAGGCAGGATCTGCCCTTGACAAAGCCAAATTGGGTAGGATCCATTGTCTGTAGGTCCCCAATGTCTTTATTTATGAGTTCCATTATGATCCTCTCCATAGCTTTGCAGACAAGGCTTGTCAAGCTTATGGGGCGGTAATTTCCAGGGTCCATAGAAGCACCGCCTTTGTGGAGTGGGACCACAGTTGCCGTACGCCATTCTTTGGTACGTATCCTGTAGTAAGGCTAAGATTAAACAGCAGCCTTATGTGTGGGTTTAGTTCCTCATTGAGTTCGTGTAGCACACAGCCAGGGACACTGTCCGGTCCCATTGATGCTGTGTTTTTTGCTTTAGAGAGAGCAGCTCTCACCTGGGCATCTGAGATGTTTGGGAGGCTAGACACTGGTGGGATAGGTATTTGGCCTGTTGGGGGGGGGGGAGAAATTTGCACTGAACCTGTCTGCCAGTATGTTGGCAATGTCTGTGGGTTCAGTGATTTTTATCATTTTGGACTAATTCTGAGCATATCTGGGAGTTTCCACCCAGGTTTCTAACATAGCAAAGAAGGCTTTATGATTGTCTTTTGTGTCATTAGCGATTTTTCTCTCAAAGTTGGCCTTGGATGATTTTATGAGTGATCATAGTTTTTTGCTAGTATTGATCAGAGATGCCTTCCCTTTTAGGGATTTTGCTCTGTCATGTAGTAGCTTTCTCCTCTTGTTGTAGAGTTTGTTTATGGCTGGAGTCCACCAGACTGGGCGCCTGCCTTTGGTGGAAAGGGTCTTGATTTTATTAGGGATTGCTTGATCCATACATTCCTGGAGGTGCTCGTAGAAGGCATTTGTAAGGGTTTCAGCAGCGTGGGTTGTGGTTTCCACTGGCTCGGGGGCCTTGAAGGATACCACTCCAGTCTTAAGAAGTGTGAAGTTTGCTTTTGAGAAGTTCTTCACTGTGGTCTTTTTTGCTGGGGGTGGGGGCGGGATGTAGATCTCCAGTGAGATTAATTTATGGTCTGATCTCACCAATGAGGGATATTTTTTTATTTTATTTTATTTTATTTTTGTTAACCGGGAAAGTCCGACTGGACACAGGTCCATTTTCAGCGGAGGCCCGGGGAGAAAAGCTCCATGATACAATATAATATTAGATGAAAACAGTACAAAGCAATTCTTAACATTTATAAGTAGTACAGAGGACCATTTACATGGTGTGTGATAACTAGAAGAATATACAGTCAGTACTCTAGTAGAATATACAAGTAGGACAAATAATACAAATATATATAAATATTTTTTTTTTTTTTTTTTCCTTCAAAATATTAGTAGATATAAAGTTGTAATACATTTATGCTTCAGTATAACTCAGAAGTAAATAAATGCCCATAGTGGCATAAAATAGGGTAAAGGTATAGGTAGGATGAGAGTAAGATAAGCTCTGTTAGGTATTGTGTTAGTCTAGAAACAGATTAGAGTGTTTTTCAGGTAAGGGATATGGTGCAGAATAGTACAAGTTTTGGAATGTTTACTGCTTATAGATTAATGAAATGTTAGGATGAATCTGTGGGATAGCAGTAGAGCTCAGTAAAGGAAAATGTTGTAGTGTAGCATAGTCCATCCAACTGAGCATAGATGTTGCTACCCTGGGGTATAGCAAGAGCAGAGCCAGATGTTAGAATAGTAGGATTTCAAGAGGTGTTTGAAATGGGTGCAAGAAGTAGTGCTGGTTATATTGTTTGGGAGTGAGTTCCAGGTTTGTGCTGTTGTGCAGGCAAAGAGAGATTTACCTGCTTCATTTTTATGTCTAATTACTCGAATGAGATTTTGGTTGCTAGATCTCAGGGCTCTAGTGGTGGTGTAGGGCTTAATTAGTTGCTGGAGGGCAGGTGTTTTTTCAGGGTAGTAGTAGAGTTTATGTGCAACTATGGCTTGATTGAGTCTAAGTAGCTGAGGAAGTTCCAGCCACTTGAGTTGCATTAGGGAAAGACAGTGATGGGATCTATTTGAGGAGTCTGTTGCAAATTTGGCAATTTTGTTGTAGCATGATTCCATTTTGTGAAGTTCGGTCCGGTGAAGGTTGGTTAAGATAAGGGAAGCATAGAGAAGGATAGAGAGGAGATGGCTTCTTGCAATAGTGGCTTTGGTCTGAATAGTCATGAACTTTTTATTTCTATAGAGTAGACCCAGTTTTCGGTTGACCTTTTTGATGGTTTGTGCTATATGGATATCATACTTTAGGTGGTTATCAATGTCAACTCCTAGTAGTTTGGTGTGGTTGGTTAGTGTGATTTGAATATTGTTTTTGGAGTTTATAGTGAGGTTATAGTCAGAGTTGGATGATCTGCCAGGGGTGAATATTATTAGTTTGGTTTTCTTTGGGTTGAGAAGAAGTTGTATTTTAGTAAACCAGGTTTCTGCTAGGGTAAAGTTGTATTGGGTGATGGTGTGTGGTTCCTTAATGCTGGTGGCAACACAGGTTATGGTGGTGTCATCAGCATATTGAACTACTGTAGCAGTGGGTAGTGAAGAAGAAATGTCGTTAGTGAAGAGGGAGAATAGCAGTGGACCAAGGATTGATCCCTGAGGGACTCCTATGGAAACCGGTAAGAGGGGGGACAGATTTTCTTGCCAGAGAACTGCTTGTTGGCGTTCTGATAAATAGCTGCTGAACCAGAGTATGGTGGAGGGGCAAATATTGAGACTAGATAGAGTATTGAGGAGCAGATTGTGGTTAACCATGTCAAAGGCTTTTGATAAGTCGAGGAAGATGGAAGATACGAAAAGACCTTGGTTTCTAAAGTGATTGACTGTATTGGTATAGGATAGAAGGGCAGTGGTTGTGCGGATATACTTCCGGTGTGGAGCATTTTGTCCCCATGTTTGTGATGATCAGGTCTAGTATATTTTCTCCTCTTGTGGGAATGGTGACTAGTTGTTCCATAGCATTTGAGTTTATGAACTCAAGGAACCTTTGGGCTAGGGTGTTGGGGCTTGAGTAATGTTCCCAGTCTATGTTTGGGTAGTTGAAGTCACCCAATATGATGGTGTTTGGAGAGACATTCATACTCTCCAGTGTCTTCAGGAAGGCTGTGTGGGTTTCCTGAGTTTGGGAAGGTGGTCTGTAGCATGTTACAAACTGTAGGGCAGTTTTACCTATGGTTAATTGCACCTGGATGGTCTCCGATGCTTCGTGCGTTGCCACTAACCTGGAGGTGTGGGTATCCTTTATGAATATGGATACTCCCCCTCCTTTTGTGGTTCGGTTCGGATTTTGGGGCCGGAACGCATGATATGAGGTATAACCTGATAGTGCTAGGGTGCTCTCAGGAGCCTTGAACCACGTTTCAGTCACAGCACAGACATCGATGTTCTCCATACTGAGGAGGGCTTCGAGGGTGTGCATCTTGAGGTTTAGACTTCTGGCATTAAGCAGTATTCTCCATTTTTGTTTTCTAGGGCGGTAGGTTTATCATTTGAGCCTTGCCTAAAAAAGGCACTATGGGGGTGGCAAGAGCCTTTGCCAATATCCGGAAGCCCAGGGGTGACAGGTGCAAGTCGTCCCTTGTGAAGCAACGTGGCTTGTCAAGCATGTCATCCCAGGCAGACAGACATTGGATCCCCTTAGAATGACACCAGTAATTAAGCCAATTATTAAAGCTGATCATTTTGTCTCTGTATTGTGGCATCATTCTTGGTGAGGGTAGGATACTGCTCAGGGTCAGGGTCATACCGGCCTGGGCTACATAATCTGAGAGCTCCTCTATGTCTCTTTTCATGTAGTCCAGGGAGGTACGTCTCAGGTCGTTCACACCGGCATGGACAATGACTGAGTCATACTTGTACTTGCTGTGGCGTGACCTGAGTGCTTGTGTTATGTGGCGGATTCTAGCGCCTGACAGGCAGCTTACTGTGATCTTTTCCTGGTTCAGTCTGGTGAGTGGGACGTCAGTGTGTCTGACTATGGAGTCACCTATAACAAGTGTGTCTGGCATTGTGTTTGGCCTTAAGGGCTGTGACTGTTTAGCACACTGACTTTGAGAACTATGTGTTGCATGTCTTATGTCTATATAAAGAAAAATATTGAAACTAATGCACTGGCTAGGCATGTAAAACTAAATACATCACATAGTTTTAGATTTCGAATATTACAAGTGCTTGAAAAGGATAGCAATGGATGTGAGATGACAAATATCCTTGAAAGAAAGGAACTAAACTGGATTCTAAAAATGAGAGCACATCATCCACCTGGGTTAAACCAGTGTGTCCCTATGGCTCCAATATTACGATGATTCCTACAGGGAATGCTCTATTGGTTGATATATTTTCAGATTTATATAGATTCTATAAGATAATAGGTAGGAGTCTTGCTATACCATAGAAGTTGGCCAATTAATGAATTAATATACTTGATGATGAGTTTTTATATGACATTAAAGGGTTGATGATTTTTGTGACCATCATAGCTTGGTGGCATGATATATCAATTAGATATTAATATTATATGTAGTTTTTAGATTATGTATATATATATGGTTAAATATATCTTTATATGCATATTTTATATTTTTATATTTTTGTATTTTCATTTCTGTACATATATTGATTGTTACATTATGTGGTATGTTGATCTATATGACATCATAATGTAGCAGTATACAGATAGCACATAGTACTAGCAACAATGTTGGATGCTTTTTTATACATAGCATTCAACTCTTTAAGTAGACAATAACTGGTACTTATGTTTGGGTGATATAATATCTGTGTATGGTTTTTATTCACATTTCATGTGGTTTGCTACCAAAGGTTTTTATGACCTCTGATTCTTATGAAGAATTTACACATGATATACAATGGTTAATGTATATATAGAAGATAGGCACGTTGCACTTTATATATTTATATTAATGTTTATATGGTAGGTAGTTTTTAGATATATTATGGTTCAATAGTTTATGAAATGTTGAATTGAGGCATATATATTATTTATCTATATAAGATAAACATGAGGCACTTTAAGGGTATATGATAAGAGGTTGGCAAGTTAATATTTTGCCACATAGCCAGTCAGGAATGAATACATGCATGATGCACTTTATTAGTTAGTATTATTATTTGTATACACGCATCTATGGCGTTATGCATATATATATATATTTTTGCCAATATGTATATAATATATAGGACATATTGAATTATTATGCATTTAGGGTGACAGATATATTATACTGTAGCACCTATATATTAGATATCTTATATGTTTATGATAAATTGTTTACATATCTAATGATTTAATCTATAGGTAGGTGGGAATGAAAATATGTACTATGCACTCTAATAGGTTGAATATATGCATATATGCTGGTATTCGTATACTATATGTAGATATATTTAGGATCTGTATGTTATATTAGATTGCTATATATATAGAGCTATAGATACCCTGTATTCCAGCATTTAGATACATATATGTATTTACTTAGTTATTTATATAGGTAGTTATGATATATGTATATTTGTATTTGTAGTTATGATATTTTATTATTATGAGGTAGCCAATGAGTCATTTAATATTAATGACTGGTAGAAATATAGCAAGGCACTGAGCTGTTTTTATTTCTAAATACATAGCTGGACAATGTCCGTTGTATATTGATAGATGTTTCTGCTTATCATACTTTTTATTTTATTTTATTCTATTTTATTTTTATTATTTTTCCATTTCTTTTTCTTTTTGGTTTATACTATACATTAACTGGTTCACAATATACCCAATTGTATATAGGGGTTTGTAACTTTAAGATTTAGCCATGCTAGTTAAAAGAGATGGCTGTTTTCAATTAGTATTTTAATTGTCTTAACTGTTTCAATTAGATGAATGTTCACACTATAAAAACTGAGCTGCTACTATGTATGTTGAAATCTGATGAAGCGTATCTTGGATACGTGAAAGCGCTCATTTCACAATTTATGTTTTTGGAATAAAGAAGGAGCTATTTTATCCAGGACTGAGTTTTGCCTTTGTGGAGATTGAACTGCAGTAGTCGTTGTGCTTGGTTCACTTGTGTTTTTTATCTACTATGTCTTATGTCCTGAGGTGGCAGTTGCTTGGGTGTCTGCTTTGGAGGCCTCTGTAGTTTTGGTAGATTTTTGATCAGTGCCTCAGAGTATGTCTTTGTGTGTTTATGTGTTTGTTTTGCAGTTGTGATAGTTCTATGTGAAACTGGGTTTGTGGTGTGCGTGGTTTCCTTCTCCTCCTGTCTGGTCTTGCCAGTCCTGAGTTGAGAGAGTTCAGCCTCCAGTTTGGCTATATAGTTGCATCTCTCACATGTATTTCTGTTTTGTGGGAGAAGGAGTGGGTTGTCTGTGTACATGAGGCAATTGTAACATTGCCTCAAGATGCCCAGGTTTACCAGCTGAACAGGAAAGGACGCTAGCAACTGACCCTTCGACATGCTAGAAAAAGTGACAAAGTTTGCTGTGTAACTGAGTCAGAAGGGACCTATAGGGAAATGGGTACTCAAGGGGATTCTAGGCTAATGTAGTACTTTGTTTAGTATACAAGTACTTTACCTATATAAAAATGCTTCAGGAGCAAGTGCTGAGCTTTACCTATATAAAAATGCTTTAGGAGCAAGTGCTGAGCTTTTGAGATAGAGAATAGACTGTTTAGATTGCAAGTAGAGAAGTTCTAAGGGAAAAATTGAAAAGCAGACTTTACGGAGCCAGAAATAGTTTAACCTTGTTTAACGGCTGCCCGATGGTGCTCTATGGGCAACTCCGCGCTAAATCACGCAAAAGCGCGCTAAAGTGGGCTTTATAGCAGGGGGTTGAAAAGAGCTAGGAATTGACAGTGTTGACTTGCCAGCCTGGCGCCCAACCTTCCACAGAAGGCACACACACACTCACACCTAGGGCCAATTTAGTGTGTCCAATCCACCTACTGCATGTCTTTGGGATGTGGGAGGAAACCGGAGCACCTGGAGGAAACCCACGCAACCACAGGGAGGACATGCAGACTCCGCACAGAAGGCACCCCAGCCGAGAATTGAACCGGAGAAACTCTTTCTGTGAGGCAGCAACATTAACCCTGCAACACCGTGGCCACCCTATGCATACACAAACATTAACGCCTGATAATATTGGAAACTTGTGTTCATGTCAAAAGTTGGATGATTTACTATTATTAATAGTAGAGCTAGACTTACTGAAGATTATTTCACTTGCATAACTGACAGAGCTTGGAAAACTGTTGTTTCATATATTAATGACTGGGCTGATGAGATAAGTGCTAGGCAAAGTGCAAATAGAAGCACATTTAGGAAAGGAAGTGTCCTCTACCAATGAAAATCACTCAACCACTGTTAAACATGATGCCACCATTGTCATTGACAGCTTTGGAATTCATCACTCTGAGGATTCAGAGCATGTAGAAGAAAAAAAAAAGGAAACAAAGGAAGTTCACAACAAATAACTAGGAAGAAAAGGAAATCGGTTAATGTCCACAATACAAAGAGAATTTATACTAAAAAGGACACTGCTTTGCTCTATAACACAGAGATTACAGGAAATTGCAACATTGCAACATTGCTCAGTCAGAAAACATTCGCTCTAGAGAAAATGACATTGCTTTCAAACAGCAAAGGTAGAAAAATGAAGACGGGGAAGATTAAAAGGAAGAAATCTAAACTGAGTTGGAAGGATTAAAGAACATCACTGTAATTAAAAAGAAAAAGACAGAGGCTGGTTGCATAGCTCAGGCTGTGGAAATGCAGAGACAGATAGATGAGAATTGTATGCCTGCAGATGAAATAAGCAGTGAAAACAGTTAAATTAATAAGAATAATGGTGAGGAATATTCTTCAGATTGGGTCAGAAATGAAAAACTAGTAATTATAGATTCAATTATTAAAGGAGATGACACTTAATTTGCAAGAAGGATAGTGAGCGTTGAATGGTGTTGTGCTTGCCAGGAGCAAAAATACAAGATGTGAGTAGGGCCTGAGAATACCGGAATGTAACAAAACATGGAGCTGTTTTTATTCATGTTGGTTCAAATCATTTCATCTTCAGGGACTTGCTGATGTCAGTACAGAACTTACAGCCCTCTTATATAACATAGCTTGTACGGGTGTTAGGATATATTTTTCACAACTCACATATAGAAAGGAAAGTTTGGTCAGTATGAATGAAAATATTTTGGGAGTAAATATCTACATGAAAAAATGGCCCATTTAAAAAATAGAAATGTGTACAACAGCCAAGCCTAATTTGGGGCGCATGTGTATTTAGACAGGATGGTGTCCACTTTTCAAGACAAGGTAAGAGAATATTTGCAGCAAATATATTGTAATATTTGACTAACACAAGACAGGAGTTTTACCAGGTGAGAAATTTAAACAGTTCACAGACAGCAACATTTAATTTCTCTGCAATGGTTGTTAATGCTAATGGCATTAGTATTTTTTTTAATTGGAACATTTACTATGTTCACATAAGACTGATACTGTTAATGTCTGTGAAACATGGTTAAAGAACAATGACTGGAAACCACTTCTGTCAGGGTATGTTTTTGCTGTAACAGACTATCTAACAAAACAAAAAAAAAAAAATCAGATGGAAGTATTATGTTAGGGATTAAAGACTGTTATGAGTGTGATGGTATGGGCAAGTGCTAGCATAGCCAGCTGGAGTTTTGTAAAGAATGATATGTCCCTTGAATATCAAACTGATGTTGTACAGATGCTTGTGCTGAAAATGTATTTGTGAGATTTGCTTGTGATAAAATGTATCAACAGCGCACCCTGCTGAAATGAAAAGAAATGTACATGTATTTTTTGTGGCTGAATTAAATGTATATGTTTTAATAAAGGATACTGGTGCAGCAGAGAATAACTTTAAGAAAAATAAAGGAAATGTAAATGAGATGTTAAGCCATTAAAATTCACCCCAGAGTGCTGAATAGGACCAGAGTCACTGGGTCTGGGGAAGAGCCATAAACATTTGGATGTGTATTGTGGCTGTCTCTTCTGGCTTCCTGTCTGTGCTTCAGAGGGAAATGCTGTTAGAACCTAGAGTCAAGTGACCAGATGTGGTCATTCTGCCAGCCCTCTTGGAAATTATATTTTAGATATTACAAAGAGAAATCTCAGAGTATTGAGTATGCTACTTGGGAAGCCTGACTAGTAAGACCCTCACCCACAGCATCTTGTCTTGCAGCAGTAAGTAACTTAACTAGAGAATAGTAAAATTATTTTAAATTCAATCAGGAATAAAGTAAGGCTTAGTTTAGATATTGTTATTCTTTACTTGTCTGAGTCAATGTTCTTTTCAACATTTCCTGTGATCTCACCTCTATGGTTTACTGTGAATATATATTCAGTATTTTCATGTGCTTTTATTAGTTAATATTAAATATATTTAAAACATTTATTGTGGCTGATCCACGTAGAAAGTACTTAACCTTTGAGAGTGCTTATATTTATTTGGTGCCACTGTGTGGGCCACTACAGAAGGCCCTGCTGTCTTGATGAACTACTACCATTTGCATTAGTATTAATATTACACAGTATAATTGGACACCCTTTGTTAAGGGCCATAGAGTAGCTGATTGTGAAATGTCTGGTGGCAGTGATAACTACTTTATAATCTGGGCAAAGTTGGTAGAGCGGGTAATCTGTGCCAGCCTTTCCCAGGTGTGTGTGTGTGTGTGTGTGTGTGTGTGTGTGTGTGTGTGTGTGTGTGTGTGTGTGTGTGTGTGTGTGTGTGTGTGTGTGTGTGTGTGTGTGCGTGCGTGTGTGTGTGTGTGTGTGAAAATTAAATCTCTCATTGCGTATGTTTCAGATACTTGGGGCAGAGACACGAAGCACTGGGTTCACAGAGAGGGTGCTGGAGGACTTGGCTTGGACACTCGGCTGAGGACCTAACCCTACAGCTGTACCAGTGTGGAATCTTATTTAGAATCTGGAGGGAGACAGATATAGAGACATCCACACCCTGGGCTGAGTGTGTTCCCTGTGTGCTCTTAAGGGAAATTGTACTTGATGCAGAGGGGTCTTCATCTGAAAATACTGAGTGTATCCATTTGTACTCCAGGTGCACGTCCGCCTCCAGGATCAGTAGTAAGGATTCAGGCTCCTTGACTACTGGCCCAGCATGGGGATGGCACATATTGGTGGCCATCACATATTGGTAGCAGTGGTGGGTATCACAATGAGACCTGTAATCATTACATGTTTTATGATAATGCCAATATTGCAGATTGTGTAACTGTATCATCATCTTCTTTTGGCTGTTCCAGTTAGGGGTCGCCACAGTGGAGCATCTGTGTCCATTTCTTCCTGTCCTCTGCATCATGCTCTTTCACACCAACCACCTGCATGTCCTCTCTCACCACATCCATAAACCTTATCTTAGGCCTTCCTCTTTTCCTCTTACCTGGCAGCTCCATCCTTAGCATCCTTTTCCCAATATACCGAGCATCCCTCCTCAGCACGTCCAACCAACGCAATCTCACCTCTCTTGCTTTGTCTCCAAACTGTCCAACCTGAGCTGACCCTCTAATATACTGATTCCTAATCCTGTCCATCCTAGTCACACCCAGTGCAAATCTTAACATATTTAACTCTGTCACATCTAGCTCTGACCCCTGCCTTTTCATCAATGCCACCGTCTCCAACCCATATAACATAGCTGGTCTCTCTACCCTCTTGTAAACCTTCCCTTTCACTCTTAGTGGTACTCGTCTGTCACAAATCACCCCTGACACTCTTCTCCACCCATTCCACCCTGCCTGTACTCTCTTCTTCACCTCTCTTCCACACTCACCATTACTCTGAACTGTTGATCCCAAGTACTTAAACTCATCCACCTTTACCAACTCAACTCCCTGCATCCTCACCATTCCTCTACCCTCCTTCACATTTACACACATATATTCTGTTTTAGCCCTGCTGACCTTCATTCCTCTCCTCTCTAAAGCATATCTCCACCTCTCCAGGGTATCCTCAGCCTGGTCCTTACTCTCACTACATATCACAATGTCATCTGCAAACATCATATTCCACGGGGCCTCCTGTCTGATCTCATCTGTCAACCTGTCCATCACCATTGCAAATAAGAAAGGGCTCAGAGCCGATCCTTGATGTAATCCCGTGTCCACCTTAAACATATCTGTCACTCCCACCGCAGTCCTCACCAATGTCACACTACCCTTGTACACATCCTGTACCACTCTTACATACTTCTCTGCCACTCCCGACTTCCTCATACAATACCACAACTCCTCTCTAGGTACCCTGTCATATGCTTTCTCTAAGTCCAAAAAGACACAATGCAACTCCTTCTGACCTTCTCTGTATTTCTCCAACAACACTCTCAGAGCAAATATTGCATCTGTAGTGCTCTTTCCTGGCATGAAACCATACTGCTGATCACTAATCATCACCTCCCTTCTTAACCTACCTTCCACTACTCTTTCCCATAACTTCAAGCTGTGACTGATCAATTTTATCCCTCTGTAGTTACTGCAGGTCTGCACATCACCCTTATTCTTAAAGATAGGTACCAAAACACTTTTTCTCCACTCCTCAGGCATCCTCTTTTGTTGTGTCTTTCGGCTTTTCCCAGTTAGGGGTCGCCACAGCAGAACTCTGGTCCGCTAATGATTGACACTAGATTTTTACGTGCCGACTTGCTGGGCCTGACGCACAACCTTCAACGAAGGAACGCCCATTCATGCATGTCGCCACAGAAGATGCTCTAACTGAGAATCGAATGGGGCAACGTCTTACTGTGAGGTTACAATGCTACCACAGCACCACCACCGCAGTTCCTCAGGCATCCTCTGATTTTCCAAAATTTCATTAAAAAATCTGGTTAAAAATTCCACTGCCATTTCACTTAAGCACCTCCATGCTTCCACTGGTACGTCATCTGGGCCAACAGCCTTTCCATTCTTCATCCTCTTCATATCTGCCCTTACTTCCTCCCTGCTAATCTGTTTCACTTCCTGATTCACTATCCTCACATCATCCAACCTTCTCTCTCTCATTCTCTTCATTCATCCGCCCTTCAAAGTACTCTTTCCATCTGCTCAACACACTCTCCTCGCTTGTGAGTAGGCTTCCCTCACTATCCTTTATCACCCTTACCTGCTGCACATCTTTCCCAGCTCTGTCCCTCTGTCTAGCCAATCGATACAGGTCCTTTTCTCCCTCTTTAGTTTCCAATCTCTCATACAGCTCTCCATATGCCTTATACTTAGCCTTTGCCAAATCTCTCTTTACCATGCGTCAGATCTCCTTATACTCATGTCTAATTTCTTCATCTCTTTGACAATCCCACTTCTTCTTCGCCAGCCTCTTCCTCAGTATACACTTCTGTACTTCCTTATTCCACCACCAGGTCTCCTTGTCCTCCTTCCTCTGTCCAGATGTCACACCAAGCACCTTTCTAGCAGTCTCCCTTACTAGCTCTGCTGTAGTTACCCAGCTATTTGGTAACTCTTCACTACCACCCAGTGCCTGCCTTAACTCATCCCTGAACTCCACCTCACAATTACCCTTTTTCAATTTCCACCATTTGAGCCTTGGTGCTGCCCTCACACTCCTCCTCCTCTTCTTGATCACCAACGTCATCCTGCAAACCACCATCCTATGCTGCCTAACTACACTTTCTCCGGTCACAACTTTACAGTCTCCAATCTCCTTCAAACTGGCCCTCCTACATAGGATATAATCCACCTGTGTGCATCTTCCTCCACTCTTGTACGTCACCCTATGCTCCTCCCTCTTCTTAAAGTATGTATTCACCACAGCCATGTCCATCCTTTTCGCAAAATCCACAATCATCTGACCTTCTGCATTCCTCTCCTTAACACCATACCTACCCATCACTTCCTCATCCCCTCTTTTCACTTCACCAACATGCCCATTAAAGTCCGCTCCAATCACTAGTCTCTCACTCTTAGGTACACTCACCACCACTTCATTCAACTTACTCCAAACTTTTTCTTTCTCATCCATTGCACACCCAACTTGTGGAGCATATGCACTAACAACATTCAACATTACACCATCAATTTCAAGCTTCATAAATATCACTCTATCAGACACTCTCTTCACCTCCAAAACACTCTTGGCATATTGTTCCTTTAGTATAACCCCTACCCCATTTCTCCTGCCATCCACACCGTGATAGAACAATTTGAACCCGTTTCCTAAACACCTGGCCTTACTTCCCTTCCATCTGGTCTCTTGCACACACAATACATCAACCTTCCTTCTCTCCATCATATCAGCTAGCTCTCTCCCTATACCAGTCATACTGCTAACATTCAAAGTTCCTACCCTCACTACTACACTCCTAACCTTCCTCCTCTCTTCCTGCCTTCGGGCATGCCTTCCCCCTCCTCTTCTCCTTTGGCCAACAGTAGCCCAATTTCCGCCAGCACCCTGTCGGCTAACAGTACTGGTGGTGGTTGTTGTTAACCCAGGCCTCGACTGATCCAGTATGGAAATATGAAATGTTCTCCGCATAAGTAATTTGGCATAGGTTTTACGCCGGATGCCCTTCCTGACGCAACTTTGCCCATTTATACGGGCTTGGGACAGGCACAAAGAAATGCACTGGCTTGTGCATCCCCAGTGGCTGGGTTGCATCCCCAGTGGCTGGGTTGATGTTGAAGATGATGATGATGATGAATGATGTGTAACTGTAACAATAAAGACAACACTGGATCATATAACAATTGTTGGAGGATAAAGACCACCAAAGTCAAGTGCTGATGACCTAAAAGAATTCATATACTTCTTGCATGAAACACAAGAATGAAAGTACTAGTAGCAGGGGTCTTAAACTTATCAGAAACAGACTAGAGTAACACTGATTCTGCAGCATTAATAAGGAAATTATTTACAATGCATACTCAAGATCAATAATTGTTGCAAATTATAGCCTACCAGGAATGAAATATAATGACCATTGTTTGTGTTCTTAAAGAGAGATAATTGTTTCTTCGTGCCACATTTTACTGTTTGATGTGCAGTGATCATGGTGTTATTATTGTTTTATTATTACTGTTATTGTTGTTATTATTATCATCATCATCATCATCATCATCATCATCATCATCATCATCAATTTATTATTTGACATTCGTTAGCTGGGAAGGTCCAAAACAAAAGTCCAGGGAGAACAGCTCCACACACTAAGTAATAATGATATTAGAAAAATATGTGTGAGAATATATCAGCGCATTTCAACATTGGCTAAGAAATAAACAATATAATTAAGAACACAGCTTTGTTATGTACAGTAATTGGGTAATAAATAATTCAGTTTAAACACTGTCTAGCAATAAAGTTTATGCATTACAGGATTATTTTGATATGTACAGTAGCTGTATGATGTGCTAGGATAATGTATAAAGTTAAATCTGATGACAAAAATAAAATCATGAGAAAGAAAAAGGAAGTCAACAGAGAGAGAATGACAGAGTTATAAAGGTGTGGAATATGGATAGAGTGAAAAGAGTTATAACAGTTGAACTACTGCTAGATTTTCTGCCAGTCTGAAATCTAAACCAATACACAGATTAATAAGAGACTATGCAAAAGCAAAACAGTCACCATGTAAAACTAATTGGAGTGTGCATTCGATGTAAAGACTGCAGAAGGAATGCAGCAAGTTTTGAAAGGGAAAATTTTAAATGCAAAAGTCAATATGATGGATCTAGGTACACAAGGTCAGGAGGATACACTTTCATAAGAACAAGATACTTAATTACGATGAGAGATAAAAATGTAAGAAGTAGAAACGAGGTTGACCTATAACTTTGAAAACTGAAATAAACAAACTGGACAGGCAAATTTAATGTAGTATGAGCTAAGATCCAGAAAAATCTGAACAGAATGTACATATAGATATTAAACTAAACATAATAGGAAACCATTTTATATATATATATATATATATATATATATATATATATATATAGAGAGAGAGAGAGAGCAAAGATCTTTCATAATAGCTTAAATGTTCACATCCACATATGCCCTTGGTATATTTCCACTGTACTGTTTTTCAATTTACTCATGCTAACTTTCTTGTAAGGTTTTCATATTATTATCCTATACTCTAGTTTGGGTCTAAAGTAACTTACAAACAAGGATTTCATAATTTCTTATTTCCAAGACTTTATAAATCTTTTTATATGCCTATAATTTTGTAACAGTAATCAGTTTGTTGAGATGATTAGAAAAAATAAAACCTTGGGATTCATTACAGGGCCTAGTGAGAACCATATGGCTTGTGCAAGAAAGTCCCTGCTCCCATGACACTGTATTTTGTGATTCAGAGACACTTTAGCTGCTACGAGTTAAGACCTCATTATTTGCTAATTTGCATCTTTCTGATTTGCAGTTACAACCATGATGTGCAGATTATTGCTGATTTATCAAGTCATGTTTGTACCCTGCTCCCTATTTAAGCATTGCCCCCCCCCCCTCAGTCACACAAGTACACAAAACATGAACACACACAAATCACAGTCCTTGTATCTGTCCCTGACCTGTCTGCCCTCTTGTGGATTCCCCCACCCCGATCCCCATCCTGGAATTGGGTGTCGTTATGGTACTTTACTGTTCAGTAGTCCCTAGCTGCTACTGACTCCCCTCCAATTCCATTACAATTTTATGTGCATTTACTGCACAAATCTTTAGAATAACCCTTGGTGTCTAGTGCCCCCTGTCCCCAATCTCCATACTGCTGACATTGCTGTAAAGGCAATACATTTAAATGTATTGCTGGTGTTTAGCGTTGCCTCCATCCCCCGATCTTGTACTGCTGATATTGCTATAGTGATGCTAACTTTAAAAAGGATCCCTGGTGTCTAGTGGTTTCCACCCACCCTTAATCCCTGTACTGCAGATGGTGCCATTAAGGAATGAATTTAACCATATTCCCAATGTTTAGTGTCTTCCCCTAATCCCCAATATCTATACCACAGTCGTGGAAGGTAGATGAGCATGGCCAATGCTGTACATGCTGGGGCTGGCCATGCTGATCTATAAGTCCAAGTGGTTTCTTGAATCACTTGGCATATAGATGTCATCTTGGTGGTGGTTCTGGGCAGAGGATATATGGCTAATTTATAGGTTCATAGCTTCATACATATGCCTATCCCCTGATCTGCCTTACTAGCATTCAGCATGACCTCAGAATCAACCTTGTAGTAGAGCACCATACAGCACTGTGTTAGTTTGGTTGCTGAATCCCAAAAAGATACCACTTTATCATGGTACCTTCATGAATCCCTTCCAAAGCTGGATCTACCCATATGTCCAGGTCCTTAAATTAATCCACAGTTTCAATCAATGAGTACTGTATTAAATATCCCCCCTTCAAGTTATGTCCCCTAAATCTCATATACTTAGTTTTGGACATATTTATCAGCATATTATTCTCCCATGCCCAAATGGTCAATTTCGTCATGTTATTTTGTATACATGCTTTATCTGTTTCATATGTAATCAGTTTATACATTTGCAAGTCATCTGCATATACAATATAGAATATATTATTCTGCAGTGCCTAAATGTCAATTTAGTCAAATTATTATGTAGACGTGTCCTATCTGTAACAGATGTAATCAGTTTACCCATGAGTAAGTCATCTGCATATAGACTATAGAGCACCTAAGATAAAAAACTAGATTCAAAAGATACAGCCTAAACAAGTATGGGCCTAGGACAGAGCCTTATGGGACATCCTGACTGTAGCCTAGAATTTCACCTGACCAACTGATGTATGACACTTGTCATGACCAATCTGTAACCCATGCAGCTGTCCATCTTATCAAGAGTACATCAATACCTAATTGTTCTTATTTAAGTCTATATAAATTACATCATAGCACAATTTTTCATTTATAGCTGCTATTATTGTACTATAGAACAATATGTTACAAGCAGATATAGATCTATTTTCAAAGTATGCCTTTTGATATATGGTTTTGAGTCCAAATCTTTCCATTTCTGACAATAGGTTATCCAAGGGAAAAAAAAAACTTCTCCATTATTTTTCCACAGCAAGAGAGTAAACTTAAGAGTCTGGGTTTGTCTTATCACCCTTTCTCATAAAGATGGGTTTAAGAAGTTTATGTCTCCAGTCTTGAGGAATTTCCCTAATAAGTTATTTCTTACATTTATTTCATTGAATTGCACTTCTTAACACTTATAATTGTGCTATACAGCTAATCTACTACATTTTACACTGTTATAAAGCTTTTTTTTACTGTTTCACTGCATTTGTGTACTGTTTTTTTACTGTTTAAACTGTATTTTTCATTGCTAGATAGTGTTTCATTACTGTAATTGCATTTTTACTGAATTACTTAACTGTAAACTGCTTTTTCATACTGAGAGTTTTATTTTCGGTTTGTGAGTGCTCTATCTGTGCTTCTCTGTGCATTTTTGTGAGGTTTCTGTGTTCTAGTCAGGTAGCATAGTCTGGATAGAGGCCTGCTGTAATCCAGGCCTGGTTGTTTTGTTGACTTTCCCGTGTTTCTGATAGCTAGTTTCACTGCGTGTAAGGTATTAAATGGAGATTTTCTCCATTTGTTAAACATCTGTTTGTTCTGATTCCTGCCAAGGAGTGTATCATATAGCTGATTTGTTTGCAGTTAAAAGCATTCTTTAGAGTCTTCTTGCTCCTTTATCTGTTTAAAACTTTCATTTAGTGGCTCACTGCTGTTTTCCTGCTGTGATAAACATTTCTGTAGTGTTTTCTACCTACAATAGTGTAGCTAGTAGCTGCAATATTTTCCCACCCTGCCTCCCTAGTGGTGTCTTGTTCTTATACTTGGTGGCTTTGCAGTTGCCCACCCCTACCGTAAATTTGATCTGGGACACTCGTCCCAGTCTAGTGTCATTAGCTCATTCTATCTAATACAGAGAGAACATTTGAGAATGCCAACCCACTTAGGTTCTTAACCTTAAATTATCTTCTGTTCCGCCTTTCTCCCTTTCCAATTTAATAAAAAAAAAACTTTGCTAGAATCTCCTTGTGTTCTGACTGACTGTGCTTCTCAGCTGATAAGTATATATTTTTGGCACTTTTTTAAATTCAATTCAGAATACAGTTTGAATAAATTGCATTTATTTAAACTGTATTTGCTTTAATATTGCTACACACTCAAGTGTGCTAGCTTGCATTGCACTTGAATTGTTTTTAGTGCTGTTTTAGCTGCTTTTCTGTAAAACAAAAAAAAATAATTAAGCTTGTATCCTGCCTTTCCTGTAACTAGTCTAGTCCAGATATAGATTTGCTGTATCCAGGACTGTTTGCAAGCGTCTCAGCCCCCCAAGCCTTTTTGTGTTGGAGGGAAGCCTTCTAGCTTATCAGTGGGAGTGGTAAACACTGGGAAGCCTATCTACCACAAGAGGAGTGGTTTCTGGCTCAGAAATTGTAGTTTATTGGCTGTTTGGGAAGTGTTTCCATCTCTTTCAACTTTCTGGTTTAAAAGCCCATGTTTGCTCTTCTTTCCCACCTTTCCAGTAACTAGTCTAGTCCATATATACATTTGCTGTATCCAGGGCTGTTTGTAAGCTTCTGAGCAGTGCCAAAATGTTATCTTCAAAATTTCCCTTGGATCTGCTAGTTCTCACCTCTCCTGCATTTTACTAGCTTATTAGTCTAGCACTTTACCAGACTTCTTGTACCATTTATTGTAGCACACAAAAGTGCTACCAGCAATAAACATTCTACAAGGAAACAGGTCCAGTACTTATTATTAATGCCCACCCCTCCAGGCACGTCTAAAGGTCAGTTCCCTGTGCTTTCTCCTATTAACTTGATGAGCTTGGGCATCCTGAGGCAATGTAGCAACTGCCTCATGTACACTGACAACCCTCTCCTTTTACCTCCCAACACTCAGACTTGTGAGAGATGCACTTATATTTCCAAATTGGAAGCCACACACTCTCCAGCCAAGACCAGAATAGCTGGCCAATAGGAGAAGAACAACACTTGCACCACACCACATGGAACACATAACCCTCCAGAACATACACCAGCACTGCCTTCACATAAAAACACAAACCACACACCCACCTTCATGGAGGCTCTCAATAAAAAATCTACCTAAACAGCAGAGACCTCCAAGGCAGAAATGCACTCGAACACCACAACGCAACACTAATCATGATGCACATAACTCTCCTAAACAGTGTGCCACTCAACCAAAGCCCCTAAGGTGAAACAGCATGCCCAACGCACTAGTCATAGGTTACTGGATAGTGAGGCACACTGTTGTTCCACCGACTAGGTTGAATAAGGAGAAAGTAACAGTTAGCTGCCTGTCAAGTGCCAGGATCCACCACATAAAGCACACACTCAGGTCCCTCAACAACAGGTACAAATATGACTCTGTCACTGTACATGTGGGTGTGAATGACCTGAGCTGCACCTCCCTGGACTATATGAAGAGACATGAAGGAGCTCTCAGATTATGTAACCCAAGCGGGTATGACCCTAGCCCTGAGCAGCATCCTACCATCACCCAGAATGATACTACAGTACAAGCAGAAAATGATTGATTTCAATAACTGGCTAGGTTTCTGGTGTAATTCTAAGGGGATCCAGTATCTGTCTACCTGGGATGACATGATTGACAAACCCCAATGCTTTGCCAGAGATGGCCTGCATCTGCCACCCTTGGGCTTCTGGATACTGGCCAAGGCTCTTGCCACCCCTATAGTGCCTTTTTGCGCAGTGTTCCAAAGATCAAATTACCACCATAACAGCTACAAACAAATGCAATCTGAGGGTCATGCTGCTCAACACTAAAAAATAAATCTCAAAATGCACTCACTCAAAGCACTCCTTAAAATGGAGAACATCAATATTTGTGCTGTAACAAAGACCTGGTTCAAAGCAGCAGAAAGCACCCCTGCACTACCAGGATATAACTCATTCCACACCTTTCGGCCCCAGAACTTGGACCGAAGCTCCAAAGGTGGTAGTGTTTCCATATTCATAAAGGATGCACACAACTCCAGACTGGTAGCCCAACATAATGCATCAGAGATACTTCAGGTGCAGCTAACATTGAGTAAGACCTTTGGAGCTGGTGTGAATGACCTGAGACATACCTCCCTGGACTACATGAAAAGAGACATAGAGGAGCTCTCTGAGCATGTAGCCCAGGCCGGTATGACCCTGACCTTGAGTAGCATCCTACCCTCACCAAGAATGATGCCACAATATGAAGACAAGATGATCAATTTCAACAATTGGCTTAAGTATTGGTGTCATTCAAAGGGGATCCAATGCCTGTCAGCCTGGGATGACATGCTCGACAAGCCACGATGCTTCACTAGAGACGGCTTGCACCTGTCACCCCTGGGCTTTCGGATATTGGCAAAGGCTCTTGTCACCCCCATATTGCCTTTTTTAGGCAAGGCTCAAAAGACAAACCCACCTCCATAGGTATCACAAGGGATAAGAAACTAAGAGTAATGCTACTCAACGCCAGAAGTCTAAACCTCAAGATGCATGCACTCTAAACTCTCCTTAGCATGGAGAACATCGATATCTGTGCAGTAACAGAAACCTGGTTCAAGGCTCCCGAGAGCACTCCAGCACTACCAGGTTATACCTCATACCATGCTTTTTGGCCCCAAAACTTGGACCAAACCACAAAAGGAGGGGAAGTATCAATATTTGTCAAAGATACCCACACCTCCAGGTTGGTGGCACAGCACGAAGCATCAGAGACTATCCATGTGCAACTAACAGTGGGTAAAACTGCCTTCCAGTTTATAGCCTGCTACAGACCACCCTCCCAAACCCAGGAAACCCACTCGGCCTTCCTGAGAACACTGGAAAATATGAAGGTCTCTCCAAACACCATTATATTGGGCGACTTCAACTACCCAAACATAGACTGGGAGCATTACTCTAGCTCCAACACTCTAGCCCAAAGGTTCCTAGAATTTATAAACTCAAATGCTATGGAACAACTTGTTACCACTCCCACAAGAGTGGAAAACATACTGGACCTGATCATCACCAACATGGGGACTCTATGCTCCAGACCAGTAGTGTATCCCTCACTGGTAAGATCAGACCATAAACTAATCTCACTGGATATTCACACCCTGACCCCACCCTCTGCCCAGAAAACCACAGTGAAAAACTTCTCTAAAGCAAATTTCACACTCCTCAAAACCGAGGTGGAATCCTTCAAAGCCCCTGGGCCTGTGGAAAATACGGCCCAGACCGCAGAATCCTTTATAAACACATTCTATGAACACCTTCAGGAATGCATGGATCATGCAATCCCAAATAAAACCAAGAACCAATCCTCCAAAGGCAGACATCCTGTCTGGTGGACCCCAGCCATAAACAAACTATACAATAGAAGGAGGAAGCTACTACATGATAGAGCAAAATCCCAAAAAGGGAAGGCATCTCTGATCAGTATTAGCAAAAAACTATGGGCACTCATAAAATCGTCTAAGGCCAGCTTCGAGAGAAAAATTGCACAGGACACTAAGGATAATCACAAGGCTTTCTTTAGTTATGTCAGGAACCTGGGTGGGAATTCCCAGATATACTCAGAATTAGTCCAAAATGACACAAAATACACCGAACCCACAGACATTGCCAACATCCTAGCTGACAGGTTCAGCACAAACTTCTCCCCCCCCCCACCAAAAGGGCAAATATCTATCCCAGCAGTGTGCTGCCCCCCCTGACATCTCAGATGCTCAGGTAAGAGCCGCCCTCTCCAAAGCAAAAAACACAGCATCAATGGGACCAGACGGTGTCCCGGGCTGCGTCCTACATGAACTCCAAGAAGAGCTAAACCCAAACATAAAACTACTGTTCAATCTCAGCCTTACTACAGGATATATACCCAAAGAGTGGCGTACAGCAACAGTGGTCCCTCTCCACAAAGGTGGCGCCTCAACAGATCCTGGAAACTATCACCCCATAAGCCTGACTAGCTTGGTCTGCAAAGCTATGGAAAGGATCATCATGGACCTCATAAATAAAGATATTGGGGACCTACAGACACTGGATCCTACCCAGTTCGGCTTTGTTAAGGGCAGATCCTGCCTCTTAAACCTAGTCAATTTCTTTGAAACAGTCACCAAGGCCATTGACGAGGGGAAGGTGGTCCACACAGCCTACCTGGACCTTGCAAAAGCCTTCGATACAATACCCCACTCGGGCATTATAGATAAGCTCACCAGCTTAAATATAAACCCCTATGTCACTAGATGGGTTGCAAACTGGCTCAAGGACAGAACCCACATGGTTAGAATTGCTGGAGCCATGTCAGACTCCAAACCAGTTACAAGTGGTGTACCACAAGGCTCAGTCCTGGGACCTCTCTTGTTTGGTATATATTTCTCGGCGGCACAGGCCAACACGGAAGGACTGTGGCTGACCAAGTTCGCAGACAACTGCAAACTGGGCACCATAATCGACTCTCCAGCCGACACAAGCATCCTCCAAAAGGGCCTCATAGAAACAGACAACTGGTGTCAGAGCCATGGCCTCAAGCTAAATGCCAAAAAGTGTATAGTCATCCCCTTTGGCAAAAACAAAGTGCCCACAAATTACCACATAGGTGGTAATCCATTAAGTACGGAAGAAGTAATTAGGGACCTGGGGACCCAAGTTGATAGCAATCTCTCATTTGACAACCACGTGGCCAAAGTGGTTAGAAAAACATTTCATATAGCCCACCTAATCATGAAGGGATTCACATCTAGATCAGGGGAGGTCATCGTGCCTCTTTACTCATCCCTCATCAGGCCCATAATTGAGTACAATGCCCCTTTTGGGATGTACCTTACCAGACACCTGCAGCAACTGGAAAGACCCCAAAAGTACCTCACCAAGAGGATCAAAGGGCTCAAACAGATGCCATATGCTGCCCGGTTAAAGAAACTCCAGCTCTACTCAGTGGCATACCACCTGCTCAGAGGCGATCTGTGCCTGACGTATAAAGCCATGTCCAACCCGGAATTAATGGACATGCTGCACCTCAGAAAATCCAAATCCCATCGAGTTACGTGCTCGAGAGACTTGAACCTCAGCAGTGAAATAAATAGGACATGCTGGAGGGACTGATTCATAACCCAGAGGCTCCCTTCACTCTGGAATAAAATCCCAGTCCAGGTTAGGCAGAGTCCCTCATTGACTCTCTTCAAGAGGAATCTTGATGAGTAGATGGGAGATCGTAGGTTTACCCCGGGTATCACTTCTGTGTCACTGTTAGACAGAGGCACAGTATACTAACCTCGAAAAAGGGCATAGCAAAATTAATTTAAAATGGGTGGCGAAAGCCAAACACACTCTGGCTAGGCTTATAAATGCCCTAGGGCAGATAGCCTAGTATGAACCTATGAACCTAAGTCAGTGATTTAGGTTGTAGCCTGTTATAGGTACCCAACCATGTCCAAAGACTCACACGCTATGTTCCGTAGCACCCTGGAGTATATTAGGGTCCAACCTAACACTGTCATACTGGGCAACTTCAACTACCCCCTCCATTAACTAGGAAAACTATTCATATACCAATACACTTGCCCAACATTTCCTGGAATTCATTAATTCCAAAGCCCTGGACCAGCTCGTTCTTACCCCCACTAGAGGTGGCAACATCCTTGACCTGGTCATTACTAACATGGATGACTGTTGCTCTACACCAGTGGTCAATTCCTCCCTGTTTAGATCTGACCACAAACTAATCACCTTGGAAATCCACACATCCCCACTCCACAAAGGTAATCCCCATGAAAAACATCTCCATAGCTAACTTTGACCTCCTCAAAACAGAGGTGGATAACTTCATGGCACCCATGCAAGGAGAATAGTTGCATGACCATCAAATCATACACCAATGCACTGTACGAACACGTACATAAATGCATGGATTTCATCATACCCAATAGAACCAAGACGCTCTCCTCCAAAAAAAGGAAGCCAGTCTGGTGGTCCCCTGTCATAAACAAACTCTACAACAGAAGGAGGAAACTGATGCAGAATAAGGTGAAGTCCCAAGACTGGAAAAACTCCCTTATCAGCCTCAACAAAAAGTTGAGATCCCTCATCAAATCCTCTAAAGCTAGCTATGAAAACAGAATTGCAGCAGATAGTAAAGACAACCACAAGGCATTCTATAGTTATGTAAATAATCTCCATGACATTACCCAGATTTGCTCAGAGCTACTGCACAATGGTACCTTCTATACCAAGCCAACAGATATTGCCAATATACTGGCTGACAGATTCAATGCCAACTTTACCCCTCCCCCCAAAAGACCAATCACAATACCAGTAGATTGCCAGGCACCCAGTATTACTGCTGCACAAGTTAAAACAGCACTGTCCAAGGCCAAGAATACAGCTTCTATGGGACCTGACAATATCCCTGGTTGTGTTCTACATGAACTACAGAGTGAACCGGCACCTCACCTGTGTGCTCTGTTCAATCACAGCCTCACCTCAGGCTTTGTCCCTACCGAATGGCACACTGCTACAGTCATCCCTGTCCACAAAGGAGGAGTGACTACAGACACTGGAAACTATCATCCCATTACCCTGATGAGTCTGATACGAAAAGCTATGGAACACATCATCATGGACCTAATAAACAAGGATATAGGGAATCTCCAAACTCTGGATCCCACACAGTTTGGTTTTGTGAAGGATAGATCATGCCTGCTCAACCCGGTTGACTTCTTTGAGTCAATCACCAGAGCTGTGGATAAAGGCAAGGTGGTTCAATACAGCCTACCTTGATCTGGCCAAGGCCTCTGATACCATCCCCCACTCAGGAATCATAGAAAAACTCACTAAGCTAGGCATCAACCCCTGTAACACTAACTGGGTTGCAAACTGGCTTACAGATAGAACCCACAGTGTGAAAGTAGCTGACTCCAAGTCAAACTGCCAACCAGTCACAAGTGGAGTCCCACAGAGTTCGGTCCTGGGTCCTCTCCTGTCGGGTATCTACTTTTCTGAAGTCCAGGCCAACATGAAGGGACTCTAGCTGACAAAGTTTGCAGACGATTGCAAGTAGGGAGCTATTATTAACTCCCCAAGTGATGTTGACATCCTACAGAAAGGCCTCATTGAGACCAACGACTGGTGTCAGGACCATGGCCTTAAGCTCAGTGCCAAAAAATGTGTCGTCATCCCCTTTGGGAAAAACCTGGTTCCCATGAATTATCACATCAATGGTAGTCCACTGAACACAGAAGGAGTTATAAGAGATTTGGGAACACCTTCTATGTGGCACATCTCATTACTAAGGGTTTTGCATCCAGGAAGAAAGAGGTCATTGTCTCCCTCTACTCTTCCCTCATTAGGCGAATCATCGAGTACAATGCCCCATTTGGCATGTACCTCACTAGACACCTGCAACAACTGTCAGGCAGACAGATACTGGATCCCCTTAGAATTACACCAGAAACTTAGCCAATTGTTGAAGTCAATCATTTTCTGCTTGTTTTTGCTAAATTTGTATAATCTTTTAAAAATACTAGCATGGAGAATAATTTCAAAAAATATTTCAAGATAAGCAGCATGCAATGAGTGACATCTGTTCATGGCTTCTGTAACCTTTTCAAATAAGCTTGTTAGATTCAGGAAGCAGGACTCATTTTCTACACAACCACATTGATTGGGGTATAGATTAGTTAAGTTGCCTATGTCTGCAGAAATGAGTTCTGTTATGAGAAGTTCCATGGTTTTGCATAAAAGACTGCTGAGGCTGATGGACCTCTAATTGTTTGGGTCTTTGGAGAGTCCTCCTTTGTGTAAGGGAGTCACAGTGGCTATGCTCTAGACACCAAGCATAAGCCATGTAGATAGGCTGAGTTTGAACAGTTTAAGTAGATGTTGTGATAGTGCATAGTTAGTACTGATGAGAATGCAGTCTGGTATGTTGTCTGGTCCCATGGAAGTACTATTTTTAGTCTTTGACAAGGAGTCTGAGACTTTTTCTTAGGCAATTTCAGGGAAAACTAAATTTACAGAGATACTGAAAACAACAAAGCTGGTATGTGAGTTAAAGTTAGCATTAAATTTGTCTAATAATATATTAGCAACATCTTTGCGATTGAAATATGTGATATTATAGATAAGCTTACTCAGAAGTGTAGCTGGCTCAACCAGCGCCCTGTGCCTGTACTGTGAACAAGAGCCCCACACCCTCAGCTTATTACATATCCACCCCCCACCCCACACACACACACACACACACACACACACACACACACACACACTAGACACACTAGTTCTTCCACAGAAGAGCAAAAGCAATTAAAAAAAAAAGACACTCCTTCTAGCTAGCTGGGCACTGTGTCCTGCCCTCAACCCTCCTCCAATGCATTCAGACCTGAGCACTGCAGTACTCCATTTGGGGTCTAAACCGTACCAACTTTTGTTTAGTTTATACCATGCTTGCACAGAGACCTATGGCACTCATGTTTTAGTTAAAAAAAATCCTTCTTGTAAACTGTAGCAACTGCTTCCTACAAATGTAGCAAATGGTTGCTACAGCTTATACCCAGCCTGCATGGCAGCACTCAGGTTTTAGTTGAAAAAAAGGGATTTTTTTTTTTTATCTTTTAAATTGTAGCAAACAACGTGCAACAATGCTACAGTTTAGAACACACACAGAGCTACAGCACTCAGGTTTCACTACAAATGCAACACTGGCATTTAAAATCAAGTATTGCATTAAAGAAATAATCAGAATTGCCTGATCGCACATCCAACACTTTGTGCCTGGCCTAGTTGTTCCTCTTACCCTGCCATAGCTTCACTATTGAGCACACCTTGCTGGACATTGTTCATTAATTTCCTGACATAACTGAACAAAGAGTTGTAGTTTCCACTGGAATCTGTTGCAACCTTAAGCTTGTATTGTGCTTTCATTTTCGAATAGAAGTTCTTTGCTGGCATGTTGTAATGTGGTCCAGAGATAACAGGATGGGAATTTCTTGCAATGTTTCATTATTTTATTTCTTTTGCTCTAATAAATATGGGATTATTGTAAAATTACAGGGAAACACCTGTTTGAAATTACTTTTGTAGGGTTCCACCTTCTAAAAAAGGCTAAAAACCTCTGAGATATATAGATAGATTAGATAGATATACATATACATTGACAGACAGACAGACGCTTTGGAATTAGTGTGCCTATTTATACTTGGCTCCAGTTATTTGCATGGTAAAAGTTCCTACATACGAACAGGGGCGGGGGGGGGGGGTATGGGATTTGGACTGATGAACAGGACTAACTGAAAATTGCACCAGTTATTTTTCCACAGTTTCTGCAACTTTCATCTGTATCCTCACAAGATCATTTTTCACAGTTCAATGTGTTAACTAAACATTTGACTACAAATATACAAACTTCTTAAATGCTTGCGTAAACCTGAAGCAGAAGGGTGACATCAGTGTAATAACTTATTACAAAATGCTACAAGGACAGTCTTATTAAACCAATTAGGATTAATTATTCTTGGTTATGTGCTGCATTCATACTCTTGTGAACCCTTGAGATAAAGCAAGACACACCTTCTGACTCTCCCTGACTTTTATAAGACATCCCTGAATTTATTTTGCCTCATATACTTGCCCTGCCCTTCATAAAACGTTGGATTTTCTGCTAAATAACTGATGATTTCAGTCAGTCAGTAATGTCATATATTAGAGTTTTGTATGCTTATTAACACAAAACCTGTTGCTCTATTAACTTTTTTAATGTGAATTAGAGTAAGACCTGTAAATTGCCCCTGATTTCGAGCTCTTCTCACCCTATTATTTTTTGGCTTTGTCCAGATTTCTGGAACAAAGTAGTTGAGAGGTATGAAACCGACAGAGAACCTTTACTGACCCAGTTAAATAAACAGCAAGTTCAAAAAGAGGTTAAATGTCACAAAGAGGCAGTGACTATAAAATTTTGTTTTATATGGTGGGGGGGGGGGTTCTTTACCACAAATACTTCATTCTGGTAGGATTTTAATTTAAATCCAAGTTAACGACTTGATTATTATCAGAGGAATTTAGAAGGTGTGCTAAGGGTACTATGACTCCAAGGTTAGTGCTTATATTAAGTAATCACCCAACAAATCTTAAAACAGTTTTGAATCCATGTTTTCCATATTGCTGTTTAATTTATAAATCACACTGGCAGTCCTGCTCTTTTGTCATTGTAGACCTTTTTGGTTGTAAAAGCAATCAGCCTACAGGTGCCAAATGTAGCTGTTACGGCAATTAGCAGACAACTGTCTGTAGCTTTGGCACTTTGGGTCTAAGAAGAAGAAATACTCCCGTTTGTAACAGTAAAACCTCCCATTTGTAGTAACATTTATTTATTTAATTATTTTTATTTTACATTTGTTGGCCAGGTTTGTCCGACTGAGCTAAAGAGCCCTTTTTCAGCGGAGGCCCAGGGGAAAAAAAGCTCCAACATATTTAACAATTTTCATCATACATAAGCATTAAACAGCAATTTTAAAGGATTATTACAAGGCATTAGTAGTTGTACATTGTTATACAGTGTCAATAATTAGGAGTGTGGCAAAGCTCTTAAAAAGGAACAATAATAGTTTTTTTGGGTAAGTGGTTACAAAAACCCAGTTATGTCATAATGTAGTTGCATGAAGGCAAGACAATTACTACAGAATGCTTCTCTGAGGTGATTAGCTTAATAGGTTTTAGAAGACAGTAGAAAGAGTAGTCAAGGAAGATTAGAGAGAGCTAGGGAGAAGAGTGAGTAAACGGTCGGAGGTAGATTAAGGTATGGGAAGTAGGAGATCTTTAGGGCGGAAGATTGCAGTGGTAGGACAAGTGACTTTTAAAGTAGTCTCTGGTGGCTGTCTTAAAACATGATAATCTATCTATTGATTCAACTAGTTGTAACTCCGAGATAATACAGTGTTCATGCATGATGACTGAACTCAAGACAAAATAAAATATACATATTAAAATAAGATTTACCATCAAAATGTTGAACATTGGTTCAGCGAACGCGGAAAGTCGAACATTAGTCAACTTTCCGTGTTGCCAAATATTAGGAGATTGAGGTTACATATCAGCGAATGCAAATGTGCATTCAGTGATAGTACCTCAATGTTATGAGTAGAATTGTGGTACAGTGCGGAAAGGGAGATGTATCCCTTTCCTCACTGTAGTGCAGTCTCAGGGTTAGAATATTTAATTTGCAGGGGGGCTTGCCCCCCTGCTAAAACATGAATGACATTGTAGGTGTTTCACTTACATTTTCACCTACACTGCCATCATGGTTGATTTCCGACATAAATGTTGAATCTGTTGAATTCAATCAACAGATTCAACATTATAACCTAATTAGTATGCCGCAAATGTGACATCATTTTCGTAGTATCGAATGTTCAGTTTTTTGAACTTTGATATTTTGATAGTAACCCGATAAATAATAATAAAACAATATGATAATGATGTTACTTTTATATCTGACAGTATTTATTAGTAATGTACCTCTCAACTGTCCAGATTTTGGGGAGAGACCCCTCATTTGTTCTTAAACATGTTTGCCAACCCTGTTAAAAGTGAAAGTTATTATGAGAAGTTGTAGTACCAGCATTTAAAACAGTATCCCTAATTTGGGGTCTTTTCCCTATTTTTGTTTTGTCCACAACTCTGGAGGCAAAAGTTGAAAGGTTATACAATAAAGGGAGGGTGGCCTAATGGTTAAGGTGTTTGCCTTACAAACACAAGGTACAGGGTTTGAATCTCACAGGGGATAACTGGCTAGGCTTAAAATGGCTCGCAAGAGCAGTTAGCCTAGTACTAGCCTATGAACCTATAAATAGATATTTTAGTACTTTAGTAGTTGATGATATTATTCCTTAACAGATGACTCAAGTATGTTTTATTCTTTATTAACATAAAGACATACCCGAAGGAAAATAAATGCACATTTATATATCAAAATGGTGGGTCATGTTAACAAGATATTGTATCTTTGACTTTTTTCTGTCTTTTCAGTTTAAAGCTGAAGTAGACAGACTGGTCATAACAAAAGCTCAGACAGCAAGGACTCCGTCCAGGTCACATGCACATCAGCCGTAGAAGTGTGAATCGTAAGACAGTATATTGTGCTTGTACTCACTGGTCACAGCACGGTAACAGAAGTTAATTCTACATTTGGTTTGCCCAAAGCTATTCATCATGAGAAGGGTCACAGGTTTATAGAAACCCTCTACACTACCTTACTTGCTTGTGTTACTGGTAATGCCTCTGCCCCAACCCCGAATCTACACATTAACTTACAAAAAAAGACAATAACGCAGGGCTATAGTATGGCACTTACCCCAGCAGGTTAAGGCAAGGAGCTGCTGCTTGTGGTAAAGAGTATGATTTTCTCAGCCTCCATTTGCCTACTGTATATACTTGACCAAGTCACTTAACCAGTCAGTGCTTTGGGGAAATTGGTGTGGGCTCCTTAATGGTCTCCTGGACTGAATGCCTGCTACCTACCTATAAACATACATGCACAACACTAAACCTATTCCCTTACTCTGACTCTAGCCTGCACACACTCCTACCCCTAATGCTGAAGCTGTAAGTTTCCACATTAACATGTACAGATGACTGCTGCAATCCAAAGCATATCTCTTACTCAAAATGGAAGAGTCGACATTCCTCCACCTGATAAACTCATCACATGATACAGTGTTTTCAGAGGAAAAAGACATCAGTACACTCTGTCGAGAAAGTTAGCATTTGACAAAGTGAGCTGCAGCCATGTGTGTGTTTATATACATACATATACATACATATATATATATATATATATATATATATATATATATACATAAATTGAATATTGTAGAATCATTTGGTTGACATCTGTATAGTCAACAAAATTAAGTCGACTGCATAGATGGTCAATGGGTGTGCAAGATAGCACGGGAGTTGGGAAATATCCTGTTTCCCTGACATTGTGCAATCTCAAAATTAGTATATATATAATTATCATAAGATGTGGGGGCACAGCCACCTCACACAGGGCAATGTTTTACTCTATTTTTTTTCCTGAAGTTATGTTTTGCATGTGCCAAGACTGCTGCCCATAGCACAGTGTCGACATCTGGAAAGTTGACATGTGGGTGACATTGTGAGCACTGGCACTTAGGTGCAGTACACACACATACGTACATATAGATATAGACATAGATATAGATATAGATAGACAAAAAGATATAGCTATAGATGGTTATAGATATAGGGATCCCTGCATTTCATTGAACGGACGTTTGTCTGACAAATGCAGGGGTGTGATGCAACGTTGACAGTATGGACGCCAAACTGTAGATATATTGATGGTGCAGAATGTTGATACAGGTAAGTGGGGTTGGGGGTGAAAGTGTGTGTGTGTGTGTGTGTGTGTGTGTGTGTGTGTGTGTGTGTGTGTGTGTGTGTGTGTGTGTGTGTGTGTGTGTGAGTTAGATGTAGGACTGGGGATGAGTGAAGAATGTGTGTTGTGTGTGAATTTGTGTATTTAAGGTAAGGGTTAGGTTAGGGAATAGATGTAGTGTTGTTTGTGTGTGTTTGTGAATGTTTGTGTGTCTGAGTCTGTCTTGTGTAGTGACAGTGTTACAAGAAGGTTTTAATGATGTTAAGGTGTAGGGTTAGAGTTGGAGGAAGGCCAGCATTAGGGGTAGCACCCATTACTAAGGTGATGCAGGGGTGAACCTATACAAGGTATGGGCATTAAAGTCAGCAGCTATACCGGTCTTAGAAAACAGTGTTGTTTACTATACAATAGAAGTTAAAAACAATTGATTGCAAGATTGTAGGGCCCTCTCAAACAAACATCTCAAACTAAAAACAATTTGAGTTACAGTGTCTTTCAGTAAGTGCCTCTGTCTCTTTCTCAGCAGTTCAGAACTCCTTTAGAAGAAGCAAATACTAGCTTCCGGTCTTCTTCCAGTTCATTCTGTTGTCCCACTTTCAGAGCCACTGCTCCTGGAATCCTACAAAGGGTGAAAAAATTGTGCAAGGAATATTCTCAGCCATCATTTTGTTTATTTGTTCATTTATTTATTGGCATTTGATTACAGATACTCATTCCCTAATGTAGATTAATGGGTGTGTATGTACATTTAAAAAGCTATCCAAGGGCTTGCAGAAGTGAGCATCAAGTCTGACTGCCATTTTGTAGTAAGCTGTTGAGATGTAAGCATGTATGTATGTAAGGTGTGTCATTTAACTAGTTTGTTTGTATTTTATGATGCTGCTATCCATCCTGATGTGTTTCTATGTTTTAAAGCATCTAAACGAAACACCCCGCCTGCTTGTTTTCAATGTTAGAGAAGGATGACATACATGGTGTCAGAAGGAGCATGTCTAAAGGGCATGACATTAGAGGCAGCATGGCTAAAACGACTTGAGGCGCTCGCTTGGGACTGGTGGAATATACAGCAGTGAATCATCCCTAAAATGTGCATACTTTGCAAAACAGGTCAGAAACGAATTTTAGATATTAGAACTTGCTCAGCACTATTTCTTATTCATAAAATATGAAACAAGGCATAAAGAACATTCTAAATGATATTCACATAAACTATGTATGATATTGATAAAAATATTTGAATTACTGTAGAAAATCTTTGAAATAAAGTCCAAATTGCATAAAACAAATAAAATAAAGGGAAACAACCGCATTTTCGCAAAGCATGTCTTTTTCGTATTAAGCAAAGATATTCAAGTTATCAGAAGTATATAAAGTGTTTGTTTTTTTGTGCAGTGTTACAGTAAAGCTATTTCAAAAGGTACAGCCATTACAGGGCATATTTCGTGGAGTACATCCATTACAGAGCACATTTTGCAAAGTACAGTATTTCAAAGAGTTTATTGTGCATTTGAATGTTGTTACAAGCTCACAGAACAGTTTATTCGTAGATAATTCCAAGGGCTATATTTTCATTGTGTTTGTGTATATTTTGTGGGCATGGCAGATGGATTTCGAAAACCCAGTGCACTTGTGTTTAACAGTAATATTGCTGAGAACTGGAAAGTGTTTGAACAAGAGTACGACATTTTCATACAGGCTGCATTTTTTGATAAAGATGACCGTACATAAGCATTTATTCTGCTTAATTTAACTGGGTCATAAGCCATAGAAAGGTAGCGTTCATTTGTGTATGCACCTGCTATCTATACAGGAGAGGAGGAAAATCATCATATTGTTGTACCAGCTGAGTCAAGGAAGGACCCTGAGTGTTTTAGAGAAACGTGGTGATTCCCAGACAAATGTTACAATGGAAAGCCATTTATTTTACACAAGGGATAAAAGGCTGGTAAAACTTTTGCAGCATATATAACTGACCTGAGAAATAAGGCTAAAACATGCAGATTTGGTGATTTAAGGGATAAGTTGATAAGGAACGGACTTGTGTGTTGTATGAAAGATGATGCTGTGAGAAAGATTTTGCTTCGTGACAGTGATTTTACTTTGAATAAGGCCATTGAGATTTGTCAGATATACAAGCTCACAGAAAAGCACACAAATGTGCTTACAAATGAGAACAGCTCTAGAAGGCATGTTGATAAAGTTTATGTTGCTAGTACGCAGCACGTGGTTAAAAGAAAGAGGCCCAAGTACATGGCAGCAACTGTAACCCCTGCAGCACTCACTGGTTTCTAGCAAGTTCCAGATTACTCACAGCCTCAGTGACGCATAAGAGTGACTCAGCAAACTCAAAGCACGGGCTCTAACCCAGTTTCATTGCCAACTGTCATAATTGTGGTGGAAGTCATGAATCAAAAATGAAAAAATGTTTAGCTCTTGGTCAACAATGCCAGAAATGCAATAAATGGAGTAATTTCAAAAGGTTTTGTAAATCAAAAGGCCCACATTATTTTATTAATAGGGAACATTTTAAGAAACGAGTTGATCAATTAGAAAGCCGTGACCCTACTATTTATGTTGATGGTGTGTCAGTGCTTCATGAAACAGTTAATGCGGTAGATTTAAGGGCAAAGAATGAAGTATTTTGTACTGTTCGGATAAATGGCAAACCCATACAGCTCAAAGTTGATACAGGTTCCAAGTGCAATGTTATGTCAGCAGAAACATTTGCTAGAGTGTCCATAGGTCTCGACCTCTTAAGATGCCAATGTGGAACACAAACCCTAACAATGTGTAATAAATGCTCAAAATGTGAAACACCCTATTTTCGCACTGTGCAAAACATGCCATTGCCATGGAGCATGGTAGAACATCTGTAAAATTCAATAAGACACACTTCTCAGATCCAAAAACCTTTATTTGATAATCTGCAATACCATAACCACACTATAAGTAAATGAAACAGCACTTTACAAAAATAACAATCACATTTACTACATTTTCTAAACAGACATATTGCAATTCACACAAATGATTTTAGTTAGACCAAGTTAAACAGCATCCTGTCATACGTCAGATGTAGACTTATTGTATGTTGCTGTGGTTTTCTTGGCAGCCTCTAAAACATGTTCTGGCAGCTTAAGATCACAGCAGTCCAGTTCTTTGTTCACTTTAACTGCCAACAAAGAGTTCAATGTTTTTACACTCAGAGACTGACGCAGTTCAGTTTTCACTTTCCACACTATGCTAAATGCTCTTTCAGCTTGTGCATTTGAGTGTGGCAAGCAAAGTAGACTCATCATCAGCTGCTTAAAGAGTGGCAGTTTCCCTTCAGTGCAAAGGTCCCTCAGAAGGTGTGCCCAGTACTGTGACACATGAGTGTGGTCCATCTACTGGGCCTGTCAGATTCCCCGTGTCCTCGATCTGATATTGGGTAAACTCATCAATTAATTGTTCAGCCTCAACATCATTTTCACATACACCCAGATGGAAACCGACATCTCTGACAAGTCCTGAAAAAATGTCCAATTTTTTGGCTGGATTAATAACTAATGCAGCATATTTCAGTAAGTGATCCTGCATGGGAAACTATTTCAGCATTTTCTGCAGCACTGCAGCATAAAAAGCTGTAACTTTTTTTTTATTTTTTTTGTGCTGGCAGTATCCCACTCATTGCTGTTCATGTACTGCTTGACATCATAGCCATTGTGCATTTCACTGTTTGGTAGAACACAGCTACTGTCAGTCAACACTGACACATCACTGTGTTTGATTAGTCTAACAGCAACTGCAGGTCTGAGGAGTCTGCCAGCATACTGCTGCAGAAGTTTATGCACAGTGGCATGCAGTGTCAGTAGCTGACTTTCTCGGCTCTGAAGCTGGATGTTGAACTTCAATAAGGGTTCCAGTGCTTACTTAAGAAACAGAAAAATCATACGCACTTCACGAGTCTGCAGGTTTTTAGAAATTAAGTAAATCTTCGCAGACCTTGGCTCTGCAGACAGAAAATATGAATTTAGAGCTGGCCACATGTCCAGGGTTCTGTTAATTACCTTACCAAGACTGAACCATCTAGTAGGTGCATGTCTAATGATCTTGAGGGGGTCAGTATCTGTGACAAAAGCAAATTCTTGCAGTGTTTGTTGTCTTTGTACACTGGAACTGAAATGGCAGTACACATCTGATATAAGTTCTTCATCTGGTGAATGTAGTGCTTTTACAGCAGTCATACTGCAGAGATCTATACCCCATGTTTATAATTGTGGGCTTCACCTCCTTTAAATGAGACAGCACAGAATTGTGCTTTGCAATCATTGAGGCAGCATTGTCTAAAGAGAAGCCCACAATGTTGGAAAATGGAATGTTAAATTTTGTCAGAGTGGACATTAAAGCATCAAACATTGCTTGCCCAGTTCCTGACACACATTCTGGCATATGAAGGAACCTTATCACATTTTTGCTTGCCTTTTCATCAAAGAACCAACAAGGATCACTAACAGTTTGTCATCTCCCATGTCTGTGCTTTGGTCCATATACACACAGAATGGTGATTTCTGGCAGGCTGCTGCAGCATCATTCTGGTAATGAGGCCCCAGAATACCCCGTGCAATGCATGCTGCCTTCGTTGCTCCATATGTCATTTTCCAGAGAACATCTTGATCCTCTCCACATTCCAGAACATTCTGCACAATGCAGGCTGCCTTCATTGCTCCACATGTCATTTTCCGGAGAACATTTTGATCCTCTCCAAACTTCTTCATAAATTTCAGGATGTGTTCTCCTGCTGCAAATAATAAGTCGTGTTTAGCAAGGAGAGACACAGAACCAACCTCTGCCTCATCCACCTTTGTACTTGCTAAACTTGAGGTCCAAAGAAATCCACATAGATCTTCCAGCTGCATGCTTACAATTCTGCCTGTGTTTCTCACTGTTGGCATGTTGTTACAGATCATAAAAAATAAAAAGTAAAAAATAAAAAGTAAAAAATGCACCAAGATAACACACAGCAAAACGTTTAATCACAGCAAAGTACAAAGTGGTAAGCGCTTTCACAACCGAAGTTGCTTCATCAAACGTTTTGCTGTGTGTTATCCTGGTGCATTTTTTACTTTTTATCTTTTGTTACAGATCATGTCAGCCCCCGTGATGGATTATTAAATCTGTGTTACAAGTCTTGCAGAAGGCATATTTCACTCCGTTCCTACTCATAAAAAGCCAGTCAAAGGCACTTGCCCAACTTGGCTGAAAAAATTGTGTACCTTCTCTTCTTTGGGGTACGATCTGTATCTACATCCCCGTCCTCATTGTAATCTGGGCAGTCTGTACCTAGCAGGTTTGTAAAACAGTGGTGTTAAACAATGACAAACAAATGGGGCTATAGTGCAGAAAGGAAAATTAGAAAATCTCCTCAAAAGCAAAGATATGAGACAATAAGGCCATAACCTACCCATATCACTGGAAGTTTCTTGACTTTGCACCCTCTTCTCCTGCTGATCTCTGCTCCTTTTGTTTACTATGAAGGCCTGCCTGATCAGATTATTCACTTCTTTGCCTCGACAACGACACTTTCAATCCTCTGGTGTTCACTTGCCCACCTAACCAGTGTTGCAGAAGGGAAGAGTGACTTTCATGACATTCAGTACTCAAAATACCATTGATTACATCTCAAAATCCATACCAAGGTAAACACATCCAGCTTAACAAATGCACTTGCAACACACATCATAACAATACTACTTGCATTTTACATTCACCGCTTTAGATGTGTTTTACCCCTGTCCTACAGCTAGGTCTGGGCCTGGCAGAGGTGCCTAAAAAAGGTACTTAAAAGCAGGGCCCTCTGTACGTTTACACAAATGTGCCATTTAAGACGTCATGCCTTGGAACGGTTACGACCAAAAAATGCAAGATCTGACATCTTTAACCATGAAAAATAAAACACACTAAACAGAAGCATACATACATATCCCAACATTTTTAAATCCTAATACCCTACCATAAAATCCAAATAGCACACCAATGGCAAAAAATCTGATCCCAAGTATACAAAGGCTGTAGTGATACTGGCATGAATGTGCTTAGTTTCCAGTTGTGGAAACACTACTGGAAAAATGCCACTGAGTAAAGATAAACCAGAGCAGAATGAGGGACAAAATTAGACCTGACACAATATTGCTATAAACCTGAGGCATTAACAAGTGAATGCGAATTAAAACATTTCTGAAGTTTACAACTTTGTAGTTAAGTGACATGCACAACATTTTAGACACCAGCACAGCTCAACAAATGTGGGACATACCTAGAAATAATTAGATGAAGCAGAGACAAATTACTGAAAACTGAAACAAAAATAGAGAAGGTGTACTAATAAACGCTTTGAAACAAATTTCTGTTTAGTGCCCATCTCAACAAATCCCAAAATAATCAGGGATAGACTCTTAAACACAAACAGCTATTTCAAGCATGAGCATTAATGCTATTCTAGCCTGCCAATATACCACTGAACAGCCTAGCTCAAATTCCCAGTTCCTACCTTGTTATACCACCTCTTTCAGAAAAAATAATAAAATTTTATAATGGACAAATTACTGCCAACACATCATGATGATGTTAACTGAAATCATTGCAGCACTTAAAATTAGAAAAATTGCCATTTTCCAACATGTTGTCAACCAGCAGTACAATATGGTCGCTTACGCGTTCTCCTTGAGCAGTTCAGCATCTTGCCATTATAAAAACACAGTAAAGTTACACTCTATAAAGTTCTACCAGAAAACAAAACCAGACACTTTAAAGCATCTCATTACTATAAATAACTGACTTTTGACATCCGTTCTGACATACCTCTCAACCCCTTAGTGCAAGAAATCTGGACAAAGCTCAATGTACTAGGGGGACAAGCAGCAGAAAAACAGAGACACTTTAAATATTGTTCTTATAAACTTAGAAAGTTGCTATAATAACAAGATCTATGCTAGCATACCAGTTCTCAAGGATAGGGAAATACTTGCAGAGATAACCATTGCAGCTAAAACACTTACCACTGCCTATGTAAACAGCACCAGCAGCTCAATACAATCCAAAGACTCCACACAGCACAAATAATCCACGGTACAAACTATGATGAACCCGGTTGTCCAGCAGGCAGCAAAATAAAAGCTCAGTCTTCTGGCCAATATTGGTCCACCAAAGCAAGGTTGCTGAAGTCCCTTCAGCTCACTGACTCCTCTCCTGGCAGGCTGCCTTCCAAGTCCTGACTCGACATCTTCAGTCCGCAGCCGCTCCTTCCTTCCTCCCGGTCTTCCTTTCAAGTTGGTGTGGTTAAAAAGTAAAATTCCTGATTCCTAGAAGCCTTTTTCAAGCCATTATTTTGGGTTTACCTTTGAAAGGTTGAAAATCAACCTACTGAATGGCCCTTTGTGCGAACCGGAAGGACGAAAACCGTCATTCTGAACTGCACTGATTTAAAAAATCAGCAAATCGGAAACCAGATTCTCTGATTTTCGAACTACAATTACGAATATAGATTGTAATGCAGGGGCACTCAACACACCCCCTACTTTATTATTCTAACTCCGAGGTTGCACTACAGTGGGGAAAGAGTCCACTTCCTGATCCCCACCATAGTGCACTTCGCACCCACAATGCCGAATCTGCAATAAGCGAATGTCAGTGTGGATTTGCTCATTGCACATTCGCTGCATTTCTATTCGGGTATCTAAAAACTTAAAAACATACTTCCACACAATTGTCTTTCAACAATGTGCGTTTCAAGTTTTCAAAGGTAAACCTTATTTTGGCGTGAAAAGGCTTCCCAGAATGTGATTGGCCTGTATTAGGGAGTTCTCATTGGCTCCGGTCCTCCTGAGAAGCTTTACTTGATTAGTTCATATACGACGTTCGCAATTGGCTGTAAATGCAGTCTATGAGCCAATCAAAAACTGCAGAGCACAGCCAATGCTGTGTAATGTGGAAGGGCAGCAGAGCTATACATTGGTTTATACACCGCAAGGCCAATTGGCAGTAATTGCAGTACACAAACCAATCAGAATCCTTGTAACAGAGCCACAGCTGTTTAATGTGGAACAGCAGAACAGTGGCTTCACTCATCTTTAAATGTGGAGCGTTCTGCATAATCCATAGCACTTGGAGGTTCAGAGAGTGTGTATAGGTGAAAGGCTTGATTTGGCAAGGTGTGCAAAGCTTGTTGCTTATGGAGGTGAAAAAATTCAAACCGAAGGCTCAGTAGTGCTTTCATGTTACTCTGCTGGAAGAAGCTATAAGTTGTTATTTTATGTGGTCAAAAGGCACGTATAGTCATTATTAGGGCTCAGAGACTGTTTGAAAATGGGACTGCTTTCATTTAATAACAAAGTCCACCATGTTAGCTTAAAAGACCACTACTCTAATTTTGCCCAGTACATTTTTTCTACCTATACTGATCTTTTCGAAGACAAACTAGGCAAACTTCCAGTTGTGTACTCTATGAAGTTAGACCCAGAGGTCAGTCCAGTTATCAGGCGAGCAGAGTTAAGATCAAGTTAGATAAAATGGTGCAACATGGTATAATTTGTCCAGTTGCAACTCCAACTGAATGGGTATCTTCTATGGTGGTAGCACATAAGAAAAGCTCAGATGACATCAGAATATGTAGTGACCCAAGAGATTTGAACAAAGTGCTAAAAAGACCTCATCATCCAATGTGCACAGTTAAAGAAGTCACAGCCTTGATGCCAAATGCCACTGTTTTTTCTGTCTTAAATGCAAAGGGTTCATTTTGTCAAATTCAGCTTAACAAGAAATCACCATTGCTCACTACTTTCAGTACTCTGTTTGGCAGGTACAGATTTTTGAGAATGCCATTTGGGATACATTCTGCAAGTGATGTCTTTCAGTGTGCAATGGAGCAATTTTTTTCCTGGGTATCCTTGTGCTATTATAGTAGACGACATACTAATAGGAGGTCATGGTGAAGCAGAACATGACAGAAACCTCAGAAAAGTTCTAGAAAGGGCACATTAAGTGAATATTAAGCTCAATCCATACAAATGCAAACTCAGGCTACAAGATGTTACTTATGTTGGTCATTTATTTACTAGTACAGGCCTACGACCAGATCCTTCTAAACAAACAGCCATTCTCAAGATGCCAGCTCCAGACAATGTTCAAGACCTGCAAAGTTTTCTTGGCATGGTCAACTACCTAGGCAAGTCCATTCCAGACTTGAGCCAACTTTCAGCACTGCTTAGACAGCTGACACATAAAGATGTATCCCGGTTTTGGTTAGAGTAACACCAAAGAGCATTTGATGTTCTGAAACAGAGAATTGCTAGTCCACCAACTGTCAGATACTATGATGTTCACAAACCAGTTACACTTTCCTGTGATGCTTCGAAATTTGCTCTTGGTGCAGTCATTCTACAAGAGGATCAACCTGTTTCCTATGCATTGAGAACACTTACCCAAACTGAAATGCAGTATGCTCAGATTAAGAAAGAGCTTTTGGCAGTTGTGTTTGCATGTTCAAAGTTCCATGATTATGATTATGATAGAGTATCCAGATCGAAACAGACCACAAACCTCTAGTCACTATCCTAAGAAAGCCTATGCATTCATCTCCAGCCCAACTGCAACGTATGATGTTGAGACTGCAAAAGTATACTTTCAATCTTGTCTACAAGAAAGGCAATTTTTTTTATCTGGCTTGATACATTATCCAGATCACCCAGAAGCACCACAGAACAGCACAAGAATGAGAACCTTGACTTTGAACTCATGGAAATGAGAAATTTTTCTTCCACTCAACTTGATGAGCTGAGAGATCATGCAGCAATAGATCCAGTTTTACAGAGGCTCAACCACTTTATCAATCAAGGATGGCCATCAAAGCAATCGAGTTTACCTCAAGAAGTGCAACCTTATTTTCCACACAGAGATGAGATTTTGTCTGGCAAAGGTATCATAATAAAAGGTCTGAAAGTAATTGTTCCAAAGTCCTTGTAACAAGAGTACATTACTATCTTGCAACGTGGTCACCCAGGAACTGATTCTACCAAAAGAAGGGTGGGAGGACTAGTATTTTGGCCTTCTATGTCACAAGATATTGAGAGAACATTTTCTGCTTGTTCAGTGTGTAATAGTACTGAGCCACATCAACAAAGGGAACCACTTCAGCTAAACCGGATTCTGGAACTACCTTGGTCGACAGTAGCCACTGATATCTTCAAGTGGAATGGTCAACATTATTTGGTGTTAGTAGACTCTTACTCCAATTGGTATGAGATTGACTTACTTCCTAACCTAGCATTCAGTACAGTCATTACTAAGATGAAGCATCATTTTGCAGTACATGGTAGTCCACACAAAGTTATTTGTGACAATGGCACACAGTTTACAAGCCAACAGGTCAAAACATTTGCTGAAGAATGGGACTTTACTCATGTCACAAGTAGCCCTGAGTACCCGCAGTCAAATGATATGGCAGAACTCAAAATGAGACAATAGTGATGTTTTCCTGAATCTCCAGAATCTCAGAAATGTTCCTTGTGATAAACATCTTGGTTCACCTGCTCAGAGACTTCTTTTGAGACAAACCAGAACCACATTACCAATCAGTAGTCAATTGTTGGTTCCATGTGTCAAGAACAACAGGTCAGTGAAAGCTAATCTGTTGAAGAAGCGCTCGACCCAGAAGTCCTGCTACGATAAAACCAGTAAAACGCTCAGTCCATTACAAGAACGAGAAGTGGTAAGGATGCAAACATCCAAAGATTATGATCGGATTGGTGTCAAGAAGAATATTTGCCCAGAGCTGAGATCGTACATTGTGGAATCACAAGGAGGAGAATTTAGGCAGAATCGGAAACATTTGAGACTGTTGTCTGAGTCTATACCACAGCACATAGTCTGTGAGAAAGGCTGTTTATTTCAGAGTGAGTTGTTCGGTGTTCCAGAGGACATTCCCATTCCTGTGATGAATCAAGAAGTTCCTGATACGAGTTGTGCACTGAAGACTGTCCCTGTTGCTTAATTTGGTCCAGACTATTATGTTACGAGATATGGTTGCATCTCTAAACCATGTAACAGATATGAAGCAACTTGGACATGAACATTGTGTTTCGTTTTTAATGTCTATAATAGTGCATGTCTACAACTCTGATATTGTTTTTTCAAAGGGCAATCTTTTTTAAGAGAGAATATGTAGATCAATGTGTGTGTATGTACCTTTAAGAGTATTTTTTACAAAGACATGTATCTGGAGTGTTTTTCCCCATGCCTCCGCTGAAAATTGGCTTTGATCCAAGTCCAACTTCCCAGTAAACAAATGTTAAATAAATAAAAATAAAAAAAAGCTATCCAAGGGCTTGCACAAGTGTATAAATACTGAGCATGTGCAAGGCTGACTGCCATTTTGTAATAAGCTGTTGAGATGTAAGCATGTATGTATGTAAGGTGTGTCTGTTAACTAGTTCATTCATATTTTATGATGCTGCTATCCATCCTGATGTGTTTCTATGTAGTAAAGCATCTAAACAAAATACCCCACCTACTTGTCTTCAATGTTAGAGAAGGATGAGTGACACCTACCATGTTCGTGAATGCTTTCAGTAATTCTAAGCTCAGATGTGCTGAAAGGATCCTGGGTCAGACAGCTTGGTCCCATAACTTCTGGTGACTTACCACTCAAATGTGACAAAACTCTAGGTCCTCCTGTATTGTTAGTTGTTTTTGTGGTGGAACTATCCTTGCTATAGGCATTGATGTGGTCACTGCCTCCATCTATCTGTCTATAGCAGTGATGGTCCACAGTAACTGATCTAAAAATGTCATCCTTGCAAACATGCCAACATGCAGGCGCACTCTGTTAGATTAGGGACTTCCATTTTAAAGTAGTTATTAGACATTAGACAGGCTAAAGGGTAAAATAGGCCTAGAAATTTTATTTCATTTATGCATAAAAGACAGTTAAGCAGAAGGAAAGAATAACCTTGCTGGTCAAGCATGAGGGTCAGTTTATTAGAAAATAAAGATAAGCTTAAAGTGTGCAGAAATACAGAATGTTCTTTTCTCAAGGGAAAGCTACGATCTTGCCAGCTACAAAATGTTCCTTAATGGAATGTTAGATTAAGACCAGGTGTGGAAACCAAGGGTAAGAGGGCATGTAAAGCATTACAGGGTTTTGGTATTATTAAAATATACTTTAGATACAGTTAGGGAGGTCAGTCAGTTAGTTTGTTCGACCTGTCATTACAAAGAAGATTAAGCTACAATACAGGCACTCGAGCCTGAGTACAGAAGACAGGTCAGATAAAGACTATTTTAGTTTATGTTGTTCAGGACAATCAGAATATGACATGCAGTTACTTTGGATATTGTTTATCAGCACTGCTAATGAAGACAGTATTTGAATATTGTGAACATCTAATAAAGCCATATTAAATAGACTACAGTGTTTGAAAAATTCATTCTAAAAAGTACACAACACTTGGCCCACAAAGGAGAGACTGGCACTTGTTCAGCATGAGTTTGGGTAATTAACAGATAAAGACTTTAGTTTCAATCTCTTTTCAGCTGTTTCCAGTTAATTCCAGTATAGTACAGTCTTATCAGTTCTTACACACTCAAAAAAGGAAACAAACCTCCCAGCACACACCACTGAAACATCTCTTTCATGTTGAGATACACACCCAAACTGGTAGCTCCTTTACGTTGGCAGCAGTAGTTACAGTCTTACAGCTTGTGCCAAAAATGCCCAGTACAATCCATCAGTGTGGAATATTAAACATAGCACAGACATCAGTTTTTGAAAATAGTATTGTTTATTATAAAAAATATCTTAAGAAATTGCAGGTTCATCTTAACCAAAAATCCTGGGGCTAACAACAGGTTTCACAGCCAGTGCATTCAAAACAGATCCATACCACTGGATTACAGTCTGTCAGCAGCTCAGTCTCTTTCTCTTGCTCTCTGTTTCTCTCTCTCTCTCTCTCTCTCTCTCTCTCTCTGTAGAACAAATTGTAGCTTCTTCCTGGTGTCCTGTCAGTAGGTCAGTTGATCTCTCTCTCTCTCTCTCTCTCTCTCTCTCTCACTCTGTCTGAAGAACAAATATTATCTTCTTCCTGCTGCCCTGTCAGTAAGTTGGTCAATCTCCCTCTCTCTTTCTGTCTAGAAAATATTCTAGCTTCTTACTGATATCCTGTCAGTAGGTCGGTCTCTCTCTGTCTCTCTCTCTCACTCCCCCCCTCTCTCTCTCTCTCTCTTTGTAGAACAAATTCTAGCTTCTTCCAGTTCACTCTGCTGTGTCACTTACAAGGCTGCTGCTCAAGGCATCTAAATCCCCTATAAATAGTAAAACTCAGTGGAGGCTTTCCTCAGACTTTCTTTTATAAACCTAATTGTGTCATTAAAGAACACCTGTGTTTATGAATAATTGAATCTTCTTTCTCTTTTTAATGAAACGTGCAGCTAAGCTAAAGAAACACCCCAGCTTAAAGATTATGTGCATTATGATGAAACTGAATGCATCACTTACATTCAGTTTTTACAGCTTTGAGAAGTCCTTCAACATCTAGTAGCTATTACAATCATATCTCCAAGTAAAATAATACCTTTATGGAAAAATAGAAGGAAAAAAAAAAACAAGCTCTCACCTGCCTGAATTTTGGCTGTGATGGGCATTCCTATGTGTTCCTATCATCTATCAGATCTTCTACCTTTCCACTATTTAAAAAAAAAAAGATTTCACTGGTATTACTTTTCCCCTTCCATGTGACTGGGTTACTGTAATGCAACAGAAGTCCCAGCCTCAAGTCATCGCTATGCTACACATGGTGACGTGGGTCCACTCAAGTATGCGAGTAGCGATTAGAAAGCATGGTGGAATGTCTACACTGTAAAACAGAACACTGCACTACCAGAACTAGAACCCTGGCTGTAAGAGAGGCAGCAACTTTTCTCGATGTTATCAATGTAAGCTTTAATGTTGTTCATTATCTTTAAAACAATAGTGTTCATTTATATCATAATCCTTATAAAAGCTCAATCTATGCTGTTACATGTGTTTACATCAGTATTTGCACATTTTCAGATCATCAATACTTCATAAATTGATGAGGTCCATCTCACTATGCTCTGGTATAACACTGCTTGTTCTGAAATATTTGAAATGTTGTTTATATATGACATACTATGGAAAGAACTTTGTAGCAGCATGTATACGTAATACAATATGGTAATACTTTATGCATTTGGCCCAGGAGGTGTGAATCATCGGACAAATGCTATTTAAAAAAGGACCAGAAACTCCCAATGGCAGAGATGTTTGCCTGTCACATAAGATGAATTTTGGGCCTAAACTTGAGATGGTATGTGGATCATAAGTAGAGGAAGTTGCAAAGTTGTGGAATACCAGAGAAAAAGGTCCTGTGGAAGTACTCAAAAGAGTAACAGCAAAACTATATGTGGATGGACTTACAGCACTTTGGCTTGTACTGAAGTACTGTTATCTCTTACTCTGTCTCCCACTTCCTGTTTTTGTTAAGAGACTTTGGTTGAAACAAAACTGTGAGCTTGTAGATTCTGAGTTCCTAACTGTGAGATACTTATACCTACAAACTCACAATTTTGTTTAAACTAGGCAGGAGAGTATAGAGGCAGATCCTCATACCTTTGAGGTATCCATAGCATAGGTTCATAGCTTCCTAGGTATATATTAGGCTAATGACCACCAGGGCCTTTATAAGCCTAGTCCTGTAACCTGACCCAATTGTGTCCCTAAGTATCATGGGAATTTATTAGGCAGGGATATGTTAGCTATGAAGTTTCTGGGAGTTATGTGGGGTAGGGTATGTTATTTTGGGCATTATTGTCAGCCTCTGTCTATCAGAGACATAGGGACCAAGCCCAAGGGGAATTTCTGATTTAGCAACTAAAGAGGGGAGGGAGGAACTTTGGAAATCCGACTGCCACAAGGGACAGGAGTCACAGACAAGCCTTTTAAAACCACAACAAGAGAAGAGTGGGAGGGTTGAGCAAAAATTCAAGCTGAAGCTCAAGTTCTGTGGTTAGAATTTCAGAAACTTTCAGCTTAATGGCTCAATGGGGGCTGGGGCAGACTCAAAGAACAAAGGGAAAACAGAAGCAAGGTAAACAGAAATGCACTGGGATGCAACTTTAAGTATGTATAAAAAGTACTGACGCACAAATCCTGGAGCAGAATTCACAATACTGCTAGTACTGCAATTGCACCACAGAGTAAGCAACCAGACTATGCAGGAATTTACCAGTAATGCTGTTCATGGAAAAATGCTGTAATATATGACTAAATGAGGCACATATCTGGCAGTAGATCACAGTTCTGCCACAACTGTGAATGCAGCTACAAGACTGAGGCCCCAGACTCTGTTCAAAATACAAAAAGCTATCTTTTACATGTGATTCTACATATGGAAATAGAAGTGCTAAAATCTTGCAGTAATACATAATTTCCCACAACTACAAATGAAGTTACAAGATTAAGGTCCCAAAACAAATAAAAAAAAAATGCAGACAGACTTTTTTGGCTAAAACATGGGCAAAAAGCATAGAAATATAAAAAAACGTCACCACACTGGTTGCTATAAGTACAACTTAAAATATTTAAGAAACATTAAAAAAAAGTTTGTTTGCTTCCCTTTTGATGAAAAGTCTTTATCTCATACTTTGGGGCTTTCCACATCTCTCAGAGTCTTGAATAAAAGACTCATCATTTTAAATGTAACTACATTGTGCAGAAGTGTAATTATCATTTTTAATTTGTTTTGGGAAGTGAACCTTACTGTTTGTATTTTATTGTAAATAAATCACACATAAACTGAAGAAAATGTCTTGTATATTTTGCCTGCTACCCCTCCCCCTCTGTATATATATATATATATATATATATATATATATATATATATATATATATATATATACACACACATACACGTGTGTATATATATATATATATATATATATATATATATATATATATATATATACACACACACATACACACACACACACACACACACACACACACACACACACACACACATATATATATATATATATATATATATATATATATATATATACACACGCGCGCACACACACACACATATATATATATATATATATATATATATATATATATATATATATATATATATACTGATAGACACTTACGCACATACATTTATAAGTACTGACATATATCTATATATATCTATATATATATATATATATGTAAAATGCATACTTACATATATACAGAGAGACCGAGAGTGAGAGAGATGAGACATTTTAACAGTATTTTTCTAATATAGCTACCCAGACAGCCATCACTATGACCACAAGATTTCTTCTCATCTGTTGCTCTACAATGTCCTTTCCATATTTTTTGACTAAATTCTGCCGCTTCTCAAACATAGCTGCAACATGCATAAATGACCCTTCCTTATCACCATGCATTATATATTTGCCAGTATGCCCTTTATTATTATTATCAAAATGTTAATCAGTACACTGAGACCAGAAATGCGATGCAGTATCTACTTATTTACCGGGTTGTATTTCAACTGGCCCTGCCAAATGACACACACTTGTGTATATCCGTGTTCAACGTAGCAGCACCTACAACACAATAATTACTTTACTTTCCAAAAAATACATGGAAGTCATCAAAGTTTATCTTAAGATCTGCTTACTAGCATGTTGTGAAGTTCTATGAATAGACCAAAGGCTTTAAGGAAGCTTACTTAATAACTAGGCAGTGATCAGAGGTCAGATTCAAACCCTTCCCACTTTACCAGTTCCTCCCCTGGCTTATCACAGAGGTTGTAACTAATGATGGTCCAACCAATCTATCACTGGAAACTTTGGCTTGCTTAAGCCATCCAGAGGGCAGGACTGCAAGAAATATCAGACTAGTAAGCCTTCATTTACATTATTATCCTTAATGAATTGTATATATGTATGTATTTATTGATAATTTGAAAACAGAGTAAGTAGAATCTGCATAACAGAAACTGTCTTTTGTTTATGGCTGTCCGAGAAACCATTATCAGTTTATGCAACTTGGAAAAGAATATTAGTGAAATAGGCTGCAGAAAATTTGCAGCTGCAATGAATAACTTGGATAGTATTATTGAATTAGCTTTAGGAAAAAAACATATTTAAGTGTATGAGGTAGATGTGACCCTGTGCAAATCAAAATGGATGTCAGTTCCCTAAGAAATAACACATTAAAAACAGAGATGTGTTATTGCTGCTGTCATTATGGATTTTCTGAGTCTAAATTTGCCTTTTTTTCAAATAATGTTTCTGTCACTTACCTTGGCGTATGTCTAGCTTTGTTGGCAGCCGCATTCTTGACACTCAGCAAATGGCAGTTTGCTAGTTGCAAGGAGCACTGAGACAGTGAGACCCACAATAAACAATATAACTCTCCCTCATTAGTCATTCATGCAGGCTGCAGCTGGAGACTTCCTTTTAAATCACATTTTGCACTTAAGTACAGGACAGGGAGCTCTATGTGGGACAGTGAGCTCAATGTAGGACAGGGAGTTTAGTGCAGGTGAGGGAGCTCAGTGCAGGACAGGGAGCTCTGTGTAGCACAGGGAGCTCAGTGCAGTATAGGGAGCTCTATGTAGCACAGGGAACTCAGTGCAGGCCAGGGAGCACTGTGCGGGACAGGGAGCTCAGTGCAGAACAGGGAGCTTTCTGTGGGGCAGGGAGCTCAATGTAGGACCAGCAGCTCAGTGCAGGCTAGGGAGCTCAGTGCAAGGCAGCAAACTCAGTGCAGGCCAGGGAGCTCTGCCTGGGACAAGGAAATCAGTGTATGACAGGAAGCTCATGGAAGAGCAGGGAGCTCAGTGCAGGCCAGGGAGTTCTGTGCAGGACAGGAAGCTTAGTGCAGGCCAGAGAGCTCTGTGTGGGACAGGGAGCTCAGTGCAGGCCATGGAGCTCTGTGTGGGACAGGGAGCTCTGTTCAGGACATGGAGCTCAGTGCAGAACAGGGAGCTCTGTGCAGGACATGGAGATCAGTGCAGAACAGGGAGCTCAGTGCAGGCCAGGGAGTTCTGTGTGGGACAGGGAGTGATATGCAGGCCAGGGAGCTCTGGGCAGGACATGGAGCTTAGTGCAGGCCAGGTAGCTCAGTGCAGGACAAGGGGTGCTGTGTAGCACAGGGAGCTCATGGTAGAACAGGGAGCTCAGTGCAGGACAGGGAGCTCTATGTAGCACAGGGAGCTCAGTGCAGGCCAGGGGACAGGGAGCTCAGTTTAGGACAGGCAGCTCAGTGCAGGCTAAGGAGCTCAGTGCAGGGCAGCAAACTCAGTATAGGCCAGGGAGCTCTGTCTGGGACAGGGAAATCAGTGTATGACAGGAAGCTCAGTGCAGAGCAGGGAGCTCAGCGCAGCACAGGGAGCTCAGTGCAGGCCAGGAAGCTCTGTGCAGGACAGGAAGCTTAGTGCAGACCAGGGAGCTCTGTGTGGGACAGGGAGCTCAATGCAGGCCAGGGACCTCTGTGTGGGACAGGGAGCTCAGTGCAGAACAGGGAGCTCAGCGTGGGATAGGGAGCTGTATGTAGCACAGGGTGCTCAGTGCAGGCCAGGGAGCTCTGTGTGGGACAGGGAGCTCAGTTTAGGACAGGCAGCTCAGTGCAGGCTAGGGAGCTCAGTACAGGGCAGCAAACTCAGTGCAGGCCAGGGAGCTCTGTCTAGGACAGGGAAATCAGTGTATGACAGGACGCTCAGTGCAGAGCAGGGAGCTCAGTGTAAGACAGGAAGCTCAGTGCAGGCTAGGGAGCTCAGTGCAGGACAGCAAACTCAGTGCAGGCCAGGGAGCTCTGTCTGGGACAGGGAAATCAGTGTATGACTGGAAGCTTAGTGCAGAGCAGGGAGCTCGGTGCAGAACAGGGAGCTTTGTATGAGACAAGGAGCTGAGTGTATGACAGGCAGCTCAGTGCAGACTAGGGAGCTCAATGCAGGGCAGCAAATTCAGTGCAGGCCAGGGAGCTCTGTCTGGGACAGGAAAATCAGTGTATGACAGGGAGCTCAGTGCAGCACAGGGAGCTCTGTGTGGGACAGGGAGCCCAGTGCAGGCCATGGAGCTCTGTGTGGGACAGGGAGCTCAGTGCAGGCCAGGGAGCTCTGTACAGGACAGGGAGCTCAGTGCAGAACAGGGAGCTCAGTGCAGGCCAGGGAGTTCTGTGCAGGGCAAGGAGTGATGTGCAGGCCAGGGTGCTCTGTGCAGGACAGGGAGCTCAGTGCAGAACAGGGAGCTCAGTGTAGGATATGGAGTTCTATGTAGAACAGGGAGCTCAGTGCAGGCCAGGGAGCTCTGTGTGGGACAGGGAGCTCAATGCAGGCCAGGGAGCTCTCTGCAGGACAGGGAGCTCAGTTTTGAACAGGGAGCTTTGTGTGGGACAGGGAGCGCAGTGTCGGACAGGCAGCACAGTGCAGGCTAGGGAGCTCAGTGCAGGGCAGCAAACTCAGTGCAGCCCAGGGAGCTCTGTCTGGGACAGGGAGATCATTGTAGGACAGGAAGCTCAGCCAGGTCAGGAGTTCTGTGTAGAGCAGGGAGCTCAGTGCAGGCCAGGGAGCTCTGTGTGGGATAGGGAACTCAGTGCAGGTCAGGGAGCTCTGTGCAGGACAGGGAGCTCAGTGCAGGCCAGGGAGCTCTGTGTGGGACACGGAGCTCATTGCATGCCAGGAAGCTTTGTGCAGGCCAGGGAGCTCAGTGCAGGATAGGGAGCTCTGTGTAGGACAGGGAGCTCAGTGCAGGCCAGAGAGCTCTGTGTGGGACACGGAGCTCTGTGCAGGCCAGGCAGCTGACTGCAAGGCAGGGAGCTCAGTGCAGAACAGAGAGCTCTGTCTAGGACAGAGAGCTCAGTGCAGGCCAGGGAGCCCTGTGTGGGACAGAGAGCTCAGTGCAGGACAGACAGCTCAATGCAGGCCAGGGAGCTCAGTGCAGAAGAGACAGCTCAGTACAGACAGTGAGCTCAGTGCAGGCAGGTTGCTCAGTGCAGAAAGTACAGTTGTGTGCACTTACCATAAATGTAGATGTTCAAGTGTATTCACTGTTGCAGTCATCACATTTGGGTTATCTGCCTGCAGGTAGCCCTCAGTCAGCCTGAATACCAGAGTCTTGGGATTTCTGCAGTTACTTCTTCCATGATGTCAGGTCGTCAGGGGTATAAAACATGCAGCCGATATCATTACATCAGTTTTTCTTGCCCCAGATGGCAGGAGCCCCCAAATTAGGAAGGAATTGCATGGTGTGAAACCCCCCCAGCAAAAAGCAAATACCAATGATATAAGATATGGCCAAACAAAAAGGATAGGTAGAAGTATAGATAAGTCACGGGGCTGGAGGGAGGATAACCAGGACTGCAACAATGAATACACTCGAACATCTACATTTATGGTAAGTGTACACAACTGTACTATGTTCTTCATGTTTCACTGTTGCAGTCATCACATTTGGGTAGATTCCCAAAGCTGAGAATGGGTGGAGGCAGTCAAGAAGCATTAGGACTGGCAAGCAGGCCCTGTAAGACTGCTGTGGCAAATCCAGCTCTGGATTTAGATACGCTAGGTAAGTGGTAATGCTTGGTGAAAGTGTGTACAGAGCTCCAGGTTGCAGCTTCCAGGATGTCCCTGGTAGGGACTCCCCTGAGAAATGCTGTAAAGGTTGATGTAGCCCTAGTGGAATGTGTTTTGATCCCCTGTGGGGTAGGTTTCCCATGGTGTTTGTAGCAGAAATGGATGCAGTGTGCTATCCATTTAGAAATGGTTTGCTTTGAAATGGCTTTACCCTCTGCCCCTGTCGCAAATCTGACTAGCAGCTGGTCAGATTTTCTGAAAGGTTTAGTCCTGTCTAGATAGAACCTAAGCTGCCTGTGCATGTCCAGGGAGTGCATGATCCTTTCTCCTTTATTCTGAGGATTAGGGAACAAAGTTGGAAAATGAATGGATTTGTTTAAAGCCACACTAGATACCACCTTGGGCATAAATGATTGGTTAGTCCTGAGGAAAACCCTGTTCACATGGAACATAATGAAGGGTTCCACAGCCATAAGGGCTTGCAATTCAGGCACCCTTCTTGCTATATGATGGCTAGAAGTAAAGCTGTTTTCCAGGGGAGGAATTTTAACTCTGCTGTAGCAGCAGGTTCAAAGGGTGGAAGCGTGAGCTTCTCCAATACAAAGTTAAGGTCCCAGGCTGGAGTGGAAGCTCTCCTGGGGGGGGGGTCTTACATTTTTGGCTACTCTCAGGAACTCTTTGACCAGAGGATGAGAGAAGAGGGGTGGCTCGGTATTATAATGAGCTGAGATGGCAGAGGGATGAATTTTAATAGAAGAGAAGGATAGGCCTTTGTGGAGCATTTCTGTTAAGTAATCTAGTATATGAGATAAGCTGGGCACAGCTGTGTCCATTCCCTGAGACTGGCTCCAAGAACAGTATCTTTTCCACTTTTCCGAATAGGATTTTCTAGTACTAGGCCTCCTTGCCTCAAGGATGACATCCAGCATCTGTTTACTGAGGGTTGCTGGTGATGAGTTCATTGGATGAAACAGGCTGCTAGGTTCAGGGTCTGTAGCTGAGGATGCAAAATCTGGCCCTCCTGCTGGGACAGCAGGGAAGGGGTCTGAGGCAGGTGCCATGATGGCATTAAGTGGGTGTCAGTGCTGGCATGGCCAGTCCGGTGCAATCAGGATTGTCCTTGGCTTGTCCTGTTTGATCTTTAGTAGAACCTTTGAGAAGAGGGGCAGAGGGGGAAAGGCATAGATTGAGAGGTTTTCCCGTGTGAAGGACAGGGCATCCACTTTCCATGCTTGGCTGTGGGTAATTCTGGTGCAATATTTGCTCAATTGATAGTTCTGAGGGGGAGCAAAGAGGTCCACCACTGGTGCCCCCAACCTGAGGACCAGGAGCATGAACATTTTGGGTTCCAGTTTCCACTCGTGTGGGTCCATTAGATTTCTGCTAAGTCGTCTGCCAGTGAATTTAGTTTGCCTGGCAGGAATTGAGCTTGCAGGTGCACTTGATTGCTCAAGGCTATGTTCCATAGAGCCATGGCTAATCTGCAGAGTGGGTAGGAATGGGTTCCCCCCCCCCTGCTTGTTTATGTACCACATAACTGTGGTGTTGTCTGTCTTTATCAATAGTTGCCTTGGAAGAATAAGGCATATGAAGGCTGTCAGGGCATTCTGTACAGCTAACATTTCTTTTTGATTGATATGCAGGTGCATTTGCTTTGGGCTCCATTTGCCTTGAATGCATTGTCCTGCCATGTGAGCCCCCCATACATAGACTGATGCATCTGTTGTTAGGGTTTGGGTGGCAGGGGTTGAGTGAAAGGGAGTTCCTTGTTGTGGTAGCAGGCCTCTGTGCACCAAAGGAACTCTGTCCCTAGGCAAGGAATGATAGGAATCATTGTTTCCAGGTCATGAGAATGTTGACACCAGACACTTTTTAAGTACCATTGAAGTGTCCTCATATGCAGTCTTGCATATGGAATTAGTAAAATGCAAAAGGCCATGAACCCTAGGGCTTGAAGTATTTTTCTTGCAGATAGCTGGGTTTTGGTGGCCAGTAGATTGAAGTAGTTTGTCAAATAAATTTGTTTTTCTGGAGTGAGGAATGCCATCTGAGAAGTTGTGCTCAAGCTTGCTCCCAGGAATACAATCTGTTGGCTGGGTACCAGATGTGATTTCTTTTCATTGATGGTGTACCCCAGTGAAGTTAGAAGTCTCTTTACAAATGTCAGGTGTTGTAGTAGCAATTCTTGATCCGCCTGAATCAGGCAATCATCCAAGTATAGGTAAATTTGAATTTTTCTCTGCCTGCAATATGCAATGGCTGGAGCTAGGCATTTTGTGAATACCCTGGGCGCAGTAGATAAGCCAAAGGGAAGTGCAGAGAACTGATACTGCATAGAGCCTGCTCTGAAACGTAGATATTTCCTGCAAGATTCCCTTATGGGGATGTGCAGATAAGCTTATTTTAAGTCTAGGGTGGCTAGCCAAGAGTCTTTGGCTAACATAGGAAGCAGCTGTTGAACAGTAAGCATTTTGAACCTTGGAACCACCAGGAATGTGTTCAGAATAGACAGATCCAGGATAGGGCACCAAGAGTTTTCTTTTCTGGGTACCAGAAACAATCTGAAGTAAAAACCTTGTCCCCTTTGCTCTGCTGGGATAGGTTGAATAGCCTTGATACTGAGAAGAAAAAGTACTTTCTTTTGGGCCTCTGCCCACTGGTTTGGGGGGAGGTCTGGCCATCTGCTTAGAGTTGGCAGTGAGTGGAAGTAGAATCTGTATCACTGGGATACAATGTTCAAGACCCATCTGTCCTGGGTGATGTATTCCCAGTTTTTTGCATGCAGAGCAAGTTTTCCTCCTACGGGTGCAAGTACTTGGGCAAGGCTTGGAAGGGTTAAGGATAAGTCATTGTGAGGATTTTACTATAGGATGGTGGCTTACTACTCCCTGTTTTAGTGGTGGAAGCACTCCATTGCTTAGATCTGTGCATACCCTGAGACTGTAATCTTGGTGGTCTGCTGCCCCTGGGTTTGGACTGAGAAGATCTGGGAGGGACTGGAAAGGACCAGTTTTTAGAAGGCCAATGCGTACTGAATCTAGGTGGCTGTACCTGTAGGAAATCTTTAACAGTTTGCATAGATTTAGCTTTTTCCTCCATCTTTTTGAGGACCTCTTCTGCTTTATTGCCAAACAGGCGTTCTTGGTTTAATGGTGCATCTAGTAATTTTGCTTTGACATGGTCTGGCAAGATTTGTTCCTTAAGCCAAGCATGCCTTCTAAGAACAGACCCAGTGACAGCAGCCCTGCAAGATGCTTCTAAGGCATCAAAACCACATTGCAAAGTATGTTTTTCAACTTGGTTAGCAGAATGCATTAACCTTGCAAATCTTTATGTTCTGCACAATCAGGAATCAACATAATTTTCTATTTAATCAGCTCCATAATATGTTGCTGATATTTTAACATATGAGACTGGCAATTTTAAGCCCTGATGGCAAGAGTAGCAGAAGTGTATACCTTCTTACCCCATCTGTCTAAAGCCCTAGAGTCCTTGTCTGAAGGGGTAGGGTTTTTGGCTGTTGTAGCCTTAATGCCTTTAGGTCCCTGGGAAATGATCTCTGGATCCCCAGTAGGATTCTTAAAGAGGAATTTGTAGGAGTCAGGTACTCTGTAGTACCTGTCAGGTTTCCTGGAAGCTGGAGGCAAAGTATCAGGGGTAAGGTTGGATTCCAAGAAGACATCATCTACAATTTCCAGAACAGGTGGGATGGGTAGAGGCCTGTGCTGAGTCAAGTTTAAAAATTCCCTTAGTCTCTTTTTAGACTGTGGGTAGTGGTGGCACTCTCAGCAGAAATGCTCTCTAAGAGTATGCAAGGTTTCACCAAAGGAAAAATCTTCTGGTGGGGGAGCAGAGGGAATGGAATCCTCTGCATCAGAATCCTCATAGGTAGATAAGGGTATGTCCTGGGTAATCAGAAGGATGAGAGTCAACAGACTCATGATCTGAAGAATCAGAAGGACAATCAGTTCTTGGTCTTTTTGAGAGGGAAGGCTAGCTTCCCCTAATTAAAGTAATAAGATCTTCAGCCATTCTAAGCATTTGTTTTTGAGGCAAGTGGGCCTGAGAATGCACTTTGGTCACTGGTTTCCTAGGCATAGTGCAAACTCTGGGGCTGAGAAATTCGTTATTTTTTATTTGAAACGAAGTCGTCGGTTTTATATGAAAATCCGAAGGCCTGAATACACCCTCAGAAGTCGGTGCCTGCACAGCGGCTCCGGACCCATCCAAGGTAGAGACATCCACAGGTTCCATAGTCAAAGAAGCATCTTGAGGCATACCGGACTCTAAATGGGTCTCAATAGAGGCCTGCAAATCTGTAGAAGTGGGTATCAGGGGCTGCGAAAGTGCCTCACTGGACTGGTGACTAGCTTAACGGAAGCGTCGTCGCCAGTTTTGGACCTATGTGGTCTGTCTCTGTCTTTATCCTTACGTTTTCTCAGAAGATCGGTAGTTGGATGGCTTATCGAAGCCATTTCAGAATATGGAGAATGAGAGCGAAAGAATTTAGTGACAAAAATAGCCCGACGACGAATAGTTCGGGTGTTGAACAAGGCACAAAACCGACAGCGACAAACGTCGTGGTCTGGGCCTAAACAGGTGACACAGTAAGAATGAAAATCTCTGTGAGGTATTTGCTTTCCACAGCCAAGACAATTATTAACTTTTTCTGACATCGGTTAGAGAAAGAAAGAAGGACCCCCAACAGGGTACTTATCTTTTAGAAGACTTCAGGTCTGAAACTCGAAAAATGAAAATTTCAAGAGGCGGCCAACTGGCACTTGTGAACTGCTTTTGCGTTGGACACTGCACGGCAGGAAAAGCTGATGTAATGGCATCAGCTGCATGTTTTATAACCCTGACATCATGGAAGAAGCGACAGCATCTGACGCAGAAATCCCAAGAATCTGGTATTCAGGCGGACTGAGGGCTACCTGCAGGCAGATAACCCAAATGTGATAACTGCAACAGTGAAACACGAAGAACATCAGGGAGCATTGTGTAGAACAGAGAGCTCAGCGGAGAACAGGAAGCTGTGTGTAGGACAGAGAGCTCAGTGGAGGCCAGGGAGCTCTGTGCGGGATAGGGAAGCCAGTGTAAGACAGACAGCTCATTGCAGACCAGGGAGCTCAGTGCAGCACAGACAGCTCAGTGCAGAACAGGAAGCTCAGTTCAGGACAGGGATCTCAGTGCAGAACAGGGAGCTCAGTGCAGGAAAGGGAAGTCATTGCATGCTAACAGTGAACTTCTCTGTAATTTTTTGACACTGGTCCAGTATCTGATCTCATAGTGTACTCCATTTGCTGTGTTAACACTTAAAACCATTATCTGTTTAACTCTGCTGCTTCCAGCAAGACAACTGTGAAAGACACAACTCTGCAACCTGGGACTGTTTGAGTGCTTGCACACCCTCAGATGTCGCAGTCTTGACAGTCTGCTAAACATTTATTCTTGTATATTATTTCATAAAGTGACATTTTATTTGTTTTTTTTTTGTTAGCTTTTTGATTACCAGGGAATTCTGACTTGGCAAAGCTCCTTTTTTGCAGAGGCCTGGGGAGAAAGCTCCACGCTACATACTTTTCCAGAGATAATTATCATGAGCTAGCAATAAAAATATACTACTCAACACTGAGCTATATGTAGTTTAACAGCTGATCAACACGTTAAGTTCACTACACTGTATTTATAAAATGCAAAAGCCACACATATCTAAAGAACATTCTCCGCAGTTTTACAGTTTATTCATAAAGTCACATTGAAATTTTAGTTCACATACTGAGGAATATGCATGTTTTATCCAACCTGTTATTCACCTGAGACATATAAACAAATGATGATGTATGAGGACTTTATGATGCGTACTTAATTTGAGTGCATTAAGTGAGGACTTAGTAATGCTGATGGTACAAGGTCAGGATTATTTTGTTGCTCAGTAGGATTTCATTGGGATTTTAAAATATAGAAAGGGGCTTAGTAATGGGGGCTTTACAAGTGCAAGACTGTTTTGTTGACAGGTGTGCTTTCAAGGTAGTTTTAAACTGTAGATGAAATTAGATATTTCTGATGTTTATTGGGAAACAGTTCTACAACTGAGCAGTGTATACAGAGTATAGATGGTCATTGTTATTTTTAAATCTTTGAGTAAGCACTAAGTGTTGGTTTGGTGAACACTGCTCTATATGAGGTGAGTACAGGTTTAATAAATGCCTGGTAACAGAGCATCTGTCTGGGTTGTAAAGGATATTGTGGGCAGTCATAATGTCAGGGGAACTTTAGCTGCTTGAGCCCCACCTACTCAAAATCCTGGAACTTGCAGCCAGGGGTTCATGGAGCTGTTTTCTCGTCCACCAGCCAGCTGCTCAAACTCAAATATGAGTTCTGAGATGCGGCTGCTGCAACAGTCACGAGCTGTGGAGCTTTTCCTCACAGAACTGGTAAGTCAGGAAGAGAAGTGAGGAGGTAGGCTTTAGGTTTAGAGAGGGGAGTGGAGTGGGATTTTAGGTTTAGGCAGCAACTGGGAGTTGGGTTTAGGTTAGCGTTAAGGAGAGGAGGGGCATTTTAGATTTAGGGAGTGATTGGGAGTTGGTTCAGAATTAGGGATGGGAGGGGGATTTTAGGTTTAGGGAGCTGTTTTCAGGGTTAGAGTCAGAGTTCTGGGAAGGATAGTTAGTATGCAGAAATTGACCTGGTGGGAGTTGCAGCACTTGCCAATTAGAGCAAATGGTAGTGAGGGAGAGTGTCTCAAGCACAAGTAGTAGACCCTAATGTGAGTATAGGCTAATAGATTAGGTAGCTCCAGCCAGTTAGGGATGTACAGTGCAAGCCGGTGATGTGCTCAAGTAATGTAGTTACTTGCAAATGTTGCAGTTTTATGATAAGCTTACTACACTCTGGCTAGGTGAAAAGACCATATGTTAATCAAAAGTGACAAGGCACACAGGAGACTAGGAAGTAAATAAGTCTGAGTTATGGTCTTATGTGCATATTCTGCTAGAAAAGGTTTAACTTTATAAAGGCATCCAATTTTATGATTTTTTTAACAGCACATTGGATATGCTGATCAACTCATAATCTAGTCAGTTAATATACCCAGTAGTAGTAGCAGTATTAATATATTACTTTACATACAAGGTCTACAATAGTTTGTACATAGCTAATATCTGGTGCATCAGACAAGTTCACTTGTCTGGTTATCAAACTTATATATAAATAAAAACATCAGATAGATACATACATACCTGTTAGCTTTCTCTGATTTCACATAATTTTCCTAATTTTGCCCAATATTTTAGTCTGTTCCTCATATTTTTCCCTTGCAAATAACTAAAGATTGTAGTCACTAAATAATGACAGACATTTGAGTTTCATATTTTATATTTTTTTCAGCAAATGCATGCTATGGCAAAACCTGTTGTTGTAGCAACTTTCTAAGCACATAAGAGCAATACTTAAAATATGTTTCTGTTTTTGGACCTTTGTTCATAGGTAGATAGAACCTAATGACCACAAGGGCCTTTTTAAGCCTAGCCAAGCATCCCAAATCTCTAACAAGTTCTGATACCCTTGATGAGTGTAAGCAGGGGGTTGGGAGATGAAACATTTACACACAGAGGCCTGGGAGATGTACCATTTACATGCTGTCTGTGCCTATTAGAGACACAGGTGCCAAACCAGGGATGAATTTCCTGTTCCCCACCCAATTTTACAAGTTGCACTTGAATTGGGTTAGGGAGAAACTCTGCTTTACATGGATGGGGAGCCTGCTCCATATATGGGGTAGTCTCTGGGATACATACCTGTCTCTCCAGCAGGTCCTACTTATATTACAGGCATAATATAAGTATTTAAAATGGGTAATTCTGGTGCTGTTTGTTTTGCAGATATGCAGGAGGTCCATCAGAGTGGGGTCTGACAATGCCCTGTATGCCAGGCATAGATCTCCTCTCAAAAGCCTGTAGGAGACAGAATACAGGCATAGGGCCTTGAGGCGGTCTACACAGGACATTTTACTTACTCCCTGTATTTTTAGTGAGGAACCTCTGTGGACATTCCAATTGTTGGGTATGTCTGGTTAGGTATATATACCAAAGGGAGCATTGTACTCAATGATAGGTCTAATAAATGCCAAATACATTGGAACAATGACTTTCTTGGACTTAGATGCCATACCTTTGTTTATACGTTGTGCAACACAGAATGATTTCATCACTACTGTAGACACATGATGGTCAAAGGTTTGAAAAATGGAAAGGCTGCCAGCCCAACCAGATAGAATCTTGTAAAGAATTCTATGTGATTTGTAAATATTAATATAATCCACAGGTTGGTTTTACAAATGTAACATAGAACTATACGTTATGATTAAACTATATGTTGTACTGAGCTTCAAAAATGTAACCATAGTGCACTCTGCTGGAAGAAAGTTGATAACTCAAGCAGTGTATGACTGTTTGATCTCAAACTTGGTGCCATGATATCTGGACCAGCAAATTCTTTCTATTGTTTTGAGACCAGAGTTAATTGCTAGATTTTACATGTATAATGTTTTTTATTGTTGTGACTTCCTGCAGGTGCACATTACAAAAAGAAACGTAAATTTTGAGTTTCTGTTAGCCTGGGAAGCTAAATCAGAACTGTTAAGAATGATGTAATCTAAAATGAGTCAGCAGTGATGTATTATCAATTTAAGGCTTTCTCAGAGAGAGAGGGAGAGAGAGAATCAGAGCATTTTGCATTTGTCTTCAGAACTGACAACATCACCAGCACTCTGCCTTTGCTCTGTATGTATGTAAGTTATTTAGAACACTGTTTCTCTTAGAAATACATAGAAAATGGTAAGATTAGACTAGCTGTTTTCTATATTTATGTCAGACTATTCTACAGTATTATTTTAAGCATTTTCCTGTAATGTCTGAACTATTGACTAGCACTGTGTTGAATTGAGGAGATTTGTCTTGTGTTTTTATTATTTATTATTAAATATTTTTAAACTTTTCAACTGTGGCTGTTTTGTGTAGAGATAATTTATGCTCTAGAGTACATTGCATGTATACAGTGATATTGTCCAACCAACTCCAATAAGCCTTGCTGTTCATCATACTCACTAATTGGATAATAATAATATTGCACAGTACAATTGGACACCCTTTGGTAAAGGCCTTATTAGTAGCTGATATTAGTGGTTGGTGGCAGTGATTTCTACTTTATAGCCTAGGCAGGGAAAGGGGCATAGATGGAGAACCTGCGCCAGCCTTCCCCAGGAGTGTCTGTGTGTTTGTATATAACTCATATCTCAAAGGGTGTGTGTGTGTGTGTGTGTGTGTGTGTGTGTGTGTGTGTGTGTGTGTGTGTGTGTGTGTGTGTGTGTGAGTGTGTCAGCTACTTGGTCAGGGACATGAAGCACTGGTTGGACAGAGAGGTTTTAGCTTGACCACTAGGCTGAGACCTGTAACCTATAGCTGTGCCAGTGGGGAGTCTTATTGGGGATCTGGAGAGAAAGGGAGAAACCAGCCCCAGACTGACTGTGATCTCTGTGTGCTCTTAAGGGAAATTGTACTTTACTGTGTGTGTACTTGTTATCCTTCCCAATGTGCACACCCCTCATTGGTGTTAAATTCTACTTTACTGTGTGTGTACTTGTTATCCTTCCCAATGTGCACGCCCCTCACTGGTGTTAAATTGTACTTTACTGTGTGTGTACTTGTTATCCTTCCCAATGTGCACGCCCCTCAATGGTGTTTAATTGTACTTTACTGTGTGTGTACTTGTTATCCTTCCCAATGTGCACGCCCATCACTGGTGTTAAATTGTACTTTACTGTGCATGTACTTGTTATCCTTCCCAATGTGCACGCCCCTCAATGGTGTTAAATTGTACTTTACTGTGTGTGTACTTGTTATCCTTCCCAATGTGCACGCCCCTCACTGGAGTTAAATTGTACTTTACTGTGGGTGTACTTGTTATCCTTCCCAATGTGCACGCCCCTCACTGGTGTTAAATTGTACTTTACTGTGTGTGTACTTGTTATCCTTCCCAATGTGCACGCCCCTCACTGGTGTTAAATTGTACTTTACTGTGTGTGTACTTGTTATCCTTCCCAATGTGCACGCCCCTCAATGGTGTTAAATTGTACTTTACTGTGTGTGTACTTGTTATCCTTCCCAATGTGCACGCCCATCACTGGTGTTAAATTGTACTTTACTGTGCATGTACTTGTTATCCTTCCCAATGTGCACGCCCCTCAATGGTGTTAAATTGTACTTTACTGTGTGTGTACTTGTTATCCTTCCCAATGTGCACGCCCCTCACTGGAGTTAAATTGTACTTTACTGTGGGTGTACTTGTTATCCTTCCCAATGTGCACGCCCCTCACTGGTGTTAAATTGTACTTTACTGTGTGTGTACTTGTTATCCTTCCCAATGTGCATGCCCCTCGCTGGTGTTAAATTGTACTTTACTGTGTGTGTACTTGTTATCATTCCCAATGTGCACGGCCCTCAATAGTGTTAAATTGTACTTTACTGTGTGTGTACTTGTTATCCTTCCCAATGTGCATGCCCCTCACTGGTGTTAAATTGTACTTTACTGTGTGTGTACTTGTTATACTTCCCAATGTGCACGCCCCTCAATGGTGTTAAATTGTACTTTACTGTGTGTGTACTTGTTATCCTTCCCAATGTGCAAACCCCTCACTGGTGTTAAATTGTACTCTACTGTGTGTGTACTTGTTATCCTTCCCAATGTGCACGCCCCTCACTGGTGTTAAATTGTACTTTACTGTGTGTACTTGTTATCCTTCCCAATGTGCACGCCCCTCACTGGTGTTAAATTGTACTTTACTGTGTGTGTACTTGTTATCCTTCCCAATGTGCACGCCCCTCACTGGTGTTAAATTGTACTTTACTGTGTGTGTACTTGTTATCCTTCCCAATGTGCACCCACGACTGGTGTTAAATTGTACTTTACTGTTTGTGTACTTGTTATCCTTCCCGATGTGCACGCCCCTCACTGGTGTTAAATTGTACTTTACTGTGTGTGTACTTGTTATCCTTCCCAATGTGCACACCCCTCACTGGTGTTAAATTGTACTTTACTGTGCATGTACTTGTTATCCTTCCCAATGTGCACACCCCTCACTGGTGTTAAATTGTACTTTACTGTGTGTGTACTTGTTATCCTTCGCAATGTGCACGCCCCTCACTGGTGTTAAATTGTACTTTACTGTGTGTGTACTTGTTATCCTTCCCAATGTGCACACCCCTCACTGGTGTTAAATTGTACTTTACTGTGTGTGTACTTGTTATCCTTCCCAATGTGCACGCCCCTCACTGGTGTTAAATTGTACTTTACTGTGTGTGTACTTGTTAACCTTCCCAATGTGCACGCCCCTCAATGGTGTTAAATATGACTTTACTGTGTGTGTACTTGTTATCCTTCCCAATGTGCACGCCCCTCACTGGTGTTAAATTGTACTTTACTGTGTGTGTACTTGTTATCCTTCCCAATGTGCACGCGCCTCACTGGTGTTAAATTGTACTTTACTGTGTGTGTACTTGTTATCCTTCCCAATGTGCATGCCCCTCACTGGTGTTAAATTGTACTTTACTGTGTGTCTACTTGTTATCCTTCCCAATATGCACGCCCCTCACTGGTGTTAAATTGTACTCTACTGTGTGTGTACTTGTTATCCTTCCCGATGTGCACGCCCCTCACTGGTGTTAAATTGTACTTTACTGTGTGTGTGTACTTGTTATCCTTCCCAATGTGCACGCCCCTCACTGGTGTTAAATTGTACTTTACTGTGTGTGTACTTGTTATCCTTCCCAATGTGCACACCCCTCACTGGTGTTAAATTGTACTTTACTGTGTGTGTACTTGTTATCCTTCCCAATGTGCACGCCCCTCACTGGTGTTAAATTGTACTTTACTGTGCATGTACTTGTTATCCTTCCCAATGTGCACGCCCCTCACTGGTGTTAAATTGTACTTTACTGTGTGTGTACTTGTTATCCTTCCCAATGTGCACGCCCCTCACTGGTGTTAAATTGTACTTTACTGTGTGTGTACTTGTTATCCTTCCCAATGTGCACACCTCTCACTGGTGTTAAATTGTACTTTACTGTGTGTGTACTTGTTATCCTTCCCAATGTGCACGCCCCTCACTGGTGTTAAATTGTACTTTACTGTGTGTGTACTTGTTATCCTTCCCAATGTGCACGCCCCTCAATGGTGTTAAATAGTACTTTACTGTGTGTGTACTTGTTATCCTTCCCAATGTGCACGCCCCTCACTGGTGTTAAATTGTACTTTACTGTGTGTGTACTTGTTATCCTTCCCAATGTGCACGCGCCTCACTGGTGTTAAATTGTACTTTACTGTGTGTGTACTTGTTATCCTTCCCAATGTGCACGCCCCTCACTCGTGTTAAATTGTACTTTACTGTGTGTGTACTTGTTATCCTTCCCAATATGCACGCCCCTCACTGGTGTTAAATTGTACTCTACTGTGTGTGTACTTGTTATCCTTCCCAATGTGCATGCCCTTCACTGGTGTTAAATTGTACTTTACTGTGTTTGTACTTGTTATCCTTCCCAATGCGCACTCCCCTCACTGGTGTTAAATTGTACTTTACTGTGTGTGCACTTGTTATCCTTCCCAATGTGCACGCCCCTCACTGGTGTTAAATTGTACTTTATGGTGTGTGTACTTGTTATCCTTCCCAATGTGCACGCCCCTCACTGGTGTTAAATTGTACTTTACTGTGTGTGTACTTGTTATCCTTCCCAATGTGCACGCCCATCACTGGTGTTAAATTGTACTTTACTGTGTGTGTACTTGTTATCCTTCCCAATGTGCAGGCCCCTCACTGGTGTTAAATTGTACTTTACTGTGTGTGTACTTGTTATCCTTCCCAATGTGCAGGCCCCTCACTGGTGTTCAATTGTACTTTACTGTGTGTGTACTTGTTATCCTTCCCAATGTGCACGCCCCTCACTGGTGTTAAATTGTACTTTACTGTGTGTGTGTACTTGTTATCCTTCCCAATATGCACGCCCCTCACTGGTGTTAAATTGTACTTTACTGTGTGTGTACTTGTTATCCTTCCCAATGTGCACGGCCCTCAATAGTGTTAAATTGTACTTTATGGTGTGTGTACTTGTTATCCTTCCCAATGTGCACGCCCGTCACTGGTGTTAAATTGTACTTTACTGTGTGTGTACTTGTTATCCTTCCCAATGTGCACGCCCCTCACTGGTGTTAAATTGTACTTTACTGTGTGTGTACTTGTTATCCTTTCCAATGTGCAGGCCCCTCACTGGTGTTAAATTGTACTTTACTGTGTGTGTACTTGTTATCCTTCCCAATGTGCACGCCCCTCACTGGAGTTAAATTGTACTTTACTGTGGGTGTACTTGTTATCCTTCCCAATGTGCACGCCCCACACTGGTGTTAAATTGTACTTTACTGTGTGTGTACTTGTTATCCTTCCCAATGTGCACGCCCCTCGCTGGTGTTAAATTGTACTTTACTGTGTGTGTACTTGTTATCATTCCCAATGTGCACGGCCCTCAATAGTGTTAAATTGTACTTTACTGTGTGTGTACTTGTTATCCTTCCCAATGTGCATGCCCCTCACTGGTGTTAAATTGTACTTTGCTGTGTGTGTACTTGTTATACTTCCCAATGTGCACGCCCCTCAATGGTGTTAAATTGTACTTTACTGTGTGTGTACTTGTTATCCTTCCCAATGTGCAAACCCCTCACTGGTGTTAAATTGTACTTTACTGTGTGTGTACTTGTTATCCTTCCCAATGTGCACGCCCCTCACTGGTGTTAAATTGTACTTTACTGTGTGTACTTGTTATCCTTCCCAATGTGCACGCCCCTCACTGGTGTTAAATTGTACTTTACTGTGTGTGTACTTGTTATCCTTCCCAATGTGCACCCCTCACTGGTGTTAAATTGTACTTTACTGTGTGTGTACTTGTTATCCTTCCCAATGTGCATGCCCCTCACTGGTGTTAAATTGTACTTTACTGTTTGTGTACTTGTTATCCTTCCCGATGTGCACGCCCCTCAATGGTGTTAAATTGTACTTTACTGTGTGTGTACTTGTTATCCTTCCCAATGTGCACGCCCCTCACTGGTGTTAAATTGTACTTTACTGTGCATGTACTTGTTATCCTTCCCAATGTGCACGCCCCTCACTGGTGTTAAATTGTACTTTACTGTGTGTGTACTTGTTATCCTTCCCAATGTGCACGGGCCTCACTGGTGTTAAATTGTACTTTACTGTGTGTGTACTTGTTATCCTTCCCAATGTGCACACCCCTCACTGGTGTTAAATTGTACTTTACTGTGTGTGTACTTGTTATCCTTCCCAATGTGCACGCCCCTCACTGGTGTTAAATTGTACTTTACTGTGTGTGTACTTGTTAACCTTCCCAATGTGCACGCCCCTCAATGGTGTTAAATAGTACTTTACTGTGTGTGTACTTGTTATCCTTCCCAATGTGCACGCCCCTCACTGGTGTTAAATTGTACTTTACTGTGTGTGTACTTGTTATCCTTCCCAATGTGCACGCGCCTCACTGGTGTTAAATTGTACTTTACTGTGTGTGTACTTGTTATCCTTCCCAATGTGCATGCCCCTCACTGGTGTTAAATTGTACTTTACTGTGTGTCTACTTGTTATCCTTCCCAATATGCACGCCCCTCACTGGTGTTAAATTGTACTCTACTGTGTGTGTACTTGTTATCCTTCCCGATGTGCACGCCCCTCACTGGTGTTAAATTGTACTTTACTGTGTGTGTGTACTTGTTATCCTTCCCAATGTGCACGCCCCTCACTGGTGTTAAATTGTACTTTACTGTGTGTGTACTTGTTATCCTTCCTAATGTGCACACCTCTCACTGGTGTTAAATTGTACTTTCCTGTGCGTGTACTTGTTATCCTTCCCAATGTGCACGCCCTTCACTGGTGTTAAATTGTACTTTACTGCGCATGTACTTGTTATCCTTCCCAATGTGCACGCCCTCACTGGTGTTAAATTGTACTTTACTGTGTGTGTACTTGTTATCCTTCCCAATGTGCACGCCCTCACTGTTGTTAAATTGTACTTTACTGTGTGTGTACTTGTTATCCTTCCCAATGTGCACACCCCTCACTGGTGTTAAATTGTACTTTACTGTGTGTGTACTTGTTATCCTTCCCAATGTGCACGCCTCACTGGTGTTAAATTGTACTTTACTGTGTGTGTACTTGTTATCCTTCCCAATGTGCACGCCCTCACTGGTGTTAAATTGTACTTTACTGCGTGTGTACTTGTTATCCTTCCCAATGTGCACGCGCCTCACTGGTGTTAAATTGTACTTTACTGTGTGTGTACTTGTTATCCTTCCCAATGTGCACGCGCCTCACTGGTGTTAAATTGTACTTTACTGTGTGTGTACTTGTTATCCTTCCCAATATGCACGCCCCTCACTGGTGTTAAATTGTACTCTACTGTGTGTGTACTTGTTATCCTTCCCAATGTGCATGCCCTTCACTGGTGTTAAATTGTACTTTACTGTGTGTGTACTTGTTATCCTTCCCAATGCGCACGCCCCTCACTGGTGTTAAATTGTACTTTACTGTGTGTGCACTTGTTATCCTTCCCAATGTGCACGCCCCTCACTGGTGTTAAATTGTACTTTATGGTGTGTGTACTTGTTATCCTTCCCAATGTGCACGCCCCTCACTGGTGTTAAATTGTACTTTACTGTGTGTGTACTTGTTATCCTTCCCAATGTGCACGCCCATCACTGGTGTTAAATTGTACTTTACTGTGTGTGTACTTGTTATCCTTCCCAATGTGCAGGCCCCTCACTGGTGTTAAATTGTACTTTACTGTGTGTGTGTACTTGTTATCCTTCCCAATGTGCAGGCCCCTCACTGGTGTTCAATTGTACTTTACTGTGTGTGTACTTGTTATCCTTCCCAATGTACACGCCCCTCACTGGTGTTAAATTGTACTTTACTGTGTGTGTGTACTTGTTATCCTTCCCAATATGCACGCCCCTCACTGGTGTTAAATTGTACTTTACTGTGTGTGTACTTGTTATCCTTCCCAATGTGCACGCCCCTCACTGGTGTTAAATTGTACTTTACTGTGTGTGTACTTGTTATCCTTCCCAATGTGCACACCCCTCACTGGTGTTAAATTGTACTTTACTGTGTGTGTACTTGTTATCCTTCCCAATGTGGATGCCCTGCACTGGTGCTAGTGGTGAGGATTGAGGCTCCTTGATTACTGGGCCAGTGCACAGGCATCACAAAAGGCTAGATTACTATCTATGTTTGTCCCTAAGTCCCTAACTACTGGGTCAACTCTAAGAGGTGTGTTGTCAATATGATAGTTACCAGCTTTGGATAACTTCACAAAGGATACCATTACGTATTTCTTGGCATTTAATTTTAGTCCATGGCTCTGACACCAGTTGTTTGTCTATGTCACTCTCTCTTGGAGAACATTTCTGTCAGTGCGGGATTCAATGACTGCTACTAATTTGCAATCATCTGCAAACGTAGTCAGCCAGGACCACTGACATTGGCCTTGACTTCAGGGAAGTAAATGCCAAAAAGGAGTGGTCCAGGGACTGATCCCTGAGGGACTCCACTTATGACTGTCCTCTTTGTAAAGGTGAACTCCCCAGTTCTAACTTCCTGGGTCCTGTCTGTGAGCCAGTTGGCTATCCACCAGGTGACATAGGAGTTGGTCTGTAGATGGTCCACCTTTGTGCAGAGGAATGATTGTTGCTGTTCCACATTCATAATGCACAAAGCCTGTTTGGAGGCATCCTGGGATATTGTCGGAGCCCATTGATGCAGTGTTCTTGACCTTAGAGAGAGCACTGAAGACCTGTTCCCTAGTGATAGTAGGGGGAGTTATATCTGATGATGTTTACTCAGGGGAGGTTGAGAGAGAGACAGGGGGAAAGTTAAAGGTGAAGTTGTCAGCCAGGAGGATTGCTATATCATCTGGCTGAGTATAGGTGGCTGCATTTACAATGAGCTCTGCACACAATTGTGTTTTGCGTTTGAGGGTGTGCACATAGCTAAATAATGCTTTGTGTTTGTCCTTGGCCCGGAGCCCAAACTTATCTCAAAATTTGCTTTTGTAGACTTTATTTGTCCTCTGAGTTGTTTGTTTAGTTTGATGAGAGTGCTTTTATCCTGCTGGGTGCAGTACCAGCTCATTTTTGTCATGATCTTCTTCCTTCTGTTATACAGCCTCCATCATTTTTGGATTTTTTCCCAATTCTTGAGTTAAACATTTGAGAACCATGAATTTTGTTTCTTTGAACTAGCCAGTTTTTTTTAGTTTCAGCACTCAAATCTGTTTCTTTGAGCTCAGCACTTGTTCAGAACTCATTGTAAGCACTAAATAAGCTACAAATTACTACAGCACTCACCTTTCCTCACTTGTCTAGAGGAAAACAGTTTTTAGTACTTAATAAATAAGCACCTATCCAGGCATGTCTAAGGGTCAGCTCCCGGTGTTTTCTCCTGTCTACCTGATGAATCTGGGAATCTTGGGGCAATGCAGAAATTGCCTCATGTACACAGACAACCCTCTCCTCCTAACACCCAACACTACAACCTGTGAGAGATGCACTTATATAGCCAAACTGGAAGCAAGACAGTCAAGAGGAGAAGGTAAACACTTGCACCACACCACACTCATCATATAGTCCCTCAAAACCTACACCACCAAAACACACACATAGAAACACAAAACACGCACCTACATTCACAGAGGCGCTCAAAGAAATCTACCCAAGCAACAGGGACCTCAAAAGCAGAAATGCAAGCAACATCCACCCCCCCCCAACACAACCCAAATGACACACAGCCCACAAATTCAGTAAGCCACTCAACTGCAGCCCATAAGGCATAATAAAGTACCCAACACTCTAGTCATAGGTGACACTATAGTCAGGCACACTGATGCTCCACTCACCAGGCTAAACAATGAGAGAGTCACTGTCAGCTGCCTGTCAGGTGCCAGGATCTGCCACATAATGCATGCACTCAGGTCACTCCACAGCAAGTACAAATATGACTCTGTCATTGTCCATGTTCGTGTGAATGACCTGAGATGTACCTCCCTGGACTACATGAAAAGAGACATGGAGGAGCTGTCTGATCTTGTAGGCCAGGCAGGTATGACCCTAGCCCTGAGTAGCATCCTGCCGTCACCCAGAATGATACCACAGTACACTTACAAAATGATTTTCTTCAACAATTGGCTAAGCTTCTGGTGTCATTCTAAGGGGATCCAGTATCTGTCTGCCTGGGATGACATGATCGACAAACCATGATACTCTGCCAAAGATGGCCTGCACCTGTTGCCCTTGGGATTCTGGATATTGTCTAAGGCTCTTGCCACCCTTATAGTGCCTTTTTTAGGCAAGATTCAAATGACAAATTCACCACCGTAACAGGTACAAGCAAACAAAATCTGAGGGTAATGCTACTTAATGCTAGAAGTCTAAACCTCAAAATGCACTCACTCGAGGCACTCCTTAAAATGGAGAACATCGACATCTGTGCAGTGATAGAGACCTGTTTCAAGGCTCCAGAGATCACCCCTGCATTACCAGACTATAATTCATATCACACCTTTCGGCCACCTAACCTGGACCGAAGCACTAAAGGCGGAGGCGTGTCCATATTCATTAAGAATATCCACACCTCCAGGCTAGCTGCTCAGCATAATGCATCTGAGATTATCCAAGTGCAACTAACTCTGGGCAAGACCGCAATCCAAACTGTAGCTTGGTACAGATCCCCTGGGATTCCCACTCCTCATTTCTTGATACTCTGGCAAATATTAGGGTACAACCTAACACCCTAATAATGGGCGATTGCAACTACCCCACCATTAACTGGGAAAACTACTCGTGCCAACTCTTGTGCTCAACGTTTCCTGGAATTCATAAATTCCAACGCCTTGGATCAACTTATCCACACCCCCATCAGGGACAGCAATATCCTAGACCTAGTCATTACCAATGGGTAACCGGTGTTCCACACCAGAGGTCAATTCCTCGTTGATCAGATCCAACCACAAGCAGATCACCCTAGACATCCACATCCCACCCCCACCCCCCATTAGGGAAACCACCGTAAAAAATTTCTCCAAAGCCAACTTCACGCTTAAGACAGAAGTGGTAAACTTCACGACACCCATGCTGAAGGACAATAGAGGTACGACTACTGAATCCTATACAATTGCACTTTATAAGCACTTGCACGAGTGCATGGATCATGCAATCCCTAACAGAACCAAGATGCTATCCTCCAAAAAAAGGAAGCCAATCTGGTGGTGCCCTGCCATAAACAAACTCTACAACAGAAGAAAGAAACTGTTGCAAAAAAGAGTAAAATCCCATGATTAGAGGAACTCCGTGGTCAGCCTCAGTAAGAAGCTGAGATCCCTCATAAAATCCTCCAAAGCTAGTTACAATAACAAAATCACCACTGATTTTAATGACAACCACAAAGCATGCTATAGCTATATCAAGAATCTCAATGGCAACACTCAGATCTGCTCTGAGTTACAGCACAATGGCACTAAATATACAGAACCAACTGATATTGCCAACATCCTGGCAGATAGGTTCAGTGCTAACTTTACCCCTCTCTCATCCCCTAAAACGCCCATCTCCATACCGGAAGAATGCAAAGTTTCTGTAATCATGACTTCACAGGTAAAATACACACTCTCCAAAGCCAAGAACACAGCATCCATGGGACCTGACAATATCCCAGGCTGCGTTCTACATGAACTACAGAACGAACTGGCACCCCACCTAAGTACCATGTTTGATCATAGCCTCACCTCTGGATATGTGCCCACTGAATGGCGCACAGCAATGGTTATCCCACTCCACAAAGGGGGAGCCACCACGGACCCCAGTAACTATCGCCCCATTAGCCTTACGAGCCTGGTCTGCAAGGCTATGGAACGTATCATCATGGAACTTATAAACAATGACATTGGTAATCTCCAGACTCTGGACCCTAACCAGTTCAGGTTTGTAAAAGGTAGATCATGTCTCCTAAACCTGATAGACTTCTTTGAAGCGGTCACCAAAGCCGTAGATGAGTGTAAAGTGGTTCACACAGCCTATCTAGATCTTGCCAAGGCTTTCGACACCATCCCCCACTCTGGAATTATAGATAAACTCACTAAACTAGGTATAAATCCCTATGTCACAAGATTGGCTGCCAATTGGCTCACTGACAGAACCCACACTGTGAAAGTAGCAGACTCTAAATCCAACTTCAGACCAGTGACAAGTGGAGTACCACATGGTTCAGTCCTGGGTCCTCTCCTGTTTGGTATTTACTTTTCTGAAGTACAGGCTAACACAGAAGGTCTTTGGCTAACAAAGTTCACAGATGACTGCAAACTAGGAGCCATAATCAAAACTCCCAACGATGTGGACATCATACAAAAGGGCCTCACTGAGACAGATGTCTGGTGTCAAAGCCATGGTCTCAAGCTCAATGCCAAAAAGTGCATTGTCATCCCTTTTGGTAAAAACTCTGTACCCATGAACTACCACATAGGCAGTAGTCTACTTAACACCGAAAGTGTGATAAGAGACCTTGGGACACAGGTAGACAGTAGTCTCTCCTTTGATAATCACATCACCACAGTAGTCAGCAAATCCATCTACGTGGCACACCTCATCACAAAAGGTTTCTCATCCAGGAAAAAAGAGGTCATTGTTCCCCTCTACTCATCACTCATTAGACCTATTATAGAGTACAATGCCCCTTTTGGTATGTACCTCACAAGACATCTACAACAACTGGAAAGGCCACAGAAATACCTCACAAAGAGTATTACCAGCCTCAAACAGATGCCCTATGCAGACCGTCTCAAAAAACTCCAGCTTTACTCTGTCGCATATTGCCTACTCAGAGGCGATCTCTGCCTAACATGCAAAGCTATGTCAAACCCAGAGCTGTTGGACATGCTCCACTTAAAGAAATCCCAATCCCTCCAAGCTACAGGCTCTAGGGACCTAAATCTTGTCACCACAATAAATAGAACATGCTGGAGGGATAGATTCCTGTCCCAGAGACTTTCCATACTCTGGAACAAACTACCTATCTATATCAAACAAAGCTCCTCATTAGCACTCTTCAAGAAAAATCTTGATGATTGGATGGGAAATAGGAAATTCACCCCAGGGATTACTTCTGTGGCTCTGCTCGACAGGGGCACAGGAAAATAATTTTCTTGTGTATCAAAAGCCAGGGTACTGTTTGGCTAGGCTTATATAGGCTCTAGGGCCAATAGCCTAGTACCTACCTATGAACCTATGGACAGACATATAGGTAGCTAGATTCACACATGCATATATGCATACTTACATGCACATATACATACATAGATGCATATATACATGCATGCATATATACATACACACGTACATTTATTTATTTATTTAACATTTGTTTACTGGGAAAGTCGACTTGGAACAAAGCCAATTTTCAGTGAAGGCCTGGGGAGAAATGCTCAAGACACATGTCTTTGAATTGTGGGAGGAAACCGGAGCACCCTGAGAAAACTCACACGAATGGAGGGAGGACATACAGACTCCACACAGAAGGCACCCCAGCCAAGAATCGAACCAAAGAACCTCTTGCTGTGAGGTGACAGTGTTACTACTGCACCTCTGTGCCATCCTACATACATACATACGTACATATACACATACACACATACATACATATGTACATACACACATACATTCATAGATAATGTCTGCAACAACCTCTACATCTTTCCTCTATACTAAAACCACCTTTGTTAAAAAATATGGTACCTCATGTTACTGTATTAAAACCTTCCAAGATTCCCTTCATTGAACTTTCTTATACCTCCTTAACCCCGTGTTGACAGCTGTGCACTCATTCTCAATCCATTCTTCCAGCTTGTTGCATGTTTATTCCTCCTACAGCTCACAAAACTGAAGTTGTTTCCAAACCAAAACTAACCAATAAAACACCACAAAAAGAAGTATAATAGATACCATAGTGAGTAACAGACAGTATCAAAAATAAAATACAACAGCTTTAACAGGCTGGAAGTTCTGAGGACAGAACAAACAAACGACTCTTCAGCAGTCAGAAAAGCCAGTTTACTAAAATGATATAACCTGCATGGGTTATTTTATATATAACACAGAAGTACTGGCTATTTGGTACATCTAGAACATACAGCCTTCACAACTGTAATAAATCATGGTAGCTGAACATTACACATCTGTAATACACATGTGAAAGTGACTACACAATCTGCAGTCTACTGCACCTTATAAATATATACAAAGGCATGCACCCCCATATAACTTCTTAAACATATACACAAGCATGCATCCCCATGCATACATCTTCATAAACATATACAAAGGCATGCACCCCTCCCCCAAATACACACACACAACCTTTAAATATATACACAGGCATGAACCCTCACAGACACATACACATACACTACATTCAGATCTCAAAATGTATGACTTCCTGCATTTCTACATTCCCTTGTTTGTAGTGATAATGTATATAATAGTGTTATCTACATCTGTTTATTAATATTAACACACTGATGTGTGTAAAACTACTAATCTTTTTTGTTTGTTTTTTTTTTTTCATTGTTTGTATACTTACAAAAGGAACTTTTCTTCCCAGATGACTGCTGAAAAGGGATACTGTATAGCCCAGTCAGATCACTACAATTCTTCTTCTTCTTCTTCTTTTGGCTGCTCCCGTTAGGTGTTGCCACAGCAGATCAACTGTTTCCATTTCCTCCTGTCCTCTGCATCTTGCTCTGTCACACCAACCACCTGCATATCTTCTCTCACCACATCCATAAACCTTATCTTAGGTCTTCCTCTTTTCCTGTTACCTGGCAGCTTCATCCTTAGCATCTTTTTCCCAATATACTCAGCATCCCTCCTCAGCACATGACCAAACCAATGTAATCTTGCCTCTCTGGCTTTGTCTCCAAACCTTCCAACCTGGGCTGTCCCTCTAATATACTTATTCCTAATCCTGTCCATCCTCGTCACACCCAGTGCAAATCTTAACATCTTCAACTCTGCCACGTCAAGCTCTGACTCCTGCCTTTTTGTCAATGCCACTGTCTCCAACCCGTATAACATAGCTGGTCTCATTACCCTCTTATAGACCTTCCTTTTCACTCTTACTGGTACTCGTCTGTCACAAATTACTCCTGACACTCTTCTCCACCCACTCCATCCTGCATATGCAAAAAACTGTACAGATCAGTACAATTAACAAATGCAAATATAAATAATACTCCACAATGACCTCTTCCTTACAGTTATGTCAGACAGTGGTATTAAAGAATTAGTAAAATTCATCATCTTGTCCCACAAATGAGTAGTGTCCTATAATGAAAAACTAAAATTTCTTACTGCTTCATCTAGCTCCACAGCAAAACCATCAACAAAGTGCCACAGATGTATGTCCAATTTTCAAATTGCTTTCTAGTAAGGCAATGTGAATATGTTAGCTAAATAATTAGCATGGTAAAAGTTTATTTTTCTTTCCTTTTTTTAGATTAAATTATTTTTTAAATCACGTCCAATACTCCAATGTTCTCCTTCTTCATAAAATAAGTCCATATGCCTCTTCCCTAGCTCAAAGTCTAACCTTGCATTGTATCCGCAATTTATCTGAGCTTCTACTGGGAAATAATTATACAAAAATAATACATCTTCAGTTTCAGAAAGCTATGGGATTTTTTTTATTTAGATTTTTTTGGTGGTGCTGCGGTAGCATTGTCGCCTCACAGTAAGACGCTGTCCGGTTCAATTCTCAGCTAGAGCATCTTCTGCGTGGAGACATGCGTGAATGGGCATACCTTTGTTGAAGGTTGTGCGTCAGGGCTGGTAACTCGGCACGTAAAAATCAACTACCAATCATTAGCAGACTGGAGTTCCGCTGTGGCGACCCCTAACCGGGAAAAGCCGAAAGACACAAACCAGGATAGAACACTGATCTAAAAAAGGACAACTGTCAAGATCAACCTGATGAAAACATGACAGTGAGGGAAACAGTTTTAATGAAATTGTAAATAAATACATACATACATACATACATACTATAGTACATAAATTGCAAAAATATGTAATTAATTGTTCAGATTAGTGAGGGAAACATTTGGTTTACAAAACAGTAATGCCCATGTCAGTTGCTTGTTTAGCCCGAATGTCATTTTTCATTCATTTGTTAATCAGGTAAATCCACTGGACACATTTTACTTTCGTAACAGTTAGAAGCATGCTTCAGTGCAGATGTTATGAAATGTTACTTGTATTATTCCCTTCCACTGTGTATACAATTCTGCTAAATATATACTAGTGCTGTACAACAGAAGAAATAATGTAAACATCCTATACTTATGTAGTTAATATTTGAAACTGAAATATTATAATGCTAATAGTTTGTAATGATACATTTCTATAATGCACTTAGCACATAAGTCAGGGCTGAAAGGGAGTCCCAGAACCAGCTCACTCTCCCACCCTATTAATAAAGAGATATGTAAAATAAATATCCAAAATTTATTTGAAAAAATGCTTGTGTTTTAATCCAGTGAGAAACATTTAAAAGCAGTTTATGAAATAATTACCCGATTGCTCTTTTAGCATATATGCCAGTGTTTCCCCTCATATAAGCTAGCTCTTTAACTTCTAATATAGCCTGTCTACAAGTGTACTCTGAAAAGTCTGTATTTGTAATTTGCATTTTCTCTATATAACATTATAGATGTATGTATTTTATTTTATTTTTGTATTTTTATTTTTTTTACTTATTTTTTTTTTCTCCCCAGGCCTCCACGGAAAATGGGTTACCAACACAGTGGACTTTACCGGTCAACAAATGTCAGTAAACAATAAATAACTACATTATCATTTTCACTTACTGTATATAGTTTGTAGTTACTTTATGAATGCAAATAACAGAAAATCAAAATGCTTGTTAGTACATTCAGACACCATGAAGAAAACAGTCTAATGTAATACAAATAAACCAAGCTTCTTTCTGCATAATTCTGACATATTTAATAAATTGATTTAATTGCCATCTTATTTTACTCTAATTTAAATGTTTCAGAAATGTACACAAAAATAAACTATAAACTTCAGGCAAAAATAATAAACATACATTCTCTGTAGCTGAAACATTAGTAATGCTACTTAGATATTTTGTTAAGTTATATCTTTTGCTTGGTATCTTTGCAATATTTATTTAACTGTACTGTTCTTGTTTTGCTTTTGTTCTGAGCAACTGCATTGCATAAGGTACATTGGAAGTAAACGTACAATGGCACTAACTGGTTGGCATAAACTATATGAAAAGTAAATATATGCGTTTTACGACAAAGCTGGGCTTGGTCTAACATCATTTACTGGGATCACAGAAGTGTGTAATATGGGGAAATGTATGCACAAATGTTAAGGGAATCATTCTAAGACAATCATGTGAACTACAACAAAAAGCTAAACCTTGCATGCAGATTTGTACATTCAGAAACAGTTTGTTTTTGCTCTTTATTATTATTATAATATTTAAACTGACTCTTCTAACTAATCTGTCAAATACTAAAAAGATGAAAACATATCCAATCATTTAACTGTAGTGTGGCAAATTTTCCTGCTCCAGTTTACACTTCCCAGCCATGTACATATTTTCCCAAAATAAGTAAAAGAGAACTCTATCTAGTTGCACAATTTAAAACATCAAATCAAAGTCGTCTGCTAGTGTTTAAGATGCATGTTGTTTCAAATATCATTAACTCACTATGTTTTGGCTGCGAATAAGGAAATTATACGTTTCTTAAAAAAATATTTCTGGTTGATTTCTTCGAGGATAATATATCTGTTACCTCAGTTAACTGTAAACTAACATAAACTTTTTGATATGCTCACAGTTAGTCATTTTTATTTTAAACATAAGTAGCAACATAAATATACATTCCATGATTATGCTGGATGCAAAATACAAAATGCATGTTCTGTTTTGGCTTTGTAAAATTTAGTTTAATTGTATCTATTTTGACATTGTAAAATTTAGTCTAAATGTATCTATGTTGACATTGTGTAATTTAGTTTACTTGTATTCTCCCTGATGTCGATATTATAACTTAAACGATTTTGACTGTACGTTGCATGTGCTGGAGCTTTGCTCCCCGGACCTCCGCTGAAAGGGGACTTTTGTGCCCAACCGACTTCGCTGGTCAACAAATGTAAAATAAATAAATATGAATGCCTTGAAATCCCACCCTCGAAAATGCAAGCTTTGAAAAACTTCATAGTTTTACTTATGCGATGCATATCAATGTAGCTGTTTAGATAAGGTTTATTTGTTTTATGCATGGTTTATCATTTTTATCGGTAAACAAATTTACCAGAAGGGCGCTGACAATAAAACTAGCCTGTGAACTTATTATACTCGTGAAAGAAGCGGGGTGCACTACAGGCTTAAAGATGGCACGTTTAATTAAGCCTCGTCTTGCTTAAGCTGAACAGAAAACGTTATGCAAAAGTTATGTCTGCTCTGACGCTAGACTATAACTTGTAGTACACTGCTGTTTTAAAGTGTATACATCAAAATGTTAAATTACTATGTCTAATATTTACTAATAATGCCAACGTGACCAAAAACAGACAGGTATGAAGAACCAGAAAGCTACATCCGTAGGGTATTTAGATTGCAAATGCTTTATGCCACAGAAACTATTGTCGTTCTCAGCAAATGGAGTCTGCAGACTGCACCCCCACCGCCCATACAGTTACACACAAACACACCTCTCAACATTTCACCTCCAGAAGCAGGGACAAATCCATAATAACTGGGTGCAAATGCCCAAAATCAGGGACACATATAATTATTACTACTGTTATTTGCAGAATAAAAGAAGGTGAATGAACGTACATTTTCTGAAATAAGAGGAATCCGTAACGCTAATGATTACCATTATTAAGGTAACCCACAATTTGTGTTCCCCAAAGTCTCCAGTTTTAGGACGGATTTGGAGGACAGGGGAAGTTGAGAGGCATACCCCCTACACACACACACACACACACACACACACACACACACACACACACACACACACATTGATTTATACTCCTGTCCAGAATTTTACCAAAATAATGAGAGAGACAGAGGCCTCAAAATAGGACAGATTGCAAATATTAAAGTTGCTAAAATAACAGATTTTGCATTGTCATGCATTTTCTCAAGGGCATTAACTCTGAAACTCAAACATACCTCTAAGCTGCCCAGATTTTCGCAGGATGTCAAGATTTTTGTCTCATATTTTTGGTCTGCTCCTCAAAATCTGTGATGTTCTGGATTTTTTTGCGGCAAATCAGTGGACACTGAATTCATTAAAAGATGACAGGCATTTGAGTTTCAGACTTCATGCGCTTCAGAAAACGTGTGATAACACATTTTATTCTACCAACTTTCTAAGTTTATAAGAGCAACATTAATTAAAACTCGTTCCTCTTTTGGGGGGCTTGCCCCTCGTTCCTCTTTTGGGGGGGCTTGCCCCCCCCATATTATTTTTTGTTTTGTCTATTTTTTTTTTTTGTGCTAATAGGTTTGAAAGCTATGAAGTCAAATGCAAGTCATTATTTAGGGACCAGTCCTCAATGATTTTCTTGAAAACCACAAATTTTATTAGAAACAGTCTGCAGACAAAAACTATCTGGACAGTTGAGAGGTATGTGAAAGTTAATGAATGCTGGCGCTGCATAGCCTATTTTCGCTTTGTTGGGAAGTGTTTCGGTGATGACTAATTCTAACCAATCAAATCGAAAGGCTTTTTGCAATTAAAGACATTTGCCATTTAACAAAAGAAATTTCTCAGGACAGCACTTAAATATCTGTGTAAAGCAGGTGATAATATTTTGTGCACTTTTTTCAAGCCGTTAAATAGAATAATCAATGTAATGTTTGCTAACCAGCACAGTAGTTTCTGACCACCTATTTTCAGACTCCTATGCTAACTAGTCTAACATAAATAAGCTGTGCATCTGTAAGCACCGTCGCGGGAGGAATCAATATGACATCGGAATGTCTGCTGCAGTTGGAGGTGGGGCCTCAGAAACAGAGTTTTTTTTTTTTACCAGCCTGACGTCATCCCAGAAAAAAACGCAATTGCATTCTCGAGCTACCTCCGTTTAGAGTGCATCCTGGCTACAAGAGAAGGCAAGTCACGCCTTCACTCCACCCCCCACCACACACACACACACACACCTCTGAAGTAAATTGTTCTGTGAGCTTTGCGGCGTCGTTGTATCGTATCTGTTGTGCCTGTCAAAAAAAAAGTCTTCACAGTTTCTCTTCAAAAAATGTAAGTGTAGTGTATTTTTAGTATTACACGTTTCATTAAATCACACAACTAACATACAGACAACCTAGCATACATAGCCACTAACATATTAGGAGCAACATGTACAAACTGTGACCTAAAAAAATCAGAAATTATACATTCTAAGTTGAAGTTATTTCTGATTTAGTTTATGAAAAAATACATCCTTAAAAAGTGTACTGTTTTAGACTCAATGTAAACATCGCGAAAATAAGTCGCCAGCAACTGCCCTAAAAGTAATGTTCAGTTTCCTTCTTTTGTCTAACCTAAATAACACATTCAAAATAGTGAGGATTAGTTAGCAAAACGACAAGGAGGGCTTAAAATTAAGTATATGAATCTGCAAGATGTTTACACAACTGCTTCTTTAGAATAATTGTCCGTATCTAATTAAAAAGAGTACAGCTGAAACTGATAAAAATCTACAATATTAAGTATATGAAGCCTCCTCAGTCTGTAAAAGACAGGCAGCTACTACTAACATGACTTACTTGCCTAAAGTTTGGAATGGCACAACTCCTCTCTCTGAAACACACACACGAAATTCTGCTTAGACATTGCATGCTGGCGGTATTGGGTTCCAGTCTCAAATGAGAGCTAGCATTATCCTTTCACTACTGTGATTCTCATATCGATTCAAAAGAATTTAAGGGAAACAAAGCTAGACAGAGAGAGAAAAAAAGACAGGATTACAAACCAGAACAAATTATGAACGTCATTTTCCATTCCCATGATACTATGTCTTTCATTTGGGTCAGGTCAGCTACTGGAATGTCTGTGTGTTTGGCTTCAGATGCTACTCACATTTCTCCAGCTCCCTGCCAAATTGCCTTTACAACTGTTTTGGTGATGATGTCCAGAGACCAGACACTGATCTGACAGGCACCTGAACAAGAACTGACCTTTTCTGTTAGCTTGTCATCGGTAATAGAGATGTCAATAAATGGTTTGGTTTCTCTGTGTTAGAAACACGTGTGTACATACATTACAAAGTCAAAGTACAAGTGTGCTTTGACTTGGTATAAAGGCTGCATCCACTTTTATGGAAGAGCCCAAACTCTGAACTTCTGGCAAAAATACTGAAAAAGGAAAGATAAAGGAAACTAGAAGCCCCCCCCCCCCCCCCAATCATCTACAACTGACAGTGAAGAAGAGGTCATCATCATCTTCTTTCAGCTGTTCTTGTTAGGGGTCGCCACAGCTGATCATCTGTTTCCACAGTGAAGAAGGGGTCCATTGTTTTAATTATGGCTAGTCAGATATCCTCCACTATGTGTTATATTGGGCACTATGATGCGGAAGGTTCTTTATTTTATTTTGGATTCCTCTTCCAACTTTTGATGTCACTTTATGAAGGAATATTTTAAAATGTAGGTTTACTGCATCTTCCTAGTCATACCTCTCAACTGTCCAGATTTTTGTCTCATATTTTTAGTCTGTTCCTCATAAAATTTGTGGCTTTCTGGCAAATCACTGAGGACTGAAGTCCCTAAATAATGACACAAATTTGAGTTTCAGGCTTTATATCCTTTGGAAAATGCATGTGAATACAAAACATATTATTCTACCTACTTTTTTTAAGTTTATAAGAGCAATATTTAAAGTCTGTCTCTATTTGGGATTTTGTTACCCCCCCCAATTATTTTAGGATTTGTCCAGATTTCTTGTGGTTGGGAGGTATGGATGGGGTAACCAGGTAACCTAAAAAGTTCGTACAGTACAGATCACTGCTACCATATCTAGGGTTGCCAGGTTTCTTTTCTTGAAAAAAACTGGACTAAAAGTCCCCCCACACACCCACACATATCCCACCCATTCCCACCCCTCTCCGCCCCATGCCCCACCTATTTGTGACATCCACACAGCATCATCCTGATCCGCCACCCACTTATGACTTGAGCCTTAGTGCGAAAAGAAGAAGGATAAAAGGTCAAAAGCTAGCAGCAGCTGTGCACATGGTGGTAAAAATTGAGTGTGATATTTCAGATGCTAGTACTTAAGATCTTGTACTGGGTCGACTGACCTCCCACTTCTTTTCTTTGTGATAATACAAATCAGGGCGTGTTAAATTGCAGTGGATAATGATAGCTAAGAAAATACCGTTTTTCCCCACGGAGTACTGCCTTTAGTAGTGTCGTACGCTCCGTCCCGCTGGAGCTGGATACTTTCTCCTCTCTCTCTCTCCTCTCCTCTGCAAAAAAAAAAAAAAATGAGTTTTTTATTTTTAAATTTTAACTGGACAATTTACAGTTCGGCCGGAACAGTTCGTTAAAAACAGGACGGCTAGCCTAACCATATCTGCAAAGGATATTTTCTGTTAATAGTATTTGTAAAGGAGGGTTACACATCCATGTACTGCCTTCTCCTTTATAAGTAGTCATATGCGGGTTAAGGAACAGCATCATCAGGCAACCTTACAAACCTGAATAAAGGAAAATACAGTTTGCAGATATGTTTCTTGAGGGATGAGCACTTAGGTCAAACAGTCAGACAGTTGGTGTGATGATTGTAGTCTAAAAATATAATAGGGAAGATGTTGCAAAATTATATCCATTTCAACAAGTCAGGTAAAAACCTTTGCAATTCCACCTGTTATTGACTGCTTCCAGTATTTATTTCCATGATATATATATTTGTGCATGTGTGTGTGTGTGTGTGTGTGTATGCATTGAAGTGAACAGTGACTAGATGCAATGCCACTTCTCTAAAAAAGTGAGCAAGACTTTATAAAGTGTTTTGAGTAGATGTACAAAAATCCTGTAGCTGACCTGACTATAACTCAAGGCCAAAGCTCTCAACCTTCCATCTCAAAAAATGAGGAACACTAGCCCTCATAATGTGGAACAAATGGGCAAAATGTAGAACACACAGTAATGGCTTACTAACAACTTCAACTAGGAAGGTCATAGGATGGTTAAAATATGCTGGTTTTACTTATAAAGAAGATCTTTTAATGAATCAATATGATTAATTTCTATTGACCATGGATCTCACTTAAAAAAAATTCCTAACACTGAATGTGTGACAGATTCTTTCAATGTGGAACTTCGAGGAACATGAACTTTTTAAGACCCCAAATGAGGTACGTTCCTCGTAATGAGGTACACTTGAGAGGTATGAGGCAGTGAGCTTGGCATAATGGTTAAAGTCTTCACCTTATAAGAACAAGATACAGGGTTTGATTTTGACCACAGGTTATTAATTAAGCAAGCTTAAAATGGATATTCACCTGCAAGTGTATATGATCACTAGCAGCAGGTACACAAAACAGGATTCATTAACATTTTTGTGAAGAAAAAAGACCATACTCCTGCCATACTTAGTGTCAGAGCGGTAATATATCAGACCCCTATGACAGAGTTACAGTTTGATATACTAAAGATACTCTACCAAAGAAATGATTTTAAGTAATACAAGCTCCAAACAAAGTTGGTTCTCTCCCACAGTTAAGTACAATTATGGGGTTGTCAGTGCATGTTTTGAGTTGTTAATTCTAAAGGAGCAGCAGTAAGTGACATACATTGGAAATTACCCAGTCCTTTCCTGATTATGAAAAAGCTAATATCTTTAATAGCACCCTAGCCAATACTTTCCTTTTTGGACCATCTTCTCAGAAATGTTCTGTAACAGCTGGAGAGGAAATGATAAAATGGTGAAGAACAGTTAACAAATTTTCACCCTCCATTCCCTAAGCATAACAGAAATTACACTTCAGAAAACTGGCCTTTAAAAAAAGGCAAACAAGACAGCCGCAGGCTTGTTACAACAGACAGTTTCAAAAGAAAAAGCATACATGGAGAGGCTAGAAGACAACAGCAGCAGAATTAAAAAATCCAGTGCCCTTTCTCAGCTGGACTAATCTTTTTCCTCATAGCTGCAGCATCAAGATCCGTCACCATTTACTGCCTGCCATATCTCGTGCAATAAAAATAGGCAGAGTTTCTTTTTTATGGACAGATTATATCTAATAACAAGGAAGAAGGATCTCCTAATGCCAAGAGTTTATACTATATCAGTAGCAGACCCTGTTCCTTTTATTCTAAAGTACTAGATTCTGTCAGCTATGCCTATGTTTCAAGACCTCACCAGTTCATATGTAGTTAAAATGCATGCAGCCTAGGAGATCATCGAGGAGCCTAGCCCAGTTTTCCAGTTGTCTAAGAGCACTGTCTAGTTAATTGACTTGCTGTGAGTTATACAGTAGGCAATTGAGGATTGAAGCAATCAAACTCTGGACTGCAGAAAGCATCTCATTTTGTTTGTGTCTTTCGGCTTTTCCCGGTTAGGGGTCGCCACAGCGGAACTCCGGTCCGCTAATGATTGGTACTGGATTTTTACGTACCGGGTTACCAGCCCTGATGCACAACCTTCAACGAAGGCACGCCCCATTCACATATGCCACCACACAGAAGACGCTCTAGCTGAGAATCAAACGGGACAACGTCTTCCTATGAGGCGACAACGCTACCGCAGCACCACCACCGCAGTACAGAAAGCATCTCATTAATAGTTCATAATCTTAGTTTACTTCAATAACTGCACAACCTTCTGGACATTGATGCAGTAAGAGTCAGTGTAAGAAAGAATGTGGAGCAGAGTTTTATGCACATGTTGCCTTGTCCTATAGAAAGAAAAAAAGGAGATACCATGTTAGATTTGCCAAATCTGAACAAGTTTATACAAGCAAAAAAAAAAAAAAAAAGTCAACATGCTGGCTTTGCAAACCTCTTTGCATTCCTCCAGGAAGAATCATTTCTCATACAAATTATGGTATGCAATACTTCTAGCTTCCCAGAATAACCTATGACATCCCACATTTCTGAGGTTCAAGGTGAAAAGTTTCCACTTGCAATTTACTGCCTTTTAGCCTTTCTACCTCAAAGTATTTATCAGATATCAAACCCCACTATTTGCATACCTAGGATTTCAGTGAGTTCAGGTTTTCCTTACTGGATGAGTCAAGCATAATCCTTGAAAACATTAGATTTTGTACTGCAGGAACCTCCTGTGTTTCCAGAACCTAGGTAATGAAAGCTAACATTCAGAAGTCAGACTTTGTTTTGAAGACGTTTCTAGAAACCGTACTAGACACAAAGAAATGTATCAGTACTTGCCTCCATGACAGCATTCAAATTATGATAAAATCCTTTAGTTTTACAGTGAAATAGACCTATTTAACTCCCAGGATGTCCCAAAAATGATGTGGGCTTACGTCTTCCTCAATTCTAGTGGCTCTTTTGGCAAGACTACAAGTGACAAAATTACAATGGTAGGTAAGAAATTTGTGGAATTAAAACAATCAAGAGTTAAAGTTTAGTCTTCCATTTCTGATACAGGTTCATAGGTATATCCTATAGTGATGGCTACAAAGGCCCTTATATGCATAGCCAAGCTTTTCAGTATAACCAGACAGTGACCAGAGGTGAGAATCAAACTCTTTACCTTGTGTATTTGAGATAAACACCTTAACAATCATGCCATCTCCCTTGGTCAAGGAAATTACAGCTGTATAAAATCTTACCATAACAGTAAACATCCTTCTCTTTACTGCTGTAGTATCTTAAACAGAAGGGATCTCCTGCCCAGGGTAGCTCAATGCTCGGCCAGTATTCAAAAGCCTAATGATCTTGTATGCACTGTATGTCACATTTATCCTCCCCGCACAGAACATAAGCCATAAAAGGGATGTACAGATGCAACTACCTAGAATGGAGTTGCTCAAGAAGAAAACAGTCTCTGTAGGACAAAGGAGTGCAGGCACATCCAGAATGAAAAAATGCAGATGAAACGGGAAAATCTCAGCCAGAAGGGAATCTAAAACAAAAACCAGAACAAACAAGAAGGGGTTGGTGGGAAGGAGTGAATACTGCAACCGTGAAGAGAAGGGCATCTACTGTTATGGTAAGATTTTACACAACTGTACTATGTCCTTCTATATCACTGTTGCAGTATCCTAAACAGAAGCAGCAGTAAAAAAGCTCAAGAAACAGAATTGGAGATGGATGGCTGAAAAGAGCCCTCGACAAACCCATATGAAATGGTTTCAGCAAAACCTGCTCTGGCCCTAGAAACCATATTCAATTTATAATGCTTAGTAAAAGTATGCACTGAAGACCAAGTAGCAGCTTCAAGGGTGGAATTGCTTTCCAAATTCTTGAAGAAGGCACCAGAAGTGGCAACAGCCCTAGTGGAATGAGCTTTAACAGAAGTAGACAGATATTTGCCATGAAAGGTATAACAAAAGGAAATGGCATTAGATATTCAGGACGAGATGGTTTGCTTAGATACAGCCAAACCCAGTATCATGGGATGAAAGGAAATAAAAAGCTGATCAGACTTATGAGTGGCCTTATTTTTATGCAAATAGTACCTGAGCTGTCTGCCAATCCAAGGTACGCAGGACACTATCACTAGCAGACTGAGTAGAAGTAAGAGCCAGCAACAAAACAGTTTTCCAGGTACAGTGTCACAAAGAATCTGCAGGCTCAAAAAGCAACTTGAGTCAATTTTTTTCAAAAGAAAATGACGGTCCCAAGGAGGAGGCATAGGTTTCCTTGGAAGCCTAATATGCACGCCACTTTAAGAAATTCTTTGACGTCAAAACGTGAAGTTAACGGAGGATTCAAGGTCAGACAAGCAGAAATGACTGACAAATGGGCCTTCACAGAAACATAAGCCAGGCCAGACTGGAGCAACTCACACAAATAAGAGAGGACCAGAGGGACCCCCACTGAAAAATGGCCCTAGTTAAGAGCATGTGGTGATTGCGCCCGGGCCAGATGTTTTAAGAGGGGAAACCAGTGCTGTCTTGGCCAAAAGGGAGGTGCTAGCAAGTTTTTGGGGAGTCCAGCTGAAATCTTCTGCAGGACTCATGGAAGTGGAAGAAGAGGAGGGAAAGCATAAAGAAACAACCCCTTCCAAGGAAAAGAAAGGACGTCCGTCTTCCACACCAGATGGCTTGGCACTCTGGAACAGAAGAGAGGATACTGCCTGTTCAGAGGGGAGGCAAAAACATCTACCTGAGGAATACCACACTGATGGACATCATCCTTTCATGAGCCTGTGTTTTGGACCTGCTCAGAGATTCTGCAGCTAGATTGTGCTCTGAAGGAATGTATACTAAATGAAGAGTTAACTGATAACTGAGAGCTACCTCCCAAGTGTGAAGAGCCATCCTGCAGAGGAGGTAACATTTTGTGCCTCCCTGCTTGTTGACATACCACATCATGGTAGTGTTGTCTGTGTACACCTTCAAGTGGCCTGGAGAGAGCATGGAGTGAAAAGCTTGAATGGCCAGAATCAAGAGCTCTCATCTCTTTGATGTTGATATGTTCTGACTTCTGATGGGAAGGCCAGAGACCCTGAACTTTCAGGTGACCAGAAGAAGCCCCCCACCCCATGTCTGAGGCATCAGTGAACAGTTCTGGAAAAGGGACTGGAGGCAGAAAGGGCCTGCCAGGGTTGAGAGCAAACTGTTGAATCCACCACTTGAATTCCTTCTTTAGACAGGGAAGAAGAGTTGCACTGAAATCCACAGGGTGACAGTGCTGCAGCCAGAGTGACTTGAGGTACCATTGAAGCTTTCACGTATGCAGTCTGGCAAAGGAAGCATTGGAATAGAAGAGACCACAAATCCCAGGGCCCCAAGAAACATGGCATGGCAGACAGAGGAAGAAGAGACTGAAAGAAGGCTGTCAATTTCAAAAATTGTGGAGGTGGAAGAGAGGCCAACATTGGCACTGTCTGAATCCTACATTTGAGATGCACATGATCCTTAGAGGGAGTCAGGATGGACTTTTGGAAGCTGATAGCGAACCCCAGACTTTGAAGAAGAGGTTCTCTATTAGTGAATGCTTGAAACTGTGAACACTATATAATCGACCCAAACACAATACAAATGCAAAATGTCGAAAACACAGATCAGCGATTTTTTTCCCCAGGGAAAAAAATTGCTGATCTGTAAAAAAAAAAAAAACAAACACAAAATAAAGTGGGGGGCTTTGCCCCCCCCCCCCCCCACACACACACACTACTTAAATATACCAACTCTGAGATCGCAGCACAGAGGAGGAAATGGTAAAGTCCCGAAAACGGCCCAGTGATTTTTTTCCCTAGGAAAAAAATCGCTGTTCCGTGCTTTCAGCATTTTGCCATTTCACGTAAACACATTTGACGAAACAGCATTCGCAACTTTAAGCATTCGCTTAAATAATAGGAACCCAAAGAAGAGAGATGGTGAACTCCAAATCCTGTAACAAGTGACTGAGAGAAGGCACCCGAAGCAACAGATCATCTAGATAAGGAAAAATCTGAATGCCCTTGAGCCTGCAGAAAGCAATCACATGAGCTAGGCATTTTGTGCATACCCTTGGGGCAGTAAAGAGAGCAAAGGGCAAAGCCAAGAACTGAAAATGAAAGGAAGACACAGAGAAATGTAAAAACTTCCTGAAAAGAGGTTGAGTTGGGATATGAAGACAAGCATCTCCAGAAAAGTCTAGGGTAATAAAAGCTAAAGCAGGGTTTGAAGAGTGAAGAGTAAGCATCCAAAAAAAAAAAAGGAGCCAGGACAGATGCAGAATAGGTCTCCAAATGCCCTTGTTTTGAGGAAGCAGAATCATTTTGGAATAAAAACCCTTTTCCAATTGGGAAGGGGGGCAGTTTGAATGGTTTCTTAGTTCACCAGGCACCCTAGAACCTCCATGAATTGAGTAAGTTGTTCTAAGGAGGTTGAGGAATCCCTGAAAAAGGAGGAAGAGACTTCCATACTATGAAGTACTCCTGACGGATTATGAATGAACCCAAGGGTCTGAAGTGATGAGATGCCAATTTGGAATCCAAAGGAAAAGCCAAGGGGAAAAAGGAATGTGGTCTAAAACAAGGGGGAGTGATTTGTCAAAGAGAAGCTGGCTTATCAGATAAAGGAAACTTCTGGGCCACAGAGATCTGAGAAGTCTTAAAAGTGGGGGCAAGCCTACCACCCTTCCTGCCCTTGGAGGCCTGGTTGGTGGGGTAGCCTGCAAGCAAAAGCAGATCTAGGAGGATAATTTCTAATTACTCTGGAACTCAGAGATAGGAGAGACAAAAATATGTTTAAGGTCATGCAAAGCTTTGCCTTTCTCTTGAAGAGACTTAAACATGTCAGCAGAAGCAGCCCCAGAAAGATGTTTACTATCCAAAGGAGCATACAACAACTTAGCCTTAATGTCCTCAGGTAGAGACTGGAGATGAAGACAAGATTAATGCCTCATGATGGACCCAAAAGCTGCAGTCCTGGAAGAGGCATCAGCAGCATCATAGCTGTACTTGATATAGCGATGACCACTTGAGAAGCAGAACCTAAAATAGATAAGGCAGAGGCTTTGCCTTTAGAATCAGGGAAATAACCTGACAGGCCTGAGCAATCAAGACCAGAGCATACCTGGTCATGTGAGTCTGTTAATTAACAGCCCTAAAGGCCAAAGTAGAAGCGGTGTAAACTTTCTTACCAATCCTCTCCATTGCCCTACTATCCTTATCAGAAGGCAAAAGTTTGGAAGAGGGCAAAAGCTAAGAAGTTTTTTTTCAGAACAGACGGACACCACAGCAGGATCAGCAGAAGGGCATTTAAATAAAAATTGACAATACTCAGGAATCTTATAGAACCTATCAGGTTTCTTAGGAGCATAAGACTGATAACCAGCAGACTTGGAAGCGGCAATGAAAGTATCTAACAAGGCAGTTTACACAGAAGGAACTGCCGCTGGTTTAGGAGTATCCACCTGAAGCAACTCATATCTTTTCTGAATATCAGACTTTTCTCTGAATATCTGACACTTGAGAAGAATCCCACTTAAAGTACTCCATCATCATAGCTATCATGCATGCTGTTTATGCAGATACTGAACACTAGGTCAAGTGTATGGGAACTGTCTGCATGCATGAGCAGACACTAGTAATGCAGATAAAACTACATCAGGTGCTGTCTACAGGTGTGAGTAGACACTATAAATGCAATTAGCTGAACATGACATCACATGTAAGAGAGCTGTCTGCATGCATGAACTGATGCCATTAATGCAGATAACTGAACACTGTCAGATGTGCAAGAACTGTCTACATGGGTGAGTGCACACTACTAAAGCAGATAACACTATGTTAGGTGTATGAGAGCTGTCTACATGCATAAGTGCACACTATTATTACAGAAAACTAAGCACTACTTTAGATGCATGAAAGCTGTCTGCAAGCATAAGCGCACTCTTAGTACAGATAACTGAACACTACTTCAGGTGTATAAGAGCTGTCTGCAAGGACGCCCTCAGGCAGGTACATTTTCTTAATTTATCTGATGATGATGTGTGTTGAAATCGAAAAATTTACTGGCAAAACTGCACATTTTTCAATTTCAGCTTACTTTTTTTTTTCTGTTAAACCTAAATCGTTCTGAGGTTCGAAGGAGATGCTGATATGCTGTTGGAGGTTGCAGTCATATGATGCATATGATGAGCTGCAAGCCTCAATTCCTCCTCAAACTGCATCTCCCGCCTTTCTGACGTTCACAGTTGCGCAGCATAGACAGAGCTGTCCAGAATGCCAGTGGCAGAGAGTGAACGAGATTTGGGAGTTTTGTGACTGACCATTAAGAGCTTTTGCCTGAGCCTGTTTAGCTCAGAAAAATTGCGGTTATTGGATTCATCGTGTGCAGCACTTAAGGTATGTTCTGTCACAACTGAGTTACTGAACAAGTGTGGGGAACTAGAGAAGGAGATATGGAGTCAGAGATGTTTTTGCAACAACAGAAATCTAGCTGTGTCTAGGAGCAATATAATATGATTGGTGAATTAAATGGTGAAATATTGCCAGTATTTCACCATTTAATTCACCAATCACAGGAGTGGCATACTCCCCTGTGGTCCCACATGTATGACAAATACCATTGTAAAATTAAATGATATTCATTTTTCCCCCTCACAAAAGGCAGGACCAAAGAATGTTCAAATTTGACTGCTAAAAGTCAAGTTGGAATCTTAAAGTGCCATATACTTGTAATAGCTTTATATTATGTACATACATAGAAAATGGGAGCCATACTACAGGTATCTGTTACTGGACATATGACTATTAGTCTTGTTAAAACATTAGCAGTAAGGAAGGCCCATCCAGCACATGTCCAAATACTTTGTTCCCTTGTTTGTAGGTTAGCCAGCATAAGAAACAATTGTGCTTTTGTCACATTTAATCAGCAGGCTCCCTGGCTACAAGGATTTTTAAGAATTGTATTAAATTAGTATTCCTTAATCTGTATGGTAGTGTTAAACTATCTTTTTTGGGACTTTTTTGTCATAGATGTGGTGGCAGTTAATGTATTCCCAGACCATTTTAGTAGTAACACATGTTAAACCCATATGCCTAAGTCATACACCAGGTTATAGGTTTGGGATAGTATAAATATAACCAATATGAAAATTAAAAAAATAAAAAATTAATATTCTGAATAGACAGCTTTTAAGGAAGCTCAGAATTGAATATGAATAACTCCTTTGATAATTTTAATTTACATAATACAGTATGGATGCTAACGTTTAGTGTAAGAGATGTAATAAATAAAATGCTAGTTAAAACAAATGAATAATAAAATAAATTCTGGAATTGATAACTTAACTTTCTATCATTGAAAGTGATCTTAATTTTGAAGCAAGCTTATCAAAACTATAGAAGTTAATTCTAAACAATAATGACAAAACAAAAAGACTATTGGAATTTTTGAAAGCAAGTAATTGAAATAGTTTAAAAGATGAAAGAAACAAAGAATTAATTTGGAAATCAGGGAGTTAAACTTCAAACTGTATATTAAAGCAATAACCGACAACGTGGTGTGATATATTGAAGATTTACTCACGGTTGGTGTGGTTTAATCACGAGGGTGAAGCCCGAGTGATTAAACAAAGGCAACCATGGGTAAATCTTTAGTATACCACAACCACAGAGTCGGTTATTGCTATTATACAATGACAATGGGCAGGATTCACGAAGCCTCCGTGTAAGAGTTATAACTCATACACGGAGGCTGCAGTTAAACGGAGTGATGTCAGCATGCTCTGCATATTAATGAGAGCATGCTGAATCACACTGAAGGCCAACACGGTCCGTGTAAGACAGTAGGGGGTGTGTCCGTAGGCCGAGCCCTGTAAGCGGACACGCCCCCAGAAGAGGAAACGTACCCAAAGGAAACACCCACGACAGAGTCCACGGAAATGTGAATAAACAGAACACAACACATGCCCCCACAGACTATGAACATAAAAGAAATATAAATGAACATGTTATAATTTTTTTTTAAACTGTAAAGATGTTTAACCGTGAGTGCGCTCGTTTGCGCGGGCGTGCCCGTAGCGCAGCTACAGTTAGCAGTCAGTGGGAAAGCATATAAAAACTAAATATGCAAAATAAACCAGGAAGCAATAGCGTAGCGGTAGAGATGCTGGCTGCAGAGCAGGCATTCATGGTTCGAGCCCCCACAACACACTTTTTTTTTTTTACAAAATAAGCAGGAAACAAGTCCCTAACAAATATGTACACATAAAACCACAACTTATGTAAAATGTAATGAAATAGCCCATTCATATTGAAGAAATGTGAGGTAACAAAAGAATAAAAAATGCCAGATGTGCTCATAGATGAGCTACAGTTTAACAGGGTGAGTGTATCTGCCCGTAGATGAGCAGTGGTTTAACTGGTGCAAAATGAGTGCCCGTAGCTGAGCAGTGGTTTAACACGCTATATCTATGTGCCCCTAACTGAGCTGAGCGTAATATGCGTGCCGATAGCCAAATGAGGCTTAAAGCAGTGTACCCGTTTACGGAGCTGCGCACCGCGCAAACAAGTTAACCGACGGGCAACGTTGAGCAAGCCGTATCAAAACTGCCTTTACACAGACACACCCCTCAGCATGTCTAGACAGTCATGAAAATTAAAAAGCAGTGGCCAGGTTCGAACCCAGGATACTATACACCATAGTCTAGGTACAGAACCACTAAGCCATGACAGCAGTACCTAGAAATGCAATAATAGCTAATATATAGGAATAAATACAAACTACAGCATGACAATGCAGGTTTACTGAAGTTGATACAATTCCAAAATGGCCAATCACAGATATGTGCGGGAAAAACGGACTATATAAGCCCCATAGGCGGGAATACACAGCATAAACGATTGTAGAACAGACCTGCAGGCAGAATGTCAGGAGTAGGTGAGGGTAGTCGCTTTTGAGCACAGAGGTGGGGTGTTGAGGAGTCCAGGTACATGGCCTGGCTCCTAGTCCACAATCATGAGGCCCAACTCATGCAGGGCCAGGTCCTCTGGGGAGCATACAGGGCTGAGGCGTGGGACCAGTTGGCTCATGATCTCACCAGTGCCACAGGGATTCCAAGGACTGGTGAGCAGGTCCGTCACCACCATGCGGACCTGAAGAGACGCAAGCAGGACCAACTGAACCTTTGGATCCAGGAGGCCCGGCAAACACCCAACGCCCCACTACTGAGTAAGTAACATTTAATTATGTATGTAAAAAATTAAACTAGCTGATATTATGGAGATGTGTATTTCAATATTACTTAATTGATATTACAGCTGCAGGTGCACGTTCTGCGAACCGCAGAGCCTATGGCGATAGGCTGGTGCGGTTGCGCCACCAGGCAGGTCAGTAATCCACTACCAGTAACTGTAAAGAAATATAAAAGTATGACAGTCAGCAAAAGAGTGCAGTGTAGTCAGTAAGAAATAAAATCTGCAAGTAACAGTGTGAAAGTGTATGCAAGTATTGCTTGATTACAAGAGTTCCCAGCCTGTAAGTGTAACCTAAACATGAAACTGTCCGACATATATTCTGAAATAAAAATGCCCTGCCTGTAAGAAAATAGTACACAACCTGCAGCAGGCTGAAAAGTATAGCTGCAGAAGATGATGAAATCACATGTGTGAAATATATCCCTGTGGAAATACTGAAACATGACAGAAGTGAGACTGCTGGAATGGATTGTAATAACTACTGTTAAAACATGTCAATAAAGCCTAGAAGTACCATCCTGAATAGTAAAATGAAAGCAAGTGAGAGAGTGTGAGAAAGTGTCATGAATCCAGCAATACAGTAGTAATAACCCCTGAATAAAGTATACTGCAGTCAAGACAGAATGAAATGCTTGTGAGACTCAAAACCAAACAGCGAAATCTGTTCAAAGTGTTGCTGCATGTGGAATGTGTATCCCAAAATCCGGATATGTTGCTCTCAGTCTGAAATACGCAGATAGGATGATTGTTTGATATACCAAACATCCACACTTGTCTACAGCTATATAAAGCAAAAGTAGCAAGATGATGTAGCTGAACAAAGCTAGATATGAATGTGTATGAAGAACACTAAAATGTATATTGATGTTGCAGTAACAGTCCTATCAGCAAGGTGAAATAGTTATCATATAGGAAACTGTAGGTAGAACAGTAGTGTGTATATAACTGTAGCTATTAGAAATGTACAGCATATGTATTGTTATTCGAAGGTGTTAATATTACTTTCTTTACCCCACCCTATAACCACATATAACCCATTCCACGTGAAAATGGTATGTGCAATCACAATTAACACCCCTGGACGTTTGTCCTGTTGGGTCATATATATTTGCATGTCCGTTGATGCATCTGCCCTGTTCATACATCCACACCTGATGGCCTGTTGCCATCAATTAACCCTGCATGTTGTTGGACTGTGTATTTCTGTTCAAATTATGCATGTGTTATGCACGCTGTTCAATGGTGTGAATATCTGGGTGTTTGGTTAATGGGAATACTAATGCATGCTGTTACAACTAATTGTGAATGGTATTATATGTCACTAACCCAAACTGTCATGACATAATGCAAAACATAGTACGACAGGGAAGGCGGGTTCCAGCGGACCCACCTCTCCCACCTCAGCTGGCGAGTGCACCTGGCACTAGAGTCCGGACCCTCCTCCGGTGGCCCTGTGCCACCTTCGGGTGGAAGCGCTGCAGGGGATGGGGCTCGCTCCCCCCTCTGCAAGTGTGGCGGGAGGAGAACCACCACTCACCCTCCGTAGCATCCGGACTGTGGTGCGTGGGAGATTCGGGACTCTGTCCTTGAGCCCCTCGCCAGCTCGAGGCACGGGTGGCGCAACTAACGGGCATGCCTGTTGCCCCACCTACACAGCCCCAGTGCAGCCCGTCCTGGGCAGTGAAGGAACAGTGGCAACTGCCTATGGGTGGGGATATCAGTTCCACTGTTGCCATCTGTGTGCTCATGGGCTCTGGATATCCAAACCTCCATCCCGTCAATTGTGTAACCCCCACACGTGTCATACACGCCCTGTATGCGTCTTGTTTGTCTTGTCTGTTTACCTACCCAACCTACCTCCCCAGCTGAACCGACTTCCTTCACCTGACATACCACTCTTACCTGAAAAAAAAAAAAAAAAAGGGCACTCTGTACCCACAAAAAAATTACGCCCCATACATAGCTGCCCATTCCGCACACATGTCCGCTGGACATGGAACCTATCACTTACAATTGGCTGTACAACAAGTATTATTGTTGTCCTGACACCTCTTTCAGGGGTGGAAGGTTTCAAATGTCACACCAAATTACATACATATGCACAGCTGTTGCTGATGAAGAAATGGGCAGCTATGGGCCTTACCTACATCCCTCCTGCACATCCCAAGCTTATTTCCCTACTGTCTTACCCTCTTTGTGACCCCTTTTTCACCACTTTCCTGTCTCCCCATTTTCTTTTCTTTCAAAGAAAATAGCTGGTGTCCGCCAGAGTTATCACCGTTAAGCGGTTGTAACCGGGTGTCTTGAGCTAACTGTCAGTGCATGCGTGAGCTCCGCAAACCAGCGCTAGCCCGGTTACAACTGCTTAAAAGTGCCTTAGTCACTGTGATTGACAGGTCCTGTACTCAGTTCAAAAGAAAAATAAACTCCCACTGTCAGTCCCGAACCCAGGACCTTGGAAACACTAGTCTGTACAACCTACCACTAAGCCATGACTCTTATACAAAAACATTGTGCTAAAATAAATATAACATGTAAAAGTAGGGATGAATGTAAAGGGAATATAGGATGTGTAGTACACAAAGCATGTCATTTAAATTAAATGTCAAAACTACTGGATTTCCATAATAGTAGTGTGTGAAAAGAAACCGCCATGCTAGTTGGCAGCCTGTAGATAATAAGGTCAGTTAAAGTACATAGATATATGTATGCATATGTACATATACATATATATAAATATATCTATATATAGTTGTAGGAGTCAATGTGCATACACACTTGCTACAGGGAACATGAGAGAGGAATGGAGAATTGTGAATATACAACACAGCCTGAAGCATGAGAGAGATACTAACCTTTACAGTCACAGAACACTGTCCACAGCATACCAGCATTGTCCCCGCCCTCACAATCTGAAAGGGCAACGCCTATCCCACATACCCTTTTATAGCACTGACCTGAAATCACAGTGAGAACTGCAATCAGTACACAACTGGCTGTATGCAATTAGCAAATGCTGGCTTACAATTGGTGCAGAGGCCATCACATGGACCTATGCAGATACCTACAAAAGCATCCAGTGCTAACACTCCCCACATGCAATACATTCATTGCATTGTCTGTAAGCAGACAGAGGGAGAGCGAGAAGTGAGAGAGAGAGAGAGAGAGAGAGCAAACAACAAAAAACAGACACTGTGACTCTCTGTAACCTGAAGCTGTCAGCACTGACAGTAGCAGCAGCAAGCAGAAGCTGTGGTAACGCAACCAGCTGCGACAAACAGAGGTAATGAAAAGTAGCAGGTTAATAGTGTGCATACTGTGAACCCTCCAAATGTGTCATAGGTCTGTATCCATAGGTATGTCCATGTGATATGTTGTGTGTACGTAGTTCCACCAAAAGGGGATGACCATACATCACATGTCAAGCAGTCATAGGCCAGGATCCTGGCAGCATGTGTCTATGCGTTGGCCCAGCAATAGCTGTAGTGACTGCTTTGAAATGTTAGCCAGGCCCAAAAGTCAGGACCAGCCCATCCCAAAGGCACAATGGCTGGGAACAAGTGTCTGCAGGTACCTGATGTCACTGCATATGCATCCCATACTGCATAATTCCATAGCGTAGCAGACCAGGCCCGTTATGCATATGATGTGGTAATTCCCAGGGTCAGTCGAGGTGCCCCCTTAGTGTTGTGAGACCACTGTTGCTGTATGCCACTGTCCAGGTACATATCCTGTAGCACGGCCAAGATAAACTATCAGTGTTACATGCGGTGGTATGTCCTCTCAGAGTGCCGGTAGCACACATCCAGGGGGACCACGCGGTCACAGTGATGCTGTGTGTTCTCCTCTGCTGAGGGCGGCCCTCACCTGGACATGTGCGATGATAGGGAGGTTACATCCAGCTGGGATAAATATCTCAAAGGTAGGGGAGAAGGAGGGGGGATATGTGCACCAAACATGTCTGCAGGATTGTTGCCAATATGAGTGTGTTTGGTGAATGTTAAGTAGGTTTGGATTAACACAGAGCATATCTGAGGCATGTGGTCCATATGTGTAACATAACTGAAGAAGGCCTTGTGGTCATCCATAGTGTTTGTGTCCATTTCCCTCCCAGAGTAGGCCATGGCTGTTGTTATGATGGACTGTAGCATAGTACCAGTGCTGACCATAGATGCCTACCCTTAATGTGAATGTGCTCTGTCCTGCAGTAGCCTCCTGCTATTGTTATACAATCTGCCTCTGTCTGGGGTCCACCGGACAGGATGCCTAACCTTTGTGCATAGGGTCTGGGTTAGACATGTGTGTGCAAGTGTCATGCAATCCGCGGCATGTCCGTGGTAAGCATTTGCAAAGGGTTCAGCAGTGTGGCTTGTGGCTTCCACTGGCCCAGTGTGCTGCATGGATACCATCACAGTCCCAGCAAGTGAATAACTGTCTAACCACATACATATCAAAGTAGTCTACTGTGCTGGTGGTGGTGGTGGGATATGTATATCCAGGCCGAATAACGTCTGTCCACATCACAGTAGTGGACGGTGTCCCACATACAGTACTTTGGGATGAACCCCCAGAGTGAGGTTGTGCATTGCACCTGTCAGTGTGTGCTGACCGATGGGGCATGCTACTACGTTGTGTGGAATGTGGCAGGTATTGTTGCACAGGTGTTGGCTGAGCACTGATATCTGGCCATGTACCTGTGTATCCACCACGACACACACACATGCAACATATGGGAGTAGTAGTATATCACTACACATGAGTAGCATGTATAGTATGTGTGCCATATATTGCTGACATGGTCTGCTGATATCCTGTCTGTGTTCTCTTCCAGGGAGATGGCGCGACAGCGTAACCCCGCCTACTCTGTGGCGGAAGATGAGGAGATCCACCAGAGCCTGGTGCGGGAGTATGACATCCTGTTTTCCCGCACCAGTCAGAATCAGCAGGAGAGGGCCGCACTGTGGCAAGACCTTGTCCGTAGGGTAAATGATATTGGCACGCATAACAGGACATATGAGCAGGTACGACATCACTGCAGTTATTTAATCCGAAGTGTCCGGCAGCGTGCATCAGATATCCACAGGCAACAGGTCGCCACAGGAGGTGGGGAGGCCACACATCCCCCCTTCACCAGACTGGAGGGGCTACTCCTAAGTGTTGTGGCTACAGCCCCGGAACACCAACAGCAGTACACCTGCATTATGATGGAGGCTGGTTCCACACAGCAGCACGACATGGAGCGTGCAGGTAATATGCCATATGTACACCTGACTGTTCTGTACACTGTATCATATGCAATATCAATGGCACAGATGTGCCCACTGACATTAATCTCATCATTTCTGCAGGTCCCTCCAGGGTTACAGAGAGACAGGCCATCCATGCTGGTGAGTGTGTTTAACATAACCTATAATAGTCCTGATAATGCTAGTAACAGTAGTGTAACTCAGTAGTGCTCTGTGTGTATACTGCAGGGTGTGCATGTGTGCATGTGTGCATGTGTGCAGGTGTGTCTGTGCCCATGTGTGCATGTGTGCAGGTGTGCCTGTGTCCACGTGTGCATCTGTGCATGTGTGCCTGTGTCCACATGTGCATGTGTGCATGTGTCCACGTGTGCATGTGTGCATGTGTGCATGTGTGCCTGTGTCCACGTGTGCATGTGTGCATGTGTGCATGTGTGCCTGTGTCCACGTGTGCATGTGTGCATGTGTGCATGTGTGCATGTGAATACGTGTGCATGTGTCCATGTGTGCATGTGTCCACGTGTGCATGTGTGCATGTGTCCACGTGTGCATGTGTGCCTGTGTGCATGTGTGCATGTGTGCCTGTGTCCATGTGTGCATGTGTGTATAAGTGCATCACTGGTAACAATGTCTGGAGACTGTAAACTGTGTTTCCTGTCTTCATCCCACAGGTTCTGGGGCTGCTCTGGTGACCTGCAGCAGGGAATCTGAATCCTGTGCCACGGCTACTGGTAATGATGATATATGTGTAATGGTACAGGAAGGTGTGTCAGGGTCTGCCATTGGTCAGCCAGTTGACAGTACACAGCTGTCAACCCCATCATTGCGCACAGTCATCCTGCCTGTACATCCTTTGTCACCATTGTCCCTAGGTGATGGACAGGATACAGCGGGCATAGACCAGGGTAATGTGGTACCTGTGGCACATGCGTCCCCACACAGCAGCCATGGGCAGGGTCCTCCGATGGTACCACACAGACAGTTGCCCATGGGTTCTCGTGGGAGCATCCGTGGGCGTACTGCCTCTGGCTGACGTGCCCAAAGAGGTCTGTCAACCTCAGCTATGTTTCGGACTGTCATGCAGGCTCAGTCACGTATGGAAAGGTACACCAGACAGGGTCTGAGGGAGCTCAGAGCATGTCTCACAGCCATGACAGACAGTATGCGTGACATTGCGGATGCTATCCGGAACTTCACCGATGTCATAGACAGACATTGTGGGGACATATTACAGCAGTTCCACAACCAGATGTCCATGAGCCAGGGCAATGGTGGGCGTCTGCGGTGTCGACGTGGCCATATGCCGGCAGCGGCAGCAGCTGGCAGTCGGCGCGGACGGCAACAGGCTCGCGCACGCCCCCATAGTGCCAGCAGCAGCCCCAGTAATGCTGGGTCTGTGCTGTCATCGGAACGCCCCAGGAGACCACGTGCACGTGGCTCTGGACAGTCCCAACAGGGACATGTGTCCAGTCAACACCCCCCCGCTTCTGATGACAGTACCCAGTCCGGCTTTGTACTGGATACGGTCCGTAGCACCCCTGCCAGGCACAGGTACCGTGTCCGTGCACACAGACACTGATCTGTATGGCCTGCCAGGTGCAGTCTGTGGCTGTCCACAAACCCTGTATATGGCAGCCATGAGGTGGAACTGTGTGCGTGCATACACACATGCAAAATGTTAACACTTAGGGCAACCACATACACGCACACACTGCACCAACACTGCCCCACCCTGTACTGCTGCCCCTCACCAACACACATACACACACATGTCAATTGGTGGTATCAGTGGCTGACTCAGGCATACCTAATCCACACCCTGTGCATATGATGACACTGTGCCACCTCCTGCAATCTCCAACATCATTGCGGGAACAGGTAAACACATTGCTGATGCACAGGGTGACTACATAGACGTGTATTAGTAGTATCATGTTGGTAACAGTACAGTGTGCTGCTATGACTGTGTGTGTACCCCAGCATGCCTGCTGTAGTAACTGTATGAATGTCCTGAATTGTTATCTGCACCCATAGTACATACCAAAGTATAACAGCTGCACATAATTGCATGCCGGTGGTAAGGTTGTCAACAGATAGCCGCATACATGGGTAGCACAGGGGAAAGCTAACGCAAGTAGTGATATGCAATGGTGGACATGTACAGTAATGGTGTCAAGATGCCCACAACGACTATGCCATGTGTATGTTCAAGATCTAGATATGTGTGCAGTACCAATGTCGTCCAGATCACAAATAAGTATGACATAATATCGGTTCTACCATGGGCATCTGTGCTGCGTATTCCTGGGTACATGTTGATAGTGCCTACATATTTGCATTGTTACATACTGTTATTGTTACCCCTTCTTTGTTGTATAATGCAGTACTTCCAGCCCTGTGTACTGTAGCTTTGTTTGCATGCATGTTCGCTTGGGGTCCACTGGAACACTGCTTACACCTGCAATGCAGAGTTACAGTGCTTCTGTAGACTGCTAGTGACATCTGCATAGCGTACCATATGTATGTCAACCTTACACATGACAGAACGTCACTGTCTGTCCTGTACGCATGTACGTTGCCTGTGACACATTGCACACGTCTTACCTGGCATTTACCCACGTGTGCAGTCATATATGTCAGTGCTATGAAACAGTGGCAGTCGACCCACACATACACACCTTCAGTATGTTGTTCCCCATTGGCCCTATGTGTTGGTACTCACCATGGCAATCACACTACTAGGGTGGCATGTGCAAAGGTAACCTGTGAATCGCCTCTATGGTCCAGTCGTGGTTTATGTGAGTCATGTGTCATTGTCACAGCTGCCACATGTATGCAGTCAGCCATCACCCTTGGCCAGGAACGTACAACACATGTGTGGGATGCCACCACACAGCCAATCTGGAGACTGGTCTCTCTGAACCCAGTAATGCCATACCCTGTCAGGTGGCATGTCATATATACTACGTCCAGGACAAACGTCAAACCCAATCCCTGCTGCTACTATTGATAATACCCCTGAAGATGTTCCTGATAGCTTTGACCAGTCCTTTACTGAGACATTGCAGGCCCTAGCTAGCCATCTACCTCCTAGCTCCCCTGGTCCTGAAAGCAGCACCCCTAGAAAACTACTTGCGTCCAGCTGCCAACCAGTCGCCACTTCACTTCTCCGTACCTTGGTTGTAACAGTGAAACCCACTACACTGTCTGCTGATCAACTCCCTGCCGAGTACCTATCAAAACCAGATGATGCTATTGCTTACCCCTCTCAATGGTAATCAAAGGAACTATGTTAGAATCTAACTTTCCCACCATCTGGAAAATGTCATATGTAATACCACTTCACACAGGAGGCAGCTCTACTGAAGTCCCCAATTATAGGCCAATAGCTATACTCTCTCCACTTGCAGAGATTATGGAAACCTTCGTCATAGACAAGTCATGCACCACCTAATCCAAACTCGCATTATGGCAGACACTCAGCATGGCTTACGTCCTCATCACAGCACTACGTCAGGCCTCCTAGCCTTTACTAACACCATAAGCCATACTTGCAACATTAATTATATATCCACAGCCCTCCTTTTGGATAACTCAAAGGCATACGATATGGTTGATCACCAACTTGTACTCCACACCCTGCACAGACTGTCTAGATACTGGAGCCTTCCAATGGTGTCAATCCTACCTGCATGGTCAACAGCAGGCCGGCCTCTGGCAGAACAAACCCTCTAACCTTCTACCTAACACCCTCAGAGTACCACAAGGCTCTATCCTAGGGCCCTTGCTGTCCTTCATCGTCATTAACGACCGTTATACTGTCATCCCAAAAGTCAGCTGTATCCAATATGCTGTATACTCTACTCTGATCTGCTCAGCCACATGTCCAGTAGAGTTATGGTCAGCTACCCAGACCACCTTTAATACAATAGCAAACTGGCTTTCTGAACATCGTCTGATCCTAAATCCCAATCAAACTAAACTGCTGTTATTCCACCAGCACGTAGGTCTACCACGTTCACCGTTACCATAACATCAACTGATGGCACAATAATCTCCCCTGACCCATCTCTGAAACTATTAGGTGTCATCATAGACAATAATCTCATATGTGACATACATGTTAACCAGATTAGCAAAGCCATCAATAGAAAGCTAGGGTCACTTTACAGAATTAAAGCCTTCCTAGCCCCTCCAGCTAAAGGTGCCATAGCTCGCTCACACCTTGTTTCAGCCCGTCTGTATGCATCCCCTCTACTCTCACATATGAACAAGACTGTCCTTAACAAGCACTCGATTTGCTACAACCACATTGCCAGGTTTGCCACTGGCCCGCCTTTTAGGACACATCATTGCATCAATCTAAATCAGTTTGGTTGGCTTGCAATACCCAGCCTAATACAGTATAACCAACTGATTATGGCCTATAAAATCCTCTATAATCCAGACAATACTCCTGCACTTAAATTATTATCACCCCCTATAACAATCCTAGACCGCTTCGATCCTCTAACAATGTACTACTTCAAACTAGCAAGTTTAATAACACAGCTGGTGATTCTCTCTTTGCAAACCCTGTAAGTAGATCCTGGAACTCACTTCCAGCTGATATTACCCTAATGTCCACCTTAGGTCATTTAACAGTAGACTCAAACAACATTTGTCACGTAACTGGCTATGGCAATGTATCAAGCCTGGCTAACTCGAATGTGTAACTTCTGTGAACCACTGTATTGTGTAATTTCAATTTAATCCTGGCTTGTGCTCAGGTCTAACATTAACCTGTGGAACATGTTTGACTTGCTTACTTATGTAATCTCTGTAAATAATCTGTTTGTATTATGTAATGCTAGTATTCTGTAATGCTGTATCTGCTACCCTCGTAGCTTGTCTCCACGGGCCTCCCCTGGAAATGGACATGCATCCAGTTGGGCTATCCCAGTCAACAAATGTAGGATAAATAAATAAATCGATACAAGATATTACAGTGATGACAATACCAGTCAGACATTGACACACACTGACAGCATGCTGAACACACTGGGGCATATGTGGGGACTCAAACTAGCAGCCTGCCTGGGCATCACACACCTCCGCAGCTGGCACACAGGCATATGTTCCGTCGGAACAGAGCACATGCCACACATGGCACGCACATCCCCTGTGCCACACACCCACAGCCTGTAGGGCTACACAACACACCTGCTACAGACGTGTCAGGTACCTGTCATGTGTGCTGCACTGGGGTCCCGCTCAACAGGCTGTATCTGGTGAAGGTCACAGTGATATGACTCAGGGCACTATGGTCCACCACAGCACACATGCATACAGGTCAGACAGAGGCATGGACAGATATGACTCACTCATTGACCATGCCAGTGTGGCTGCCTGGGACATACCTCCCTGGACTACATGATAGGGAACATAGAATGGATCTCTCAGCATGTGGCACAGGCCAGTATGAGCCTGATGTTGGTTGCCAACATACCCTCACCAGGTATTCTACCACTATATGTGGGAAGGCTGTTGTATGTCTACAGTATGCTCAGTTTCCACTGTCATTCATAGGGTATCCACTGGCTGTCAACGTGTGCTTACATGCTAGGGAAGCCACATTGATGTGCACGGGTCATCTTGCACGTGACACCCATGGCCCGATGTATACTGGCAAGGCTCCTTGGTACACACATACTGCCTTATGCTGCAGGACATGGTTTACATAGCGACCTCCGTGGGTATCACACAGGTTAGGACACTAACAGTGCTGCTACACAACAACAGCAGTGTACACCGGAGGATGCATGCACCAGACACTGCCCTCAGCACGGTGAACTGCAATGTCTGTGCAGTACCGGATGCATGATTCATGGCTCACAGGTGTTACCCATCACTGACAGGTTATGCCCCATACCATGCCTGTCATCCCCTACACATGTAACACACATGGATAGGGGGGTGGTATCCCAAGTTAACACAGATACACACACCTCCAGGTTGTTGGCACAGCACAAACCATCAGGGCCTACTCATGTGCAGCTGACAGTGTGTCGGACTGCCATCTGGTTCATAGCATGGCACACACAACCCTCACATACACAGGAAGACCACCTATCCTCCATAACAACACCGGCAATATGACAGTCCCATGAACTGTGTTTATAAGGCCGTACTGCATCCAGCCGAACATTGTGTGTGAGCATTACTGTAGCAACAACACTCTAGTTGAAGAGTTCACAGCATGTGGTCACCGAATTGCAGTGGAATGACATGTTACCACTACCACAACAGGTGGGAACATGCAGCACCTGTACATTGACTACATGTACACTATATGGCCCAGACCAGATGTGTATCCCCTGCTGTAGGTCTTTCACCATAGACACCCACACTGTATAGGGACATACCACGTGCGGACCCTGCACAGTAAGACACAGTCATATTGGTATACATTGCTAATACCATTTATCCACACAAAGCATGTGTCAGACATGGTAACTACTGCAGGTCACAGGTATTTATGTGTATGTGTCACACACATACATCATGTGTGCAATGCCATTGCTGGGTTAGGTAATGGCATGCATTGTTATGTACAAACACCCGCAAGGTCATACTGTGTGACACAACCACACGTGACAGTTGTGGGTTACCAAAACATGCCTATCTGTACTCTGACAATGGTAATAGACACAGTAGCAGAGCACACTATTGGCATTACTAGCCAACTAGCCCTGTTTGGCTGTGCTGATAGTGTGGTGACATCCCCTGTGTTTACTGGTGGAGTATGCAGCATCTGGTGTATTGTAGTATTTGCCAAAAGGATCTGTTCCCTCACACTTGCATTTACACACACCCTACTACCCCCACACACATGCACACTTGCCATTTGCAGGATTCATTCCCCTACCTTCCTAAGTCATGACACGTGAGAGGGACGCATTAGCAAAGTGCACTGTTCGGTTTACTAGATAGTTCCTCGTCTCTGGCTATACTTATAGGGTGCTGACAACATCAATACTTTGAAAGGGTAATGTGCATTAGGTAGTGTGATCACCTGATTGCCAAAACTAACATGTTTTTCATACGGAAATGCACACACACCCATGTCATTTACAGGTTTCAAACTCCTACCTAATTACATTACGATACGCAGGGGAAACGCATTAGCAGAGCGCGCTATTCGCATTACTGGGAGGCTTCCCTTCTCCTGCTGTACTTATAGGGTGCTGACATCATCTGTGTTTAGAAAGGGGAGTGTGCATCCTGTAGTGTGTTCTCCCAGTTGCCAAAAGGAACATTTCCCTCATACATATCTGCACACACACAATAACCCCCCCCCATCCAAACACACACACTTGGTATTTGCAGGATTCAAACCACTACTTAATTATGTTATGACACTTGAGACGGATGCATTAGCAGAGCGCACTATTCGCATTACTAGGAGGCTTCCCTTCTCCTGCTGTACTTATAGGGTGCTGACATCATCTGTGTTTAGAAAGGGGAGTGTGCATCCTGTAGTGTGTTCTCCCAGTTGCCAAAAGGAACATTTCCCTCATACATATCTGCACACACACAATAACTTCCCCCCATCCAAACACACACACTTGGCATTTGCAGGATTCAAACCACTACCTAACTATGTTATGACACTTGAGACGGATGCATTAGCAGAGCAGGCTATTCGCATTCCTGGGAGGCTCCCCTTCTCCTGCTGTACTTATAGGGTGCTGACATCATCTGTGTTTAGAACGGTGGTTGTGCATCCTGTAGTGTGTTCTCCCAATTGCCAAAAGGAACATTTCCTTCATACATATCTACACACACAATAACCCCCCCATCCAAACACACACACTTGGCATTTGCAGGATTCAAACCACTACCTAACTATGTTATGACACTTGAGACAGATGCATTAGCAGAGCGCTATTCGCATTCCTGGGAGGCTTCCCTTCTCCTGCTGTACTTATAGGGTGCTGACATCATCTGTGTTTAGAAAGGGGAGTGTGCATCCTGTAGTGTGTTCTCCCAGTTGCCAAAAGGAATATTTCCCTCTCACAGCCTTTCACACACACACAAACCCCACTCACCCACACACATACACACACACTGAGCATTTGCAGGATTTGAACCCCTACCTAACTATATTATGACACTTGAGGGCGACGCATTAGCAGAGCGCACTATCCGAATTACTGGGCATCTGTTCTGCACCTGTAGTATTTCTAGGGTGCTGACATCTTCATTTCCACAGAGGTTTGTAGATGTCGTACTACCTGTCAGGTGGGGATAGCATATATATGCATTTGCAGCCACCTACATCAGGGTCAGATATGCACATCGCACTGGCAGGTTATGTTCTATACCATGCTTTGGGACCACAGGACCTGTAACACACAACACAACCAGTACAGCACACCACACCCACATCCAGGACACACACTTAGCTTCCCTGGGAACAGTGCCAGGATATGCAGGTATTCACATACACCATTCCAGTTGTTAACATCAGGTACAGGCATATTGTGTGTGAGAACTACTCAGGCCTCTACCACTTTACCCTACCGCCACTACAATTTGTGGGTCCATGTGCTATGGCAGAACCACACACCACAGCCACATGGGTTAATACATATTGCACCTGTCCATCTGCAATGTGGGTACTCACTGTTCCACACCAGAGGTAGACCACCATTGTTGATACCTGCCCATGTCCACCTTTCCCTGGACATCCATATCTCATCTCCACCCCAGGCAAGGTTGTCACTGCACACAAACTGTGTTTAGCACAAGCAGACTCTACACTTGTGTAGACTGGGGTGGATGACTTCAGAGGACCCATGCTGGAGGACTATACTGGCCACTCAGCATAATCCTTGACACTTGCATCCTATGAGCATGTGTACAGTTTGCATTGGTCATGCTATCCCACATATACCCATGACTGCTCCACAACAAGACACCTGTCAGCTGTAACAGACAGAGCGACCTACTACATTGCAGAGCTGTAGCCCACAGAGGGAGGACATCTGTGGATGGTTCCAGCACGGCACTTCATTCACACATACTCATTACAACACAGTGTTGACAGTGGAATCGTCCAGAGAATGCGGGTAGGGCTCCCCTCAGTCTGTTATTGACAGACACCTACTGTCAGAGATCCTCAGCGACCCTCTCACAGCACACACCGACAACATGGCTGTGGCTTAGCACATTCAATCCCTGAGACCTCCACGGTGCCCCTGCTTGACAGAGGCACAGCTCACTAGCCTCACATGTCGCCTTCTGTGACCTACTTTACAGTGGCACGGTAGCCTACTATCCTGGGGATGCAGATGCCAAGCACACTCTGGCTGAGCTGCCATTCCCTGGGGCAAGAAGCCTAGTATTGACCTCTACACCCATATGTTCAATTGTCGGATGCACAATATTTGTTGTGCTGTTCTACTGTTTGCAGGTCTTTATTGCCATAGCATTCCCTGTTCCTATGACCAACTTGTGTATCTGTGGCAGATGTTTGCATATGGCGATCCACTATATTACTTATGTCTCTGTGGTCATTTACTGTGTGCACTGGGCTGATTGCTGTGTTGTGGTTGGTTCCTGGACTGACACGTACAAATACCAGATATGTGTGGCCAACTGCTACACAGAGATATGGCCTAAGTGTGTGAGCATGCCCAGTTCAGCCTTTCCATGTCATGTTGTCTGACATATGCCTCATTTATCAAAGTGTGCGAGCATGCCCAGTGTGAGCTTTCCATATGTTGTACTCTGAAGTCCAACACATATTTGGGTGTGTGTGACCTTCATCATTATCACACGTTTATGATTGTGTGCTGGGTGTCATGTTGTGTACTAACTGGCCAACTGCTTCATGTCTGCCACAACAGGGATTATACTGTGCCTGCAGGAATTGCATGGGATACTTTGCAGACAGTTCTCAACATACTTTCATAATGACCTTAGCACTGTAGTACCGTATAGTGTACTGGTTCGGTATTTCACTGTAGTGGACAGTATCCTGGGCTTTAGTCCTATCACTGCTTGACATCTTCATAGTGAGCACGACAGACTGTGTAGGGGCCAGTTGTGCACATATGACCATGTTGCAATATGTTCAGATATGGACTACCTACACCAGGCTCGTCCAACATTGCTAGTGTATTCCACAACATGGGTGGGCATTGGCAAACACTAGCGATGTTCTGTAGGCCATTGCTGATGGTAGTCACAGGGTGTGTTTGTCCTTCGACACACATTGTAACTGGAGTTTGCCATTACATATGTCATGGTTGGTATACTGTGCCTCTGTCTACCTCTGACATAACAGTGATACCCAGGGTAGCCTACCATCTCCCATACACTCATCAGGATGCCGCTTGAGGGGTGTCGATATGTGGCACTCTGGCTGCCCTATACCAGGAGTTTACTGCAGTGTGGGGGTGCCTTCTGTGTTATGGATCATTCTGTACAGCTTGTCCTATGTATGTCAGTGCTGGGGTTCAGGTCTCTCATGTGCATAGCTCACTGCCATTCAGATTGTACAAGGTGCAACATGTTCATTCATTCCAGGTTGGACATGGCATCATACATCAGGCACAGCTTTCCTGTAGCCGGGAAGGATGGACGTGTGTGGGGCTGCAGTTTGTTTACTCAGGCAACACATGGCATCTGTTCAGGCTCTTTGCTACCCCTGGTGGGGTACTGTTGTGGACTTTACAGTCATTGTAGGTGTCTGCTGTGGTATATCCCACAAGGGCTATTGTAGTCAGTTGTGATGCTGATGGAGGATGGCTGCAGAGCCAGAGTGGTTTCCCCTTATCTACATCTGCCAGCCTTCATGTTTGGGTGGGTATATGGTACATGTTTCTGAACACTACAGACACATGTTTGTCCAGTGCAGGTTATTTATCACCTTTTGTACCCAGGTCTCACATTACATGTTAGGTGCCTCATGGGTTAACACCTGCGTGGTATTTCGTGGGCACTTACTGTATATCCACAGTGGTTGTCTATACACATTTCTGCGATTAGCTTGCTGACTTGGCTATGGCTACAGTTGTTTGTTTGTGGGTAGCCCTTTTGTGGGTTTCTTGTGTCAGCTGGGGGTCAGATACGGTGGGCTGTTTGTACTCCTCTGCATACATGCTCAGTCACAGTCCTTCCATGTTGGCCTATACCTATGGGACATGTATACAGAACGGGGGGGGACAAGACCAGGCCTTGTGGGATGCCACTCATATCCGCTTTGTAGTCTGGCATGGATGCAGCATGTCTGACCATGTCAGTTCTGTCCTTGGTCTGCTTTGCAACCCCTCTACTGACATAGGGGTGTATATTTAAGCTGGTGAACATATCCATACTGAACACGTACGGTATGGTCTAGAAGCATGTGCACGGTCCAGCTACGCTGTGTGGACCACATAGCCCTCATCACTGACCTTAATGACTGCTTCAAATGGGTCAGACATGTTTAGGGGCCGGTTCTGCAGTTACAACAGCCACAGTGTGTCGGGTCTGGTATCAGTAGGTCCACATTGGCCTTCTGTCTGCGGTACATACTGATCCTTTCCATAGCTGTGCAGAACAAGCTTGTCAGGATCCTGGGGTGTTAGTTTGGAGTATCCATTCAGGCAACCCCTTTGTTGTGATGGACCACTGTTGTTGTACACTGCTCTTTGGGTACATACCCTGTGGTAAGGCTGACATTGGCCAGTAGTGTGATTCTGCATTCCATTACTCTTGGGGTCCATGTTGGCCTCAGCACAGGACACCGTCACATACCTTTGCTGCTGTGTGTTCTGCTTTGCAGATGATGGCTGTTACCTCAGCATCTGCAATGTCAGCGGACCATCTGCTGGGATAGGTATTTTGCACTCGGGGGGGGGTGTTAGCACTGCACCTGACAGGTTGTATGTTAGCAATATGTGTGTGTGTTTGGTATGTTGTTTGTAATATCTGTGTGATTCGGAGCATATCTGTGGATGCCCAACATGGTTCCTACCATCAGTTGGGTAAGCCTTGTGATTATCCTTAGTGTCCTGTACGTGTTGTATCTTCACAGGTTCATGGGTTCATAGTAGGCTAGACATCCTAGGCCATTGGTAAGCCTAGCTAGAGTGTGTGTGTCTTTCGCTACCCCTTGCTATGTTCAATTATGGCCATTTATGAGGTTCTTCACTGTGCCTCTGTCTGGTCGTGACACAGTGGGGACCCCCAGTATACATGTACGGTCATCCATCCACTTGGCAATATTCCTGTTGAGGGGTGTCAGTGAGGGGCTCTGCCTACCATGGATTGGGATCCTGTTTCTGGGTGTGGGGGGCCTATGGGTTATGTATCTGTCCCTCCAGCACATCTTATTTCATTATGTGTTGAGGTTGACATCTGTGACTCTCACAGCTCCAATGGCTTTGATTTCCTGTGGTGTAGCATGTCCATTACTCCTGTGTTGGACATGGCCTGGTACAACGGACATACAATGCCTCTGTGTACGCAGTGTGTGACTGCAGTCAGCTGGGGTGTCTACAGCCAGGCAGCATATGACATATATTTCGCACCCTTTATCCTGTTGGTGGGGTAACTATGAGGTCTTCCAAACCGCTGCAGGTGTCACGTATGGTACATCCCATATGAGTCATTGTACTAGATTGTGGGTCTGATAAGGGGACAGTACAGCGGCACAGTGACCCCTGTTGATGTTGGTGTGAATCCTTTCATGATACGGTGTCCAGTATCAACAGTCTTCATAGCCACATTGGCATTGTGGTTGTCACATGACAGATTAATGTCGACCTGTGTCCCTAGGTCCCTGATGACTCCTTGCATACATAATGGTTTGACACCTATGTGGTACTTTGTGTACCTTGTCTGGTATTTGGTGGGACATCCATACTGTCGTGTGTCTTCGGATGTCTGGGTGGGGTTCTTGTGTGTGAGAGTGTGGTCTGTCGCATGCTACAGACTGTACAGCAGTTTTGACTACAGTTATGTGCACATGGGTGGTGTCCGCTGCTTTGTGCATTGTCAGTTACCTGGCTATATGGGTGTCTGTGCTGCATATGGATACTCCCCCTCCTTTGATGTCTTGGTGCAGGTGTTGGGGCCATAACACATGGTATGTGGTATAACCTAGTAGTGCTGGTGTGGTATCACTAGGCCTGCAGCAGGCTTCTGTCACTGGACAGACATCAATGTTCTCCATAATGGGAAGTGCCTCAGGGGCATGCATATTGCAGTTTACACATCTGGCATTGGGCAGCATTACCCTTATGTTTCCTACCACTTATGTTTTCTAGGGTGGTGGGTAGTCTTTTTGCCTTGCCTACATACGGCTCTATGGGGGTGGCAAAGGCCTTATCCAGTATCCAGCCGCCCAAGGGTAACAGGTGCAAGCCATCCCTGGAACAGCAGCATGGCTTGTCATGCTTGACATCTCCAGCGGACACACATTACACCCTCTTGGACTGACAGCTGTAACTGTGCCAGCTGTTAAACATGAGCATTCTGTGTTTGTACTGTGGCATCATTCTTGGTGAGGGTTGGATGCTGCACACAGCCAGTGTCATCCCGCCCTGGGGTACATACTCGGAGGGACCATACATGTCTCATTTGTTGTTGACCAGGGAGGTACATCTCAGGTAATTCACCCCAGCATGGACATTAAGTGCATCATATTCCTGCTTGCTTTGGGGTGACCTGCGTACTTGTGTTACGTGGCATTTTGTGGCTACCTACAAGCAGATTACTCTACCCTTTCCCTTGTTCAGTCTGGTGAGTGGGACAGCTGTGTTTCTGCCTATACAGACACCTATTACGACTGTATCAGGCATTTGTTTCTCCTTCGGGCCTGTGACTGTTTGGCACACCAGCTTTGCATACTATTCATTGCATGTGCTATGTTTGAAGGTTGTGGTTGCTTGTGATCTACTTTGGAGGCATCTGTTGGTGTGGTGTGTTTGTAATTGAGGCCTCCGGGCATATTTGTCTGTGTTTATGTGTTTGGTTTACAGTTGTGGTAGGTCTATGTGGGACTGGGTTCGTGGTGTATGTGGTTACCTTCTCCTCCTGACTAGTGTTGACAGTACTGGCTTGTTGGAGCTCAACCTCTGCTTTGGATACATGGATGCATCTATCACATATGTCTGTATTTATTCGGGGGTGTTGTGGTTGTCTGTGTACTTGGTACAGGCGTCACATTGCCTCTGGATTCATAGGTTATACTTGTTGTGGCTGGACTTAGTGGATTGTATGTGTGGACATATGTTGTTGCCATACTACTGGTCAGTGATTACTTCCCTTTTTATGTTTGCTCTATCATGTGGTATCTTCCTCATTCTCTTGCATGGTTTGGTAATGGCTGGAGCCCAGCATGCCAGATGTCAGCATGTATGGCATTGTGTGTTGTTGTTATTTGTGATTGCATACTTCAAGCATTCCTGGCTGTGTTCATGGAATGCCTGTATAACATGTTCTGTGGTGTGTCCCATGTTCTGCACTTGCACAGGGCCTTTTCTGGATTCAGCATCGGTTTTGAGGGCTGCAACCTATACTTTACACATGTTTTTCACTGTGGTATTCTGGCCAGGGACTGGGGTCGGGTGTGTATTTCCAGTGTGCTTACTCTATGGTCTTGTCTTACCAGTGAGGGGTACACTTCTCATCTTGCCATCCAGTACACATGTTGCTGATTATCACATCCAGTATGCTTACCCTCTTGTGGGGGTAGTACATTGTTCCTGGGCAGTTTGGTTTATGGAATCTGGGTAATTTTCCCCTACTGTGTTGGTGCTAGTACGATGCTACCGGTGTTTGTCTGGGTATTTTCAGTCGAGCAATATAATGTGGTTTGGGGGGCTTGATATATTCATGTATTCCGACATAGGCCAGGTGATGTTCCTGGTATTAGGACAGTGGTCTGCAGCAGGCTATCTACTGCGAGGCAGTTTTAGCCATTGGTATTAGACCATGGCTATTCCATGCTGCTTCTTGTTGTGGTACCAACATGGGGGTGTGGTTATCCTTGCCATTTCTTGCTAGTCACCCTCCTTTTGTAGCTTGTTCCATGTTTTGCGGCTGTACAGCACAGTATGAGGTGTGACCTGGTAGTGCTAGGGTGCTGCTGTGAGCCTTGCCCAGTTGTCTATTACAGGACTGGTATCTACATTCTCCTTACTGTGTGCATTTACACTGCACACATCTTGCTGTTTGTACATCTGTCATGGGGTAGTATTACATCTAGGTTCCTATCCCTTGTAGAACCTATGAGGTTGGGTGTGTGTTTTGCGACTTACCTATTCAGGGCATGTTGTGGGTACTGACAGCCTTTGCCAGTATCCATGGGGCATGGCATGCTTGGTGCATGCCACCCCTAGCAGGTGGTGCATCATGTCAGACTCCGCATATCTTCCCAGCCTGTGACACATTGGCTCCCCTTTTACTGACTGCATTACTTCAGCCGATTATTGTACTTGATCTTCTTGTCTTCATAGTGTGGCATCATGCTTGGTGAGGGTGAGATGTTAGGCAGGGTCTTCATGTTTGCATATACTAGATGATGTTACATTGCTTGACACATGGCAATCATGCCTCAGGTGGTGCTGCAGGGCTGCCTCTGTCGGATGCACATACTACACTCCCTGTACATGTTTGAGAGCAGGTTGTGTCATGTTAGGCATCCCTGTTACTATATGAGTGAGTCAGAGAGGGTATCATTCCCAGGGTTCCTACTGTGCCAGTGTATGTGCTATGCGTTGCCTCTTTGCCAAGGCCAGGGCATACTGGGCACGCCTCCTTCTGCCTACTGGGGCAGGCTCAGGTTGTTCCTCCTCTGAGTCACGCTCTGCCTGTGATGGCCTTGGCAATGGTGGGGGGCTGTTTGGCCCGGCCCTATGCTGGTCCTGCTGCAGCTGTTTTCGCAAGATCATATTATGTAGCATAGCACATACCATGACAATTTGGGTACATGTAGTTGGTGTGTACTGCAAGGCTCCACCAGATGTGTCCAGACAACGGAACCGTGACTTGAGCAGCCCAAACACACGCTCTATCACATTACGTGTTTGTGCGTGTGCCTCATTATGGCGTTTCTGTTCAGGTGTGTGTGCGTTTCTGATGGGTGTCATCAGCCACGGCTCCAGTGCATAACCTGCATCCCCCACTAGGTGTCCGTGTGGGATGTCCCCATTGGCAAATGTCTGGTACAGCTGCGTCAAATGCCAGATGTGGGAATCGTGATAACTCCCAGGGCAGCCAGCACACACATTCATTATTATGCCCTGGGCATCACACATGACCTGGCAGTTGATGGAGGGGAAGCCCTTGCGGTTTATGTAGGCCCTACCCCGCTCACCTGCTGGTGCTTTGATGCGTATGTGCGTGCAGTCTATAGCACCCAGTACCTCAGGGTATTCCGCTATTTGCTGGAAGAGACGATATTGCTGGCCAATACCTCACGGGCATTGGGGAAATATACATGATCACCGACATGTGCTGACATGGCATCCAGGAACTGGTGTAGTACCCTGGAGGCTGATGCCTGTGATATCCCCATCATATCGCCAGTTGGTCTCTGGAAGGTACCTGTTGCTAGTATTCTTAGGCCAACACATACCTTGGTTTCCACTGGGATGGGTTCCCCTCTGTTGGTTCTGTGTGTGAGGCGTGGCCTGCACAGCTCAACAATCTGCTGCAGGAGCTCTCTGTCCACTCTATAGCGCTCTACTATCTCCAGCTCATGTAACCCGTGGTAGGTGACCCTGGGCCTGTACACTCTTCTCCGTCTCCTCACTGTGGGTTGTCTGGCACCATCTGCATTGTCACCACCGTCAGCAAGTCACCTATGTCTCATTATGACAGCTATGGCAGCCCCTAACATTTCTGCTCTGAGTTCAGCTTTTTCAGTTTTCACTTCTATTAGCTTACTCCTGTCTTGCAGTGTCTCTTAATGGAAACATCCTGCACTACTGTTTGCAGAGTTTTAAGTGCTGGGCTGGGCTACTATTCTGCCTGTGTAATTGCCTGCTTCTAATTATTTTCACCTGCTAGCTTCAGCAGTTATCCCTGCTAGCTTCCTATTAATTCTGTTGCTTCCTTTTTCCTTTCTGTTTCCTCAGGGGGGAGCACCTTGCATACTATCTGGAACACGCTCACAGTGGCTTACAAGCGCACACACGTGCTTACACGGTTAAGAATCTACTTATTCGGGTTTAAACGCGTGTACACCCGCGCAAACACCGTTACACGTCTGCCAACAGCCTCCAACATACTCAGACTGCCTTACACACGCGCACACCCGCGCAAACAGTGTTAAACATCTCCCAACATGCTCCCACATACTCACACTGCCTTACACGCGTGCACACTGCCTTACTCGCGCTTCATTGCGCGCACACGTGCGCATGCACGGCCAGCAAGAAACTTTAGTGTAGGTAACAGTGTACACCTTCCATTTCTTGACTTTCCATGACTTATCTAGTGGCACACCTCTTTCCATGATCTGTGCCTGTCATCTGTCATGTTACACTGGCCTCCAATGAACTGCATTTCTTTCTACCATTCCCCCCTGTGATGTCACCTATCTCCTACTCTATTCCTCCCCCTTTTGTATCTCTTACACTACTCAGACTGTGCTCATTTGGTATGTGACTGTGAGATTCAGTATCCTAACCCTCATTTACATGAGATCGCCTGCTAATGCTTAGTTACATGTCTTAGACTCAGCTTCCCCCCTTAGCAACCACTACACAGTGGCCATGTTGGTTTTGGTCTGCTGGTCCCTGTATTGTCATTCCATGTATTGCATGAAACCCACATTTGTGGGTTTATAACCTTCTTTTTTATGATTTTATACAGCGCAGCCCGTTTGCGCGGGGCTGCGCTGGGTTTAAACATCGGCGATTGCCGAAAAAAAAAAATCATATTTTTAATATTTTTGCATCAGGTTATCTTGCCAATGGCCACATATTTGGCCATTGGCATGCTACCTGAATCATATGCAACCTTTTTTTGGGGCTGACATCGCTCCGTTGTGGATTTTGCAGAAATGTACTCAGTTGTCAACTGAGTACATTTCTGCAGCTAAAACGTCTCCTACACGGACTGGTTTCTGCTTCGTGGATCGCTAATATACCTCATTTGCATACCTTTCGGATGCAAGTGAGGTATTTAGCATGTCCACGCCCAGTCCGTGTAAGAGACATTTTAGCTGGTCTCTTACACGGAGTTTAGGGCTGTTCCTGGATCGTGAGGCTTGCATGGAGTGTTGCACGTCTCTTACACTCCGTGCAAGCCTTCGTGAATCCTGCCCAGTATTTAAGAAAAAAATACTTACTTTTCTTAAATAATGTCTTTGTATAATGGCGGATTACTGTTCTGGTGCCGATTGTGGTATACTGCTTGTTCCTTTTTGATGTACTGCGCATGCGTATGGGAGTTGCGCTCCCAGACATACCCGGTACATCAATGCTTTGAAACGGAAGCAATGGAGAAAAGAATGTCTCTGTTGCTCCGTTTTCTCTCTCTCTTTTTTTTTTTTTTTTTTTTTTTTTTTTTTAATTGTAAAAAAAAAAAGGTTTTGGAGCAGTTTATACCAACGGAAAAAAGTCCGGGCGACCGGACCTTTTTCCGTTGATATATTGTGGGATTTACAACGGGCACGCTGGTTGGACTAGGCCAATCAGCATGCACGTTTTCCGATAGTAATAGGGAGTCATTGTATAATAGACAATAGTTACTTAGAAGTATATTCATAAAGTATTCATTACCTGTGTAAAGTTAAAATATATAAAACTGGTAATTCTTGTTTTTAAAGAGGTAAAAAATAAGTAAAAGCAGACTGACAACACATATTCTGTGATTATGAGAGGTTACAAACATTTTGGTCTGAGATGAATGATCTCTTCACTGTGTTGTGATCAAAAACTGTATGTTAACTAGATCAATTATTCTTACAAATGTGGCAGTGCCTTAATGAGTAAAAAAGAAAGAAAGAAAAATCATTAAATGATGTATTGGGGTTTAATTGCTGTGGCAAGGAAAAACAGTACTAGGAAACAGAAATGTATATATTACACTGCTGCTTAATGAATGCTAATTCCTCAAACCTCAACTCCCTGAAACCAGATTACACAACAGTGTTGGCATTTCTATTGAAAAGCTTTGTCAGGGGAACTGTGTAGCTACTATGTGCCATTTCCTGGTATTTGTCCCTTCCGCTGTTATAGTACAGGCATGGAGATGAATATATCATTTTGGTGCCTTCACCACTATCATTTGAGGTGCAGGGGGGCTGCTTTCTCTATGGATTTCACATGACTTCTCTACATTGAGGGTTTTCATCTTGCACTCTGGTTTCTTCCTTTATCCCAGTGATATTCCATATGTAAATTCCCTCTGCATCAACCTGCCAATACATGTGCATGTTGCATTAGACTAACTGCATGGGATCTGTACTGATCCCTGAATGACAACATCATCGAATCACTAACAGCCGGGCATACTTACGCGAAAGTGCTTTTCATCGAAGAAGCACGTTTGTGTAAGTATGCCTGTTGCAGAGGTCGTACTACAGTGCGGATAAGGGAAAATTCCCTTTTCCCCACTGTAGTGTGATCTCTGAGTGAGTTCCTTTCCATGAACAAATACATGCCAGTCTATATTTAGCAAATGGGTTCACATACACTTTCTATTAAGATTAATGTAGCCTTACTGACTCCTAGAGCAAGTTTATGTATAAGGGGGTATGACTACATTCAAAACTATAACTTACTTTTACAAACATAATTCAGTATCAGACAAAAAAATGATTTCCAGCTCTATATTTGCAGAAGGATAAATCCCTGACTGTGACCACCCAAAAACATGGGCTCAGTTAATGACCTAGGCACTGGAAGAGCTGGATGGGCTGGGTATCAGTGAAAGGCCTGTACTGGCTAACTTATCCTAGGTGAAGGAACCTGCTTAACCCACCATGTTGGTGGCTCTAAGAGGAAGCTCAGTGAATCAGCCACATGCAAGGATTGCTACCATAAATGGGGTGATATAATGAGTGAAAACATATATAAACCAGTATACTCAGCAGTGCAGCTCTCCCTCTGATGGAGCATACAGCAAGGGAACCACTAGGGGCAATAGGAATTAGGGACCTAATTAAAAAAAAAAACACTGAGGCTGCCAGGATGATGACTCAGGAGGAAGAATAAATACATACACATCTGAAGAATTAGTTATAATTAATGTTATTTCAGAGATTCGGGATAACGCAATTGATATATAAAGATTAGAAAGTATAGTACAACCTTTCAATCTTGGCATTTAAACTCCTATATTACTATCTGTAATCCTGTGACAGTTTATCTCATCATACTGTAGATATGTAAATTCAGGTGGGTTTCTCTGTTTTATGATGTATATTTGAAATAGCCAAGCAATGGTACACTGGAATGGCTGTGTGTGTGTGGGGAGGGCTGTGTGGTGGGGCTCTAGGTTTGCACCCCCCCCCCTGCAAAAAATCCTGCAGGCTCCCTTGGCTGTCTGCACATGTGAGCGTATACTATTAAGACAGATTACTGAAACTACATCAGTTATATGAGAGGTATCTGCACATGTGAGAGCTCTCTATTACTGCAGCTTACTGAAGCTATGCCAGGTGTATGAGAACTTTCTGCATGTGTGAGTGCTTGCTATAAATGCAGATTACTGTACACTATGTCAGGTGCATGACAGCTGTCTCAACACATGAGCAGACACTATTAATGCAGATAACTGAACACTAGATTGGGTATATGATGTACTAGAACTGTCTGCACCCATGATCGCACCCTATTAATGCAGATAACTGAACACTATGTCAGGTGTATGAGAACTATCTGTACACATGAGCACACACTATTAATGCAGATGACCAAACACTTCCTTGGGTGTATGGAGGTGTCTACATACACGAGACCTTGCTATTAATGCAGATTACTGACACTGTGTCAGGCATATGAAAATTGTCTGCATGCATGAGCACACCCTGTTATTGCATATAACTGACCACTATGTCAGGTGTATGAGAGCTGTCTTCAGAAGTGGGTCCACTCTGTTAATGCAGATATCTGAGCAGTACCTCATTTGTACAAGAGCTGTTTGCAGTTGTGAGTGCACACTGTTAATGCAGATGACCGAACTCTGTCAGTTGTCCGACTGCTGACTGCATGTGTGAGTGCACACTATTATTTCAGATAACCAAACACTACCTCAGGTGTCTGAGAGCTCTCTGCATGCATCAGCATATCCTGTTACTGATGATAACTGAGCACTATGCCAGATGTCTGGTAGCTGTCTGCATGCATGAGTACACACAATTATTGATGATAACCGAGCACTATATCAGATGTCTGACAGCTGTCTTCATGCTTGAGCACACACTCTTCCTGCCAGTAACTGAACATTACAGCAGGTATCTGACAACTACCTGCTCACATGAGCTCACATTGTTACTGCAAATAACCAAACACTATGTCAAGTGTTTGACAGCTGTCTGCATGTATGAGTGCACGCTGTTATTGCAGATAACTGAACACTTTGTCAGGTGTCTGACAACTGTCTGCAAGCATGAGCATCCAGTATTACTGCAGATAACTGAACACTAGGTCAGATGTCCAACAGCTGTCTACACACACTATTAATGCAGATAACTGATCACTACATCAGGTGTAATGAGAGCCATCTGCATGCATAAGCATATGCTATTAATTCAGATAACTGAACACTACATCAGATGTAAGAGAGCTGTCTGCATGCATCAGCATATTCTATTACTGATGATAACTGAACACTATGTCAGATGTCTGACAGCTGTCTGCATGCATGAGCACACACTGTTCCTGGCAATAATCAAACACTACATCAGGTATCTGACAACTACCTGCACACATGAGCTCACACTGTTACTGCAGATAACCAAACACTATGTCAGGTGTCTGGCAGTCATCTGCACACATGAGCACTCAATATTCCTGCAAGTAACTGTCATGCATGCAGTCCAGCTGTCGGCACATGTGAGAGCATACTATTAAAGCAGATAACTGAACACTACATCTCATGTCAAACATGCGTGAGCGCACATTATTAATGCAGGTAACTAAACACTATGTCAGGTGACCAACATCTTTGCATGTGCGAGTGCACACTATTAATGCTGACAACTGAACACTACAGTTGTCTAACTGCTGTCTGTGTATGTGAGCATACAGTATTAATGTATATAACTGAACCCTACATCAGATGCATGCTATTAATGCAGATAGACAAACACTGCATCAGGTGTCCCATAATTGTATCCATACATGAGCTCATACTGTTAATGCAGATAACCGAACACTACATCAGGTGTCCCAGAGCTGACTGTGCATGTGAGTGCACAATATTACTGCAGGTAACCAAATACTTCAGCAGGTGTCTGCACATGTGAATGCACACTGTCAGTGCAGATAACCAAGTACTACAAGAGGTGCCTGACAGCTGTCTGCACACAGAAGCAAAAACAATTAATGCAGATAACCGAATGCCACATGAGGTGTCTGACAGCTGTCTGCACATGTGAGCGCACGCTGTTAATGCAGATAACTAAACACTACATCAAGTTTCCGACAGCTTTCTGTGCATATAGATGCACAATATTATTGTAGGTAACTGAATGCTGTTTCAGTTGTCCGAAAGCTGTTTGCAGACAGCGCACAACAATAATACAGAAAACTGAACATTATATCAGATGTATGACAGTTCTCTGTACACATTAGCGCACACAATATTAATTCATAAAACTGAATGCCACATCAAGTATATGACAGTTCTATGCACACAGAAGCTCACCATCTCTGCACAAGAGAATTCTGTATCAGGTGTACAACAGCTCTTTGCAGATATGAGGATACACTATTAATGCAGATAACCTAACACTACATCAGGTGTCCAACAGCTCACTGTATATGTTAGTGCACAGTATTAATACAGAAAACCAAACACTTCATCAAGCATCTCACAGCTCTCTGCACACTTGATCACACACCATTAATGCAGATAACTGAACACTGCATCAGGCATCTAATGGCTGTCTGTACACATGAGCACACACTGCTACTGCAGATAACCGAACACTGCATCAGGAGTCCAACAGCTGTTGGCACATGAGTGTGCACACTGTTAATGCAGACATTCAAACACTCCATGAGGTGTCCAAAAATATCTGCCCATGTGAGCGCACACTGTAAATGCAGACAACCGAATGTAACATCTGGTGTTTGACAGCTGTCTGCACATGTGAGCACACACACAATTAATGCAGAGAGCCAAATACTACATCAGTCATATGACAGCTGATTCCACAAGTGAGCATGCACTATTAATGCAGATAACTGAACACTACATCAGGTGTCCACCAGCTCTCTGCACATGTGCACACACTATTAATGTTGATAGCTGGATACTACACTGAACGCAAATAATCAAATACTACATCAGGTGTCCCATAACTGTCTGAACATGTAAGTGCATACTGTTAATACAGATTACCAGCCACTACTTCAGGTGTCCCTGAGTTGACTGTTCATGGGAGTGCACACTACTATTGTAGATAACCAAACACTTTATTAGGTATCCGACAGTTGTCTGCACATAGGATCACACACAGTTAATGCACATAACCAAATACTAAATTAGGCATCTGACAGCTCTTTGCACACTTGAGGGCAGAATATTAATGCAGATAACCAAGCAACTCATTGGGTGTCTGACAGCTCTCTCCACATGTAAGAGCACATGTTTAATACAGGTAACCAAACATTGCATCAGGCATCAGCTTTGTGCATGCGTGAGCCACACAATTAATGCAGATAACCGAATGCATCATCAGGCATCTGACAATTCCCTGCACATGTGAGAGTGCATTATTACTGTAAGTATCCAAAAAGTACATCAGGCATCTGACAGCTCTCTGTACAAGCAAACACACACCAATATTGCCAATAACTGAACACTACATGAGGTATTCTGAAAATATCTGCACATGTGAGCACACACTGAAAATGCAGATACCCAAACACTACATCAGTTGTCCAACAGCTGTTTGCACATGTGAGCATGCACTATTTATACAGATAACTGAATGCTGTATCAGGCATATGACAGCTCTCTGCACAAGTGGGCAAGCATTATTAATGCAGATAACCAAACATTACATTAGGCATGTGGCAGTTCTCTGCACATGTGAGAGCACACTATTAAAGCAGATAACTGAACATTTAATCAGGTGTCTGACAGATCTCTGCACATGTGAATGCACACTATTAATGCAGACAACCAAACGCTACATCTGTGCAAATGTGAGCGCACACTATTAATGTTGATAATTGAACACTACTTCAAGTGTATGAGAGCTGTCTGCAAGCATGAGCGCACACTATTAATGCAGATAACTGAACACTGCACCAGGTGTACGAGAGCTGTTTGCACATGTGTGCTCATACTGTTATTGCAGATAACTGAACAGGTGTGCAACTGTTGTCTGCATGTGTAAGTGCATGCTATTAATCCAAATAATTGAGCACTGCTTCATTGTACTAACACTGTCTACACACATGAGCACACACCATCAATCCTGATAATGAAACATTCCATTAGGTGTACAAGTGCTGTTTGCATGTATGAGCAGTCACTGTTAATGTTAATACAGATAACTGAACACTGTGTCAGGTGTATGAGAGCTATCTGCATCTGTAAGCAAATGCTATTAATGCAGGTTACTGAACACTATGCCAGGTGTACGAGAGCTGTCTGTATGAGTAAGCAGATGCTATTAATGCAGATTACTGAATAATATGTCAGGTGTATGAGTTATCTATACAGGTTAGTATACACTATTAATGCAGATTACTGAACACTGTGTCGGGAGTATGAGAGATGTCTGCACATGTGAGCACCTGCCATTAATGCTGATTACTAAACACTATGGCAGTATATGAGAGACATCCATGAAAGTGAGAACATGTTATTAATTCAGATTACTGAGCACTACGTCAAGTGTATGATAGCTTTCTCTACATGTGAGTGCACACTATTAATGCACATTACTGAACAGTGTTCACTATTAATCTAGATAAATGAACAGTATACCAGGTGTACAACAGCTGCCTGCACCCCTGAGCGCATGCTATTAAAGCCGATAACTGAACACTATGTCAGGTATATGAATGCACACTATTAATCTACATTACTGTACACTACGTCAAGAGTAAGACAGCTTTATTCACATGAGTGCACACTATTAATGCACATTACTGAACACAGTGTTCATTATTAATCTGATAACTGAACAGTATATCAGGTATAATACAGTGGCCTGAACATGTGAGCATAAACTGTTAATGGAGATACCTCAACAGTATATCAGGTATAAGACAGCAGTCTGCACATGTGACCATACACTATTAACACAGATAACTGTAGACTATCAGAAATATGACAGTTGTCTGCACATATAAGTGTGCAAAATTAATGCAGATAACTGAACAGAATATCTGCTGTACAACAGCTGTCTGCATATGTGAGTGCACAATATTAAAGTAGATAACTGAACAGTGTATCAGCTGTACGACAGCTGTCTTCACATGTAAGCACACTGTTAATGCAGATACAGTTCAGTTGTGTAAAATCTTACCATAATAGTAGATGACTTTCTCTTCACTGTTGCAGTATTCTTCATAGAAGGGATGTCCCGTCCAGGACAGCCTGATGCTTGGCCAGTATGAAAAAGCCTAAAAAAGATCTTGTGTGCACCATATGTCACACTTCTGCTCCCTGCACAGAATGTTGGGCATTAAAGGGATGTACGGACACAACCATCTGGAACTGATTTGACCCAAAAGAGAACAGTCGCCATAAGACAAAGGGTCCATGCACATCCAGAAGAAAAAATACAGAACAAACAAGAGCAGGTTGCAGGGAGGGATTGAATACTACCACAGTGAAGAGAAGGATATTTACTATTATGGTAAGATTGTACACAACTGCGCTATGCCCTTCTATATCACTTTTGCAGTATTATTCATAAAAGGGAGAGTAAAAAAAAGCTCAAGAAACAGAATGGTCAGTGAAAGGCTAAGAAGAACCTTCAGCAAACCTACATAATAAAATGCTTTGAGCAAAACCTGCTCTGGATCTAGAAACCATGTTCAACTTATAATGCTCAGTAAAAATATACACTGAAGACCAAGTAGCAGCTTCAAAGATGGGATTGTTGTCCAACCCCTTGAAAAAGGCACCAGAAGAGGCAATAGCCCAATGGAATGAGTTGTAACAGAAGTAGACAGAGATTTGCCATGAAAAGAATAACAAAATGAAATGGCTTTAGATATCCAGGAGGAGATGGTTTGCTTAGAAACAGCTAAACGCAAAGACCTGGGATGGGAAACAAAAGCTGATCAGACTTATGAATGCTCCTAGTTTTATCCATATAGTACCTGAGCTGTCTGTGCCAATCCAAGGTATGCAGGAGTCTCAAACTAGCAGACTGAGGAGATGATAAAAAAAGAAGGAAGTTGTACTGACTGATTCAAGGATAACTCATTTCCTAACTTGGGTATAAAAGAAGGATTAGTATGAAGGGACACCCTGTCCCTTTGAAAAAAAACAAAAAAGGAGGAATGGTCATAAGGGCCCACAGCTCAGAAACCCTCTAAGCAGAAATAATATCCAGCAACAAAACAGTCTTTCAGGTACAATGTTGCAAAGAAGCAGAATCTGCAGGCTCAAAAGGAGCCTGAGTCAACTTTTCCAAAACAAAATTGAGGTCCCAATGAGGAGGAATAGGTTTTCTTGGAGGCCTAAAATGCAGGATGCCTTTAAGAAATTGTTTGACCATGTAGTGAGAAGTCAAAGGAGGATACAAGGGCAGACAGGTAGAAATGGTTGACAAATGGGCATTCACAGAAGAATAGGCCAAGCCAGGCTGGAGAAACTCACACAAATAAGACAGGACCAGAGGGATCCCCATTGAAAAAGGATCCTGGTTAAGAGCATGGCACCAGACCAAAAATCTTTTCTGTTTGGACATATAAGATTTTCTGCTTGACAGTTTCCTTGCCACCTGTTAAATCCTGAGCACACCAGATGCCTGAAAGGGTGAAAACTCTATCACCCATAATGTCAGTTAGAGTGGGCAAGGAGAGATGGATGTGAGACCCCTTGTCCTGTGTGAGATCCAACGTCTGTGGTAACTTCTGGTGATTGCCTCTTGCGAGATGCATTAAGAAGGGGAACTAGTGCTGTCTCAGCCAAAAGGGAGTCACTAAAAAGATTTAGGGTCATCTGAATGAATCTTCTCCAGAACTCTTGGAAGCAGAGGAAGAGAAGGGAAAGCATAAAGAAACACCCCCTTCCAAGGAAAGAAAAGGGTGTCCATCTTCCACACCAAATGGCCTGGCACTCTGGAAACTGCCTGTTCAGAGGGGAGGCAAAAATATCTACCTGAGGAATACCCCACTGGTAGACAAAGTCTAGGAACATATCTCTTTGAAGCATCCATTCGTCAGCCTGTATTTTGGCCCTGCTCAAAAGGTCTGCCACTAGATAGTGCTCTGAAGGGAATGTATACTGCCTGAAGAGTTAACTGATAACTGAGACCCACTTCCCAAGCCTGAAGTGCCACCCTGCCTGTTGACATACTACATCACTGTAGTGTTGCCTCTGTTCACCTTCAAGGGGCCAGGAGAGAACATGGGATGAAAAGCCTGAAGGGCCAGAATTGGAGCTCTCATCTTTGATGTTTGTATGGTCTGACTTCTGATGGGGAGGCCAAAGACCCTGAACTTTCAGATGACCAAGAGAAGCCCCCTACCACATGTCTGAGGCATAGATGAACAACTCTTGAGAAGGACCGTAGGCTGAAATGGCTGGCCTGGACTGAGAGCAAACTGTTGAATCAATGACTCAGTACTTATTGAGACAGAGAAAGAGAAGTAGATTGAAATTTATAATATAATGATGCCGTAGCCAAACTGACTTGAGGTACCATTGCAGATTCCACATATGCAGTCTGGCAAGAGGAAGCACTGGAATACAAGAGGCCATCGCTCCCATGGCCTGAAGAAACTCCCTGGCTGAAATGGCAGTCGGAGGAAGAAAAGACTGAAAGAAGGCTGTCTATGACAATACCTTTGGAGGTGGAAGAGAAGCCAACATTGGTACTGTCTGAATCCTGCATCCCAGATACACATGATCCTGAGATGGATACAGGACAGACTTTTGGAAGTTGATAGTAGACCCAAGACTTTGAAGAAGAGAGCTGGTGAAGTGCAGATCCTGTAACAATTGACTGGAAGAAGGTGCCTGAAAAACAGATCATCTGGATAAGGAAAATTCTGAATGCCTTGGAGCCTGCAGAAGGCAATCACATGAGCTAGGCATTTTATGAATACCCTTGGGGCAGTAGAGAGGTCAAAGGGAAAAGTAGAGAACTGAAAATGAGAGGAAGACACGATGAAATATGAAAACTTCCTGAAGATAGGGTGAATAGGGATATGAAATCAAGTGTCTTTCAGATCCAAGGACACCAGAAAAGCCTGGGGTAGTAAAAGAGGAAACAGAGTTTGAAGAGTAAGCATTCAAAAAGAAGGGACCTCAAAAAAGGTGTTGAGCCAGGAGAGATCCAAAATAGGTTTCCAAGTGCCCATATTTCAAAGAACCAGGAACATCTTAGAATAAAAACTTCTTCCATCTTGGGAAGGGGAGGAGAGGTTGAATTTTTTTAGTTCAATAGGGACCCTAGAACCTCAGGGAAATGCAGATGTTGCTCTAGAGGAGGTGGAGGACCCCCTGAAAAAGGAGGGAGATATTTCCATACCATTAAGCAACCCCGATGGATGATAGAAAGAACCCAAGAGTATGAAGTGATGAGACAGCAATTTGGAAGACAAAGGGAGAGCAAAAGGGATAAAGGAACCTGGTCTAAAAGAAAGGGGAGCAAATTGTCAAAGAGAAACAGGCTTATCAGATAAAGGAGGCTTCTGACAAACAGAAATCTGAGAAGCCTTAGCAGAGGGGACCCACACCCTACCCTTCTTGCCCTTAGAGGCCTGGTGGGGTTGCCTGTGAACAAAAACAGACCTAGAAGGATAATTTCTCTGGAACTTAGGAATAGGAGAGACAAAAATATGTTTAATGTCTTGCATGACTTTGCCTTTCTCTTGGAGAGACTTAAACATGTATTTATTATTTATTTATTTATTTATTTATTTATTTGCAGTTTGTTTACCACGGTGGTCCATTGGGCATTGAGGAGCCTGTTTTCAATGGAGTCCTGGGGAGAAAAGCTCCAAAGATACAACTAGTTAGAATGACAATATTACAAAATACAATAAAAGAATTCTAAGTTACACAGAGCTACTAAGAAGACATAACTGTAAATCTACTAGTTACTGATACAGAGGTTAAAGAGAGTTAGAAAATAAAATGTCAGAATAGATAACATATCACAGTTTTAACAATAATCAACATGTCAGCAGCAGTCCCAAAAAGATGTGTATTATCCAAAGGAGCATCCAAAAATTTGCCCTTAATGTCCTAAGGTAGAGACTGGAGATGAAGCAAAGAATAATGCCTCAGCAATATCATAGCTACACTTGAAAAGCAGAACCTAAAAAGATAAGGCAGAGGATTTGTCTTCAGAATTAGGGAGGGCAGAGATAACCTGACAAGCCTGAGCAATCAAGGCCAGAGCATGCGTGGTCATGTAGGTCTGGTAATTAATAGCCCTAAAGGCCAAAGTAGAAGCAGTGTAAACTTTATTGCCAATCCACTCCATTGCCATACTGTCCTTATCAGAAGGCCAAAGTTTGGAAGAGGGTAAAAGTTTAGAACGTTTGTTAGAAGAGGCTGACACCACAGCAGGATCAGCAGGACATTTAAATGAAAATTGACCATCCTCAAGAACCTTATAGAACATATTGGGTTTCGTAGGAACAGGAGGCTGAGAATCAGGAGACTTTGAAGCAGCAACAAAACGTGGCTTTCAAAGCAGGGAACACAGGAGGAACTGACATTGGTTTAGGAATATCCACCTGAAGATTCTCTGAATATCAGACACTTGACGAGAATCCCACTTAAAGAATTACATCATTCTGGCAATTGTCCCCCCAAAGGACAATTCCACAAAAGGAGATTCAGTGTTAATAGACTTCTCTTCCTCAGAACCAGAAGCCAAAGGTGAAGGCATCTGTGAAGAACAGGACAAAGACTCCCTAACCAGATATTGAATCCTCATTTGAGGAATCTGGTTCCCTAAGCCATTTAGAAGGGATAGATGTTCAAGGAGGAGTGGGTACTGTAATCCCTTTTGGAGGCTTTTGGGCCATTAAGGCAGCAAACAAACCCTGAGTAATCTCTTGCCATTTCCTTTGAGGATCCATAGGACAGACCGAAACATGCTTCACTTAGTCATTTCTTAGATGGACATCAGCTCTAATAAATGCTGAAGGTGAGATTTGATAAGAGAACCCGGAACTTCCTCCCTGATGAATATCTGCAGAATCCCTCTAGGACCCTCTGAGATAACCAACCGTGGTTCCCTCTTGACATCTGGAGCAGATGCCAGCAAAGCCTCAGAGCCTTGTAAAAAGACGGATCCATTTCAGCCTCCATCAGGGTTGTGGCAGAAGAATCTATCATAGTTGCTGAATGACCTACTTCTAGAGAGGTGTCCAGTGGAGGACGGACAGCTAAAGAATCCTACTGAGACTTCTCGGCCTTCTTTTTACTTACCAGAAGTATCTCGAGGTTAAAGGATTCTACCATGGTACCCTGGGCTGTTTAAGTAAACCATTGGTTTTCAAGATAAATGGTCAAGAAGACAAATGGCTTCTGAGTATCTTAGGCATAAATGCCTTACAGATACTACACAATGAGCTGAGTGGAGGAGGGGCACTGACCACAACTCTGATCTGTGATATATAACAATAAGTATCCTGTTTTTTTTTTTTTTTTACTAGTTATTACTTATTCTAGCCATTTATAGCACTTTTTGTCTGCTGCATACTTTTTACTGTATTTTATTGCTATAAACTAATCTGTACAGTTGTACTAAAATTGTCTGGCTTACAGGGCCAAATAAATAAGGTTTTTACTGTCACACTGTAAAGCTTTTTTAGCTAATTTCACTGCGTGAAAGGTATTAACTGGAAATTTTCGCCATTTGTTAAGCATCTGTTTGTTTGTTCTGATTTCCTGCCAAGGAGTATATCATATAACTGATTTCTTTGCAGTTAAAAGCATTCTCTAGAGTCTCCTTGCTCATTTATCTGTCTAAAACGTTAATTTAGTGGCTCACTGCTCTTTTTCTGCTGTGATAAACATTTCAGTAGTGTTTTCTGCCTAAAATAGTGTAGTTAGTAGCTGTAACACAGCCCAGGTCAGGTTTGCTGTCTCTATTGCCTGGCTGGTTGTTTGCAGTGTTTGTTATGATCACATGTTCCAGACCATCTTGGCTTAGCAGAAGCCTTTCTTCACTTTAGTGAGAGTTCTGTTGTTGATTGACTGCTGGCTGGTAAATGTTGGCTGGTCTAGGGCTTGGAGTAAGCACTCATTGGGTCTTTTGAGCTTTTTTAAAGTTGTTTCAGGTTGTACCTTCTGGTATTTAAGCCCTAATTTTCAGAGGATTTCTGTCTATACACACTGAGCTGAGCAGAGGAGGGGCACTGACCACAACTCTGATCTGTGATATATAACAATAAGTATACTGTTTTTTTTTTTGCTTAATTTTACTATTTGTTGCTTATTCTAGCCATTTATAGCACATTTTATTGTCTGCTGCATACTTTTTACTGTAGTTTATTGCTATAAACTAATCTGCTTGGTTCTACTAAAATTGTCTGCCTTACAGAGCCTAATAAATAAGGTTTTTACTGTCACACTGTTTGTAAAGCTTTTTTAGCTAGTTTCCCCATGTGAAAGATATTAACTGGAATTTTTCTCCATTTGTTAAGCATCTGTTTGTTTGTTCTGATTTCCTGCCAAGGAATATATCATATAACTGATTTGTTTGTAGCTAAAGCATTCTCTATAGTCACCTTGCTCCTTTATTTGTTTAAAACTTTCATTTAGTGGCTCACCGCTTGTTTTCCTGCTGTGATAAACATTTCTGTAGTGCTTTCTACCTAAAATAGTGTAGCTAGTAGCTGTAGTGTAGTTTCCCACCCTACTTCTCTATTGCTGTTTTATTCTTATACTTGGTGGCTTTGCAGTTGCCCAATCCTACTGTGAATTTGATCTGGGACACTCTTCCCAGTCTAGTGTCATTACCTCATTCTACCTAATACAGGGAGACCATTTGAGAAGGCCAACCCACTTAGTTTCTTAACCTTGAATTATCTTCTGTTCCTTTTTTCTCCCTATCCACTTTATTAAAAAAAACACTTTCCTAGAATCTACCATTGCTAGAAACTCATTGTGTTCTGACTGAGTGTGCTTCTCAAACAATCTGGAAATATAGAGCTGATAAGTATATTTTTTGGCACTTTTTAACTGTTCAGAGTTTTGTACTGTCTTAATTTTTGCTTGACTGAATTATTTATATATTTGCTGGCATTATTTTCTGATACTCCAAGTGCCTCCATTTTGTTTTTTTGCTAATTTACTGCTTTCTGCACTTGTTTTTACTTATTTTTTAATTTAATTGCATTTATTTAAACTGTATTTGCTTTAATATTGCTACACATTCAAGTGTGCTAGCTTGCACTGCATTTGAATTGTTTTACTGCTGTTTTAGCTGCTTTTCTATAAAAAAAAAAACAAAACAAAAAAGTTTTAAGCTTGTTTCCCATCTTTTCTGTAACTAATCTAGTCCAGATTAAGATTTACTGTATCCAGGACTGTTTGTAAGCTTCTGAGCCCCCCCAAGCCTTTCTCTGTTGGAGGGCAGCCTTTTAGCTTATCAGTGGGAGTGGTAAGCACTAGGTAGCCTATCTACCACAAGAGGAATGGTTTCTGGCCCAGACATTGTAGTTTACTGGCCGTTTGGTCAGTTTTTCCATCCCTTTCAACTTTCTTGTTCAAAAGCTCACATATGCATGTGTTTGCACTTGTTTAAGCTCTGCAGACCCAGTTTTAGCATCCTATAGACTGCAAGAGCACCAGGAAGAGAAAGAGAGATACTCTACCTCCATTTTGATTTTTTCCTAATGTACTGCTTTCTGCACTTCTTTTTAGTCATTTTTAATTTAATTGCATTTCTTTAAACTGTGTTTGCTTTAATATTGCTATACTCTCACATGTGCTACCTTCCACTGCATTTGAATTGTTTTTGCTGCTGTTTTAGCTGCTTTTCTGTAAAAAAAAACAGTTCTAAGCTTGTTTCCCGCCTTTCCTGTAACTAGTCTAGTCCAGATACAGATTTGCTATATTCAGGACTGTTTGTAAGCTTCTGAAACCCCCAAACCTTCCTGCGTTGCAGGGAAGCCTTATATCTTATCAGTGGGAATGGTAAGCACTAGGTAGCCTATGTACCACAAGAGGAGTGGTTTCTGGCCAGAAATTGTAGTTTATGGGCCGTTTAGGCAATTTTTCCATCCCTTTCAACTTTCTGATTTAAAAGCCCATGTTTGCACTTGTTTCCTGCCTTTCCTGTAACTAGTCTAGTCTAGATACAGATTTTATGTATCCAGGACTGTTTGTAAGCATCTGAGCCACCCCAAGTCATTCTGTGTTGGAGGGCAGCCTTTTACCTTATCAGTGGGAGTGGTAAGCATTAGGTAGCCTATCTACCACAAGAGGAGTGGTTTCTGGCCCAGAACATTTAGTTTATTGGCCGTTTGGGCAGTTTTTCATCCCTTTCAACTTTCTGGTTTAAAAGCCAGTGTTTGTGTGAGTTTGTGCTTGTTAAGCTCCACACAGTGGTGTGGAGCTAAGGTAAACTATTACTGGTGCCAGAAAGTCTGCTCTTCAGTTTTTCCCTTAGATTTTGCTAGTCCTTTCTCTCTTGCACTTCAAATGCCCTAATCGCTTTGCACTTCAACAGGTTTTTGTAGCAATTATTGTAGCACACCTAAGTGCCATCAGCACTAGTCATTCTTCATGGAAATAGCTCCAGTACTTAGTAGTTATGACCACCTCTGCTGGCATGATTAAAGGGCAGTTCCCTGTGCTTTCACCTATTAGCCTGGTGCACTTGGGCATTCTGAGGCAGTGTAGCAACTGCCTCATGTACACAGACAACCCTGTCCTTTTACCTCCCATCTTTCAGACTTGTGAGAGATGCACTTATATCACCAAATTGGAACCTATGCACTCTCCAACCAAGCCCAGACTAGCTGGTTAAGAGGAGAAGGTCAACACCTGCACGACACCACATGGAACACACAGCCCTCCAGAGCACCCACTGTCACAGCTCACACATAAAAACACAAACCACACACCCACCTTCATGGTGGCTCTCAATAGAAATTTGCACAAACAGCAGAGACCTCCAAGATAAACGCACTTGACCACCACAACACAGCACAAACCACAGGACACATAGCTCACCTCCATAGTGTGCCCCTCAACCTAAGCCCCTAAGGCTAAACACCTTGCCCAATACACTAAACATAGGTGACTCAATAGTGAGGCACACAGATGTCCCACTCACTAGGCTGAATAAGAAGATTACAGTCAGCTGTCTATCAGGTGCCAGAATCCGACACGTAACACACGCACTCAGGTCACTCCACAACAAGTACAAGTATGACTCTGTCACTGTCCATGTGAGTGTGAATGACCTGAGATGCACCTCCCTGGACTACATAAAAAGAGACAAGGTGGAGCTCTTGGATTATGTGGCCCAGGCAGGTATGACACTACCCCTGAGCAGTATCCTACCATAACCCGGAGTGATACCACAGTACAAACAAAAATTGACTGACTTCAAGAATTGTATAAGTTTCTGGTGTCATTCTAAGGGGATCCAGTATCTGTCTGCTTGGGATGACATGATTGACAGACCTCGATGCTTTGCCAGAGATGGCCTGCATCTGTCAACCCCGGGTTTCCACGTATTGGCTAAGGCTCTTGTCACCCCTATAGTGCCTTTTTTAGGCTGTGTTCCAAAGACCAAATTATCACTGTAACAGCTATAAATAAATGCATTCTGAGGGTCTTGCTGCTCAATACTAGAAGTCTAAATCTCAAGATGCACTTACTTGAAGCACTTCTTAAAATGGAGAACATCGACATTTGTGCTGTAATGGAGACCTGGTTTAAAGTGGCAGAAAGCACCCCTGCACTACCAGGCTATAACACATTCCACACCTTTCAGTTCCAAAACATGGACCAAAGCTCCAAAGGCAGTGGTGTTTCTATATTCATAAAGGATATGCACACCTCCAGACTAGTAGCCCAGCATAACACATCTGAGATACTTCAGGTACAACTAACATTGAGTAAGATGGTGATCCAGGTCATAGCCTGCTATAGGTCCCCAACTATGTCCCTAGACTCTCACTCCATGTTCCTAAGCACCCTGAAATCTGTCATGGTCCAACCCTACACTCTTATACTAGGAGACTTCAACTACCCTTACATCAACTGGGAAAACTACTCAAGCACCAACACACTGGCCCAATGCTTCCTGGAATTCATTGGTTCCAGTGCCCTGGACCAGCTCATTCTGACCCCCATTAGAGGAAGCAGCATCCTTGACCTGGTTATTACTAACATGGATGACTGTTGCTCTACACTAATAGTCATTCCCTCCCTGGTTATATCCGACCATAAACTAATCGCCATGGAAATCTATATCTCACCCACACCTCCCGCAAAGGTAACCACCTTAAAAAACGTCTCCAAAGCTGACTTTGGACTCTTAAAAACAGAGGTGGCTAAATTCACGGCACCCGTGCCAATGGAAAATAGCTGCATGACTACTGAATCATACACCAATGCACTGCATGAACATGTACATAAATGCATGGAACTAGCCATACATACCCAGCAGAACCAAGACACTCTCCTACAAAAAAAGAAAGCCAATCTGGTAGTCCCCTGTCATTAATAAACACTGCAACAGAAGGAAGAAACTGTTGCAGGAAAAAGGTGAAGTCCAAAGACTGGAAAAAAACTACCTTATTAGCCTCAACAAAAAGTTGAGATCCCTCATCAAATCCTCTAAAGCTAGCTATGAAGGCAGAATTACTGCAGACATTAAAAACAATCACAAAGCCTTCTATAGTTATATCAAGAACCTCCATGGCTTTTCTGTAAAAAAAAAAAAAAAAAAAAAGTTCTGAGATACTGCATAGTGGTACCTCCTATACTGAGCCAACAGATATTGCCAACATACTGGCTGACAGATTCAGTACCAACTTTACCCCTCTCTCCCCATCCAAGGACCAATCACAATACCGGAAGAATGCTAGGCACCCAGCATTACTGCAGCACAGGTTAAAGCTGCATTGTCCAAGGCCAAGAATACAGCTTCCATGGGATCCGATAATATCCCTGGCTGTGTTCTTCATGAACTACAAATCAAACTGGCACCATATCTGTGTGCCCTGTTCAGTCACAGCCTCACCATAGGCTTTGTCCCTACTGAATGGTGCACTGCTACAGTCATCTCTCTCCATAAAGGGGGAGCGACTACAGACCCTGGGAATTATCACCCCATTAGCCTGACACGTCTGATATGTAAACCTATGGAGTGCATTATCATGGACCTAATTAACAAAGATGCAGGAAATCTCCAAACTCTAGACCCCATTTAATTTGGCTTTGTGAAAGGGAGATCATGCCTGCTCAACATGGTTGCCTTCTTTGAGTCAGTCACTAGGGCTGTGGATGAAGGTAAGGCAGTGCATACAGCCTACCTCGATCTGGCCAAGGCCTTTGATACCATTCCTCACTCAGGAATTATTGATAAATTCACCAAACTAGGCATCAACCCCTATATCAGTACGTGGGTTGCAAATTGGCTCACAGATAGAATACATAGTGGTAAAGTAGCAGACTCCAAGTCAGACTGCCGACTAGTCACAAGTGGAGTCCCACAGGGATCGGTCCTGGGTCCTCTCCTATTTGGTATCTACTTCTCAAAAGTCCAGGCCAACACAAAGGGACTATGGCTGACTAAGTTCACAGACAACTGCAAGCTGGGAGCCATTATTAACTCCCCAAGTGATGCAGACATCCTACAGAAAGGCATCATTGAGACCAGTGACTGGTGTCGAAACCATGGCCTTAAGCTTAACACCAAAAAATGTGTCATCATCCCCGTTGATAAAAACTCAGTTCCAACTGATTACCACATCAATGGGAGCCCATTGAACACTGAAGGCATTATAAGAGATCTGGGAACTCAGGTTGACAGCAACCTCTCCTTCCACCACCACATTGCCACTGTGGTCAGAAAGTCCTTGAATGTGGCACATCTCATTACCAAGGGTTTTGCATCCAGGAAGAAAGAAGTCATCATCTCTCTCTACTCTTCCCTCATTAGAACAATCATTGAGTATAATCCCCCATTTGGCAAGTACCTCACTAGACACTTGGAACAGCTGGAGAGGCCAGAGAAGTACCTCACAAAGAGGATCCTAGGCATTAAACACATGTCCTACATGGACAGACTCAAAAGCCTCCAGCTATTCTCTGTCTCATCTCACCTACTTAGAGGCAAGCTCTGCTTGACTTACAAAGCCATATCTGACCCAGCTCTGTTAGAAATGCTGCATGTAAAGAAATCCAAATCCCAATCCCTCCACACTACATGCTCCAGAGACCTCAACCTCATTACCACAATCAACAGAACATGCTGGAGGGACAGGTTCCTCATCCAGAGACTGCCCATGCTTTAGAATAGACTTTCCATACATGTCAAGCAGAGCACTTTGCTGTCCCTCCTCAAGAGAAATCTTGATGAGTGGATCGGTAATAGAAAGTTCACCCAGGGGATCACTCCAGTGGCTCTGCTTGATAGAGGCCCTGGGAACTAACGTCAGGTGGCATGATGCCAGGGCTCTATGGGCTAGGCTTGTAAAGGCTCCAGGGCCATTAGCCTAGTACACACCTATGAACCTAAGAGGTATTGTCATGGGAAGCTGATCCTTATGGGGAATCTGCCTCCCACGCTGACATTGTTCTCTTCTTGGAAGACACAAACTCTAGGTAGTAAAATAAAATGCAGGACCAAGAAAAGTAAAAAAAAAGCAACCCCAATGGGGCACTTATCTGGTGTTGCAAAATATTCAGTACAGGAACAATGCGGTCAGACCCAACTGGCAAAAACAGCTTTTGAACTGGCAGCAAAAGAAGTTCTAGTTAGTTCCATTTGTATGTCCCTTTTGTGCCATTGCTCTGTGCGGGAAGCATAAATGTGATGTGTGGCACAACCAAGATCTTTTTTAGGCTTTTTCTTACTGACCAAGCATCAGGCTGCCCTGCACAGGACATCCCTTCTATGAAGACTACTGCGTCAGTGATATAGAACGACATCTGATAGTATATCGGGTGTATTACAACTGTATGCATATGTGAGCGCACACAACAGATAACTGAACACTATGCCAGCTGTAAGAGAGCTGTTTGTAGGCATCAGTGCACACTATTAATGTAGCTAGCTGAACACTTTGTCAGGGGTAAGAGAGTTGACTACACACCTATGTGAACAGTATTAATGCACACAAATGAACACCACTTTAGATGTACGAGAGCTGTCTGCATGCATGAGCGCATATTGTCAGTGCAGATAAGTGAACACTATGTCAGGTGTATGTGAGCTGTCTGCACGCATGAGCACATACTATTAATGCAGACAAATGAACATGTCAGGTATATGAGAGCTGTCTGCACATGTGAGCACATGCTATTAATGCAGATAACTGAACGCTAAGATGTACAAGAGCTGTCTGCATACAGGAGCACACTATTGATACAGATGACTGAAAGTACAGTTTTGTACCTACCATAAATGTAGATGTTCGAGTGTTCACCCTGCTGCAGTCATCACACTTGGGTTATCCTGTCGTCAGGCAGTCCCGCAGTTGGCCGGATTTCCAAAGTCTTGGTCCGACGTCAGTTGCTGTCGCTTCATCCCTGACGCCAGTGTGCCAGGGGTACATATATTGCAACCGACGCCATTTTCTTCAGTTTTTCTTGCCCCAGATGTCAGGTGCCCCCAAAAGGGTGATCAGAATTAGTACCAAATGGTGTGAACACTGCACAAACACAAAATCCCTTCAGCTATAAGCAAATACATCAGTAAGGCATAGCAGAGATTTAGCCAGTAGATCAGAGGGGATGGAGGGAGGGTAACCTGGACTGCAGCAGGATGAACACTCGAACATCTACATTTATGGTAGGTACAAAACTGTACTATGTTCATCGTGTTACCCTGCTGCAGTCATCACACTTGGGTAGAATCCCAAAGCTAAGGTAGGGGGGAGGTATCACAGAGGGTTAGTGGAGGCAATGAGGCCCTGCAGAACTGCAGTGGCGAAGCCCGCCCTGGACTTAGAGTAAAGAGGTAAGTGATAGTGTTTGGTGAAGATGTGTACAGAACTCCAAGTTGCAGCTTCTAAAATTTCCTTGGTAGGAACCCCCCTTAGAAAGGCTGTAGAGGTAGCTGTTGCCCTGGTAGAGTGGGATCTAATGGTAGGAGGAACTGGTTTCCCATGATGGGTATAACAGAAGCATATGCAATGGCCTATCCATTTAGAAATGGTTTGCTTGGATATAGGCCTCCCTTGAGTAGCTGTAGCATAGGATACAAAGAGCTGGTCAGTTTTTCTGAAAGCCTTAGTTTTATCCAGGTAGTAACAAAGCTGTCTGTGAATGTCCAAGGAATGCAGGAGTCCCTCACCTTTGTTCTGTGGATTGGGGAAGAAAGTGGGTAGGTGGATGGTTTGATTTAAAGCTACACTGGAAACCACCTTAGGCATAAAGGAAGAATTAGTTCGTAGAGACAGTCTGTCTTGATGAAAAATGAGGAAAGGTTCCACTGCCATTAGTGCCTGTAATTCTGAGACTCTCCTAGCTGAAGTTATTGCCAGGAGCAGGGCAGTCTTCCAAGATAGGAACTGAAGGTCTGCAGAGAAAGCTGGTTCAAAGGGAGGTAACGTTAGTTTTTCCAGAGCAAAGTTGAGGTCCCATGTTGGTGTAGGAGCTCTTCTAGGTGGTCTAATGTTTTTTGCCCCTCTGAGGAACTGCCTTAGAAGAGGATTTGAAAATAAAGGTGGATTCGTGTCATAGTGAGCTGAAATAGATGAAGCATGGATTTTAATTGAGGAAAAGGAAAGGCCTTTGTGCAACATCTCAGCTAAATACTGTAGAATGTGAGGCATGTGAGGTTGAGTTGTGTCTTGGCCTTTAGCTTGGTTCCAGGCACAAAATCTTTTCCATTTGTCCGAGTAAGCCTTCCTGGTGCTTGACCTCCTGGCTTCCAGAATAACATCCAGAACTGCTTGTGAAAGAGGAGCTGGTTGGATGTTTAATAGATTTGCCATGCAGCTAGATTTAAGGTTTTGAGCTGGCTGTGTAGAATCTGTTTGTTTTGTTGCGTGAGCAAATGGGGTATTTGAGGCAATATCCATGGTGGGCTGTGAGCCATATTCTTCAGTAGCGGGTACCAGTGCTGGCGTGGCCAGTCTGGGGCTATGAGAATCAGTCGTGGTTTTTCCTTTTTGACTTTCAAAAGAACCTTTGTGAGAAGAGGTAATGGAGGAAAGGCATATGCTGTCAGGTTTTTCCAACTGAAGGAGAGAGCGTCCACTTTCCAAGCTTGATGGTGGAATGTCCTTGTACAAAGTTTTGTCAGGTGGTAGTTTTGAGGGCTGGCAAACAGGTCTATATTTGGAAGACCCCATTTTTGAGTTATCATTGTAAATATTTGTGCGTTTAGTTACCACTTATGAGGATCTTTGATGTTTCTGCTTATGTCGTCTGCCAATGTGTTTTTCTGTCCTGGCAGGAATTGAGCTTGTAACTGGACTTGGTAGGCCAGAGCTGTGTTCCATAAGATCATTGCTTGTCTGCAAAGAGGGTAGGAATGTGTGCCCCCTTGTTTGTTTATGTACCACATTACTGTGGTGTTGTCCGTCTTTATTGCAAGTTGTCCTGGATGGAGTAGATCCTTGAAGGCTGTCAGAGCTTTTTGTACAGCTAGCATCTCTTTTTGATTTATGTGCAGTTTTCTTTGTTCTGCAGTCCATAGGCCTTGAATGCATTGACCTGCCATGTGTGCCCCCCAGGCATAGTCTGAAGCATCTGTTGTGATAGTTTGCCTGGTTGGGGGCAAGGTGAAAGGCTGACCCTTGTAGAGGTGACATGCCTGTGTCCACCATAGAAATTTGTGTTGAAGGCAGGGAATGAGAGATATCATTGTGTCCAAGCTGTGGCTGTGTTGAGACCATACGCTTTTTAGGTACCACTGTAATTTCCTCATATGCAGTTTTGCAAATGGTATTATCAGTATGCAAGATGCCATGAAACCCAAAGCCTGCAGAATTTTTATTGCAGTTAATTGGGTCTTTGTTGCCATTGTCTTGAAATATTGAGTCAGTTGTAGTTGCTTGTCTGGTGTAAGATAAGCCTTCTGGGCCGTTGTGTCCAAGCTGGCACCCAGGAATGTCATTTTTTGTGAGGGTACTAGTTTTGACTTCTTTTCGTTTACTGTGTACCCCAGACAATTTAGAAGATGCTTCACAAAAGCCAGATGATGTAAGAGAATGTCTTTGCTTTCTGCTTGGATGAGGCAGTCGTCCAGGTATGGATATATTTGAATTCCTCTTTGTCTGCAGTATGCAATTACTGGTGCCAGGCATTTTGTGAAAACTCTGGGCACAGTAGATAAGCCAAAGGGCAGTGCAGAGAACTGGTAATGGGTTGAACCTGCAATGAAATGGAGGTATCTTCTGCAACCTTGTCTGATAGGGACATGCAGGTATGCCTCCTTGAGGTCCAACGTTACTAGCCATGCTTCCTTGCTCAACATGGGAAGTAGCTGCTGTAGTGTTAGCATCTTGAATTTGGGAACTTGTAAGTAAGTGTTTAGAATTGAAAGGTCCAGAATTGGTCTCCAAGCATTGTCCTTTCTGGGTACTAGAAAGAGCCTTGAGTAAAATCCGTGGCCATGCTCTCGAGTCGGTACCCCTTGAATGGCTCTCATAGCCATGAGAGCTGTAATTTGTTTTTGTGCCTCTGCCCATTGATTTTGTGGCAGGTTTGGCATTCCGCTTTTCATTGGCAAGGTGTGAGCGTGGAATCTGTATCCTCATAAAATTATGTCTAGGACCCATTTGTCCTTTGTGACCATGTGCCAGTTGTCTGCAAAAAGTGCTAGTTTTCCCCCCAAGGGGGCTGTCAAAAGAGTTTTGCTTGGCCAGCTGAGGTGCAAGTCATTGAGTTTGCCTTCTGGTGGGTTGAGGCCTGTCTTCTCCTCCCTTCTGGGTAGTAGTGCCCCATTGGCGAGGTTTATACTGGGCTTGTGGTTGTCCTCTGCCCCTTGGGTGCCTGTATTTACCCCTCTGAGGTCTTTCAGTGGCTGGAAAGAACCAATTTTTTGTTGGCCAGTTTCTGCTGAAGCAAGGGGGTTGAACTTGTAGGAAATCTTTGACTGTTTGCATTGATTTCGCCTTGTCTTCCATTTTCTTTAAAACTTCTTCTGCTTTAACTCCAAAAAGAACATCCTGCTGTAAGGGAGCATCTAGTAGTTTTGCTTTAACATGATCAGGCAGACTTTGTTCCTTTAGCCAAGCATGCCTACGTATAATCGATCCAGTGACAGCTGCTCTGCAGGAGGCCTCCAAAGAATCAAACCCACATTGTAAGGTATGTTTGCCCACCTGCTCAGTGGCGTGCAACAAATCCTGTACTTCTTTCAATTCAGATTGTTGGGGGAGGGAGGTTATCTTTTGTTTTAACTGAGAGATTAGAAATTGCTGATACTTAAGCATATGAAATTGACAATTTAGTGCCCTCATAGCTAATGTGGCTGAGGTGTAAACCTTTTTCCCCCACCTGTCTAGTGCTCTGGAATCCCTCTCAGAAGGTACTGGGTTTATAGCCATGGAAGCCTTAGCCCCCTTGGGACCCTGGGAGATAGTCTCTGGGTCAGCTACTGGGCTTTTGTAAAGAAATCTGTGAGAATCAGGTACTCTGTAGTATCTGTCAGGCTTAGCCGGAGCAGGAGGAAGAGAGTCTGGGTTGAAACTGGATTCTAAATAGACATCATCCACAATGTCCAAAACAGGTGGGATGGCTAGAGGTCTGTGTTGGGGGAGTAAAAGAAACTCTCTGAGCCTTTTCTTGGAATCAGAGTAGTCCTGACCTTCCCAGTGAAAATGCTCCCTCATAGTGTGTAAGGTTTCCCCGAAAGTGTAATCTTCAGGAGGGGAAGCTGAGGGAATACAGTCCTCAGCATCAGAATCTTCATAAGGAGAGAAGGAATAGTCTTGGTCCTCAGAGGAATCCGAAGAAATAGACAGTTGCTCAGAGGAAGCCGAATCTTCCTCTTGTCTAGGCCTTTTGTCAGGAGGGGGCTGTGAACCCCTGATAAGAGAAATCAAATCTTCAGCCATTTTGAGCATCTATTTCTTAGGCATAGGGCCTTGAACAGGAGACTGAAGTGTAGGCTTTTTAGATTTAGAAGGAGTCTTCGACTTAGAAAACGTTTTGACTGTGAGAGTCGTCTGTCGGAAAACGCCTTCAGAAACCGATGGCGTTTCAGAAGCACCGACGTCCTTAGAAGGTAAATCGTCGGAAGGGCCTGAAGTAAAAGGCTGTGTCAGCCTAGTACATTCCGTCAAAATATCCGTAGCGGTCTCTGGTTCCAGAACTGCGGTAGTCAGGGGCTGCGTCGGAGCCTCACTGAGAACCGGGAACCAGATCAACCGAGGCCTCGGAATCTGGTTTAGGCCTGGGTTGTCGGTCCTTATCCCTGCGCTTTTTGTGCTCGCCGGTAGTCGGTAGCTCCGCCGGCATGTTATAGTTAAATTTTCTACCAAAATAGTGTAGTGCGAAATCAAAACGTCTTTTAATAGTACGCTTATTAAACCTAGCACAAAATCGACAAGAAGTGACGTCATGATCAGGGCCTAGGCAAGGTATGCAGTAAGAATGAAAATCCTTATGAGGTATTTGCTTCCCACAAGAAATGCAATTGTTAACTTTTTCTGACATCGGTCTGAGGCAAGAAAAGTTTCCCCAACGGGGTACTTAGCTTTATAGAAGACTTCGGTCTGAAATTCGAATTCGACAATCTCAGGAGTCGGCTGACCGGCACTTGCGAACTGCTTCTGCTTCGGGCACCGCGCGGCAAGAAAGACTGAAGAAAATGGCGTCGGTTGCAATATATGTACCCCTGGCGCACTGACGTCAGGGATGAAGCGACAGCAACCGACGTCGGACCAAGACTTTGGAAATCCGGCCGACTGCGGGACCGCCTGACGACAGGATATCCCAAGTGTGATGACTGCAGCAGGGTAACACGATGAACATCACTATGTTAGGTGTATTATTAGGGCATCTGCAAGCATGAACAGATAAATGAACACTATGCTAGGTGTATGAGAGCTGTCTGTACACATGAATGCATGCTATTATTGTAGATAACGGAATACAACATCAGGTATACCATAGCTCTCTGTACATATGGGCATGCACTGTTAATGCAGGCAACAGAACACTACATCAAGTGTCTGACATCTCTCTGCACATGCGAGCAAGCACTATTAATACAGATAACTGAACACTGCATCAGGTGTCTGACAGCTCACTGCACATGTGAGGACACACTTTTAATGTAGAGAGCCAAAGACTTCATCACATGTCCGACAGCTCTCTGCACACGTGAACGCACACTATAAATGCAGATAATTAAACACTTCATCAGACATCTGATACCTATTTGCAAATGTGAGAGCACATTATTAATGTAGGTAACCAAATGCTACATCCGGTGTCCAAAAGCTTTCTAAACACGAGTGCACACTATTTATGCAGATAACTGAACACTGCATCAGGTGTCTGACAGCTGTCTGTATGTGTGAGAGCACAGTATCAATGCAAATAACTAAACACTGTATCAGGTGTCTAACAAACATGAACATACACTATTAATGCAGAAAACAAAACACTACATAATTTGTCCCACAGCTGTTTCCATATATTTGTGCATACTGTTGATGCAGATAAACGAACACTACATGAAGTTTCCCAGAACTGACTGCACACAAACGTGCACATTATTAATGCTAATAATCAAGAACTACATCAGCTGTTTGACAGCTGTCTACACATGTGAGCATGCACTTTTAATGCAGATAACTTAATACTACATGAGGTGTCCAACAGTTGTCTGCACACACGAGCACACACAATTAATGCTGATAATCAAATACTACATGAGGTGTCCAAAGATATCTGCACATGTGAGCACAGTGTAATTGCAGATAACAGAACACAACATCAGGTGTCTGACAGCTATCAGCACATGTGAGGGCACACTATCAATGCAGATAACTTAACCCTTTATCTGACATCTGACAGCTCTCTGCACATGCGAGAGCACACTATTAATGCAAATAACCAAACACTACATCAGCTGTATGAGAGCTAGCTTCACGGATGAGTGCATGCTTTAAATGCAGATAACTGAACACTACATCAGGTGTACTAGACCTGTCTACAAGCATGAGGGCACAATGTTAATCCTGATAACTGAACACTATGTCAGATATACAAGAGCTGTCTGCATGCATGAGTGCTCACTATTAATACAGATAACTGATCGCTCTTTCATGTGGATGAGCTCTGTCTGCTGATTACTGAATACTCTGTCAGGTGTATGAGAGATGTCTGCTTGATTGAGCACATCTTATTAATTTAGATTAGTGAGCAATACATCAGATATATGAGAGTTGTCTGAAACTATGAGTGCACATTATTAATGAAGATAGCTGAACACTGTCAGGTATACAAAAACTGTGCAGAAGTGAGCACACCCTAGTAATGCACATTACTGAACACTACATAGGTTCATAGGATAATACTAGGCTATTGACCCAGAGGCCCTTATAAGCCTAGCCAAGAATTCTGCCCATGTTCCCTCAAAGTCAACACATCAGCTGTCTCTAAATGTGAGCATACTCTATTAGCACACATTACTGAGCACTATGTCAGGTGTACAAGAGCTGTCTGCACCATGGGCTCTTGCTGTTAATGCAGATAACTGAACACTTTGTCAGGTGTACACACATTACTGAACCATGTGTTCACTATTAATGTGGATAACTGAACAATATATGAGATATAAGACAGCATTTTTTCACTTGTGAGTGTACACTATTAATGCAGATAACAGTATATCAGGTATAATACAGCTGTCTGAACATGTGAGAGTAAACTGTTACTGGAGATAACAGTGTATTAAGTATAAGACAGTGGTCTGCACATGTGAGCATACACTATTAATGTATATAACTGAACACTGTTTCAGAAATATGACAGTTGTCTGCACATGTGAGTGCACACTATTAATGCAGATAACTGAACAATGTACCAGCTGTATGACAGCTGTCTGCACATGTCAGCACACTACTAAAGCAGATAACTGAACAGTATATCAGGTGTACAACAGCTGACTACATATGTGAGTGCACACTATTAGTGGAGATAAATGAACACAATGTCAGGTGCACAAGAGCTGACTGCATGCATGAGCAGACACTATTAATTCAGACAACTGAAGACTTCAGCTGTACGAGAGCTGTCTGTCAGATCTATGCAAATGTGAGTGCACACTGTTACTGCAGATAACTGAACACTTCATCAGGTGTCCAACAGCTGCCTGCACACTTAAGCGCACTGTTAATGCTGATAAACAAACACTATATGAGGTGTCCAAAGATATCTGCACATGTGAGCCCACACTGCAAATGCAGGTAATCAAACACAGCATCAGATGTCTGACAGCTGTGTGCACACATGAGCACACACTATTAATACAGATAACTGAATGCTACATCAGGCATATGAAAGCTGTATTCACAAGTGGGCACTCACTGTTAATGCAGATAATCAAACATTACATCAGGTGTATGACAGCTCTCTGGACATGGGGCCACACACTATTAATGCAGGTAACTGAACACTGCATCAGGTGTCTGACAGTTGTCTGCACATGTGCAAAAGCACTGTTAATGTAGATAACTGAGCACTACATCAAGCATCCCACAGCTCTCTGCACATGTGAGTGCACACTATTAATGCATATAACTGAGCACTATATTAGTTGTTCAACATATCTACAAAAACATGAGTGCACACTAATATTGCAGATAACCAAACAGCATCAGGTGTCCCACAGCTGACTGCACACATGAGCACACACTGTCAATGCTGATTACTGAGAACTATATCAGCTGACTGACAGCTGAGTGCACATGTGAGTGAACACGGTTAGTGCAGATAACTGTATACTTCATAAGATGTCTGCCTGCTGTCTGCAAGCATATAATGAATGCAGATAATGAAAGAGTCCATGAGGTGTCTGACAGTTGTCCACACATGTGAGCACACCCTGTCAATGCAGATAACCGAACACTGCAGTAGGTGTTCCTGAGTTGATTGCGTAAATATGTGCACATTGTTAGTGCTGATAACCAAGAAACTAATCAAAGAGATCTGACAGCTGTCTGCACACATCAGAACATGCTAATTTTGCAGATAACTGAACACTTGTGTTTGACAGCTGTCTTTATACATATGCACACATTGTTATTTCAGATAACCAAATACTACATCAGGTTTCCTACAGCCATCAGCACACAAGTGTGCACACTGTTAATGCAGATAGCCAAACACTTGCATCAGGTGTCAGAAGATATCTTCACAGGTAAGCGCGCACTATAAATACAGATAACCAAACTCAATATCAGTTGTCCAACAGCTGTCTGTACACTTGGGTGTGCATTATTAATGCAGATAACTGTATGCTATAGCAAGCATATGATACCTCTCTGCACAAGTGGGTACACACTGTTAATGCGTTACATCAGATGTCTGACAGCTCTCTGCACATGTGAGTGCACACTATTAATACAGATAACTGAACATTATATCAGGCATCAGACAGCTCTCTGCAAACATGAGCACACTGTTAACTGCAGCACCAGAAAATATCAGTTTGGGACAAGAATGTGATGTAAAACTACTTGAGCAAGAGGGAGTGTATAAATATTTGGGAAATGAAGGATCAACAATAAAACATGAACAAATCTGAATAAAACTTAGTAAGAATACTTTAGAAGATTTAAAGTAGTTCTGAAAATAGCGTTGACATCTAGGAACAAAATCCAGTCTATAAACCAATTTGCTCTTCCTGGCCTAACTTACAGTTTTGGAGTGATTGACTGGCCCCAAAACATGTTGGATAGATTAGAAAGGAAAACAAGAAGGATGCTCTGTGCTCACCAAATGATTTATAAAAATCAGTGTACACCAAGATTATGTATTCCCCATTCCAAAGGTGGGATGGGCCTCCTTGAACTTGATTACATGTATAGACCTGCAATCGTAGGACTCCACACATATCTACTGACATAACAGGACCCAAATGTAGTGAAAGTTTGAAACATGAGGAGAATAAATCAAAGATGCCTTCTCTGCTTAATTTAGCAGAAGCACAGCGACATCAAGCAGGAATGAAAATCAAACCAGAAGTAAATAAATATCAGGCAGCAACTGAATGTGCCATAAAACAAAAGAAACAATATAAGGTGAAGGACCAGATGAGAAGGCAAGATATGTGGAAAAAGCATAAATATAGTTACAAGTATAGAAAACTTCTGGAAGAACCTCATGTTGATCAGGAACGAACACTTGAATGGTTAAGGAGAGGCGCATTCAAACCAAGAGATGAAGGTTAATACTGGCAGTCCAAGTTAGTGAGCTACATACACGCTGGTTTACATAGTCCATTGAACATGTGGGAGAAACAGACAAGTGTAGGTTTTATAAAGCTGAACTGGAAACAGTCTTACACCTCATTGCTGGTTGTGACATACTAATGGCAGAAGGACTGTATACTGAAAGGCATAATAATGTGGTGGGACTGTTGCACTGGGGATTGTGCAAACATTATGGTATTGAAGTGGCTGAAAAACACTGGAAACATAAGCCACAAAGCATCATAGAAAGTGATGCAGTTTATATCGCATAGGATCACTCATTACCAACAGTTCAAATGATAGATGCTAGAAAACTAGATATAGTGGTCCAAGAAAAGAAGACAGAAGTAGCATTGATCATTGAAATTGCTACACCCAGTGACTACAGTGTCCTGCATCGAGAGAGACACAGAGTCATAAAATATCAGGATCTGCAGGCAGAAATGAGAGCAATGTGGAAGAAAGATATCCAGACAGTTCCAATAGTAGTTGGAGCAACAGGTCTTATAAAAAATAATCTACAGTCGTATTTAGATATGTTACCAATCCATGTAATCCCATATGAATTGCAGGAGAGAGTCATTACTGGGCACATTGTGAGTGCTGCGAAGAACACTTTAGGCTGACATCAATGATTGAAACAATACTAATTTCATGAACTTTAATCGTACTTTGACTTAGGAATGGGGTCCATTCCTGTCATAGTATTAGGAACCCAAATGATTTGGAGAAATTAAAAAAGATAGATAGCTGAAAGAGAATTGTCCGAATACATGAGTGCAGGTTATTAATACAGATAACTGAACACTATATCGGGTGTACGGTGTACGAGAGCTGGCAGCATGAGTGCACAGTATTAATGATGTTAACCAAACACCATGTCAGGTATACGAGGGCTGTCTCTACGCATGAGCACCTCTATTAATGCAGATGACTGAACACTACTTCAACTGTACAAGAGCTTTTTGACACGTGCATAGATAAATGGACACTATGTCAGATGTATGAGAGCTGTCTGCAAATGTAAGTGCACACTGTTAATGCAGATAACTGAACATTGCATCGGGTGTATGACAGGTATCAACAGGCAAGAGCATATTTTATCACTGCAGATAACGGAACACTACTTCAAATTTATGACAGCTATCTGCATAGTGAGCACATGCTATTAATGCAAATTACTGAATACTGTGTCAGATTATGAGAGCTGTCTGAATGTATGAGCTCGCTCTATTAATGGAGATAACTGAACACTATTTCAAATGTATGAGAGCTATCTGCATAGGTGAGCACATGCTATTAATGCAAATTACTGAATACTGTGTCAGATTATGAGAGCTGTCTGAATGCATGAACACGCTCTAGTAATGCAGATAACGGAACACTACTTCAAATGTATGAGAGCTATCTGCATAGGTGAGCACATGCTATTAATGCAAATTACTGAATACTGTGTCAGAATATCAGAGCTGTCTGAATGCATGAACATGCTCTATTAATGCAGATAACGGAACACTCCAAATGTATGAGAGCTATCTGCATAGGTGAGCACATGCTATTGATGTGAATTACTGAATACTGTGTCAGATTATGATAGCTGTCTGAATGCATGAACACGCTCTATTAATGCAGATAACGGAACACTCCAAATGTATGAGAGCTATCTGCATAGGTGAGCACATGCTATTGATGTGAATTACTGAATACTGTGTCAGATTATGATAGCTGTCTGAATGCATGAACACGCTCTATTAATGCAGATAACGGAACACTACTTCAAATGTATGAGAGCTATCTGCATAGGTGAGCACATGCTATTAATGCAAATTACTGAATACTGTGTCAGATTATGAGAGCTGTCTGAATGCATGAACAGGCTGTATTAATGCAGATAACTGAACATTACTTCAAATGTATGAAAGCTATCTGCATAGGTGAGCACATGCTAGTAATGCAAATTACTGAATACTGTGTCAGTTTATGAGAGCTGTCTGAATGCATGAACACGCTCTATTAATGCAGATAACTGAACATTACTTCAAATGTATGAAAGCTATCTGCATAGGTGAGCACATGCTAGTAATGCAAATTACTGAATACTGTGTCAGATTATGAGAGCTGTCTGAATGCATGAACAGGCTGTATTAATGCAGATAACTGAACATTACTTCAAATGTATGAAAGCTATCTGCATAGGTGAGCACATGCTAGTAATGCAAATTACTGAATACTGTGTCAGTTTATGAGAGCTGTCTGAATGCATGAACACGCTCTATTAATGCAGATAACTGAACATTACTTCAAATGTATGAAAGCTATCCGCATAGGTGAGCACATGCTAGTAATGCAAATTACTGAATACTGTGTCAGATTATCAGAGCTGTCTGAATGCATGAACACGCTCTATTAATGCAGATAACGGAATACTACTCCAAATGTATGACAGCTATCTGCTTAGGTGAGCACATGCTATTAATGCAAATTACTGAATACTGTGTCAGATTATGAGAGCTGTCTGAATGCATGAACACGCTCTATTAATGCAGATAACGGAACACTCCAAATGTATGAGAGCTATCTGCATAGGTGAGCACATGCTATTAATGCAAATTACTGAATACTGTGTCAGATTATGAGAGCTGTCTGAATGCATGAACACGCTCTATTAATGCAGATTACTGAACACTACATCAGATGTAAGTTTTTGTTGTTGTTGTTGTGAGACAACTAGAGGCTAGGTCCCTTATGAAACAAAGAGGTCATGCTTGGAAAACCTGGACTAAAACTAAACAACCACCTTTTCTTCAAAAATACAGTCAACTGAGGAATCTTGCAAAAAAACATACAACTAATGACAAAAAGGTATACTATAGCTCTGCTCAGCTTAACAACAAATCCAATCCTCGAAACTTTTGGTCAACTCTCAACAACATCCTCTATCCTGGAAAGCCTTCTAATGCCTCCCCATACACTAACTCTTCCTCTCAGGAAACAGCTACCCTCCTGAATAAACACTTTATCTCTTCCATCCAAAATCTGGTAACCTCTAAGCCAAACTCTACTTCGACACCCACCACTGCAAGTCCCACTAACACAACTTTGTTTTCTTTTGAGCCAGTTCCCATTACTTACATCAAATCTCTACTTCTCAAGCTAAAACCTTGCTCTCCTTCCACTGACAATCTATCTCCTACATTCCTCAAACTTGCTGCTGACTCAATTGCCCATACTGTATCTACTAATTAATCGATCTATTCTGGAATCAACTGTCCCCACCCTTTGGAAATCTTTCTTCACTATCCCTCTTCATAAAGGTGGAAACTCCACTGACCCCTCAAACTACCGACCCATTGTCATTCTGTCTCCCCTCTCCAAGATATTAGAAAAATGTATTCACTCACAGCTTCTCAATCACCTCCTCACACACCACTTACTTACCCTACCCAACATGGATTTTGTCCTCACCACAGCACCACCACTGCTCTCCTCTCCTTCACTCATATCATTGCAGAGGCCCTAGACAACAATAAACTAATTTCCTGTATCTTCCTAGATCTCTCCAAAGCCTTCGATACTGTCTGTCATACTCTACTACTATCTAAACTCGCAAATCTCCACCTATCCCCCCCCACACTTGCCTGGTTTAATAGTTACTTATCTGGCAGGGAACAATCTGTCAAATGGCTCTCATCCTCCTCACCTTTCCTTCCCATCTCCACTGGTGTTCCCCAAGGCTCCATCTTGGGACCCCTTTTGTTTAACATCTTCACCAATGATCTTTACACCTCATGCAAAAAATCCTCCCTTATTCAGTATGCCGACGACTCCACACTTATATCCATCTCAAATAACATTCCTGAACTACACTCCCTGACCCAACAAGCCCTACTATCCACTGAACAATGGCTCTCTCACAACCTATTGATCCTAAATCCCAAAAAGACCAAACTCCTACTTTTCCTTCCCCGTTCTCTTTCTCATCACAGAACCTCCTTTTTTATAACATCTTCTAACAATACAAACATCCAACCTGACACCCACACAAAACTCCTAGGGGTCATTATCAATGACGAACTCAAGTTCAACCTACACATACTCCAATGTATTAAAAAAACAAACCAGAAACTAGGTCTGCTATATCGGAACAAAAAATTCCTAACCACTGAATCTAGACTTACCCTGGGCCAGGCACTCCTCCTCCCCTCCCTCTTATACGCCGTCCCAGTTCTTACTAATATCCAGGCCTCCACTCTAAACAAACTGCAACAGACTTACCATAAAATAGCCAGATTCATTACTAACTCCCCATACAACTCACACCACTGCATTTCTTTAAACTCTCTTCAATGGCTTGAACTTCCCCAGTTTCTGCTATCTTATCAATTTCGTATGCTACACTCTATTCTTTATAAACCCTCCTTCTGTCCATCTCTATCTTCCTTAGTCTCCATCTGCATCCCATCCCGGACCCCCCGTGCATAAATCTCCCCTCAAAAGCCTGTAGGAGATAGAATACAGGGATAGGGCCTTGAGGCAGTCTGCATAGGACATATTACTTTTGCCCTGTATTCTTTTAGTGAGGAACCTCTGTGGACATTCCAGTTGTTGAATATGTCTGGTTAGGTACATACCAAAGGGTGCATTGTACTGAATGATAGGCCTGATGAATGCCAAATACAGCGAAACAATGACTTCCTTGGACTTAGATGCCATACCTTTGTTTATAAGTTGCACAACATAAATTGATTTCCTCACCACTGCAAGCACGTGATGTTCAAAGGCTAGATTACTATCTATGTGTGTCCATAAGTCCCTGACTACCAGGTCAGCTCTAAGGGGTGTATTGTCAATATGATAGTTACCAGGGATGGATGACTTCCCAAAGTATACTATTATGCATTTCTTAGCATTTAGTTTTAGTCCATGGCTCTGACACATTATTTGTCTGTGTCAGCCCTTCCTGGACAACATTTGTGTCAGTGTGAGATTCAATGACAGCTTCTAATTTGCAATCTTCTGCAAATTTAGTCAGCCAGAGACCACTGACATTGGCCTTGACTTCTGAGAAGTAATTGCCAAAAATGGAGCAGTCCAAGGACTGATCCATGAGGGACTCCACTTAGACTAGCCTCTTTGTAGAGGTGGACTCCCCAATTCTAACTTCCTGGGTCCTGTCTGTTAGCCAGTTAGCTATCCACTGGGTGACATACAGGTTTGTACCTAATCTCTTGGGTTTGTCAACAATGCCCTAGTGGGGTATTGTGTCAAATGCCTTGGCCAGGTCAAGGTAGGCAGTGTGAACAGTTTTGCCCTCATCCATTGCTTTGGTGACCTTCTCAGAGAAGTCCACCAGGTTGAGTAGGCATAATCTTCCCTTGGCGAAACCATACTGGGTTGGGTCCAGTGTCTGGAGGTTTACTATAGCTCTGTTGATCATTTCCATGATAATTCTTTCCATGGCTTTACGTATAAGACTAGTGAGACATATGGGTCTGTAGTTTCCAGGGTCTGTAGATGGCCCACCTTTGTGCAGAGGGATGACTGTTGTCTTTCTCCATTCATGAGGCACGAAGCCTGTTTAGAGGCTACAGTTAAATAGTAATTCCAGAGCCCCTGATAAGTCATGTTTCATGCTATTTAGAAGGCATCCTGGGATATTGTCTGGGCCCATTGATGCAGGGTTCTTGGTCTTAGAGAGACCATTAAGGACCTGTGTTAGCAGGAGGAGTTATAGTTGATGATATTTCGTGAGAGAAGATTGAGGGTGAGAGAGGAGTAAAGTTGGAGCTGAATTTATCAGCCAGGAGGTTTGCTATATCTTTTGGCTCAGTGTAAGTGGCTGCATTTACAATGAGCTCTGCACACAGTTGTGTATTGCCTTTGAGGTTGCTGACATAGCTAAAGAATGCTTTGTGGTTGTCCTTGGCCTGGGAGGCCAAATGTACCTCAAATTTGGCTTTGGTAGATTTTATTTGTCCTCTGAGTTGTTTGTTTAGTTTGAGAGTGCTTTTATCCTTCTGGTGCTGCTCCTCCTAATTTTTGCCATGATTTTCTTCCTCCTGTTATACATCTGATTGATTTTGTGATTCCGCCAGGGTGGCTTGTTTTTAGAGTTAGTTCTGTACTTCTTCCTGGTGGGTACAGCTGCCTCTATGTAGCTATTAACATGCTTGTACATGGTTGTACATGGTTTCTGTGAACAGTTCTGCATAGGAAGAAGTGTTCTCAGGGTTTATAGGCACTTGAAATTTTGCCAGGTCCTCACTTAATAGCAGGAAGTTAGCCTTAAAATAGTTCCTGAATATTCCCGGTTGAGCTGGAGGTCCAGGTTTTATCTTTACTTCAAAGGAGACCATTTTGTGGTCTGACCTTACCAGGGAAGGCATTAGGGGTGTGCAGCACTCTCCCATATTAGTGAGGACCAGATCCAGTATGGTTACACCCCTGTTTGTTGTAATGATTATCTGGTCCAGGGAGTTTGTCTTTACAAAAATATAGGAATCTCTGTGCATGTACTTTTGATGTCGTATAGGATTCCCAGTTTATAGTGGGGTAATTAAAGTCACCCATGAATATGCTATTGGGTTGGATGGTTAGTGTTTCTAATAAGTTTAAATACATGGTATGGGTTTACTGGGTCATAGAGGGGGACCTACAGCTTGCAAGGAAGTGATATTGGATTTTACCTATGGTGATTTGAACATGGAGTAGCTTAAGTCCATTGTCCTGTTTGACCAGCCTTGAAGTATATTTAGTTTTAATGTAAATAGAGACACCTCCACCTTTAGTCCCTGCCAGTGAAGTAGCTGGTCTAAATGTGTGGAAGGCATTATAACCTTCCACTGTTAGTGTGATCTCCATGGCTTTAAGCCACATCTCAGAGACTGCACTGACATCAGCATTCTCTAGGGTAAAGAGAGCTTCCAGGGAGTGGAGTTTTTTGTTTCGGCTCCTAGCATTGTGTAGTAATACCTTTAGATTTTCTTGGTTTTGATTTGCTATGTTGGAAGTACTTTCAGTTTAGCATTGCCTAAAAAAGGCACTATGGGGGAAGGCAATGTTTTAGCTAATATTTGAAAGCCTAGAGGGGAGAGGTGCAGACCATCCCTAGCAAAACAGCGTGGTCTGTTGACCATCTTCTTCCATGCTGAGAAATATTGCACTCCCTTAGAATGACACCGGAAACTAAGCCAATTATTAAGGTCAGTCATCTTTTGTTCGTATTGTGGCATCATCCTTGGAGAAGGTAAAGTGCTGCTCAATGCTAGGTTCATACCAGCCTGAGACACATATTCCAAGAGCTCTATGATGTTTCTCTTTATGTAGTCTAGGGAGGTACGTCTCAGGTCAATTACTCCCATATGGACTATGACTGAATCATATTGGTAATTGTGGTCCAATGACCTTAGTGCATGATTGATGTGGCAGATCTTCACCCCGATAAGCAACTGACCGTAACTTTCTCCTTACTCAACCTGGTGAGAGGGACATCAGTGTGTCTCACGATGGAGTCTCCAATGACTAGAATGTTGGATTGTGTGTTGACTTGCCTTATGGGCTTAGAGGTAGAGGCTCCATGAGATGTGGCTCTATGTGTTGATGTGGGTGTTGTTTTGAAAGAGTGTGTTTGGGGATGCTGAGGGTATTTCTTATGTGCACTTTGTCTAGGATGTCTTTGTGGTTTAGGAAGGTTACATGTAAGTGCCTCAGTATATGTGGGTCTATATGTCTGCTTTGAATTGTGCGTGATGGGTGCAGCATGTGTACTACTAACAACCTTATTGACATTAGGAGTACTTTTATGTGAGAGCTTTGCCTCCCATGATGTTGTGTAAATACATAGCTCACATACCATATCAGTTTGTTTGAGAATTAACTGGTTGCCAGTAAACATGAGGCAATTTCTGCATTGCCTCAGGATACCCATATCCACCAAGCCAGTAACGGAAACAGTAGGAAAGTTCATATCCATGGCAACAGACCCTTTTTTATTGATTAGACTGTTGGAGTGAGAATATCAATCACTGTCAGGAGTATCTGATTTGCAACTATGTTGACAGTGCTTGTCACTGCAAACTAGTTGCCCTGTGTCCAACTAAGTATTGGAGAAATTTCAATTGTGCTTTTACAGGAAAAATGTCACTCAAAGTGTCTGAGTCTGTACAGAGCACTGCTAATGAAGTATTTAGGCAGATATTCTGAAGTTAGAAACAAATGAAGCAGTACTTACTGAAAACAATGAATTAGCTTGCCAAGAATGATGAAAATAGGGGAGTCACATGAATGGCTACTGCCTGGCTACTACTAATGCTGGTCTCAGCACAGCTTCACTCTGTTGGGATACAATACTCCTTTGCTTCTTCTCTCACCAGAAGCAAAATGTTAGCATCAATCCCAAGAAGAGAAGCAAGCCACAGCCTGTTTGGTGATCCACAGTTTTCTCCCAGATGATGCAAGGGTTTGTAGGCTTGTATGCTGTTTCTGGTAGATACGTCAAATAGCAACCAAACCAGTCAGGTACGTTAAGCAGACACTTACTCTCCAACCAGAAACAGTCAGGAATCAATGCAGTCTGTTCCTACTCTCATCAGGATCAGAATATAAGCATAGAGTCCAAGCTGTCATCTATAAAGCAGTTAATAGGCTTTCTGGTGATCAGCAGTCTCCAGGAAATAATGTCATTGTACTCCTCTCACCAGGAGAAAACAGAAGCACTAATCCCAAGATGACCACTGAGAGGCAGAATGTGGGCTCTCCAATAACTGGTGGTCTTGCAATAGATGCTTAAAGTAAGATGAAAAAATGATTTATCCTAAATACTGCAGTGTGCACTAAGCAGTTAGATATGAAAGTGGGTAAGTTAAGTTTTAGATGTACAAAAAGTTAAGTTTTAGTGGAGAGCCACTATTTTTAAAAGACCAAGATAAACTGAAAGGGGGTGGGCACGTTTGTATTCTGGTACTATGCAATACAGTAGGATGGCCAATAAATGTTAATAGTTGAAGGGGAGTGATTACAGATAATGATAATGTTGTGCTTACTCACACCAGCCAGTAAAAGTAGAGAGGAAACGAGATATCTAGTCAAATTAACATAAGTGGCAGGCAAATAGAAAGAGAGTGGTATTTAATAACACAACAGTAACAGGATGGGAGGGTGGAAAAAAATTCTGTCTGACTCTCAAGAGACAGAGCTGTGGTCTCTTTTCAAGTTTTAATATGCAGTTAAAAGCAGAATACAAGTAAAAAACAGTGTAAAGAAAACAAATCACAGTATACAAAACAGAAAAAGGCAATAAACTAATACAAAATACAAGAAATGAAAAGCAAACTAACCATGTTATGTTGTCCTTATCTCTCCTTCCTTCTTGCTGGTTGGGTTTGGAGCTGATCCTCAGCTCCCACTCGGACGCTTTCTAAAGCTCGAGGGCTTCTACTGGCTCGAGGCTAGACCCTATCCCAACATGCCTAGCGAGAGCTACCCAGATCTCATTTGCTGCTTGAAGCTTCGGGATTGCTAACAATTGGCTCAGGCTAAGTTGTATTGTTTTTTTTTTCCTACTTATTTTTTGTAGAATATTGTTATTTGGTAGCATAGTTATTTCTGTAGGTGAGTAGAATCTGGTGTTTGTCTATCCCTCTATCTACCACCTTCTTAGTTGCTGTTTATTGTTGAGGCTGTTGTTTCTTTATCTCTCAGGCCTACCCTTTCTCTTCTTTCTAACTTGCAAATCTGTTTACGTTAGAGGATTCGTCCTACACTTTCAGCCTGTTTTAGTTAGAGAGCTTTACCTCATTCCCCTTCTCTACTGTTGGTCTAAGGAACTAGCTGTTTAAGTTAGAGACATTTCCTTGGTTGGAGGAGTTGTTATTTGACTTAGAGACTCTTCTCCTTCCGCTACTTTCCTGTTCCAAAAAAAAAAAAAAAAAAAAAAAAAACTTCTTGCTGTCTGTTTTTTGGCTGAGTGTTTCTTTCCATTCTATTATTTCTGTTATAATATCTTGTTGTTGTATTTTGTGGTAAATATGTCTAAGAAAGCTTGTGGGATTCCTGCACCCAAAAGGTGTCTCCAACCGATGGATATACTAGCTGAGTATACTGTTTGGGAGCTGTTCACCTGCAGGACTCTTGTTCCATTTATCATGGTTTTAGCTATAGAGTCCTGCAGGAGTGCAAGAACAAGCTAATCTTGAGAGGGTTATAGAAAGGGCCTTTTGAGGCATCGAGGGAAGGGAATCAGGCAGGAAAATATGACAAATCCGCCAAGTTGGCATCTTCATCGGCTCCGGCCTCGGAACCGTGAAAGGGCAAAGACAAGCCATCAAGTTTGTCGGATCCAATAGCTGTCGAGTCTAACAAGGCTTTATATCCTTGGGTTCCATCAGTGTCTTCGGAACCGTCTAGGAGCCATAAAAGAACCAGGTCTCCCTGCTTGGAACTGATGTGTTCTGTACCACAGTCCCCACTTCTCCAGTCTGTGGCGGGCACTCACTGATTGTCCACCCATTCCTCTCTATCATCCAGGAGCCTTTCAGACAATGATGTAGAGAGGGTGGTGAGGAGGCTACTCAGGACACCAACCGTGGCAAAAATTTTATCGAGCCCAGCTCATATGGAAGTGGAGTCAACTGTCCAACCTAATTTGTCGTCGATTCCTCCTTCAACTCACCTGAGTTTAGAGCCGGAGCACATGGAGGTCATTGTGGTGGAACAGTTGGATCCAAAAACCCTGGGTCTCTCGGGTCCGACATCAGCTCTGATTCTGTTGATACTACCTTCTCTCAAGGGATCTGGGGGCTGACACTCCCTCATCAGCTCCGAGGGGTGAGTGAGATCAGACCCTTGTCGGATCCTACTCTCACACTTGGAGCTTTGGTGCAGGTGAGTTCGGCACCTCCATTGGCCTTAGAGCCATCACCCTCGGTTAGGGCTGACACTCTCTCATCAGTTCCAGGGGGTGAGTGAGATCAGACCCTTGTCGGATCCTACTCTCACACTCGGAGCTTCGGCGCAGGTGTGTTCGGCACCTACATTGGCCTCGGAGCCATCACCCTCGGTTTCAGAGCCGGAGACTCTATCGGGCCGGGATCATGATGCCTTTGAGGTGATGAGGTGTTTGCTGTCCTCTCAGACTGCTCCACCCTCAGCTCCAGTTGCTCCTTCACTTTCGGGGCCAGTGTCCACCTCTGAACCACCCTCCTCCCCAAGCATAGGGAACCAATGCCCCAGAACGCCCCTTCGGGTGAACCCCCTCTTCCAAATCCTCTCCAGAGTACCCCCCGGAGAAGGTCCCTCAGAAGAGGACTTGTAAGAGGAAGCATTTGGTCTCCCCTGATCCCCTGACATTGGACACGGACTTGGAGGAATTAGAAGGGTCCCCACAGTCCTCCTCTGAGGATGTCTCATTTTCAGACATCCTGAATATTCTCAAGCAGAGGGGTGGCTGGAAATACCTTTCCCCTTCTGAAGACGAGTCTGTGTACCTGGATGCATTTGGTACCTAACCCTCCACCTCTTGGGTGTCTTCGCCCTTCAACCCACTGCTAGGTGTAGTAAGTTGAAAGGCGTGGAGCTCCCCAGAATCTATGGAACCAGTTCCATGGAGGCCCAATAAGTTTATCACTGCACCAGATGACAAACCTTTCCTGACTAAGGGCATGTCAGTGGATGCTATGGTGATTGCGGCAGCTGCAAAGAGGGAATTAGCAGAAACTTCTTCTTCTGTCCATCTGCAGAACAAGGAGTCCAGTACAATGGACAGATACAGGAAGCTTGTGTTTTCTTCAGTGGCCTTTACCCTTAGGTCACTGAATTATTTGTCCCATTTTACTAATCTCCAGAGGGATCTCGTGAAAGAAATAGGAGATACCCTAAAGGATCCTACAGCTACGGGAGCTGCTAACAGAGCTGCTTCCCAGCTTGCGACCTTATCGTCTGTAGTTAACTCCTCCATGCTTCTTATCTCCTAAGCAGTTGATGGAGCAAGCAGGGCAGCAGGCACAGGAGTCACCTTACAGAGACATTCCTGGATGCGCCTTTTTCAGTTCACAGAGCTCTTCAAGTGCTCCTTTACCAATGCCCCATTTGATGGCTCTTCATTGTTCGGGCCCAAGGTAAAAGAGACTCTCACCAGGTGCGAGCAAGACGGCAAATCTCTCTCAGCCATGGGAGTATGTTTCTCTGTGCCTACTAGACCTTATCCCAAAGGTCAAAAAGGTGGGAAAATGTGGTTCCAGAAATCCCAGGGAGCTTTGCCTGTTGCACATGGTGACTTTTCCCCCAGGGGCAGAGGGGGAACAATAATGGGGGATGCTGCCCTCATGGCAGAGGGGGCCCACAGAGTCTTGGCGGCAGAGATACATTCTCTAGTAGGCCCCACCAGTGCTCCTAAAAGGAGGCCCGCCTGTCCACCTCTGGAGGCAGTCGAGTGCATATTGTCACTCTTCTGAGAAGCCTGGCAAAGTATCACAAAAGACATATGGGTACAGTTGGTAATATCCACAGGATACAGTATTCCTTTCTCCATCCTTCCTCTTCCCAGAAAACAAAATTCCATCCCAGATGTACCACCTAATCTAAGGGAACAAGCAACCCTAGAAGTTCAAAGGTTGATAGAAAAATAAGTCATCCAAGAAGTCCCCACAGACCAAATCAAATCCGGAACTTACTCAAGATTCTTTTTAGTTCCAATGTAAACAGGGGACTGGAGACCCATTTTGGATCTCTGCAGACTCAACAAGTCTGTCAAGAAGACAAAGTTCCGGATGGTGATACTGCAGTCCATACTTCCTTTTTTGGGAAAGAACAATTGGATGTGCTCCATTGATCTCCAGGATGCGTACTACCATATCAAGATGGACAGGCGATCCAGGAGATATCTATGCTTCCGGCTGGGAGCCAGTCACTACCAGTTCAGATCTCTGCCCTTTGGTCTCACCACAGCCCCCAGGATGCTCACCAAATGCATGGCAGTAGTCATGGCTCATCTGAGGCATCTAGGATTCTGGGTGTTTCCATATTTAGACTACTGGTTCCTTACCGCCACCACCAAGCATCGACTAACCGAGCCAAGGGACACCACAATTCACCTCTGCTCGCAGCTAGGCATCACTATAAACTATGAAAAGTCTGCCTTGTTGCCCTGTCAATATATTACATTTATAGGGGCAGATTTAAATACAAAAGACATGATAGCAAAATTGCCTCAGGAGGGGGCGTCTACCATTCAACATGAGGTTTCAATCTTAGTCAAGAAAAAAGATTCAGGCAAGATTTGTTCTCAAAGTCCTGGGCTCAATGGCGGCAGCAATAATACTAGTTCCCTTGGCACGCTTCCACATGAGGATATTACAGTGGCTCCTATTTGCTCAATGGTCCATGCAAGATCTACCTATGTCACATGAAATTTTCATCATGAAGACCTGCAAGAAGGACCTAAAATGGTGGCTTCAGTCTATGCAGGTGATGATAGGCATGCCGTTCATCCTCCCCCAACCAGTAGCCACAGTGACCACGGACACTTCCCAGATAGGGTGGGGGGGCATTATCTGGGACAGACTGTTCAAGGAACTTGGCAACAACACTAGTACCACTTGCACATCAATGTCCTAGACATGAGAGCAGTGCTTCTGGCATTGCAAGCACTACAGGGCTCTCTACCTATGGGAGCAGTCGCAATTCAAATGGACAATATGTCAGTAGTGTGGTACATCAATAAGCAAGGCAGAATCAGATCCTACCCCTTGTGAAGAGAGGCTGTAAGAGTATGGCAGTGGACAATGTCTTCCCAATGCTTTCTGATTGTGATGCACATTCCAGGGAAATCCATTGTGATAGCAGACGAGCTCAGCAGGGCTATCCTAATGCCTCACGATTGGTCCCCGAAGCAGGATATTGCGAACCAAATTTTTCACAAGTGGGCCAGCCTTGCTGCTACTTTTTTGCCACCTCCATCAATACCAAATGCACTAATTTCCCCACCAGGACAGTCACCCAGGGATCCACTTGTTCATGATTGGCCCCCGGGACTTCTTTATGATTTTCCCTTGTTCCCTCTAATACCCAAGGTTCTTTAGAAAGCAAAATCATTGGGTTGCAAACTAATACTCATTGCCCCTTAGTGGCCTCATCAAATATGGTTCCCCTTCCTATGGCCCCATCTCCAGGAGGAGCCTTGGATCCTGGACCCAGTTCCAGATCTCCTGGTGCATCAGTTGAGTATGCTCCATCCTTCCATATAGACCCTCAAACTGACAACTTGGTTCCTCCACTTTCCATCTTAGCCAGGCTTCTTGACATCTCCCCAGCAATACAACATATTTTAATTTCCTCTCACAAATCCAGAACGAGAAAACTTTATACTAGCAAATGGAAGCAGTTCTCTTGTTGGGCAGCCAAAAATAGTATTGACCCTTTTACTGCACCTATTTCAAAGATCCTCAAATTTCTTGCCGAAACCTTTAACCAAGGAGCAGCAGCAGCAACTATCCGAGTTCAGCTGTCTGCTATTTCCAATTTTCGTGGGAGAAATGGGTTCCAACGTTATGTCCCACAGGTTATACAAAGCTTTCCTAAAATATACTATCTTCTTGAGATCCTCAATAAGAGAACCACCTCCTCCTTGGGATATAAACTTAGTCCTAGCTGCCTTGATTCTTCCTCCTTTCAAACCGGCTACTACTTGTTCTCTAAAATTCTTGACTTGGAAAATTATTTTCATAACTGCCATTATCTCAGCTAGGAGGGTATCAGAATTAAAAGCTCTATCCATTTGTCCCCCTTACTTAATTTTTCACAAAGATAAGGTTTCTCTCAGAACCAACTCCTCCTTCCTACCAAACGTTTGCTCAGAGTTCAATCTGAATCAATCAATAGAACTACCTGTATTCTTCCCTAATCATGGCAACAAGGCAGAATATAAACTCCACCAATAGGATGTTCATAGACAGTTACGTTTTTACTTGCACAGGACAAAAGAATTCAGAAAATCTGACCAATTGTTTGTATCCTTTGCAGAAAATAGAAAGGGAACTTCAGTCTCAAAAGTAACTTTATCAAAATGGCTTTCAGACACCATCACGCATGTCTATAATTCACAGAGCAAGCAGCTGCCAGGAAAAATTCAAAGATGCTCAACTAGGGCCTTGTCTACCTCTACTGCCTTTCAGGCCATACTGCCTTTAGACTCAATTTGTGCGGCAGCTACGTAGGTTAATCCCCATACCCTCATCACTCATTACAAAGTAGATGTGGCCTCCCAGAATAGGGCATCCTTTGGTTCCACGGTCTGTCCTGAAGAGTCTATTCCATTGAGCCACCCAAGAAGAATGTGCTGGGGATGTGGTCCCAACCAGCAAGAAGGAAGGCGAGATAGAGACAATATAACATAAAGAAGTTATGTACTCACCATAACATTCCATGTTTGTTGTCCTTGATCTCGCCTACCTTCTTGCATCCCACCCTCCTTACCCCTTCCTGGAAGATCAAGAGAAATTATCCATCATTTTGCTGCATAGGCTGTGATTCCCTTCCTTCTTTATGATCTTCCAGGAAGGGGTAAGGAGGGTGGGATGCAAGAAGGTAGGCGAGATATAGTACCGCTTCACAATCCCGAATTACTGAATGCTCAAAATTCAGTAACTCAAGACTGTAAAGTCGAAAATGCATAAGCGCAAATTTCAAATATCTCGAATTTGCACTTATGCATGTCAGCGACGGGACGGGAAGTGTGTGAGTTGGGATGCTTTACGGAAGTGAAGGTAAGGGAGTGTATGTGTGTGTTTTGTAAGTTGTGCGTGTGGGTTAGGGTAGGGAGGTGGGAGTATGAGTGTGAGTGTTGGATGTATCTATGCATGTGTGATGTGTTTGTGTGTGTGCGAGGCAGTTTAAAATGTCTTTGTGGTGTTTTTTTTCTTTTTGTGTATTACTGCGATCTCGGAGTTAGAATATATAAGTGGGGGGTGTGGGGGGTGCAGGGGGCTTGCCCCCTTGCTTACATGTAGTGTAGGGCTTGTAGTTTATGTTATGTGGGTTGTATGGTGTGCGTGATGTGTGGTGTATGTGTTCTGTATGTTCGGGGTTTTTTGTTTTTGTGCTTGTGGGTTTTGGGATTTTTGTTGGTTCGACTTTATAATTTTGAGTTATTGAATTTCGAGCATTCAGTAATTCGATATTATGAAGGGGAACCATATATATATATATATATATATATATATACATATATATATATATCTATATATATATATATATATATATATATATATATATATATATATATATATATATATATGTGTGTGTGTATATATGTATATATATATATACATATATATATATATATATATATATATATATATATATATATATATATATATATATATATATATATATGGGTCTATATTACATCATCGCACGCTTAAAAAAGTGAACGATGATTAATCGACCCCATGTAAATGAAAGATTACAATATCGAAACCTCAGAACAGCGATTTTTTTCCAAGGGAAAAAAGTCGCTCTTCCAAAAAAAAAAAAACTTTAAAACGTTACATAAAGTGGGGGGCTTCGCCCCCACACCCCCCCTACTTAAATATACCAACTCAGAGATCGCACTACAGTGCCGAAAATGGCAAAGTAATGGAAGCGGCCAAGCAAATTCTTTCCCAGGGAAAGAATTCACTTAAAAGCCACTTTGCTATTTTACCTTTTCATTCTTTTACGTTCGATCAAGATGTATTCGACAGAATACATCTGTGCTCACGTAATAGGTACCCATATATATATATATATATATATATATATATATATATATATATATATATATATATATATATATATATATATATATATAAATATATATGTATCTATGGATCTACTTCAGTAGATCGAACTTTTACTAGTTCGAAGCACATATGGCCTAGACCATATGTTCGAACTCATAAAGTTCGAACACTGATGCAAAACCACATAAAACCAAAAAACACAAAAACTAAACATCTATAGCACCACACCACATCCCCCTTACTTAAATATACCTACTCCGAGATCACACTACATTGCGGAAATGGGAAATCTTCCCTTTCTGCTCTGTACAGAGATCTCCATTCAGTCAGATCGGACTTTTACAAATTCAAACATATGGTCTTGGCCATATGTGGTTCGAACTTATCTTCTGAAGGGTAGGTTCATAGGTTCATAGGTTCATACTAGGCTATCTGCCCTAGGGCATTTATAAGCCTAGCCAGAGTGTGTTTGGCTTTCGCCACCCATTTTAAATGAATTTTGCTATGCCCTTTTTCGAGGTTAGTATACTGTGCCTCTGTCTAACAGTGACACAGAAGTGATACCCGGGGTAAACCTACGATCTCCCATCCACTCATCAAGAATCCTCTTGAAGAGAGTCAATGAGGGACTCTGCCTAACCTGGACTGGGATTTTATTCCAGAGTGAAGGGAGCCTCTGGGTTATGAATCTGTCCCTCCAGCATGTCCTATTTATTTCAGTGCTGAGGTTCAAGTCTCTCAAGCACGTAGCTCGATGGGATTTGGATTTTCTGAGGTGCAGCATGTCCATTAATTCTGGGTTGGACATGGCTTTATACGTCAGGCACAGGTGGGCTATATAAAATGCTTTTCTAACCACTTTGGCCACGTGGTTTTCAAATGAGAGATTGCTATCAACTTGGGTCCCCAGGTCCCTAATTACTTCTTCCAGATTTTAATGGATTACCACCTATGTGGTAATTTGTGGGCACTTTGTTTTTGCCAAAGGGGATAACTATACACTTTTTGGCGTTTAGCTTGAGGCCATGGCTCTGGCACCAGTTGTCTGTTTCTATGAGGCCCTTTTGTAGGATACTTGTGTCGGCTGGAGAGTTAATTATGGCGCCTAGTTTGCAGTCATCTGCAAACTTGGTCAGCCACAGTCCTTCCGTGTTGGCCTGTACCTCCGAGAAATATATACCGAACAAGAGAGGTCCCAGGACTGAGCCTTGTGGGATGCCACTTGTAACTGGTTTGGAGTCTGACATGGCTCCAGCAATTCTAACCATGTGGGTTCTGTCCTTGAGCCAGTTTGCAACCCATCTAGTGACATAAGGGTTTATATTTAAGCTGGTAAACTTATCTATAATGCCCGAGTGGGGTATTGTATCGAAGACTTTTGCGAGGTCCAGGTAGGCTGTGTGGACCACCTTCCCCTCGTCAATGGCCGTGGTGGCTGTTTCAAAGAAACTGACCAGGTTTAAGAGGCAGGATCTGCCCTTAACAAAGCCGAACTGGGTAGGATCCAGTGTCTGTAGGTCCCCAATATCTTTATTTATGAGGTCCATGATGATCCTTTCCATAGCTTTGCAGACCAAGCTAGTCAGGCTTATGGGGCAATAGTTTCCAGGATCCGTTGAGGCACCACCTTTGTGGAGAGGGACCACTGTTGCTGTATGCCACTCTTTGGGTACATATCCTGTCGTAAGGCTGAGATTGAACAGTAGTTTTATCTTTGGGTTTAGCTCTTCTTGGAATTCATGTAGGACGCAGCCTGGGACGCCGTCTGGTCCCATTGATGCTGTGTTTTTTGCTTTGGAGAAGACGGCTCTTACCTGAGCATTTGAGATGTCAGGGGGGCAGCACTCTGCTGAGATAGATATTTGCCCTTTTGGTGGGGAGAAGTTTGCGCTGAACCTGTCAGCTAGGATGTTGGCAATGTCTGTGGGTTCGGTGTATTTTATATATATCTATATCTATATCTATATATATATATATATATATATATATATATATATATATATATATATATACATACATATATATATATATATATATATATATATATATATATATATATATATATATATATATATATATATATATAATTTATATACATGTCTATCTATATTTGCACATTATAGTCTAGTGTTAGGGGTTATTGCAAATGAGATCTGGGTACCTTTCGCTAGGCATGTTGGGATAGGGTCTAGCCTCGAGCCAGTGGAAGCTCTCGAGCTTTAGAATGCAGCCGAGTCAGAGCCGAGGATCGGCTCCAAACCCAACCAGCGAGAAGGAAGGCGAGATCAAGGACAACAAACATGGAATGTCATGGTGAGTACATAACTTCTTTTTTCCCTACAGCAAGCTGTGGCAGAGTCTGGGTGAGCCTTTCCAGTAAAGCTCTGAAATGTTTTATTTTACCCCATTAAATAGAAGCTTTATTTTCTAGATTCACCCCCTCAGTTCACAGATGATTAACCTTAACTTACCTGTTCTAACTTATGTGTGACTCCTTCATTGACCTGTTCTAATTTATGTCTGACTCACAAGAGATGGCACTGTGGTCTCTTTTCAAGTTTTAATATGCAGTTAAAAGCAGAAGTAAAACACAGTGTAAAGAAAACAAATCAGAGTATACAAAATAGAAAAAGGCAATAAAGTAATACAAAATACAAGAAATAAAAAGCAAACTAACCTTTCCCTCACAGCAAGCTGTGGCAGTGTCTGGGTGAGCCTTTCCAGTAAAACCAAGTTTATGACATCTCTATGAACACAGGAGCACACACTAGATCCAAACACTACATCAGGTGTTCTATGGTGTCTACACTCATTGGCTCACACTATTAATTTAGATTTCAGAACATTATATCAGGTGTCTCTCAGCTTTCTGTACTTGTGAGTGCACACTAAAATGCAGATAACAAAATGCTACATCAGATGTCCCAACAGCTGTCTACACACATGAGTATGCACCATTATTGCAGATAACTGAAAGCTACATCAGGTGCTAGACAGCTGTCTGCACACGTGAGCTTATATTTTTAATGCAGATAACTGAACGTTACTTCAGGTGCTTGACAACTGGCTGCACACATGGGAGGACAGTATTATTGCAGGTAATCATATGCTACATCAGGTGTCCAACAACTGTCTGCACTCATGAATGCACATCATTATTGCAGATAACCAAATCCTAAATCAGGTGTCTCACAGCTGTCTGCACATGTGAGCGCACAACAGTAATGCAGAGAACCAAACAGTACATCAGGTGTATGACAGCCCTATGCACAAAGGAGCTTATCAATGCATAGAACTGAACTCTACATTAGGTGCAGGACAGCGCTCAGCACACGTGACCGTACACCATTAATGCTGATAACTGAAAGCTACATCAGGTGTACAATATTTATTGCCACATGTGAATGCACACTACTAAAACAGATAGCAGAATGTTACATCAGGTGTATGACAACTCTCTGTGCTCATGAGGACATACTATTAATGTGGATAATGAACACTAAAATAGGAGTCCGATAAATCTTTGACACATGACCACACACTATTACTGCAGATAACTAAACACTACATCAAGCATATGACAGCTCTCTGTATACATAAGCATGCACTACCAATGCAGAAAATTGAACACATCAGGTGTCCAACAGTTCTTTGTACATATGAGTGCATACTATTAATGCAGATAACTGCACACTGCATCAGGTGTCTAACACCTGTTTGCACACATGAGCACTCACTATTAATGCATATAACTGAACACTACATCAGGCATCCAATAAATCTCTTTGCAGGTGAGCACAGTCTATTAATGAAGATAACCAAACACATCAGGCATCTGACAGTTCTCTGTGCGTGTGAGTGCACTCTATTAATGCAGATAACCAAACACTACCTTAAGTGTAAGACAGCTCTCTGCTCATGTAAGTCCACACCACCAATGCAGATAACTAAACACTATATCAGGTATACAACAGCTTTCTGTGCACACTAGATAAGCAAGCCCTACATCAGATGTACTACTGCTCTCTGAACAAATGAGTGCACAATATTAAGGCAAATAACTGAAAACTACATCAGGCATATAACAGTTTTCTGCGCATGTGGGTGCACACTAGTAATGCAGATAACTGAACACTACCTCAGACATACAAAAGCTATTTGCACACTATTCATGCAAATAACCATAAGTTACATCAGGTGTATGACAACTCTCTGCATTCTTGAGCTTGCACTACTAATGCAGACAGCCGAATGCTACATCATGTGCATGACAGCTCTCTGCACTCATGAGTGCACACTATTAATGCAGATATCGAACACTAAAATAGCCATATGATATCTCTCTGACACATGAGCATACACTAGTAATGCAGATAACCAAACACTACATCAGGTATATGACAGTTCTCTCCATACATAAGCATGTACTATTGATGCAGAAAATAGAGCACTTCAGGTGTCCAACAGCTCTCTATACATGTGAGTGCATACTATTAATGCAGGTAACCAAACACTGCATCAGGTGTTTAATAGATCTTTTTGGTGAACACTATTAATGCTGATAACTGAACAGTACATCAGGTGCATGACAGCTGTTTACATACGACAATACACACTATTAATGCAGAAAACTGAACACAACATCAGTTGAGTGACAGCTATCTGCACGAGTATTGATGCCAATAACCAAACTTCACATTAAGTATTCGACAGCTGTCTGCTTATGTTGGCACACACTATTTATGCAGATAACTGAACACTAGATGTGGTGTCTGACAGCTATCTACACATGTGAGTACATACTGTTAATGCAGATAACAGAACACTACATTGTGTCTCACAGCTGTCTGTCTGCACACACATGTGCATACTGTTTTTTAAACACCTTCAGTCAAACACTACATCAGGTGTCCCAGAGCTGTCTGCACACACAGTTAATGCAAACAACCAAACACTACATATCATGTGTGACACTCTCTGCACTCATGAGTACATACTGTTAATGTAGATAACTGAATGCAATGTCAGATGTCTGACAGCTGTCTGTATACATCAGTGAACACTATTATTGCAGATAACTGAATGCTACATCAGGTGCCTGGCAACTATCTGCATATGTGATCTCACTCTATTAATGCAGATAACTGAACAGTAAATCAGGTGTCCAACAGATGACTGCACACATGGGTGCTCACTGTTAATACAGATAAATGAATGCTACATCAGTGACAGCTGAATGCACATGTGAGCACACACCATTATTACAAAAAAATTGAAAGCTATATTAGGTGTCTGTTAGCTGTTTATACACATGAATGCCCAACATTAATACAGAGAGACAGATGCTACATCAGGAATACTAAAGCTCTCTGCAGATGTGATGGCAAACTATTTATGCAGAGAACTAAACTCTGCATGAGGTGCATGCAAGCTGTCTGCAGAGGTGAGTGCACGCCATTAATGTAGATAACAGAAAGTTACATCAGGTGTATGACTGCTGTCTGCACATGTGACTAGATAGCCAAATGTTAGATTTTGTGTATAACAGCTGTCTGCACTCATGAGTACACACTATTAATGCAGGTAACCGAACACTTCATCAGGCATCCAACAGCTCTCTGTGTATGTGAGTGCATACTGTTAATGCAGATAAATGAACACCACATCAGGTGTAAAATTAAAATGTATCCTGCTACCCAAAGGTCCAAGCCAAGAAAGTACCAAAAATCTAAAATGAAACACAAGGCAGGACCACCAGGCTTAAAAATATATAAACAATTTATTGTACAATCAATGGATAAGCGCTTTCACATGTAAAAACATGCTTCATCAGATCTCAAGGGAAAAAAAAACAGTCAGTTTAATTTAAACAAATTTTAAATTGATGTTAGCCAATCAGATTTGCATAGCTCTAATTAATTAGTTAATTAACCCTTTAGGCAGTGGAAGAAATATTGACTAGAGATATTTAAAACACATTTCATGTTACACGAGCAGAAAAACATATACGTAGGTGCACACATATAGAAACAACATTGTCAAAAGTATAAAGCATAAAACAATATATAAAAATATAAAATATCTAAATGTGCATCATGTGAATAAATAAGCACAAAATAGAATTAAATAAAATAATAATAACAAAAACAATGAAAAATCTATAGACCATTATAACACAATATAATATGTTCTATATTTACGTTATTTATTTTATGATATTATTATATGGTATTATTCCAACTCCACCACAAATAACTATCCCACATTTTCTTCCATTTTATAGTTCCATTCAATGCTGTTACATTTTTATTTATTTCAAAGGGCGTGCTTCCAGGGCTGGTTTTAAACTAACATGATTGTTAAGCCCTGGAAAAATATGAGCACGAAGTCTGAAGATCCATTTGACTTCCACTAGTTCTAGTTGACTATTTAAATTGCCCCCTCTCATGTTGCTAGGTACTAGTTGTAAGACTCTGACGCTAAACGTATGAGTATTCAAACTAACTATACGTTTAGCTAATGCGTTTTGTTGATTCTGATTCCTGATATCATATAGGTGGTTGTAAATCCTGTCTCTTAACCTTCGTGTAGTTTTGCCTAAGTAAAAGCAGGTACAGCAATCACAGGAAGCACGATAGACCAGGTTTATACTATTACAAGTGGCAATAAACCTAGGAACAAACTTAAACTTTAAAACAGGTGATCAAAGTTCTGTGTAGTAGTGATAACACTACACATCCTACAACGCTTACATGGAAAAGTTCCAGGGGTCAGATCCCTATCTAACTCCTGATTCCTAACTGGACACCCCATTACATCCTTACACAAAATGCGTTTCATATTATTATTATTTCTATATGTGAAATGTAGGAAGTTCCCTACCAGTCTGGCAGTGGCCGGGTCCAGTAGCAGAGCATGCCAATTATGTTTCACTATCTCTACTACATGACCAATGTCACCTGTATAAGTAGTCACAAAATGAAGTCTACTATCATTATTACAATGTATCTGAGTCCTTACTGAAGGAATACTTATCCCCATTACTTCTCTAATGTTTACCAAAATGGATCTCTTATAGCCTGTCTGCAAGAATAGCTTGTCTAGCTCATCTAACTGTAATGTTAGATCCAATGGATCCCTGCAGATTCTCTTCAATCTAAGGTCTTGACCCTTGACTATGTTTGAAAAAATCATTCTAGGATGCATACTGTTAAAATGCAATAAGGCATTTGTCCATCAGAGTTTTCGATACAGTCTAGTAGTTAATAGTCCAACAGAATCTTGACCTATGGTGACATCTAAAATGTCTACAGAGGTACAAGAAGAGGTCATACTAAACTCAAGGAAATAAGTAGTAGAGTTTAGATATACAACAAAGTCATTTAAGCTCACTTCATCACCTCTCCATAAAAATAGAATATCGTCGACAAAATGTCTATATAGAGAGATATTCAAAAATCCAGGATGGTCAAATAGAAAAGCCTTTTCCCAGTGATACATGGCAAGATTAGCGTAGGAGTTCACACAGAGGGTACCCATGGTGACACCCCAATGCTGCAAGTACATTTGCCCATTGAAAATAAAGATGTTATTAGTCAATACCATATCAAAAAGCGTAGTAATAAGCATGGTTTCTTCATTGGACATACAGTCACAGTCAGTGAGAATCTCTCTAATGGCTTCTAGGCCAAAATCATTGGGGATAGAGGTAAAGAAGTTCTTAACATCTAAAGTCACCAAGATACATTTCGAGTTAGTAAAATTGCTATTATAAATCTCAATATCATCCAAGAGTTGAAGAGTGTCTTTTAATATAGTAGGAATAATTTTAACTAATGGGCCTAACTTATACTCAACGTAGATCGACATGGTCTCAGTCACCCAGCCACTGCCAGATACTATCGGTCTCATAGGAGGGGATGTCAAAGACTTGTGTATCTTAGGCAAGCCTTTAATTAAAGGAACCAGGGGATGTTCAACACATAGGAATATAGTTCAAAATCAATCTGTCTACACATTAGAAGATCATGCAGGTTGTCCCAAACACTTCTAATTGTTTTATCCAAAAATGAAACATCCACCATTTAATAGGCGTGGCAATTCTGTAACATAGTTGACATAGCATCAACATAACTGGAGAAATCTAGAAGAACAATACCCCCACCCTTGTCTGCAGCTCTGATAGCCAAGGTATTATTTGTACGTAGCGAAAAGAGCGCCCTACGTTCATCATTAGACATGTTAAAATAAGAGTTTTTGGTTCGACCCCCATTAGAAAATGTGTCATAAAAATCATGCTTACATAATTTGAGAAAACAATCAATATGTGTCGGAATAACTGGACAAAAAACACTCTTTCTTCTTAGCCTAAGGCCAATCTCAGTGCTATTAGTGCTCATAGAATCATCATTAGAATACATAAGCTTTAAAGCTAAATTCCTGCCAAAAAGTCTAAGATCTAAAAGTAGATCTGTTAAATTAGTACCTGTGGAAGGAATATAAGAGAGACCTCTATTCAATAGAGTGTATTCTGCTGTGGTGGGGGTATAATTAGACAAGTTAAACACTAGTCCATTCACTTTCTGGTTCGTCAATCCATGCTGTTGTTGTCTCCAGAAAACTTCCTCTTCCGTCGCCCCCAGTTGGACCCTCTCATCAGTGACCTTACCTGAATCTTTGTGGGTAGAGGTAAAAAACTATTCAAATTTAAAGGAGCCATAGTCTTTGATCTCGCTCCCATATCTACAGAAATTGTAGCATGAAAGCCCAATTGGTTTGGCGGTGGTTGTTTGTCCAGGAGTTGAAAGGGATGGCAGTCCCATAAAGTCAGCAGAAGTAACAGAGTTAGAGGTTGCAGCAGCCATGACATCCTCAGTCTGACCATCATTACAGCTACTGCTACCAGAAGCCCTTACCTCTGAAGAGCTGTTAGTAGGACCTGTTACAGCAGTTGAGACAGTAGAAGTTTCACGAGTGGAATGTGTGGGTCTAATTTCACTGCCACTATGATTAACAACGGACCTGGGCCATACAAAAATATTGCCCACTGAAAAATCTCGGAAGTCACATAGGATTTTTTGTTGTTTGGTCTGTTGAAGTCTGTTCCCATAAGAAGTAACATTCACATATAGAGTTGATAACATATTGTAGAAAATTTCACCCTGGAAGCGAGCTGATAGATCTCTGTTCAGAGCCTCCATCTTTTCTGTCAACTCTTTCCCAATAGGAGAAAAATAATCATTCAAAAGAGACATATATTGGAAGCCGACATCAATATTCAGACTTTGCCACCTCTTTAACAGGTCAGGATGGGTGTCCTCCTACGTGGGCATGCACAACACCCGCATGCCACGAGGGACTATGTGATAGTGAATACATGCCTCAAAGTGCCGGCATTGCCAAATTAAATGTTGCAGTTTGTAAAGATCATTCTCCAAAACTTTTAGAACCACCATAAATTCACTCACATTCCCTGTGCTGTTAGGTGGAATGAAAGTAGAAGGTGTCTGACAGCTATCTTTGCTTATGATCACACACTATTAATGCAGATAAGCGAACACTACATCTGGCATCTGAGAGCTTTCTATGCATGTTAATGGTCACTGTTAATGTAGATAACCAAACACTATATCTGGTGTAAGATAGCTCTCTGCCCAAATGAGGTCAAACCATTAATAAAAAATCAGGTGTAAAACAACTCTCTGCACACATGAGCACACTCAGTTAATGCAGATATAGAACACTACATCCAGCATACAACAGTTCTCTGCATACATCAGTGCTTACTACTTATGCAGATAAACAAACACTACATCAGGTGTACAACAGCTCTTTGTATGCATCAGCGCACACACTATTAATGCAGATAACTGAACACTACATTAGGTGTATGAAAGCTCTTTGCAGGGCACACTATTAATGCAGCTACCCAAACACTACATCAGGCATACGTCAACTTTCTGCACATCTGAGTGCACACTGTTAATGCAGATAACTGAACTCTACATCAGGTGTATGACAGCTCTCTGTACACATGAACACACACCGTTAATGCAGATAATCAAACACTACATCAGGTGCCTCACAGCCGATGGCATGCATTATTAATTCAGATAACCGAACACTACATCAGGTGTTCCCCACCTATCTCCAGAAGTTGACACACAATACTAAAGCAGATAACTGAATACTGCATCAGGTGTCCAACAGCAGACTTCATATGTCAGTGCACATTATTAATGCAGATATGCAAACACTACGTGACATGTCTGACAGCTGTGTGCACCAATGAGCACACACTATTATTGCAGATTATTGAACACAATATCAGGTGTCAGACAGTTATCTGCACAAATAAGCACACACAATTATTACAGATAACCTAATGCCACATCAGGTTTATGACAACTCTCTGTACATGGGAATGCACACTATTAATGTAGAAAACTGAACTCAACATCAGATGCACAACAGCTCTCTGCACAAGAGAGTACACACCATTAATACAGATACCAGAACACTACTTTATGTGTATGACAGCTGTCTGCACATGTCAATGCATACTATTAATGCAGATAACTGAATATTGCATCAGGTGTCTGACAGCTGTCTGCACATGGCAGTGTGCACTATTAATGCAGATAACTGAACACTACATCAGTTGTCCAATGGCTGTCTGCACACATAAGCACATACTGTTAATGCAAATAGCTGAAAACTTCATCATGTCTCACAACTGTCTACACATGTGAACACACACTGTTAATGCAGATAACTGAACACTACATAAGGCATACAACAGCTCTCTGCACATGAGTGTATGCTATTAATGCAGACAACTGAACATGAGCACACACTCCTAATGCAGAAAACCAAGCACTGCACCAGGTATAAAACAGCTCTCTGCACAGGTGAGCGAGTACTATGAACGCAGATAACAGAACACTATATTATGCATCTGACAGCTCTCTGCACATGTGAACAAGCACTATTAATGCAAATAATTGAACAATCAGGTGTCTGACAGCTCTGTGCACAAGTGAGCACACAGTATTGATGCAGATAACCAAACAGTAGATCAGGTGTCTGACAGTTCTCTGCATGCATGAGTGCAGATTATTAATGCAGGTAACAGGGTACCACACCTGGCATCTAACAGCTCTCTGCACATGTGATTGTACACTATTAATACAGATGACTGAACATTGTATCAGGCATCCAACAGCTCTCTGCACTCATGAGAGCACACTTTTAAAGTAGATAACTGAACACTACATTAGGCATCTAACAGCTGTCTGCACGTGAGTGCACAGTATTAATGCAGATAACTAAACACTACATCTGGCATCTAACTGCTCTCTATGCATATGAACACCTACTATTAATGCAGATAACTAAATACTACATCAGGTGTCCCACAGCTATCTGTAAATGTCGATGCATGCTGTTAATGGAGATTACTGAACATTACACCAAGTATCCAACAGCTGTCTGCACACATTGGCACACACCATTAATGCAGATAATTGAATAGTACAACAGGTGTATGATAGCTGTCTGCACAAATCAAGGTACACCAGTAATGCACATAACTGAACACTGTCTTAGGTGGCCAACAGCTGACTGCACACATTGGCATACACTATTAATATAGATAACCAAACATTACATCAGGTGTTCCACAGTTGTATGCATACATTGGAGCACAGTATGAATACAGATAACTAAACAGTACATGAGGCATATAACAGCTATCTGTACACTTGAGTGCATAATGTTAATGCAGATAACCAAATACTACATTAGGTGTCCCACAGCTGTCTGCACATGTAATTGCATTCTGTTATTGCAGATAACTGAACACTACATAGGGTATCCCTCATCTGTTTGCACACATGAGGGCACATTGTCAATGCAGATAACTGAGAACTACTTCAGCTGTCTAACAGCTGTCTGCAGTCAAGAGTACACATTATACAGATAACTGAACATTATATCAGGTGTGTGACAGCTGCCTGTACACAAGACCACATACAGTTAATGCTGATTACCAAATATTATATGAGGTGTCCAACAGCTGTCTGCACAAACTTTAATACCGATAACCAAATACAAATCATGTGTCCAACAGTTTTTTGCACACATGAGTGCACACTATCAATACAGGTAACAGAATGTTACATCAGGTGTCCAAGAGCTGTCTGCACATGTAAGTACACACTATTATTACAAAGAACACAGCACTCTGTACACGTGAGCGCACACTGTTAATACAGAGAACCGAATGTTACATCAGGTATACAATAGCTCTCTGCACAAGTGAGCAAACACCATTAATGCAGATAATCAAACACTACATCAAGTGCATAATAGCTCTCTGCACACACGAGCTCACACAATTAATGCAGATAACTGAAAGCTACATCAGGTATGTGACAACTCTCTGCATGCATGAACACACACTATTAATGTAGATTACTGAACACTACATCGGGTATAAGACAGTTGTCTGCATGTTTCAATGCACACTATTAATGCCGATAACTGAACACTACATCATGTGCTCACTATTATTGCAGACACATCAGGTGTCCCACATCTGTTTGCACAGGTCAGTGCACAGTATTAATGTAGATAACTGAACACTACATCAGGTGTACAACAGCTCTATGCCCATGCCAGAGCAGACTATTAATGCATATTACCAAACAGTACAGCAGGTATCCGACAGCTGTCTGCACACATGTGTGCATACTGTTAATCCCGATAACCAAATACTACATCAGGTGTCCCACAGCTGTCTCACACGTTAGTGTACACTGTTAATGCAAATAACTAAGCACTACATTAGCTTCCAACAGCTGCCTCCATATGAGTGTGCACATTCTTAATGCAGAGATAATTAACACTACATAAGGTGTCTGACAGCTGTGAATATGAGCGCTCACACTGTTAATGCAGATAACCAAATGGAACATCAGGTGCCCAGCAGCTGTCTGCACACATGAACGCACACTATTAATACAGATAACCAAATTCTACATAAGGTGTTTGACAGCTGTCTGAATATGTGAGTGCACACTATTATTGTAGATAACTGAATACTACATCAGGTGTTTGACAGTTTTCTGCACATGTGAGTGCACACTATCATTGCAGATAACCAAATGCTACATCAGGCTTTTGACAGCTCTGTGTGCATGTGAGCGTATACTATTAATGCAGATAACGTAGCACCACATCAGACATCCAACACCTATTTTCGCACTTAAGTGCACACTATTAATGCAGATAACCAAACAATATGTCTGGCATTCAACAGCTCTCTGTCCATGTGAGCGTTCACTACTAATGTAGATAACCAAGCACTACATCAGGTGTAAGAACACTCTGCACACATGAGTAGATACCATTAATGCAGATAGCAGAACACCACATCAGGTGTCCAACAGCTTTCTGCAGTCATAAGTGCACACTATTAAAGCAGATAACTGAGCACTATGTAAAGTGTCCAACAGCTCTTTGCATGCATCAACACAGTCTGTTAATGCAGATAACCAAACACTACTATGTCAACTGTATGACAGCTGTCTGCATGCATTGGTGCACATTATTAATGTAGATAACTGAGCACTATGTTAGGCATACACTATTAATGCAGATAGCCAAATACTACACCAGGTGTCCCACAGCTGTCTGCACATGCTATCTCACAGTATTAATGCAGGTAACCAATGACTAAATCAGGTATATGACAGCTCTCTGCACACGTTATTGTACACCATTAATGCAGTTAACTGAAAACTACATCAGGTGTATGATAGCTCTCTGTATACATGAGCACACACCATTAGTACATTTAACTGAACCCTACATCAGGTGTATGACAACGCTCTGTACAAGTGAGCATACACTTGATAACCAAACACTACACAGGTGTATGACTTATTTCTGCACATCTGCAGATAAGCGAACATTACATCAGGTGTACAGCAGCTCTCTGCATACATGAGCATACACTATGAATGCAGATAAATTAACATTACCCCCCACCCCCTACATATTAGGCAATTAGAGTTACTGTGAAAAAATGTGGAACTTGTATGTACTTGGTCATAAGTAACAGCTTTTTCAGGATTTGTTGTGAATGCAGAATTAAATAATATGACACGTCCTGAAGCATTTTTATTCATTTAGGAGAAATTATTTTAGTTAGTCTTAAAAATATTTAAGTTGGTGCAAAGCCTGATATCTGGTATTATATTCCAGTAAACTGGGGCTGTTTTTTAAAAAAGTTCTCTCAATAATAGTTTATATGGAGGTCTAGCACGTATCAAAGTGCCTAGATTTCATAGGCTGTATGGCTGTTCACAGTTCATAGGTGGGAAATATATGAGTAAAGGTAGTGAGGAGAGGCTCTGCCTAGGAATGATGGGGTGCGTCTAGCCTTTTTTATTATTATACAATGATGTGCACTGTTCTTTGAAAGGTGGATAAATCAGGGAATTTTATTTTCAATAATCTGTAGAAGTGAGGAGTTAGTGGGTGCCTTCAGGGCATTAGTAGGCAAGGCATTCATGGCTATGACTTGTCTAACTTCCCAGATAAGCAGATTGGAGATAGACTAAGCAGCTTTTAGCTGTGTGAGCACTTTATTACTCATATATGTCAGTATTAGTAGTAAAAGACAGAAGAAAGTTTTGTTGAGAGGTAGTGAAGGGAAGAGGATGGTATAAAGGATCAGTGACAGCCAGGGGTAATGTTTTTACCCTTTGTGGTGTACCAGAAAGCATTACGTTGGTTTTAGTAGCATTGACCATCAAATTGCTGTTTGAGAGCCAATTTCAGGTAGCTTCAAAATCAAATTGCAGATTATTGGCTATTTCATGGAAAGTTCTGAATGCTGTAGTGAAAACTATGTCATCAGCATAAATAATGTACTTTAGGCTGGGAAGATCAAATGGCAGATCATTATTAAATAATAAAAACAGATATGGGCCCAGTACTGATCCCTGGGGGATTCCACAATATGTATAGCCATAGACTGGCTGACGCCTAACACCAGAGATGGTAAATGTTCTGTTGACAAGGTAGTCTTTGCACTGGAGTAGGACTGGTGGGGAAAAACACTGTCTTCTAATTTCTTTAGGAGCAGAGAATGATTTATTTACACAAATGCTTGCTTCAGATTTAAATATATAGTGCCTGTGAGCAGGCCTTTATCCATATTGAAGTAGATAAGGTCAGTGAGGGATTATAAAGCTGTAGTAGTACTGAAATGCGGGTGATGTCCATGATGCTTATGTGTAAGGATATCATATTTTTGAATATATTCCAAAGATTGATCATGGATTATTTTTCAGGATTTTTTGTGAGAGGGCATAGGTTTCCAATTGGCTGAGAGTTCAAGGGTTGCACTGCTCCCTGGGTTTAAGCAAGTAGTACAATAAATAAATGTTTAAAGTCAGTGTGTTAGTAGTAATGGTGAGATTGAACATAAAAGTGATTGCCCAACATAGTACATAAGTTCATAGGTTCATAGGTAGGCACTAGGCTATCTGCCCAAAGGCATTTATAAACCTATCCGGAATGTGTTGGCTTTCGCCACCCCCTTAGATTAGTTCCCTGTGCCTCTATCCAGCAGAGCCACTGAAATGAGCCTCGGGGTAAACTTCCTGTTTCCCATCCACTCACCAAGGTTTCTCTTGAAGACTGTTAGTTAGGAGCTCTGCCTAATGTAGATTGGAATCTTGTTCCAGAGCATGGGAAGTCTCTAGGACAGGAATCTATCCCTCCAGCACATCCTATTTATTGTTGTGGTGAGATTTAGATCCCTGGAGCATGTGGCTCGAGGGGATATGGATTTCTTCAGGTGGAGCATGTCCATCAATTCTGGGTTGGACATGGCCTTGTATGTCAGGCAGAGATCACCTCTGAGTAGGCGGTATGCAACCGAGTACAGCTGGAGTTTCTTCAGTTGAGCTGCAAAGGACATCTGTTTTAGGCCAGTGATCCTATTGGCGAGGTACTTCTGTGGTCTTTCCAGCTGTTGCAGGTATCTTGTAAGGTACATCCCAAATGGGGCATTGTACTCTATGATGGGTCTGATGAGTGATGCGTAGAGGGGCACAATGACCTCTTTTGATCTAGATGCAAACCCTTTTTTGATTAGGTGGGCCACATAGAAGGATTTTCTAACCACTTTGGCAATGTGATTATCAAAGGAGAGATTACTATCTACTTGGGTCCCCAGATCCCTTATTTTGTCTTCTGTATTTAGGGGGCTACCACCTATGTGGTAATTTGTGGGTACTTTGTTTTTTCCAAAGGGGATGACTATGCACTTTTTGGCATTTATCTTGAAGCCATGGTTTTGATACCAGGTATCTTTCCCAGTGAGACCCTTTTGGAGGATGTCTGTGTCAGCCAGAGAGTCAATTATAGCCCCTAGTTTGCAGTCGTCTACAAACTTGGTCAGCCATAGTCCTCCTGTGCTTGCCTGTACCTCTGAGAAGTATATGCCGAACAGGAGGGGTCCTCAGACTGAGCCCTGGGGAATGCCACTTGTAACCGGTTTAGAGTCAGACCTAGCTCCCGCAACTCTTACCATGTGGGTTCTGTCCGTGAGCCAGTTGGCAACCCATCTCATGACGTAAGGGTTTATGTTCAGGCTGGTAAGCTTGTCTATAATACCAGAACAGGGAATGGTGTCAAAGGCTTTTTCAAGGTCTAGGTAGGCTGTGTGGACCACCTTTCCCTCGTCTATAGCCTTGGTAACTGTCTCAAAGAAATCCACCAGGTTTAGGAGGTATGATCTGCCCTTAACAAAGCCGAACTGGGTAGGGTCCAGTGTTTGGAGGTGCCCAATGTCTCTGTTAATGAGATCCATGATGATGTGCTCCATAGCCTTGCAGACCAAGTTAGGCTTATAGGCGATAGTTCTTGGGGTCTGTTGTGGCTCCATCTTTGTAGAGCAGAATAACCGTTGCTGTGTGCCACTCTATGGAGAGGCTGAGTTTGAACAGTGTGTTTAGGTGAGGGGTTATTTCATCTTTGAGCTCATGTAGGATCGCAGCCTGGGACACCATCTGGACCCATTGATGCTGTGTTTTTGGCTTTGGAGAGGGCTGTTTTAACCTGAGTGTCTGTAATTTCAGGGGCACTACATTCGTCTGGTATGGTTATTTGCCCTTTTGGGGGTGAGAGGGGGGGTGAAGTTTGCACTGAACCTGTCTGCCAGGATGTTGGTGATATTGGTCGGTTCAGTGTATTTTGTGCCATTCTGCACTAATTCTGAGCAGATCTGAGAGTTGCCATTTAGATTCTTGACATAGCTAAAGAATGCATTGTGGTTATTTTTGGAGTTCTTGGCAATTTTACTTTCGAAGCTAGCCTTGGATGATTTTATGAGGGATCGTAGTTTCTTGCTGATACTAATCAGGGATGTCTTCCCCTCTTGGGATTTTATTATTTTCTGTACTAGTTTCCACCTTCTATTGTATAGCTTGTTTATGGCAAGGGTCCACCAGACTGATTTCCTTTTCTTGGAAGAGTGAGTCTTGGTTTTGCTTGGGATAGCATGATCCATACATTCTTGTAGGTGCCCATAGAGTGCATTAGTAAAGGATTTTGCAGCTTGGGCAGCATTATCCTTTAGCATGGGGGATTTGAAACTTTCCACCTCGGTCTTAAGTAATGTGAAGTTTGCTCTTGAAAAGTTTTTCACAGTGGTTTCTTTGACCGGGGGTGGGGGGCAGAATGTGGATATCCAGAGTGACTAGTTTATGGTCAGATCTAACCAGCTAGCGGTTGACCTCCAGTGTGGAACACCAGTCGCACATGTTGGTGATGACCAGGTCTAATATGTTGTCACCTCTGGTGGGGGTACTGACCAGTTGATCCAGGGTGTTTGAGTTTATAAATTCTAGGAAATGTTGGGCAAGGGAGTTAGTACTTGAGTAGTTCTCCCAGTAAATGTTTGAGTAATTGAAATCACCCAATATCAGGGTGTTTGGTAGGACCTTTATGTTTCCCAGTGTTTCCAGAAATGCGGAATGGGGGTCCTGGGACATGGTGGGTGGTCTGTAGCAAGCTACAATTTGAATTGCAGTTCTGCCCGTTATTAGTTGCACATGGATGATCTCTGAAGCATCGTGCTGTGCCACTAACCTGGAGGTGTGGGTATCCTTGATGAATATGGATACGCCCCCGCCTTTTATATTTCTGTCCAGGTTTTGTGGCCAAAATGTATGGTATGTGTTGTAGCCTGGTAGTGCTGGGGTGCTCTCTGGAGCCTTAAACCAGGTTTCTGTCACTGCACATATATCGATTTTCTCCATACTGAGAAGTGCCTCAAGTGCATGCATTTTGAGGTTTAGACTTCTGGCATTGAGTAGCATTACCCTCAGTTTTTTGTTACCTGCGCTATTTACATCGGTGGGTTTGTCTTTTGAGCCTTGCCTAAAAAAGGCACTATGGGGGTGGCAAGAGCCTTGGCCAGTATTCAAAAGCCTAAGGGTGACAGGTGCAAGCTGTCTCTAGCGAAGCAGCGTGTCTTGTTGAGCATGTCATCTCAGGCTGACAGACACTGGATCCCATTTGAATGACACCAGAAGCTTAGTCAATTGTTGAAATTGATAATATTTTTCTTTATACCATGGTATCATTCTTGGTGAGGGCAGGATGCTACTCAGGGTCAGGGTCATATTGGCCTGGGCTACGTAATCAGAGAGCTCCTCTATGTCTCTTTTCATGTAGTTCAGGGAGGTACGTCTCAGGTCATTCACACCAGCATGGACAATGACTGAGTCATATTTGTACTTGCCTTGGAGTGACCTGAGTGCAGGTGTTATGTGGCATATCCTGGCACCTGACAGGCAACTAACAATAACCTTCTCCTTGTTCAGCCTAGTGAGTGGCACGTCAGTGTGCCTGACTATAGAGTCAACTATTACTAGTGTGTTGGGTATGTTATTTTGCCTTAAGGGCTGTGATTGCATGGCACACTGGTTTTGTGAAGTATGTGTTTCATGGCTTGTGTTGGGGGTGGAGGTTGCTTTGATGTCTGCTTTGGAGGTCTCTTTTGCTTTTGAAGATTTTTATTTAGAGACTCCGAGTATGTTTTCATGTATTTATGTGTGTTTTTTTCCAGTGCTGGTTTCATAGGTCTATGTGAGACTGGTGGTGTGATGCAAGTAATTCCCTTCTTCTCTTGACTGTCTGGTCCAATCTTGGGTTGAGAGAGCTTAGCCTCCAGTTTGGCTGTATAATTGCATCTCTCGTATGTATTAGTGTTTGGTGTTAGGAGGAGAGGGTTGGCTGCATACATGAGGCAGTTGTAACATTGCCTCAAAATGCCCAGATTCACCAGTTGGTCCGGAGAGTACTCCTGAAACTGCCCTTTGGACATGCCTTGATAGGTACAGTGAGCTGTTTTACTGATTGGCTGGTAAGGTCGAATAGAGAGCCTTGTCCTTCTCTACAGTATGGGAGGGGGGGGGTCTAGTACTAAGATTTATTAGTGCTTGCTATGAGTTTTGAGCAAGTGCTGGGCTGAGAAGTGAATGGTTTGAGTGCTTAAGTTGAAAGTTTGTCTAGTTCCAAGGGGAAAAATTAAAGAGTAGACTTTGTGGAGCTGGGAATAGTTATACTCTAGCTAACCGGTGCTGCCCGGCGTGCAAAACCACACTAATGTGGGTTTTATAGCAGGGAAATGAAAGAGATAGAAATTAGCCCAAAATGGCCAATAAACTACTAATTTCTGGGCTGAAACCACTCCTCCAGGAACAGATAGGCTGCTCAAAGCTCCCCTCTCTCACATGTGAACAGATAAACTTCCTTCTATCCAAGTAAGGTATGGGCAAACACAGAAACTTGTAACACAGCCCTGAATTTAGCACTAACCAGAAAACTGGACTATATTAGCTTAGAAAGGCAGGAAAACAAGGATATTTTTTTGTTTTTTTTTTTTGTTTTTTTTCAGAAAATAAAGCAGATACAATCAAAAAACACTTTAAATGCACAGAAATGGCTATCACACTTGAGTGTGTAGCCTACAACATTTAAACAGATAATTTAAACACAAAAGCGGCTTTGTTAAAGTGCAGGCAGTAAAATAAGCTTTTTATAGTATGTATTTTAAACATTTCTGGGGAATGGTATGAAAGTAAGGATTATAATTAGTGTTGATGGGAGTGCAAAATGTTGCAGTTGCAGACCAGAAGTACATGTAGTACAGAAATGCAGAAACCTCTTCCTGAATGTATCCTGCCTTAAATGCACTGCACTGTGGTTAGAGGCAGTGTAATGACTAATACTAATCTGATGCATCTCCAAGAGACACTTCTGTAGTCTTCGCCAACCTAGATCCAACATCCAGGCCAACACTATTTATGAAAGTTCAATCTCCTTCCTCAGACAGGGGCACAAAGAACTCCACCACATCTATGAGCTTCTCCTGTGTTGCTAGTCCACCTACTGTGAAGACCATGCCCCTGGCAGTATTCTGTGCCTTGTTCTTGGCATGTATTATTGTATTGGCTGTGACGTAGGTTCTTATCATAGCCACTCACACTACTTATGTCCTGTACCACAACCTGCCACATTTGCTCCTGAAAAGACATGTTGCCTTATATTTGGCTAGAATGCATGTGCCATGTGTGCAGAGTGCCTGCAGTAACACCTTGGTCTCCTGGATAGTGACTTCTTTTTAGTCGTTTCTTGTTATGTAGCCCCTTTAACAGATCATTTACATCTATGTGTTATACCAGACTTTCAGTCACAGTGCGTGTGCATGTGTGTGTGTGTGTGTGTGTGTGTGTGTGTGTGTGTGTGTGTGTGTGTGTGTGTGTATCTGTGTGTGTGTGTGTGTATCTGTGTGTCTGTGTATCTATGTGTCTGTGTATCTATGTGTCTGTGTGTGTGTGTGTGTGTGTGTGTGTGTGTGTGTGTGTGTGTGTGTGTGTGTGTGTGTGTGTGTGTGTGCGTGTGTGCGTGCGTGTGCGTGTGTGCATGTGTGTGCAAGTGTGTGTGTGTGTGTGTGTGTGTCCTATACTACATCTGTGTGTTGTTCCCCAACCCCAGCTGGTGCCTACGTATTCATTCCCTGGTGTGATGTGCCACCTTTCTGCCCTCCTTGTACATGCTTAAGGTTTGGGCTTATTACCATTAATCTCTTCTTGTATCTGCATAATCCCTGTGGGGTCATGACTGAAAGGGTTCAGTAGACAGTTCACCAACTCGGTTACCAAATAAACTAAATAAATAATACTCTGCTTATCCTGCACCCCCACCCCCTGAGAACACACACAGCATATATGCTATGACTCAGCAGATGTATAGGAGCTTTAGTGCCCTTTCTAGCAGGTATAGCAATGCTACATTGGTATGAGCCTAGCACTGAGCAGCATTTTACCTTCTCTAAAGATGATACCACAATATGAACAAAAGATGACTGATTTTAATAATTGGCTTAGTTTCTGGTGTCATTCTAAGGGGGTTCAATATTTGTCAGGATGGAAGGAGATGGTGAACAGACCACGCTGCTTTGCCATGGATGGTCTGCACCTCTCCCCCTCTTGGTTTTCGAATACATCAGAAACTTGGGCATCTCTATTGAAACAAAAGGTTCCTTTCTACCACAGCTAAAATTACCCTCTCTCATGCCTACCTAGCCTATTATACAGCTCCCAAATTCTTACAAATCTAAATTCTACATTACTAGCCAAGATAGAGACAACTTACAACAAGGTAGCTAGATTTGCAGCTCAACAAACCTGCAAATCTCACCATTGTCTTGCCCTAAAACACCTAAACTGGTTGGAGCTTCCCCGCCAGCTACTTCTCTCCCAACTCCTCATAGTGCACTTAGTCCTCTAGCAGGCATCTTAGTGTCCCAGTCTATCTCTTCTCATCTCACATTACAACCCCACCAGGCCACTACGCATCTCTCACCAAGACTTGCTACAAATACACAAACCCAACAACAGAATAGGCCCAAACCTCTATAGCTACCATCCTTCTATATTTTGTAACAAACTTCCACTAGAGTTAGGTCCCTTCAAAGCTGAAGCAAGAGAATATCTAAAATCCCAGTGGTCCTGCCTCTGTACTCAACCTCCTTAAACCCTAGATAGTCCAACTATATTGCCCTTGCATATGTCTACTGTCATGTCTTTTATATTATAAATGTTTCTAACCTGGATTTTTTTTACTGCTATTGTATAACACTACAAAAGTCATAAAGTGAAATTGTGATAATTGATTGCTTGTTTTATTTTGATTATCATTTGCAGTGAGATTCTGAAAATTGTATTTCTCTTACTGTCACTATACATACTAAGCTCTGTAAAACTTATTTTGTAATTTTGTCATTTGTCTTTTATTTGAAAACTTAATATAATATTATCAAGCTTTTCTCTCTGGGCCTCCGCTGAAAAAGGGCTACTCAGCTCAGTCGGATAATCCTGGTCAACAAATGTGAAATAAAATAAATAAATATTAGGTATAACATTGTCTTCCCCCATAGTTCCTTTTTTAGGCAATGCCAAACTGAAAGTACTTCCAACACAGCAAATCAAAACCAAGAAAATCTAAAGGTATTACTGCTCAATGTTAGGAGTCTAAACAAAAAACTCCACTCCCAAGAAGTTCTCTTCACCCTAGAGAATGCTGACATCTGTGTGGTCACTGAAACATGCCTTAAAGCTGAGGAGAGCAGATCGACAGTGCAAGGTTATAATGCCTTCCAGACATTTAGACCAGCTACTACACAGACAGGGACTAAAGGTGAAAGTGTCTCAATTTACATCAAAATAAATATACTTCAAGGCTGGTCAAACAGCACAATGCACTTGAGCTGCTCCATGTTCAAATTACTATACACAAAATCCAATACCACTTCCTCGCAAGCTATAGGTCCCCCTCTATGACGCAGGAAACACATACCATGTATTTAGACTTATTGAAAATACTCACCATCCAATTCAATACCATATTCATGGGCAATTTTAATTACCCCACTATTAACTGGGAATCCTATATAACACCAAATGTACAGGCACAAAGATTCCTGGATTTTGTAAACACAAACTCCCTGGACCAGATTGTCAATACACCAGGGATGTAGCCATAGTGGATATGGTCTTCACTAATAAGGGAGAGTGCTGCACACCCCCTAGTGTCATGTCTTCCCTGGTAAGGTCAGGCCACAAAATGGTCTCCTTTGAAGAAAAAATAAAACCTGGACCCCAGCTAACCTTGGAATATTCAGGAACTACTCAAAGGCTTCTTGCTATTAAGTGATAGTCTGGCAAACTTTTAAACCCCGATAAACTCTGAGAACACTGCTGCCTATGCAGACCTGTTCACAGGAACCCTATATAAATATGTTAATAGCTGCATAGAGGCAGCTGTATCCACCAGGAAAAAGTATAGAAGTCACTCAAAAAACAAGCCAACCTGGTGGAATCACAAAAATAATAGGTTGTATAACAGAAGGAAGAAAATCATGGCAAAAAGGAGGTCCAGCATCCAGCATGCTAAAAAGCACTTCCATCAAACTAAATAAACAACTCAGAGGACAAATAAAGTCTAACAAAGCCAAATTTGAGATACACTTGGGCTCCCAAGGACAACTACAAGGCAATTCTTTAACTATGTCCACAACTTCAAAGGCAATAATACACAATTGTGTGTAGAGTTCATTGTAAATGGAGCCAGAAGATTTAGCAAATCTATTGGCTGACAAATTCAGCTCCAACTTCACTCATCTCTCCCCATTAACCTTCCCTCAGGAAATATTCATGGAAATGATTGATACTGATATAGTAAACCTCCAGACATTGGAAACTACAGACCCATGTCTCACTAGTCTTATGTGCAAACCCATGGAAAGAATATTCATGAAAATGATAAATAATGATATAGTAAACCTCCAGGCACTGGACCCAACCTGGTTTGGTTTCTGAAAAGGCAGGTCATGCCTACTCAACCTGGTGGACTTCTTTGAGAAGGTTGCCAAAGCAATGGATCAGGGCAAAATAGTTCACACTGCCTACCTCTACCTGGCCAGGGCATTTGACACAATATCACACTCTGGCATTGTCAACAAATTCAGAAGGTTAGGTACAAACCTGTACATCACCTGGTGGATAGTCAATTGGCTCACAAAGAGGACCCAGGAAGTTGAATTTGGGGAGTCTACCTCTACAAAGAGGCCAGCCACAAGTGGAGTCTCTCAGGGATTGGTCCTTGGACTGCACCTTTTTGGCATTTACTTCTCAATGGTCTCTGGCTGACTAAATTTGCAGATGATTGCAAATTAGGAGATGTCATTGAATCACACACTGATACAAATATTTTCCAGGAAGGACTGATACAGACAAATAACTGGTGACAGAGCCATGGACTAAAAATAAATGCCAAGAAAAGCATAATAATATCGTTTGGGAAGTCATCCACTCCTGGTAACTATCATGTTGAAAACACACCCCTTAGAGTTGACCCAATGGTCATGGACTTGGGGCACACATAGACAGTGATCTAGCCTTTGGCCATCATGTATCTACAGTAGTAAGGAAATCATTCTATGTTGCACAACTTATAAACAAAGGTATGGCATCTAGGTCCAAGGAAGTCATTGTTCCACTGTATTCGGCATTCCTTAGACCTATCACTGAGTACAGTGCCCTTTTGGTACCTGCTTAAGCAAATATATCCAAAAATTGAAATGTAGACAGAGGTTCCTTATTAAAAGAATATAGGGCGTAAGTAAATGTCCTATTCAGACTGCCTCACAGCCCTATCCCTGTATTCTATATCCCACAGGCTGTTGAAGGGAGATCTATACCTGGCATACAGGGCATTGTCAGACCCTACTCTGATGGACCTCCTGCATATCCACAAAACAAACAGTACCAGAATTAACCATTCTATAGACTTAAACATTGCCTGTGATATAAATAAGACCTGAGGGAGAGACAGATATAAATCCCAGAGACTGCCTAGTCTCTGAAACAGGCTCCCCATCCATGTGAAAGAGTTTCTCCCTAACCCAATTCAAGTGTAACTTGGACAATTTGATGGGGAACAGGAAATTCATCTCTGGCTTGCCACCTATGTCTCTAATGGACACAGGCAACTTGTAAACTGGTCACCTCCCAGGTCCCTGCTTGTAAATGTTTCATCTCCCAAGTCCCTGCATACAATTAGCAAGGGTACTAAAACTTGTCAGAGATTTGAGATGTATGGCTAGGCTTAAAAAGGTTCTTGTGGTTGTTAGCCTGGTAAATGCCTATGAACCTATGGATCTATGAACTTTAGTGACCTGTAGTGGCATCACCTGAACTTTCATAGCCAGGAGGTAGCAGAGGTTAAGCAATGACAGGCAGAATTTTACTGAAGCATATATACCTTTTTGTTTTGAGTTTCCTGATCCAGCACTGTACAAAGTTCACCCTACGTTATAATGGCAGGGAGAATGAAGGGAGAATATAAAGGGATGCCTCAGGAGGTTGACATAGCTCTCCCTCTGATCGGGTGCACATACATTGTGTACTATTGCACTGTACAGCTGTCATGATATATATAAGATAGATGTGTACCAATTAAGTTTCTTTTTGTTTTCTGTTTGTTCTGCAGACCCTGCTGTTGCAGTTACAGGGGATGGATAGCAGTCAACTTAGCCTGTGAAAGTCAATGCCCCTGGATATGGGACAGTGATGTTCACCAGGCCTACTTCTCAGCAGGGGGACAGAGGGTCACCCAACAGAAGGTGCCCTGAAAAGTTCATTGTTGGCCCCTGTGTCCTCTATTCAGAAAAGAGTGGAGACTCATATTCTGATAGTGACTGACAGTGGTCACCTGTAGCCACCTTGCTTCAGCTGCATAGGCTAGTAATGTCAGAGGTGCACTAGAAGCTGGACGCCCAACTCATGACTATGCAGCACCATCTGACACAGCTTGTTAAGTTATATGACTGACAGGCCCTGACTACTGGGCTGCCAGAGGCATGGCTTACACATAATGTTAGCCACAAATGGGGACTGACATCTTTATGTGTTGGTCTCTGGGTTAGAGAAGCATTTGCCATTTTCTGTCCCCATCTCTCATCCCTTTGTTCCCCCTCCTTTTATGCCATTCCCCATATTTTCTTTGTTGTCCAGTCTTCTTCATCACCAAGTGTTCACCCACTGTCAATATACAGGTTCATAGGTTCATACTAGGCTATCTGCCCTAGGGCATTTATAAGCCTAGCCAGAGTGTGTTTGGCTTTCGCCACCCATTTTAAATTAATTTTGCTATGCCCTTTTTCGAGGTTAGTATACTGTGCCTCTGTCTAACAGTGACACAGAAGTGATACCCGGGGTAAAACTACGATCTCCCATCCACTCATCAAGATTCCTCTTGAAGAGAGTCAATGAGGGACTCTGCCTAACCTGGACTGGGATTTTATTCCAGAGTGAAGGGAGCCTCTGGGTTATAAATCTGCCCCTCCAGCATGTCCTATTTATTTCAGTGCTGAGGTTCAAGTCTCTCGAGCGCGTAGCTCAATGGGATTTGGATTTTCTGAGGTGCAGCATGTCCATTAATTCCGGGTTGGACATGGCTTTATACGTCAGGCACAGATCGCCTCTGAGCAGGTGGTATGCCACTGAGTAGAGCTGGAGTTTCTTTAACCGGGCAGCATATGGCAACTGTTTGAGCCCTTTGATCCTCTTGGTGAGGTACTTTTGGGGTCTTTCCAGTTGCTGCAGGTGTCTGGTAAGGTACAGCCCAAAGGGGGCATTGTACTCAATTATGGGCCTGATGAGGGATGAGTAAAGAGGCACGATGACCTCCCCTGATCTAGATGTGAATCCCTTCATGATTAGGTGGGCTATATAAAATGTTTTTCTAACCACTTTGGCCACATGGTTGTCAAATGAGAGATTGCTATCAACTTGGGTCCCCAGGTCCCTAATTACTTCTTCTGTACTTAATGGATTACCACCTATGTGGTAATTTGTGGGCACTTTGTTTTTGCCAAAGGGGATGACTATACACTTTTTGGCGTTTAGCTTGAGGGCATGGCTCTGGCACCAGTTGTCTGTTTCTTTGAGGCCCTTTTAGAGGATGCTTGTGTCGGCTGGAGAGTCAATTATGGCACCCAGTTTGCAGTCATCTGCGAACTTGGTCAGCCACAGTCCTTCCGTGTTGGCCTGTACCTCCGAGAAATATATACCAAACAAGAGAGGTCCCAGGACTGAGCCTTGTGGGATGCCACTTGTAACTGGTTTGGAATCTGACATGGCTCCAGCAATTCTAACCATGTGGGTTCTGTCCTTGAGCCAGTTTGCAACCCATCTAATGACATAGGGGGTTATATTTAAGCTGGTGAGCTTATCTATAATGCCCAAGTGGGGTATTGTATCAAAGGCTTTTGCAAGGTCCAGGTAGGCTGTGTGGACCACCTTCCCCTCGTCAATGGCCTTGGTGACTGTTTCAAAGAAATCAACCAGGTTTAAGAGGCAAGATCTGCCCTTAACAAAGCCGAACTGGGTAGGATCCAGTGTCTGTAGGTCCCCAATATCTTTATTTATGAGGTCCATGATGATCCTTTCCATAGCTTTGCAGACCAAGCTAGTCAGGCTTATGGCGATAGTTTCCAGGATCTGTTGAGGCACCACCTTTGTGGAGAGGGACCACTGTTGCTGTACGCCACTCTTTGGGTACATATCCTGTAGTAAGGCTGAGATTGAACAGTAGTTTTATGTTTGGGTTTAGCTCTTCTTGGAGTTCATGTAGGACACAGCCCGGGACACCGTCTGGTCCCATTGATGCTGTGGTTTTTTTTGCTTTGGAGAGGGCAGCTCTTACCTGAGCATCTGAGATGTCAGGGGCAGCACTCTGCTGGGATAGATATTTGCCCTTTGGTGGGGAGTTTGCGCTGAACCTGTCAGCTAGGATGTTGGCAATGTCTGTGGGTTCGATGTATTTTTTGTCATTTTGGACTAATTCTGAGCATATCTGGGAATTCCCACCCAGGTTCCTAACATAACTAAAGAAAGCCTTGTGATTATCCTTAGTGTCCTGTGCAATTTTTCTCTCGAAGCTGACCTTAGACGATTTTATGAGTGCCCTTAATTTTTTGTTAATACTGATCAGAGATGCCTTCCCTTTTTGGGATTTTGCTCTATCATGTAGTAGCTTCCTCCTTCTATTGTATAGTTTGTTTATGGCTGGGGTCCACCAGACAGGACGTCTGCCTTTGGAGGATTGGGTCTTGGTTTTATTTGGGATTGCATGATCCATGCATTCCTGAAGGTGTTCATAGAATGTGTTTATAAAGGATTCTGCGGTCTGGGCCATATTTTCCACAGGCTCGGGGGCTTTGAAGGATTCCACCTCGATTTTGAGGAGTGTGAAATTTGCTTTAGAGAAGTTTTTCACTGTGGTTTTCTGGGCAGGGGGTGGGGTCAGGATGTGAATATCCAGTGAGATTAGTTTATGGTCTGATCTTACCAGTGAGGGATACGCTTCTGGTCTGGAGCATAGAGTCCCCATGTTGGTGATGATCAGGTCCAGTATGTTTTCCCCTCTTGTGGGAGTGGTAACAAGTTGTTCCATAGCATTTGAGTTTATAAATTCTAGGAACCTTTGGGCTAGGGTGTTGGAGCTGGAGTAATGCTCCCAGTCTATGTTTGGGTAGTTGAAGTCGCCCAATATAATGGTGTTTGGAGAGACCTTCATATTTTCCAGTGTTCTCAGGAAGGCCGAGTGGGGTTCCTGGGTTTGGGAGGGTGGTCTGTAGCAGGCTATAAACTGGAAGGCAGTTTTATCCACTGTTAGTTGCACATGGATAGTCTCTGATGCTTCGTGCTGTGCCACCATCCTGGAGGTGTGGGTATCTTTGACGAATATTGATACTCCCCCTCCTTTTGTGGTTCAGTCCAAGTTTTGGGGCCGAAAAGCATGGTATGAGGTATAACCTGGTAGTGCTGGGGTGCTCTCTGGAGCCTTGAACCAGGTTTCTGTTACTGCACAGTTATCGATGTTCTCCATGCTAAGGAGAGTTTCGAGTGTGTGCATCTTGAGGTTTAGGCTTCTGGCATTGAGTAGCATTACTCTTAGTTTCTTATCCCTTGTGATACATATGGAGGTGGGTTTGTCTTTTGAGCCTTGCCTAAAAAAGGCACTATGGGGGAAGCAAGAGGCTTTGCCAATATCCGAAAGCCCAGGGGTGACAGGTGCAAGCCGTCCCTAGCGAAGCATTGTGGCTTGTCGAGCATGTTATCCCAGGCTGACAGGCATTGGATCCCCTTTGAATGACACCAATACTTAAGCCAATTGTTGAAATTGATCACCTTGTCTTCATATTGTGGCATCATTCTTGGTGAGGGTAAGATGCTACTCAAGGTCAGGGTCATACCGGCCTGGGCTACATGCTCAGAGAGCTCCTCTATGTCTCTTTTCATGTAGTCCAGGGAGGTACGTCTCAGGTCATTCACACCAGCATGGACATTGACTCAGTCATATTTGTACTTGCCTTGGAGTGACCTGAGTGCTTGTGTTATGTGGCGGATCCTAGCGCCCGACAGGCAGCTCACCGTGACCTTCTCCTTGTTCAGCCTGGTGAGTGGGACGTCAGTGTGCCTGACGATAGAGTCACTTATTACAGGTGTATCAGGTGTACCAGCCTGCTTGCCCCTGTGGGAGTGGTTACTGACTTGAAACTGTAGATGTAATGGGATCCTATCTCGCCTACATTCATAACTGATGGGCTCGGAGCCGATCCATCGGCTCCGACTCAGCCAACTAGTACACTAGAACGAAGTCTCTTATTGGCTGGGCTACTCCCTATCCCAGGATGCACTACACCTGCTTCCCCAGATCTCGTTTGCCGCTTTACAAGCTGGACATGGTCTCGACTTGGCTGGAGCTAAGTGGTTTCTTTTACCTTTACTGGTCTTTGACCTTGGGGTTTTTTCCTCTGAATATTGATAAAACAGCTGTTTTAACAGCTACTCTCTGTTAATTGTGTGTTTCATAACTTTGTGTGTGAAGTGATTACTGGTACTTTATTTCGCTGTCGGGCAAGGCCCGTTTAAGTTAGAGGGCCTTTGCCCTACTTTTGAGAGTTGGTGTTATTATTATTTTTTTCTTCGGGCTAAGCCCGTTTAAATTAGAGGGCTTTTGGCCGTTGTTTTTTGTGGTGTTGTGTGTGTTCACTGTGTTCTCTTGTGAGGCAAATCTCCCTCTCAAGAGCTCGTGCCTTGTTTCTCGCGCTCTACAGTTGGCGCTAACCTTGTCAGATTAGACTGCTTGTCATACTATTCATTATGTCAAAAGAGCAGAAGTCAGGATTTAAGAAATGCACTCGGTGCAATTACAAAATGTCTATTACAGACAGTCATTCGATTTGCGTGTATTGTTTGGGGCCTAAACATCTACAGGAGACATGTAGTGTCTGTCATGCTTTCTCCTCTAGGGTTCTTCAAGAGCGCAAAAATAAACTGATCTTGAAGGGTCTTATTAAGCCCTCTTTTGAGGAAGCTTTAGATCCTCCTGTTACCTCTAAAAAGAAAAGATCGTCGGCTCCGACAAGTCCGTCGGAACCGACTGCTAAAAAGCAAAAGTCGACCTCTTCTTCCTCGGCTCCACTGACTTCGGGGCCGAGGGTCGAAGGGTCTGCCTCGATACCTCTTTCCTCGGCTCCATTAGTTTCGGAGCCGCAGGTTGGAGTATCGAGAGGCGAATCACCTCCATCGGTTCCAATGGCTTCGGAGCCGGTGGAGGTGTGCAGCTCAGACTCTTCCCCCTCGGCTCCGAAGAAAGCTCCTTCGGCGCCGATGGTGGTCCATGCTGTGGTGGAACCGGCGCCAATAGTGTTGGAGCCTTTTTGGAGCCGGTCCCCTACACTCTCGGAGCCGAGAGGAAAGTCTTCTCGTCTGTCTACCTCCTCTAAATCTTCGAAACTGTCTGATTCGGATCTGGATAGGGTGATACAGAGGCTTTTCCAGTCTCCAGTTTTTGCTCAAATGGTCTCGGCTCCAGCCCAGTTGGCTTTGGAGCCGATCCCCCCTCCGAAACATTCGATTCCTCCTCCAACCTCCTCGGAGCCATTGGAGTCGGTGATGGTGGAGCAATGCGGAGCCATACGGTCGAAAACGAGACCCCTTCGAGGTCTGTCAGCTCCGACTATGGTTCCTACCCTGTCCTCGGGTTCAGGGTTTGGTACTGGGACTTCCTCAGCCGGGCCCGAGGGGAACACTTTGGGGCTGGGTGCCTCGGTGCCTAGTCTTCCCCTCGGAGCATCGGCTGCTGGAATTCCCAGTGCCATCGTGGCCTCTAGACCAGTGATCTCCATGGAGTCTGGAGGTCCGACCTTTGAGGCCATGAGGAGCGCGCTGGCCATGCCTTTGCTGGCTCAGCAGGCTTCTACCTCACCGTCCCTAGACCTGGAGACTGGTGCTTCTGCTGTGTTGCAGTCCCCCGGCAGCGGGGCCCCAGGGCCTGAGGATACCCCCATCGGGGGTTCCCTTCTTCCGGGGGGTCCGTCCGAAACTGCTTCGGATGAGCCCCCACGGAAGAAATTGTGCAAGAGGAAGCACGTGGACTCCCAAGATGAGTCTGTTACATCGGATACTGACCTCGATGACGCGGAAGGGTCCCCCAAATCATCTTCGGATGATATCTCTTTCTCAGATATCCTGGAGATTCTGAGACAGAGAGGAGATTGGCAGGCCAAAACCCCTTCAGCTGAGAAGTCAGTCTTCCTCAAGGCCTTCGGGGCCCAGCCCTCCGCCTCCTGGGTGTCTCCACCCTTCGATGAACTCCTTGATTTGGTTTCTCGAAGGGTGTGGGAACATCCTGATTCTGTGGAACCGGTGCCTGCGAGACCCAATAAGTTTCTTTCAGCCCCCCCAGAAGGGATTTCTGACGAAGGGTGTTCCCGTAGATGCTATGGTGGTGGCTTCTGCCACACAGCAGGATGTGGCAGAGGCTTCAACGTCTGTCCACCCTCCTAATAAGGATTCCAGGAGCATGGATAGGTACGGGAAGCGTACCCTGTCTTCAGCGGCCTTTACCTTATGGTCGCTGAATTATTTATGTCATTTTACCAGGCTCCAAAGGGACCTCCTTAAAGAGCTAAATGACTCCCTCACTGGTAATCTACCTGAGGCGCTGGCCCCTACTGTTGGCACCCAGATGACTACCTTGTTCTCCATCGTAAACTCGTCCATGAGGCTCATTTCGTATGCGGCAAGGGCGGTAGAGCAGCGGGAACAGGCGTTGCCCTCAGGAGACGCACCTGGTTACGCTTGTGTTCATTTGCGGAGGCCTTCAAGTCTTCTTTCGCCGACGCCCCCTTTGATGGGTCATCTTTGTTTGGACCCAAGGTGAAGGACACACTAACTCGGTGCGAGCAGGAGGGCAAGACATTGACTGCCGTTGGGGCCCGTTTTTCCGCTCCTTCTAGGCCTTACCCCAAGGTCCAGAGAGGAGGGAAAATGTGGTTCAGAAAATCTCAGAAGTCTTTCCCTACTCCACCCAGTGATTCCCCCTCCAGAGGCGGGGGGGGGGGAATTCAGGAAGACGCCGCCCCAGAGGCGGCAGAGGCCCCCGTAACTCTGGAGACCACGATTCCTTTCGTGGTTCTTCCTACAACCAGCGTCCCTGAGTTGTTGCCCGACTGTGCAGCTCCGGAGCCAGTCGGGGGTCGGTTTATGGCGCACCCACAAGCTTGGGAATCCATAACAAGCGATCAGTGGGTGCTTCGCATTATTACCGGAGGCTATCTCATCCCCTTCAACAAGCCCCCCCTTTCCTTAAGGGAAATCCCGGACGTACCACCCAGTCAGCGGGATCAGGCAGCAATAGAGGTTTCAAAGCTGCTAGAAAAAGGAGCCATCCAGCCTGTCCCCACCGACCAGATCGGATCAGGAACTTACTCAAGATTATTTTTGGTGCCAAAAAAGACAGGGGACTTCAGGCCCATTTTGGACCTCAGTTCATTGAATCGTTTTGTGCAAAAGTCCAAATTCCGAATGGTCACCCTTCAATCCATTCTTCCATTGCTGGAGAAGGATGCATGGATGTGCTCCATAGATCTCCAGGACGCTTACTATCACATTCTGATAACTCAAGAGTCCAGGAGACACTTACGCTTCCGCCTCGGAGTCAGTCATTTCCAATTCCGAGCACTGCCCTTTGGTCTCACCACAGCCCCCAGGGTGTTCACCAAGTGTCTGGCAGTGGTGACTGCTCACCTGAGGAGTCTAGGATTCCAAGTGTTTCCATATCTAGACGACTGGCTCCTTACTGCCACCTCCGAGCATCTACTATTTCAGGTGCTCAACGCCACGTTCACCTTGGGCCGTTTCTTGGGGATTACGTTCAATTGGCAAAAATCTGTACTACAGCCATCTCAGCGTATTACTTTTATAGGCGCAGATTTAGATACAAAAAGGATGCGCGCCTTCTTACCGGCAGCAAGAATTCAGGTTCTGCAAAACCAAGTCAAATCCTGTCTCCCCCTATCAAGAGCTCTGGCCCATCTGATTCTACAACTGTTGGGCTTGATGGCGTCAACTATACTCTTAGTCCCCTTAGCCATACTTCACATGCGAATTTTGCAATGGCTCCTGTCGGTTCAATGGTCCTATCAGGAACTCCCCTTGAACCATTTAGTCATGATCACGGAGAGTTGCCGTCGGGATCTGCGTTGGTGGCTCCTCCAATCCAATCTCGACCAGGGGAGACCCTTTATTCCTCAACCCCCTGTTGCCACTGTGACCACGGACGCCTCCCAGGTAGGGTGGGGGGGTCATTACCTGGACAGGTCGGTCCAAGGCACATGGCAAATCCAGGAAACGCATTTGCATATCAATATCCTGGAGATGAGAGCGGTACTCTTGGTACTGCAAGCTCTCCATCACGCTCTCCCACAAGGTCCAATTGCTATCCTATCTGACAACATGTCGGTGGTTTGGTATATAAACAAGCAAGGTGGAACCAGGTCTTACCCACTGTGCAGAGAAGCCATGAGACTTTGGCACTGGGCGGTAGCTACCAACCGCTTTCTAATGGCAACGCACATACTGGGGAAATCCAATGTGATTGCGGACAGATTAAGCAGGACCATTCTCTTACCCCACGAGTGGTCCCTCAACCAGAGAGTGGCTGCGAAAATCTTCACCAAATGGGGCCTCCCTTGCTGCGACCTGTTTGCCAGCCCTCACAATGCGAAGTGCAGAGAGTTCTTCACGCTGATCCCCTCCCAGGGACAGATTCCCAGGGATGCTCTGACCCACATTTGGCCCCCTGGTCTTCTTTATGCCTTCCCTCCGGTTCCCCTCCTACCGAGGGTGATACAGAAGGCCATTTACCTGGAGAGCGAGATGATTTTGATTGCCCCGCACTGGCCTCGTCAAGTTTGGTTTCCTTTCCTACAGAGGCATGCGGTAGAAGGTCCATAGTTTTTGGACCCAGTGCCGGACCTGTTGACTCATCAGTCAGGACGGCTTCACCCGTCTCTCAGGTCATTGAAGTTGGTGGCATGGTTACTCCACTTCCATCCTTAGTCCAAGACAATTCCCTTTCTCCGGAGGTGATCCACATATTGTCTTCTTCTCATAAACCTTCCACTGTCAAACTTTATTCCAGCAAGTGGAAAAGGTTCGCCTTCTGGGCTCAGCAACGAGGTATAGACCCCCTTACTGCCCCAGTATCGGAGGTTCTGAATTTCTTGGCCTCTCTTTTTCAGTTGGGCTCTTCAGTTTCCACGATTAAGGTTCAGCTAGTGGCTATCTCTAATTTTCATGCTTCCTTTGAACCTTCATTGATGTCTCACAAACTTTGTAAGGCTTTCCTTAAAGGAGCATGGCTCCTTAGGCCTCCAATATCTCACCCTGTCCCCCCTTGGGACTTAAATATGGTTCTTGCTGCCTTAACTGCCCGTCCTTTCAAACCAGCTGCTACCTGCGATATGAAATTTCTGTCCTGGAAAACGGCCTTTTTAGTGGCCATAACTTCGGCCAGGCGGGTTTCAGAACTTCAAGCTCTTTGTTCTGATCCTCCCTATTTGATTTTTCACAAACATAGAGTGTCCTTGAAATTAAATCCCTCCTTTTTACCAAAGGTAGCCTCTTCTTTCTGTATTCAACAAACTATAGAGCTCCCTGTATTTTTTCCAGAGTTCTCTAATAACGCAGAATATATCTTGCATCAATTGGACGTCCATAGACAACTGCGTTTTTATTTGAATAGAACCGCTCAGACGCGGAAATCAAATCAACTGTTTGTTTCCTTTGCAATAAACAAATTGGGACAACCAGTAGCTAAAACCTCCATAGCTAAATGGATTAAAGATTGTATCTCTTTCATTTATTCACAGGCTAACAAAGAGCTTCCCTTTCCAGTCAAGGCTCATTCTACCAGGGCAATAGCTACTTCTGTAGCTTTTCACTCCAAATTATCAATAGATGATATTTGTGCTGCGGCTACCTGGACTTCTCCGCACACTTTCATTTCTCATTACAAATTGGATGTGGTTTCTCGAGGCAGGGCTTCCTTTGGTTCCACAGTTCTCAGGAGTGTTTTCCAATGAGCCACCTGGGATTTAGGTGCTAGGGACGCTGTCCCATCAGTTATGAATGTAGGTGAGATAGGATCCCATTACATCTTTTAGTTATGTACTTACCATAACTTTGGATGTATGGGATCCATCTCGCCTACATTCATACGTACCCACCCTCCTTCCCCCTTCCATTGGGATTTAGAGGAGATGTAGTTCCATTTGGAGATCTTCTCTTGAAGAACTTTAGTTGGTTGTAGTGACTACTATTTTTTCTGTGTTTGCATGTATGTATGAAAGCAAACAAACAAGACCTGGGGAAGCAGGTGTAGTGCATCCTGGGATAGGGAGTAGCCCAGCCAATAAGAGACTTCATTCTAGTGTACTAGTTGGCCGAGTCGGAGCCGATGGATCGGAGATGGATCCCATACATCCGAAGTTATGGTAAGTACATAACTAAAAGTTTTATTGGCCATTTTGGGTCAATTCCAAAACTCCTTCATCTTCCTCTCTTAAAACCCTCTTTTGCGGTTTTGAGTTTTGTGCATAAGCGCAACAGCGGCAGCGCCTAATTGGGTTTAAACTATTCCTGGCTCCACAAAGTCTGCTCTTCACTTTTTCCCTTAGAACTGCTCTATCTCTCAATTTAAGCACCATATTCTCATTCTAAGGCTCTTCACTGGTCCAATTAAGTAATCCTACAAGTTAGCACTATTAAACCATAAGCACTACTTACTCTTATACTCTCTACGATTACCCTGTCCTCTATTGGTCCGTCTTAAATTCAGTTTCCCTATATTACTCTAGCATGTCCAAAGGTCAGTCAATGGTTTCCTCTCCAGTCCAACTGGTGAATCTGGGAATTTTGAGGCAATGTTACAACTGTCTCATGTACACGGACAACCCTCTCCTCCTCCAAACAGGTTCAAATATATGTGAGAGATGCAACTATTTAGCCAAACTGGAGGCTGAGCTCTCTCATCTCAAAACTGGTGTAACCAGTCAGGAAGAGAAGGTAACCTCACACAACACAATTCCAGTATCACATAGTCCCACCACATCAGCGAACCAAACACATAAATACACAAAAACATACTCGGAGGCTCTAAATAAAAATCTACCTAAGCAACAGAGACCTCCAAAGCAGACATCCAAGCAAACGCTACCTCAAAACAAAACACGCACAACACATAGCCCACAAAGTCAGTGTGCCAAGCAGCCACAGCCCTTAAGGCTGAATAACACACCTGATACTCTTGTAATAGGTGACTCTATTGTCAGACACACTGATGTCCCACTCACCAGGCTGAATAAAGAGAAGGTCACGGTGAGCTGCCTGTCGGGTGCTAGGATCCGCCACATAACACAAGTACTCAGGTCACTCCAAAGCAAATAAAAATATGACTCGGTCATTGTACATGCTGGTGTGAATGACCTGAGACGTACCACCCTGGACTACATGAAAAGAGACATAGAGGAGCTCTCTGATCATGTAGCCCAGGCTGGTATGACCCTGACCTTGAGCAGCATCTTACCCTCACCTAGAATGATGCCACAATACAAAGACAAAATGATCGATTTTAACAATTGGCTAAAATTTTGGTGTCATTCAAAGGGGATCCAGTGTCTGTCAGCCTGGGATGACATGCTCGACAAGCCACGTTGCTTCGCTAGGGATGGCTTGCACCTGTCACCACTGGACTTTCGGATATTGGCAAAGGCTCTTGCCACCCCCATAGTGCCTTTTTTAGGCAAGGCTCAAAAGTCAAACCCACCCCCATAGACAGCACAAGGAACAAGAAACTAAGGGTAATGCTGCTAAACACCAGAAGTCTTAACCTCAAGATGCACTTTTCAAGCTCTCCTCAGTATGGAGAACATCGATATCTGTGCAGTGACAGAAACCTGGTTCAAGGCTCCAGAGAGCACCCCAGCACTACCAGGCTATACCTCATATCATGCTTTTCGCCCCAAAACCCGGACCGAACCACAAAAGGAGGGGAGTTTCCGTATTTATCAAGGATATCCACACCTCCAGGTTAGTGGCATTGCACAGTATCGGAGACCATCCATGTGCAACTAACAGTGGGCAAGACTGCTTTTCAGTTTATAGCATCCTACAGACCACCCTCTCAAAGTCAGGAATCCCACTCGGCTTTCCTGAAAACATTGGAGAACATGAAGATCTCTCTGAACACCATTATATTGGGCGACTTCAACTACCCAAACATTGACTGGGAGCACTACTCAAGCCCCAGCACCATAGCCCAAAGGTTCCTGGAAATTATAAACTCAAATGCTATGGAACAACTAGTCACCACTCCCACAAGAGGGGACAACATACTAGACCTGATCATTACCAACATGGGGACTCTATGCTCCACACCAGAAGTATATCCCTCATTGGTAAGATCAGACCATAAATTATTTTCACTGGATGTCCACATCCCGACCCCACCCCCAGCCCAGAAAACCACAGTGAAAAACTTCTCAAAAGCGAACTTCTCACTTCTCAAAACTGAAGTGGAATCCTTCAAGGCTCCAGGGCCAGTGGAAACTACGGCCCAAACTGCAGAATCCTATATAAACGCATTCTACGGACATCTCCAGGAATGCATGGATCATGCTATCCCAAACAAAACCAAGACCCAATCATCCAAAGGCAGGCATCCAGTCTGGTGGACCCCTGCCATAAATAAACTGTACAACAGAAGGAGGAAGTTACTACATGATAGAGCAAAATCCCTAATAGGGAAGGCATCTCTGATCAGTACTAGCAAAAAATTACGATCCCTCATAAAATCCTCCAAGGCCAGCTTCGAGAGAAAAATTGCACAGGACACCAAAGACAATCATAAGGCTTTTTTCAGTTATGTTGGAAACCTGGGATGCAACTCCCAGACTTGTTCTGAGTTGATTCTAAACGACAAAAAATACACTGAACCCACAGACATCGCCAATATCCTGGCAGACAGGTTCAGTGCAAACTTCTCCACCCCTCCCCCAAAGAGCAAGTATCTATCCCGGCAGAGGGCTGCCTCCCAAACATCTCTGATGCTCAGGTGAAGGCTGCCCTCTCCAAAGCAAAAAACACTGCTTCCATGGGACCAGATGGCATCCCAGGCTGCGTCCTACATGAACTCCAAGAGGAACTAATCCCTCAAATAAAACAGCTATACAATCTCAGCTTCACTACAGGATATGTGCCCACAGAATGGCGTACAGCAACAGTGGTCCCACTCCACAAAGGTGGAGCCTCTACGGACCCTGGAAACTATCGCCCCATAAGCCTGACTAGCTTAGTCTGCAAGGCTATGGAGAGGATCATCATGGAGCTCATAAACAAAGACATTGGGGACCTACAGACACTAGATCCTACCCAGTTCGGCTTTGTCAAGGGCAGATCCTGCCTTTTGAACCTGGTTGACTTCTTGAAACAGTCACCAAAGCCATAGATGAAGGGAAGGTAGTCCACACAGCCTATCTGGACCTTGCAAAGGCATTTGACACAATACCCCACTCAGGCATCATAGATAAGCTATCCAGCTTAAATATAAACCCCTATGTCACAAGATGGGTGCAAACTGGCTCAAAGACAGAACCCACAGAGTGAGAGTTGCTGGAGCCATGTCAGACTCGAAACCGTCACAAGTGGCATCCCACAGGGTTCTGTCCTGGGACCACTCTTGTTCGGTATATACTTTTCCGAGGTACAGGCAAGCGTGGGAGGACTATGGCTCACCAAGTTCGCAGATGACTGCAAACTGGGCCATAATCAACTCTCCAGCTGACACAAACATCCTTCAAAAAGGTCTCACAGAGACAGATAACTGGTGCCAGCGCCATGGTTTAAAGCTAAATGCCAAAAATGTATAGTCATACCCTTTGGCAAAAACAATGTGCCCACAAATTACCACATAGGCAGAAACCCATTAAGTACAGAGAAAGTTATTAGGGACCTGGGGACCCAAGTTGATAGAAATCTCTCCTTTGAAAACCACATTGCCAAAGTGGTTAGAAAGACCTTCTACATAGCCCACCTCATCACGAAGGGTTTCACATCTAGATCAAGAGAGGTAATCGTGTTCCCTTTATTCATCCCTCATCAGGCCCATCATAGAATACAATGCCCCTTTTGGGATGTACCTTACCCGACACCTGCAGCAATTAGAAAGACCCCAAAAGTATCTCACCAAGAGGATGAAGGGTCTCAAACAGATGCCATATGCTGCTCGGTTAAAAAAACTCCAGCTCTACTCAGTTGCATACCGCCTACTTTGAGGCGATCTATGCCTGACATACAAAGCTATGTCAAATCCAGAATTAATGGACATACTCCACCTCAGTAAATCTAAATCCCTTAGAGCCACACGCTCGAGGGACTTGAACCTCAGCACAGAAATAAATAGAACTTGCTGGAGGGACAGGTTCATAACCCAGAGGCTCCCTTCACTCTGGAATAGAATTCCAGTTCATGTGAGACAGAGCACCTCACTGAATCTCTTCAAGAAGAATCTCGATAGGTGGATGGGGGATCGTAGGTTTGTCCCAGGGATTACTCCCGTGTCACTATTAGACAGAGGCACAGTAGACTAAACCTTAAAAAGGGCATAGTATACTTAAATCAAGGGGTGGCGTAAGCCATACAGAATTGGGCTAGGCTTATAATTGCCCCAGGGCAGATAGTCTAGTATGAACCTATGAACCTATGAACCTAAGGTATGTTGTTTAGATATGTGAATCAACTGCTGTTCCTATCAGTTGTGTCAGTCACACCCCTGTCTGTGTCTACATTATATGTTTGTGTGCCCTTACAACCTTCTCTTCTCCTCTCCTCTCCCTTCCATATATCCCTTCCTATCTCTTCCTCACAACTTTCGCCAGATTATCGTATCTTTTTACATGAAAAGTGTGAGTCTTTCCATCAAGAAACTGTCCTTCTTCCCCCTCCAGTTCTGTCTTGTGGTTATCCTTGCATGTATTTTCATGTTTGCTTACTTTATTATCTCCCCTTTCCTCCCAAATTATGTCATGAACTGCTTTGGCACTTTGCTGTACTGGCTGTCTTTGGCCTGTCTTCCACAGTCCATGTGGCAGCAACGAGGCGCTTCATTGCACATGCAGCCTCATGCTCACTCAGGCACACTTCCTGTGACATCTGCCACTTCTGACATGTACTTTGATAACTTGCAAGCCCTGAATCGCGTATATGTAGCTATGGGCTGTATTATACTACAAGACTGTTCTTTTTTTTTTACCTGTCCTGGAAGTGCAGCAAAGAAGAACTGGAAACTGTGAGGTGAGTGATGGGTAATTACAAGAGTAAGGTTCCAGACAGCCTGGGAAAGCTTTAGCAGCTAAATGGTTCATAGGTTGTTCCTAGGCTAATGACTATTAGGGCCCTTAAAAGTCTATCCACACACCCCAAACCATTTGGGTCCCAGGTGTCATACACGGGGGCATGTTAGTAGGCAGGTAACTAAGGATTTGTAGGGGGGGGGTGTTAGTTAGGATAATACTTTTCTTACTCATGGCCTCTATCTATAAGGGACGTGGGGACCAGAGCGGGAGTAAATTTAAGATTTCCCATCCAGTTGTCAAGGTTTTGTTTGAATAGGGTCAGGGATAAACTCTGTTTACATGGATGGGAAACTTATTATATAGTGCAGGGATCCTTTGGGACACATATCTGTCTCTTCAGCACATTCTGTGTATGTCACAAACGAAGTTCAGATTCCTGGATTTAATATTTCTGGTATTGTTTTCTTTTAGGTGTGTGCTACAGATCCATCAAGGCTGGGTCTTAGGAAGCCCTGTCAGCCAGGTAAAGATCCCCTCTCAGCAATCTGTAGGAGACTGAATACAGAGACAGAGACAGAGTCAGAGACAGAATCTTTAGGCATTCAGTGTAGGACAGAGTATTCATGCCATGGATTCTCTTGGTGAGAAACCTTTATGGGCACTGTTGCAAGTGTCTGGTTAGATACACTCCAAACGGGACAGTGTATTCAATGATAGGTTTCATAAGGGCCAAGTAGAGTAGTACTATAACTTTCTTGGACCTGAATGCCACACCCTTACTTATAAGTTGGGTGACATAGAATGATTTTCTTATTATCTTAGCTACATATTGTTCATAGGCCAGATTGCTGCCTGCATGTGTTTCCAGAGGGTCTATATTACGACTGCAAAACCCTGTTTCACAAACATCCCTTCACCGAACTTCCTTGAACAGCCATTCCAGCAATTCTTTTCCTTTGGGAAAAAACTGCTTGGCCATCATCGGGAGTTTGCCCTTCTCCCCACTGTAGTACGATCTAGGAGTTAGTATATTTAGTTAGGGGGGTGTGGGAGGCACAGCCCCCCATTTTGGAAGATTTTAAATTTTATTAGGTTTGTGGTTGGCTAAGCGTTTTTTTCCCCTAGGAAAACATTCACTGGAAAGGCTATTCGAGGGAGTTAGATTTCGCTGGGTAGAGTTTGGCAAAGGGATGTTCATTGAACAAGTTTTTTGTGGTCGTAATATAGACCCAGCTTCCAGATCCCTTACTACTGTGTCAACTCTTAGGGATGTTTTATCGATGGAGTAATTAATTTGTTTGACAGTTTCCCAAAGGGCAATATAATGCTTATTTTGTCATTGATTTTAGGTCATGGGTTTGTCACCAGTCATTTGTCTGTATTAAACCCACTTGCAAGATGTTTGTGTCTTGGGGGGAATCTATAATAGTTCCCAGTTTCCAGTCATCTAAAAACTTGGTGAGCCTGAGGCCTTTAACATTAGCCTTGACTTCTGAGAAGTAGATGCCAAACAGTAGTGGGCCCTGCATAGATCCCTGAGGTACTCCACCAGTGACTTGTCTCTTCGTGGAGTTGAATTCATCAATCCTGACTTCTTGGGTCCTGACTCTGAGCCAGACAGCAATCTCATGAGTCATGTAAGGGTTTATACCTATCTCAGACAGCTTGTATACAATGCCTGAGTTGAGAATTGTATCAAATACCTTAGCCAAGTCAACATATGAAGTATGTGCTGTTTTACCCTTGACCATTGCCTTGGTGACCCTCTCAAAGACATCTATCAGGTTAAGTAGGAATGACCTTCCCTTAACAAAGTCATATTGGGATAGGTCCAGTGTCTCTAGTATGCCAATGTTCTTCTTTATCATTTCCATAATAATTTGTTCCATGGCTTTGCATATTAGGCTTGTTGGACTGATGGGTCTGCAGTTCCCTAAGTCGATTGATGGTCCATCCTTATGGAGGGGAATAACTGTTGCAGTCCTGCATTCACTTGGAATGTAGCCTGTTTCAAGGCTGCAGTTGAAGGGTACCTCAAGTGGCCCAGATTAGTCACGTTTTATACTGTTCAGGAGGCAACCAAGGATGGGACCCATAGAGGCAGTGTTCTTGGCTTTAGTGAGCGCTGCCAGAACCTGGTCCCTGCTGATAGCTGGGGGAAGTATGTTGCAGGGGATTTCACCTGTAGGAGCTGGGGAGGGGAGTGAAAGGTCAAGTTTGAGCTGAATCTATTAGCCAGTAGATTTGCTATGTTAGCCTGATCAGTGTATGTGGTAAACCAAGTCTCGGACACAGCACAAATGTCTACATTCTCCAGAGTGAAGAGGGCTTAAATGGTGTGGAGTTTGTTGTTAGGCTCCAAGCACTGAGCAGTAACACCTTAAGGTTGCTTGTCGACTTTTTGTCTCAGGCCATTTGCACTCACATGGACTATGGCAGAATTATATTGGTATCTGGGATGCAATAACTTGAGAGTATGCATAATATTGCAGATCCTGGCTCAAGATATGGAACTAACCTTTATCTTTTCCTTGTCTAACCTGGTGAGTGGGGCATTTGTGGGTTGCACAATGGCGTTCCCAATGACAAGAATATGAGATAAAGTGTATGCTTGCCTTATGGGCTTTGCAGTTAGGGTCAATTAGGATTAGGCTTATGTGAGATGTTTGGTGTTTTTTGTGTGTGCTTTAGTGATTGTTGAGGAACAGTGTTGCCCTTAGGTGACTTTGGAGGTCTTTGAGATTTGGGAAGGCTTCTTTTAATCATCCCCCCATGTCATGCCCTCACTAGTGAGGTCAGATCACAAAATGTGTGTGTGTGGTTAATGGTATGTGTGAGATGTAGTGTGGTTATCCATGACAACCTTGTTTGCATGTGAGAGTTTTGCCTCCAAGGAAGTTATGTATTAACATCTTATGCATAACCGGTTGTCTGAAAACATAAAATAATTGCTACATTGCCTTAGGATGCCTGGATTTACCAAGCTGGCCAGAGAGAGATTTGGAAATTGCATGTCCTTGTTGTCTGGTCCTATAGTGGGGTTGGCTGTTTAGTTTTAACTATTGGCTTTAACTGTGGTCTCCTAGGGTAGTTTCTGGAGTTAAGGGCAACATGTTATTATAATGCTAGGATATGGTAGTGCTATTTGATGCACAACCTAGTTGCACTAATCTTATTTCCACTGAATACCAAATTGTTTAACCGGTTTCATATATAATCCTATCTTTATAAGTAAATATTACTGTCTAGGTGTTTGCTGCTATACAGGGCACTGCTAACCATTGCTACCTGGTGGGCAGCTCTGCACAGTGAGAAAAAGCTTGAAAACGAATACCTATGCCCTGTAGCTGATAAACAACCACACTTCACACTCCCTTGAGTGCTTCCCAACTCAGACAGACCAGATAAACACCTTCAGCTATAAGATGCCTGATCTTGGAATTTCTTAGGTTCATAGGTTCATAGGTTCATACTAGGCTATCTGCCCTAGGGCATTTATAAGCCTAGCCAGAATGTGTTTGGCTTTCGCCACCCAATAATGTAAAAGTACAGAAAAAGCAGCTGTCAACTACAGATTAAAAAACAAACAAATACCAAACAATGACATCCCTAGATAATTTGCCTTTCTGCAAAGAGATTTGGTGGCACACAGATTAGAAAAGCTAACAAACAAAGAAATGACTGTGGCATCAATGGTTTTTGTAATACACCTGGCAAGACTTACATAAGAAAGATCCAATGGTATCCGAAGTCTTTTGGGTCTCACCAACAACATCCTTTGTCTTTCAAATTCCATACTTGGGCTTGCAATAAAAGAAATCACTTGGTGGAGACATCAAATTTCCCTAAATCCTGGTCTCCCCTTCTCTCTCCTTGCTCCAAAGCAGTCAGTCACCACAGACACCTCAGATTTTGCTTAGGGAGCAGTTTCATGAGGTATACCTCTCAGCTGCCCCTAATTTTTAGGGATGCCCGTGATTATGACTCAAATTTTAGCTCTGTCCCTCTTAAACCCTCCTAAAATTATTGACTTTTCTAAAGAAGAAGGTGAGTTTCAATTAATAAATAATGACAATAATTAGAGTTATTGACATTTTATTTCAAAAAATATATGAATTAATTCATATTCTCTTATTCTGTCAATGTCTCAAGTTAATAGTACTAATATTTTAAAAGTGTCCCTGATTGTCCTTCATTATTTCTGGATTTGTCCCTCATTCTTTTGAGATGTGTCCCTGATTAGTTAAAAGCTATGTCCATGAGGGATAAAAATTCAAAGTGTGTGGTACACCAAGGAGAGATGTCAGCACATAAACATAAAAGAGATGCTTGCCCTGATTAAGGCAATCAACCCTCTGAATCACCTTTGGTCCCCTAGACCTGTTCAAGTTGTAACAAACAATACCCCAGTTATGTGGTGCATCAACAAGCAAGGGGAAACCAGGTTGTACCCCCTTTGCATACCAGACATGTTAGCTTGGGATATAGCTGCACAGCACACCCACACTCTATAGGCATCCTACATTATGTCAGAGCAAAACTGTACAGCAGACAAGCTGAGCAGTACAAACAGAAACCTTCACAAATGGAAACTAGATCAGGGATCTTCCAAGATTTGATCCATCTGTGGGGAGTCCCTCAAGTAGACTTATTTTTCCTCTCCCTGAACAATCAACTGGCAAGATTCTGCTCCAGGACTCCATACAAGAAGGCCTGGAAGACTGGTGCCCTTTCCTTTCTTTGGACAGGAATGTTTCTTTATGCTTTTCTACCCTTTCCACTGATATCCAGGGTATTTCTGAAGATTCAGAACAAATTCTCTAAGATCATTGTGGTAGCTCACTTCTGGCCCAGCCAACAGTGGTTCTGTCTTTTTTTGGAAATGGCCGGGGTAACTGCCACAAGCTTCATCACAGAATGGATCTGTTTACACAAGATCAGGAGTGTTTGATACACCCCTACCTCAAACTTCAACTGACTGCCTGGATGATAGTTAATTCCCTTTCGATACCTGTTTACTGAGGATGAGCAGCAAGTACTGATGGAGGCAAGAAAGCCGCTACTGGAAAGGAATATATTAGCAAATGGAAAATATTTTCTAGTTCGTGGCAACAACATAACCAGCAACTATTCAGGGCTAGAGTTTCTTTGGTTTTACAATAGTGTGAGTTACTATCCTATGATCTTTATTACTCCTCCATCAAGGTTCATTTATCAACCATTTCAGCATATCTGTCCTTGGATCATCCTCTTTCAATGCATTCTCATGTCAGAATGGTTTTGAAAGGGGTTTTGGATAACAGGCCTTCAAGAAAACTAGTGACCCCTCCTTGAGATTTTAATTTTGTGTTAGAAGAGCTAATAGTTCTCCATTTGAACCAGCTAAACTGGTTGACTTGAGGTTCTTAACATAAACTGTTTTTACTGATTGCTCTGACCTCTGCAGGAAGACTATTTAAGTTACAAGGTCTTATACTGAGTCAACCCTACCCAATTTTCCAGACACAGTTTCTTTGAGAACTAATCCTTTTATGTCTAAAGTAGTATCTGAGTTTACTTTAAGCCATATTATTCATCTGTCTGTTTTCTTTCCAGAACCTAAAAATGAGGCAGAACGTATATTCCATAACCTGGATATCCACAGACAACAGAACTATTTTTTTTATATTTAAATTAATCATTCATTTCTTGTTCTGATAACGGGTATAAAAAGGCTTGAATTAAAATGACTGTACTTCAGTGAAGAAAGATACAGACAAGGTCCTTTGAAGTTGCCAATATCATAATACTAACAGCGATAACAGTTCTAGATGGCTACTGCCAGTGTATACATAAGTATGTACCTATTACCAACCATGCTCTATGCTCTATGGCTTACAAATCCTTACCAACTTACAAACCTCATTTATTTCTAAACTACAGTCCACCTACAACAAATTAGCTAAATCTGCTGCTGAACTACCTTACTCCTCTCATCACTGCTTAGCACTCAGAAAATTGAACTGGCTAGAATTCCCCCCAAACCGTTTCCTCTCTCAGCTTCAGATAATTCATTCTCTTCTATACTTGCCCACCTTCTGCTCCAGCATCTCATCTATTATGTCCTCCTACAACCCAGCAAGAATGCTTCGGAGCTTTGAACAACATCTACTTTCCATACACAAACCTAAGATCAATATTGGTAAAAAACTTGTACAGCTATTCCCCTGCTGAGAACTGGAATAAACTTCCACTTGACATTAGACCCAAACACCAATTCAAAAAGGCTGTGAAAAATCACTTAAGCAATAATAGTTATTCAGTGTTATCTCCCCCTGACTGACCCATCTCCTCTTGGCCAACCAGCCTCTGTCGTTTCTCATACACTTGTGTAACTCAACTTTCTTCCTAATTTTCTATATTTCATTTCAGCATTCCTACATTCCTATCTCTGCCTCCTACCTACATTCTTGTGTAAATCTTTCTTACCTTACCACTTCTCTCCCTTTATCACTATTTTAATCTGTTCTGACATCTAAGGGTGTAAACTTATATTAATCTACTCTACTTTGCTCTGTACCTACTTTACTTTGTCTTGCTCTTAAATGTTAGTTTTTAACTATTCTACTTTTCGGATGACTACAGAAAAAAAAATTACTTACTTACCCTACTCTGCACTGTACCTACCGTACTTTGCCTTGACTTAAATGTAAATTTTATCTGTTCTACTTTTTACTCTGCACTGTATCTACTGTGGTTGCTGATATGTAGAGGCTAATTGCTACTCATGTCAAACCCACCATTTTGCATATCACTATTGGAGACTTTGTATAATTTGCTATGTACTATGTCAGCTTAACTTTTATGTATTAACTTTGGAGCTTTTCTCCACTGAAAAAGGACTCTGACCCAGCTGGATGAACCTGGTCAACAAATGTCAAATGAATAATAAATAAATAAATTCCTAGTTGTATCTTTAGTTGGAGGTGAGGTGTATTCCTTTTCCGTGTCAGAATTTTGCACACGGTCTGTATGTGTATGACTCTGAGCTAATCATTTACACTGATGGTGCTCCTAGGTCACCTCTGAAAAGATGAATTTGAGCCTAGTAGGCACTGCTGGAGCTAATCAGCAGTAGAGTTGTCAATACCGAATCAAAGAACTACTCTGCAATATGCTTGTGAAATTAGCACTTTGGATGTGCGTTTACCTTCAAAATGACATTGCCAGTTGGCAACTTGCTTGCACAACCCATGGACTTTAATGGACCTTCTTCCTTGCTCCACCTATGTCTTATTTAACCTTTATTTCTCTTCTGGTAAATTCTTCCTTACTATCTTGTTCTTCTCAAACCATAAAACCGAATATATTCATGTATCCAAATAGTGCTATATTATAAGCTGTGGCTTTTCTCATAGGTTCATAGGTTCATAGGCAGGTACTTGGCTATCCACCCAAGGGCCTACGTAAGCCTAGCCAACAAGGTTCCCTGGCTTACGCCACCCAAGAAAGTTATTTTCCTGTGCCACTGTTGAGCAGAGACACAGAAGTGATCCCCGGGGTGTATTTCATATTTCCCATCCACTCATCAAGATTTTTCTTGGAGAGTGCTAATGAAGAACTTTGCGTGACATAGATGGGTAGCCTTTTCCAGAGTATGGCAAGTCTCTGGGGCAGGAATCTATCCCTCCAGCATGTCCTGTTTATTGTGGTGTTAAGGTTTAGGTCCCTAGAGCATGTATCTCAGAGAGATTGGGATTTCTTTAGGACAACAGCCCTGGGTTTGACATAGCTTTATATGATATGTTAGGCAGAGATCACCTAGTACCTACCTATGAACCTATGAACATTGAAGACTTAGAGCAGTGCAAACTAAGTAAATGCTGTACCGAGTTGTAGATGTGATTAGAGTAATACTGAGCTTAATAAACACCAGAGTAAAAATTAAAGGGTGGTAGAAAACAGCTTTTTATCTTATCCAAAACACTGTGTACCTCATTTGACTAAATTTCTTTCTACTACTCCTGTGAAATCCAGTCAGTACTGCTGTAATTTGTTAGATCTCAAATACGCACTGATCGTTTTTGGTGATGCTTTGGGTCGTGCAGGATAAGAACCCACTTCTTTTGCCTACCCTAGCCCCATTTCCCTTACACCCTCACTACAACTAGCTTTATACCTCTCCATTTTAATCCCTACTCTCTCTCCATCCAATCATAATCCACATCACTTCTCCCATTTCCCATTCCTTATCCAACTACCAGTCACAGCTCACACACCTCATTTCCTAGTCTTCTCCCCTCCCACTCAAATACCATATTAAAATATTTTTCATATTCAAAAAGCCATGATCCACCACACAGCTAAACATCCTCCCCTAACCTTAATATTTCCACACATAACATTTATATCTCCATTCACTTACTGCTCCAGATACAAGTACCTATGACACGCCTGCATACATCTCAAAATATATTACTGTTCTGCAAACTCTAACCTATAATCTTCCAGCTCACCAATAAAAACACACCCAAGCTGACACTCCACATAAACCAGCATACCCAATCAACCCACTCTCTCTTCTAAACATACTTTCTAATGTTGGTAATCTTCATTCATTCATTACTGATAGGTATTGGTTCCGTCCTTGGAACCAAGTTGGCCGTTATAACAAACTTGCGGCAGCCAAAAAACTCTAGAGCTAAGCTTACCCATAGTGCCCCTCTCTCTCGCTCTCACCTCAGATCTCATTTGCCATGTATAGTATCAAGACGTGTCAGTCCAGATTTCAAGCTAAGTCATTTAAAAATGTATAGTTCTCTAAAATTTTTTCTTGTTTACCTGTGAAATTTTTAATTGTTTAGTAGACGGTTAGTGTTAGCTTACCTGTTGAAGTACTTTCTTCTTTTCTTTACCGGGTTTTGTGGTATTCTTCGTACCATTGCTGGTACAGGCCTTTCTTTACCTCTGAGGTAACTTTTAGTCTATTGCTGGTATCGCCCCCTTTTCTCCCTTTCTTTACCCATTGCGTATATCTTTTCTTACCATTGTTGGTAACAAAAAAAAAAACTCCTTTCTTTCTTCACTGTGTAAGCATGTATTTTGCTGATTGCTTCACATATTGTTGTCGGATAAGTGTTTGGTTTATTATTGATGATGGCTGATAAAAAAGGAACAACAGGCTTTAAGCAGTGTGATCAGTGCAGTAGAAAAATGCCGAATTCAGATAGTCATTTATCTTGTGTTTACTGTCTCTGGGTACCACATCTGAAAGTTCAACCCCCATGCAACATATGTAAGGGTTTTAGCACCTGTACGTTGACTGAAAGAAAAAATAAATTGATTCTCAAGGGTCTTCTAAAAACTCCTTTCTCAGAGGCTATCTCCGAGATGGTGGGCTCAACCCCTCCTAAAAAGGAACATAAAAAGAGGAACCAATCTGTACCTGCCTCTCCACATTTTAGTTACTCAAAATCTGATAACTCTACAGAACCGAAAGAAAAACTTCCTAAATTGACACTATCTTGGCACTGGGGCCTCAAACCCCTTCTGTGGTGCCGTCCTCAATACCAGGGCCTCAGCCATCAACAATGGTACCATTCTTGGCCCCAATGCCTCAAGCATCCACTATGGTACTGCTCGTGACTACAGAACCACCTAAAACTTTATCTTCTATGGTACAAACAACTGCTACAGTACCGATGCCCCTTTTGGCACCAAAAATAGTTTTCCCAACTCCAGTCACTACCTCCCTATACATCTTACTGGTCCTTTGACCATAGTGCCGAAAGGTGAAATATTGCCTCAGACCTGATACTCCCTGTCAGCAGATCCCTTTTTTGGACAACGGTGCAGTCCCTTTCTAGAACGCCCTGATTCGCCATCGAGGATGTCAACCTGCTCCTCCAGGAACCCTTCGGAATTTAACATAGTGAGACCTGTGGATCAGCTATTGGAGGCCAGAGGAATTCCAACTCCTTACAAATCCTCCCTCCCATCCGGAGCCAAGGAATTTTCTCCACAGACTCCAACATACATTCCTCCTTCGACCTCCTTGGAGGTATTGGAGCCCCCGACACTGATGCCTATCCCGGTACCAGCTTCTTTGGTTCCTTTGGTAGATCTTACCATGGCTCCAGAACCTACCCTATGGCCATTGACTCACTTGGAGCTGAGCCATCCTCAGGATTGTGACTGGGCTGTCAACACTGTGACCCCTAGTATGGCGCCTATTTTTTCTATGGTGCCACCTACTATGGTTCCGGTTGCCTTGGTGGCGCAGAGTCTTCTTGTGGCTCCTTCCCTGGGGGTGGGCTCATCAGAGCAGGGTGTGACTTTGGTCTCGAGGTTGTCTTTTTCGATTCTGGGCTCCTACCCGTCTTCAGGCTGGCCAACTTTCCAGGTGATGGAGAGGGCACTTGCCTCTTCAGGCTCACAACTGGTTCCTTTGGCACTGGAGACCCATATATATCTGTCCTCTGCACTACAGCTGACACAGTCCATTACACTGGGACATCGAGCATGGGAACCTCAAGATAGCCTTCTACAAGGTAAACACTCTTCAGAGTCCTCCTCAGATGTCCCCACTGAGGAGGTAACATGTAAGAGATCATACTAGAGGAAGTATGTGACGTGGATTCCCCCTGAGGAATCCCTTACTGAAGATACAGACTATGATGAAGGGGAAGGGTCCCCATAGTTGCCCCCCGAGGATGTTTCCCTTGGTGATATACTGGAAATTTTAAAGCAGCAGTTAGACTGGAAGCTCACTAACCCGTCCTCTACTTCTTGGGTGACCCCGCCTGCAGATGACCTAGTCCCTTACAAGTCAGTCGTATTATATTCAATTACTACTAAACAATATTGCCTCTCCTTTGTTTTTTCTTGTTATAATACTTCTGCTTTTCACTACACCAATAACAACTTTGTCCTTTATTTGCTTGTATGTATGACTGGTTCTGTGTTGAGTGTGATTTTGATTATTGTTCTTTTTATTGTAATTTACTAGTCTGTTAATGGAGCTTTTCTCCTCGGGCCTCTGCTGAAAATGGACAATGTATCCAGCCAGACTAGCCCGGTTAACAAATGTAAAATAAAATAAAAAATAAAATAAAATCGTGCAGTGTGCTTGAAGGAATCCTGACACCACTGAACCTATCCTCTGGAGACCAGACAAAATTTTTTCTACACTAGAGAACAACCCACATTGGTCTAAATGCTTACCAGCAGATGCTATTGTGGTGGCGGTGGCCACTAAGAAAGAGCTCTCTGAGGAGAACCCTACTGTCCATCCCCCAAACAGAGAGTCTCTGGCAATAGACAGGTTAGGGAAGTGGGTGTATTATTCATCGACCTTTGCCATTCGGTCCTTGAATTACTTGGCACATTTTACCCGGCTCCAGAGAGACCTCATTTCAGAGTTCTTGGGAACCTTAACTAGAGCAGTTTCTGATGAGGTACGCAACAAAGTTGCCTCACAGCTGCCACCCTGGAATCTATATCTAACGTGTCCATGCAGTTGATTTCTTATACTACCGAAGGGGTGGCTAGAGCAGCGGGTGCAGGTGCTGTCATGAGACGTCATGCCTGGATGCACCAATGTGATTTTGCGGACCCTTTTAAGTCTTCCTTCTGCCATGCTCCCATGGAGGCCTCTTCTCTTTTGGGCCCAAAGGTAAAAGACACTTTAGCCATGTGTGAAAAGGACAGTAAGACCTTGTCTGCCGTGGGTGTGCATTTTTCCACCCCTCAGCACTCCTACTCTAGGAATCAGAGGAGTGGAAAGATGTGGTACAAGAAATCTCAGGGTCCTTTCTGTGACACACATGGTGAGTACACCCCTACAGAGGCAGAGGGGGGTCCACATAATCAGGGATCCAGAGATTCTTTCTCTGGAACCCCTATCAGTGCTCCTTAAGAGTGGCCAGATTGCTTACCTCTGGAAGCAGTCGGGGATGATTTTCTCTGCACCTCTTTGCCTGGCAAACGATAACCACAGATTTTTTGGTGCAGACGATAATTACCAAAGGTTATCACATACCTTTCAATCTTTACCCAAGGCCGCTAAGGCATATTCCTGACATTCCACCCAGTCAAAGGGAAGCAGCAGCTCAAGAAATACAAAAGCTGCTCCTAAAAAAGAGTCATCCAAGCAGTCCCACCAGACCACATAGGATCTGGATTTTACTCAAGGTTCTTTTTAGTGCCTAAAAAGACAGGGGACTGGAGGCCAAACTTGAACCTCAGCATCCTAAACAAATTTGTCAGACAAACAAAATTCTGGATGGTCACGATTCAGTCTGTCCTACCATTTCTAGAGAAAGATGATTGGATGTGCCCGATAGATCTTTAGGTTGCGTATTACCACATAAAATGGACAAATGCTCCAGAAGATTCCTCTGCTTCTGGCTGGAAGCCAATCACTATCAATTCCAAGTGCTGCCCTTTGGTCTCTCTATGGCACCCAGAGTGTTCACCAAATGCATGGCAGTGGTAACAGCTCACTTCAGACTGCAAGGATTACGGGTGTTTCTGTATTTAGACTATTGGTTCCTTACCACATCCATCAAGCGTCTACTGGTTACAGCCTTACATTACAACCTAAAGCTAACAAAATCCTTAAGGATCTCAATAAACAAGGAGAAATGCAAGTTGACTCCTTCTCAAGCTCTGGAATTCATAGGGGCAACTTTCAGTACTCAGTCTTCCCTAGTCTCCCTCCCACTTCACAGGTTAGAAAGACTAAGGTCTCAACGCTGGGTGATACTCTCTCAAGACAAAGTTTCAGCTCGGGCAGTCCTTCAACTACTAGGATCTATGGCAGGATCAATTACAATAGTTCCCCCTGGCAAGACTACACATGAGGTTTCTGCAGTGTCTTTTACTAACACAGTGGTCCCCATTGACATCCTATGTCCTTTCAGAGCCACATAACAAATCAATGCAAACAAGAATTATTTTGGTGGATGAAGCCAGAAAAAGACCTGTGGAATCGTCCTTTCTCCCCCTCTCAGCCCAAAAGGCCATAGTGACTATGGATGCTTCCCTGATGGGGTGAGGGACATTTCCAGGGAAAGTCAGTCCAAGCCACTTGGTCACCCGTGGAGGCCAACCTGCATATCAATGTCCTAGAACTGAGGGCAGTGCTTCTAGTGTTGCAAGCATTCCAGTCTGTCCTCCCATCAGGGACAATTGCTATCCAGTCTGACAACATGTCCGTAGTCTGGTATATCAACAAACAAGGGGGAACCAAGTCCTACCCATTGTGCTGGGAGGCCATGAGAATTTGGCAATGGCGATAGCTTCCAACCGCTTTCTGATAGCAATGCACATTCCTGGGGATTCCAACATAATTGCAGACAAACTGAGCAGATGTGTTCTCCTGCCTCATGAGTGGTCCCTCAATTCTATCATAGCGGTGAAGATCTTCAGTTGCTGGGGCCAGCCTTACTGCGATCTATTTGCATCCCCCGTATACCACAAATGCAACAGCTACTTTGCCCTAATTCCCCCACAGGGGGAGTCCCCGAGGGATGCTCTAGTACATGATTGGCCCACGGGACTTCTTTATGCCTTCCCTCCCCTTCCTCTGATGCCACAGTTTCTAAAGAAGGCTCTTCGGTTGAGAAGCAGAGTAATCCTCATTGCACCCTATTGGTCCCAACAAGTTTGGTTTCCCTTTCTTTGGCCTCACCTAGTACATCAACCATGGATTCTGGATCCAGCTCTGGAATTGCTGTCACACCCACAAGGGTTGATTCATCCAAACATATCGAGCCTCAAGCTGACAGCTTGGTTCCTCCACTTCCGGTAATTGCCAGGCAAAATAACCTATCCTTCCCTGTACATCACATTCTTTTGGCTTCCCATAAACCATCTACCAGGAAACTTGATCTCAGCAAGTGGAAAAGATTCATAATCTGCTCTTGAGGGAAGGGAATAGACCCTTTTCCAGCTCCACTTACTTCAGTACTGGACTATTTATCAAACTTTCTCCATTTGAGAGCGGCAGCTTCAACTATTCAAGTACACCTGACAGCTATCTCTAACTTCTACAATGGCTTCCAGGATTCATCCGTGATTTCTCATTGTCTCTGTAGAACCTTTTGAAAGGTGTCATGCACATTAGACCACCCCTCAAAGACCCAGTCAAGCTATGGAATTTGACACTAGTTCTACAATCATTGACTTGTCCTCCTTTCAAACCTGCTGCCACTTGTGATATAAAATTTTTATCCTGGAAAACTTTATTCTTGGTAGCTATTACCTCAGCAAGATGGATATCTGAACTACAAGCCTTGTGCATAAAACATCCTTACATGGTCTTCCACAAAGACAGAGTATCACTCCAGACTAATCCCACCTTCTTATTCAAAGTTATTTCCGATTTGACTATCAATCAAACAATTGATCTGCCAGTTTTCTTTCCAAATATTTCTAACAAAGGAGAATATTCACTACATTTAATAGATATGCATAGACAATTGTGATTCTACTTGGACAAGACTAAATCACTACAAAAATCTGACCAATTATTCATATCCTCAGGACCAAAATTTGGAAGATCTGTTTCTAAAGTGACTCTATTTAAATGGTTGAGAGACTGCATTTGCTTTATCTATCATCAAAACAAAGCTCTTCTACCAGCTAAGCTCAAAGCGCATTCAACCAGATCAGTCGCAACATCTGTTCCCTTCCATGCAAGAGCTTACATGGATGACATTTGTGCAGCAGCAACATGGGCCACCCCTCATACCTATATCACGCATTACAAATTGGATTTGGTCTCCAGGGGGAGAGTTTCCTTTGGTTCAGTGGTGCTCAGAGATATCCTTCCATAGGGCCTCCTAAGAAATAAAGTAGCTAGGGACTCTGTCCCATCAGTAATGCATGAATGAAGATTAACAACATCAGATAAAGAAGTTATGTTCTTACCATAACTTTCCATCTGTGTTGTTCATCTTCATTCATTCATTACTTCCCACCCGCCACCCCCCTGCCAAAAGACTCCTGGAGGTTCGGATTTGGTCCTACCTTATAATAGGGAATTTGCTCAGATAAAGCCTCTGCTTGTCCTTTTTCTTTATTACGGGCAAACTCGATCGGTAAGCTTAGCTCGAGAGTTTTTTGGCTGGAGCGAGCTTGTTATGACAGCCCACTCAGTTCCGAGGATGGAACCGATACTCATCAGTAATGAATGAATAAAGATCAACAACACAGATGGAATGTTATGGTAAGAACATAACTTCTTTTTTTCAATAGTACTTACTCTCCCTTTACTCCTGCACCCCTCCCATATAACCTCTTAACACTCATGCCCCCTATCTTAGAGATCAATCCCCTCTTCTACCATCTCAGAAGCTGTATCTACAAACTCCCAACAGAAGTTCCTAGACATAACTTTCATCCTATTCCCTATCAAAACTACATATTTATTAAAATATAAACTTTACCTTCACTAGCTCATCTCTAAAAATCTCTAACCAAAACCTAAATCTAAACTAAAATGGCTGACCTGTAGTCTTTCATTTCCAAACCTTAAAACTTAATGGGGACATCGACCCCCAAATGCAGCCCAGATGTTCACCGTGTTTCACTGTTGCAGTCATTACTCTTGGGTTATCCTGCTGGCAGGCTACCTGCAGTCGGCCAGAATTCCAAAGTCTAGGTCTGGTGTCGGTTGCTGTCACCTCTTCCCTGACGTCAGTGCGCCAGGGGTATCAAAGATGCAGCCGACGCCATTTTCTTCAGTCTTTCTTGCCGCACAGTGCCTGAAGCAAAAGCAGTTCGCAAGTGCCGGTCGGCCTACTCCTGAGATTTTCAAATCCGAATTTCAGAACCGAAGTCTTCATTAAAGCTAAGTACCCCATTGGGGAAACTTTTTTCTTACTACAGACTGATGTCAGAAAAAGTTAACAATTGCGTTTTTTGTGGGAAGCAAATACCTCATAAGGATTTTCACTCTTACTGTATTCCTTGCCTAGGCCCTGATCACAACGTTGCTAGCTGTCGGTTTTGTGCTAGATTTAACCAACGCACTATCAAGCGTTGGTTCGATTTTGCATTTCATTACTTTGTCCGAAGATTTAATTATATAATGCAGTTGGACCAGCCAACAACCGGAGTTTACAAAAAATGCAAGGACAAGGAAAAGGATAGGCATCCAGGGTCCAAAACCGACAACGAGGCCTCTGCTAGGCCAGTCGCCGGTTCGCCAGTTCTCAGTGAGGCGCTTTCGCAGCCCCTGGCGCCCGCTACCTCAGAGCCACAGGCCACTTCCGACTCTCACGTGGAGCCGACTGGGCCTCTGGATACTCAAGGTATTGGACCCTCGGAAATCATTCCCTCAGATGGGTCCAGAGCCGCTGAGCAGGCATCGGCTTCTGAGGGTGTCTTCAGATCTACACAACTATATATTAAGCCATCTTCAGCTTCAAAGACAAAGACTAAAGCTGCTCTAAAGACAAAGAAACAAGTACAGCATTCTCCTACTCAGACTTCCATGCCTAAAAAACAGATGCTCAAAATGGCCGAAGATCTAATTACTTTGATCAGGGGCTCCCATCCCCCTCCTGATAAGAGGCCTAGGCAAGAGACAGAGTATAATTCTTCTGATCAGGTTTCTATTTCCTCTATTTCCTCTTCTGAACAGGATTACTCCATGCTTCCCTATGAGGATTCTGATGCTGAAGAATCCATTCCTTCAGCCTCTCCTCCTGAGGATTATTCTTTTGGGGAAACCCTGCATACCATGAGGGAGCATTTCCACTGGGAGAGCCAAGATTATTCTGAATCTAAGAAAAGGCTCAAAGACTTTCTGCTACTTCCTCAGCACAGACCCCTTGCTATTCCACCTGTTCTAGACATTGTAGATGATGTATTTTCAGAGTCCGGCCTGTCCCCTGACTCTTTACCCCCTGCACCTGCTAAGCCAGACAGATACTACAGGGTCCCGGATTCTCATAAATTCCTATACAAAAACCCCACTGCTGACCCAGAAACTATATCTCAGGGTCCCAAAGGGGTTAAAGCTTCCACTGCAAAAAACCCTGTCCCCTCTGATAGGGATTCTAGGGCTCTAGACAGATGGGGGAAAAAAGTCTACACTTCTGCTACCCTGGCTGTAAGGGCTTTAAATTGTCAGTTTCATGTCCGTAAATATCAGCAATATTTAATGTCACTGCTTAAACAGAAATTGTTGACAAATACTGAATGTTCAGAGAACAAGGAATTGCAGGATTTATTGCATGCAGCTGAACAAGTGGGAAAGCATACTTTGCAATGTGGTTATGATTCACTGGAGGCCTCTTGCAGGGCTGCAGTTACAGGTTCTGTGATTAGAAGACATGCTTGGTTAAAGGAACAGAATCTGCCTGATCATGTTAAAGCAAAATTATTAGATGCACCATTACAGCATGACACTTTGTTTGGTACTAAAGCAGAAGAGGTGTTGAAAAAAATGGAGGATAAAGCAAAATCCTTGCAGACAGTCAAGGATTTCTTACAGGTACAGCCACCCAGATTTAGCAGGAACTTGCCTTCTAAAAATTGGTCCTTTCCAGTGTCAGACAGACCACAAAGAGGCAGATACAGGCGTCCCAGAGGCAGATACCAGCCCCAAGGCTCATACAGGCCTAAACAATGGGGTGCTCCTACCTCCAAAAGCAGAGAAGACAAATCACAACCTTACAAGAAACAGTCCCAATGACTTTCCTCTACCAGATCCAAGCACTTTTCTTTTGGCAGCCCCCTTAGGGGGAAAACTAGCACTGTTTTCATCAAATTGGCAAATGGTTACCCAAGACAAATGGGTCCCGAACATAGTGTCCCAAGGCTACAGGTTCCATTTTCACACTCTGCCAAGGTCAAAAGGTATGCCAGACCTGCCACACAATCAATGGGCAGAGGCACAAAAACAAATTACAGCCCTCATGGACATGAGGGCCATTCAGCAAGTACCACAACAAGAGCAGGGGCAAGGATTTTACTCAAGACTTTTCCTAGTACCCAGAAAGGACAAAACCTGGAGACCAATACTTGTTCTGTCTATACTAAATACATTTCTGGAAGTTCCAAAATTCAAGATGTTGACTCTTCAGCAGCTACTGCCCATGCTGGGCAAGAAGGCTTGGCTCGTAACTTTGGACCTAAAAGAGGTATACATGCATGTCCCAATCAGACAGTCCTGCAGAAGATACCTCAGATTCATAGCTGGCTCAATGCATTACCAATTCTCTGCACTGCCCTTTGGCTTATCTACTGCCCCCGGGGTCTTCACAAAATGCCTGGCACCAGTAATTGCGTTTTGCAAACAAAAAGGAATTCAAATATATCCCTACTTGGATGACGGCCTAATTCAAGCAGAGAACAAAGACATTCTTCTAAAGCATCTGGCGTTTGTAAAAAGATTACTAATTGGCCTAGGGTACACAGTAAACAAAAAGAAATCAAAACTAGTACCCTCTCAAGAGATAATATTCCTAGGTGCAAGCTTAAATACAACTGCCCAGATGGCTTATCTCACGCCAGACAAACAAAAGCAACTGACTACTTACTTCAAGAAATTGGCAACAAAAACCCACTTATCTGCAAGGAAAATCCTGCAGGCCTTGGGTTTCATGGCATCCTGTATTCTACTAATTCCATATGCCAGATTGCATATGAGGAAACTACAATGGTATCTAAAAAGTGTTTGGACTCAGCATTGCCACAGCCTGGAGACAGTAATTGCACTCATTTCCTGCCTGCAACAGGAGTTTCGATGGTGGGCAGAAGCCTGTCACCACAACAAGGGTCTGCCATTCAGTTTACCCACAGCCAGACAGACACTGACAATGGATGCATCAGATTATGCCTGGGGGGGCCCATATGCCAGGAAAATGTATTCAGGGTACATGGCCTGCAAACCAGATGCATCTTCACATCAATCAAAAAGAGATGCTAGCTGTTCAAAATGCCCTGACAGCTTTCAAGGACCTGCTTCATCCAGGACAGTTACTGATAAAGACAGACAACACTACGGTCATGTGGTACATAAACAAGCAGGGAGGTACACATTCCTACCCCCTCTGTAGACAAGCAATGACCTTATGGGACACAGCATTGGCTTTTCAAGTTCACCTGCAAACACAATTCCTGCCATGAAAAACAAATACTCTGGCAGACAAACTAAGCAGAAACCTCATGGATCCCCACGAATGGAAACTGGATCCACAAGTCTTCAGCATGATAACAAGGAAATGGGGATGCCCAGACATAGATCTATTTGCCTCCCCTCACAACTGCCAATTGCAGAGATTTTGCACAAGAATTTATCACAAGCAAGCATGGAAAGTGGACGCCCTATCCTTCAGCTGGAAAAATCTAACAGTATATGCTTTTCCCCCACTGCCTCTCCTTCCCAGGGTACTCCTAAAGGTCAGATGAGAGAAGCTAAAAATGATACCGATTGCACCAGACTGGCCACACCAGCACTGGTACCCAATCCTAAAGAGCTTGTCTCAAGGTCCAGCATGGATATTACCTCAGACTTCTCACTTGCTGACCCAACAAAACAATCAGATCCTGCACAGCCAACTCAGGACCTTAAACCTGGCAGCATGGCGGATAATGTAGCCATTCAGAACACTCCTCTTTCAAAAGCTGTTATGGATGTTATCTTGGAGGCCAGGAGGCCCAGTACCAGAAAATCTTATGCAGAAAAATAGAAGAGATTCTCTGCTTGGAACCAGGAACAAGGCATTGACATGGGTGTACCAAATATCTCTCAAATTTTACAATACCTAACTGAGATGCTGAACAAAGGCCTTTCTTTCTCATCAATTAAGATTCATGCCTCTGTCATTTCAGCCCATTACAATATGGAACCACCTATCTTTTTTCATCCTTTAATAAGGCAGTACCTCAGAGGGGCCAAAAACATTAGGCCTCCAAGGAGAGCACCAATTCTGGCCTGGGACCTCAGTTATGTTTGGGAAAAACTCACACTGCCTCCTTTCAAACCAGCATCAACAACAGATATAAAATTCTTATCCTGGAAAACAGCTCTGCTCCTAGCAATAACCTCTGCAAGGCGAGTCTCGGAGTTACAAGCACTCATGGCTGTGGAACCTTTCATCATTTTTCACCTAGACAGGGTTTCTCTGAGGACAAACCCTACATTTATGCCTAAGGTGGTGTCCAGTGTGGCCCTCAACCAAACCATTCACTTGCCTACCTTTTATCCAAATCCACAGAACAAGGGTGAGAAAATTCTGCATTCTTTGGACATACACAGGCAGTTACGCTTCTACTTGGACAGAACTAAAGCTTTCAGAAAGACTGAGCAACTTTTAGTGGCATATGTTGCAGGATCACAAGGAAAGGCTATCTCAAAACAGACTATTTCTAAATGGATAGGCCATTGCATCCATTTCTGCTATTTTCAACATGGCAAATCAGTGCCTAAGGGCATTAGGCCTCATTCCACCAGAGCAGTAGCCACTTCAGCAGCCTTCCTCAGAGGAGTACCAACCAAAGATATCTTAGAGGCTGCAACTTGGAGTTCAGTGCACACCTTCCCAAAGTACTACCACTTACCTCTTTACTCTAAGTCCAGAGCAGATTTTGCCACTGCAGTTCTGCAGGGCTTCATAGCCTCTTCTAATCCTATTTAGCCCAGCCACCCATCCTCAGCTTTGGGATTCAACCCAAGAGTAATGACTGCAACAGTGAAACATGATGAACATAGTACAGTTGTGTACCTACCATAAATGTAGATGTTTGAGTGTATTCACTGTTGCAGTCCAGGTTACCCACCCACCACCCCCCTTTTTCTTTGCTGGGATTTATCTGCACTTCTCTATCCTATACAACCTATTTGGTGTATTTGCTTGTAGATGAAGGAAATGTTATTTTTGTGCATGCATTTTTATTGGCATATTTTTTCAGCCTACCAATTTGGGGGCACCTGACATCTGGGGCAAGAAAAACTGAAGAAAATGGCATTGGCTGCATCTTTTATACCCCCGGCGCACTGACGTCAGGGAAGAGGCGACAGCAACCGACGCCGGACCTAGACTTTGGAATTCTGGCCGACTGCGGGTAGCCTGCCAGCAGGATAACCCAAGAGTAATGACTGCAACAGTGAATACACTCGAACATCTACATTTATGGTAGGTACACAACTGTACTTTTCCTCCCGTATCCACGTGATATCCCAACCCCATGTGAAAAAAATGGGAAAAGGGATTGTGGATGGATGGGTGGATCCAACCCACCCTCTGCAACTCCCTTCTATCCTACACAATAGTCTTCAAACTCCTTTTCTCTACTAAGTGTCCACATTAACATATGAAGTATCTGTAACAAGAAACTCGAACTAGATGCATTTCTCGTCTCACACTCAGCTGATATTGTAGTGTTAACAGAAACCCGGCTAAACCGTGGAAGGAAAGATAATGACACAATCTGAAGTTGTCAATCTTCTTCCTGTTCATCACTCATGGGGTTCGGTTCCGAGCCCTTGGAACCGAGTGGGCCTTATACCAAGCTTACGTGCACCAAAAACTCTTGAGCTAAGCTGCTACCCACAATGCCCTTCACTGTTACCTCACATCTCATTTGCTGGTATTTTGCTAGTATTTGCCCTCTTTACCCGTGTGGTATTTCCAATACCATTGTTGGTATATCTTTCTCTCTCTAACTTTCCTTTCTAGTTTAGCGGTGTGTGTATTTTTCTATTGTTATGTCTGAAAAGAAAGGGACTACAGGTTTTAAACACTGCTCTTCTTGCAGTGGTAAGCTACCTAATAGCGATCTGCATGAGGAGTGTGTGTATTGTTTGGAGATTCCACACTTATGAGCAAAACCTCCCTGCGACATTTGCACCAGTTTCAGTCAGTGGATGCTGAATAAAAGACAAAATAAGTTAATCCTCAAGGGCCTGGTTCCTTCTCCATTTTCGGAGACCATTTCTGCATCTGAGGTCGCAACTCCTCCTTCTGTGGACAAAAAACATCCTCATTCTGACCCCTCTTCACTAGCCGGTGTTAGGGGCAAGCCTCCTAAGCACAAGGCCAATAAGACTTCTGAGCATCGAATCGCCTCCTCAGTTCCGACCACCTCGGCTCTGAGTTTGGCTCCAGTGATACATAGAGAAGTTGCTATGATCGCCTTGTTGGCTCCGGTCCCTGCACCGATGACTACGGCTCCCGCTGCAACTTCAGTTCTAACCAGTTTGCCTGTCTCTACCTTGGCACTGATGTCCCCCATCTCCGCTCCGACAACATCTTCGGATCCGCTATTTACTTCAACTCCAGCTGTGACTTCAGCTTCGAGCCCATTCTCGGCTCTGAATATTCCCCTGCTGCCGGTTTCTAAACTAGAATCATCAGTGCCATTTTTCAATACATCACAGACCCAGTACTCCTCATCTGTGGATCCATTTGCCGGACAAGCTTTCAGCCCCTTTTTGGACCAGCCTGATTCCCCCTCAGGGGCATCGGTAAGGTCCACCTGGACCCTATCTAAAGTGGATGTGGTGTACCTCTTTGATCAGCTGCTGACCTCCAGGGGACTTACAAATTTTCCTAGACCCCATCCCACTCCGGGTTTTGGGTTCATTGCCCTGGTGACCCCCCACATATTCTCCCCCCTTGGACCCCTCAGTTCTGAGGCTCATATTTCTGACATCTATGAGAGGACCCCTTGCCTCGGTGCCAACAACGACCATGTCTGAGGTTCTGAGGCCCCTTTGGGTGTCGGTTCCATCGGAACCCAATCTTCCTCAATCTCATGCTTGGGGGGTGGAACCCCCGGTTCCGGCCATGGTTCCGGTTGTGTCACTGGTTCCATCTTTGGGTCCGAGGGTGACTCCCGCCTCGGTTTTGCTTGAGGCTCCGTCCCTGGGAGTGGACCTCGTGGAGTGGGGTGTGACCCCGGTTCTGGGCTCCCATTCCTCTTCAGGTGGGACTGCTTTCCGGGTGATGGAGAAGGTGCTTGCTTCGAGCAATCCTCCTATGTCAGACATACCACCCATTTCCTCTGAGCTGCAGCTATCAAAGGCCACTCCCCAGGACTTCGAGAGCGGAAGACCAAGGAGACCCCTGTACAGGGTATTTCCCTTTCTGTGTATTCTTCGGATGCTCCCACTGAAGAACCCCCTTGGAAACGAGCGTGTAAGAGGAAACACATGGACTCCCCAGAGGAGTCCCTCATGGAAGATATGGACTATGATGATGGGGAAGGGTCCCCACGGTCACCTCCTGACAATGTCTCATTTGGAGACATCCTGGAAATTTTGAAGCAGAGGGGTGACTGGAATTCCGCCAACCCTTTCTCGGAGGAATCCGTATTCTTGCAGGCCTTCTCCTCTCGGCCCTCTACTTCTTGGGTGACTCCCCTGCCGATGAGTTAGTCAGGCTCATCATGCAGTGGGCATGGAAGAATCCAGACACTGTTGAGGCCATTCCCAGGAGATCAGATAAGATACTCTTCCCTCCAAAGGATCAACCCCATTGGTCTAGAGGTTTGCCAGTAGACGCTATGGTGGTGGTGGTGGCCACGATAAAGGACCTTGCAGAGGAAAGTCCTGCTGTCGACCCACCCAAAAGAGAGTCCCGGGCAATGGACAGGTTAAGGAAGTGAGTGTTTGCTTCAGCGACCTTTGCTGTCAGGTCTCTGAACTTTTTGGCACATTTTACAAGGCTCCAGAGAGATCTCATCACCGAGCTCTCTGGAAACCTTGCGAGTAAAGTTTCGGACGGGGCACGTGATAAAGTTGCTTCCCAACTTGCTACCCTAGAGTCAATTTCCAACTCGTTCATGAGGTTGCTGTCCCACACAGATGAAGGGGGGGGGGCTAGAGCTGCGGGTGCAGGCATAATTATGAGACGCGATGCCTGGATGCGCATTTGTGACCTCACAGAGTCTTCCTTTTTAAACGCCCCTATCGAACCATCAGCTCTGTTCGGTTCTAAAGTCAAGGACACATTAGCCAGGTGAGAGCAGGATGGGAATACCTTGTCTGCTGTTGGTCTACGTTTTTCCAAACCTCAGCGCTCCTTCTCCAGGAACCAGAGGAGTGGAAAGATGTGGCACAAAAAGTCTCAAGGTCCTTTCTGTGAGGCATGTGGTGAGGGCTCCCCCAGAGGCAGGGAGGGTTCCAATAATGGAAGATGCCCCTTTCAGGACAGAGGGGGTTCCTGAAATCAGAAGTCCAGAGATTCTATCTCGGGAAGACCGTATCAGCACTCCTGAAGTCCTGCCCAATTGCTTTCCTCTGGAAGTAGTTGGGGCTTGTTTCTCTCTGCACCAATCTGTCTGGCTCTCTATTACAAATGATCAGTGGGTACAGAGAATAATTTCCAGAGGCTTTCACATCCCCCTAATCTCTTACCCAAGACCTCCAAAATCCCTTCTCAATGTTCTACCCAGGCAAAGGGAGGAGGCAGCTTCTGAAATAAGAAAGCTATGTCAAAAACGAGTCATCCAACAGGCCTCCCCCCAGACTAGTGTGGATCCGGGTTTTACTCAAGATTCTTTTTAGTGCCCATTTTGGATCTCAGCCAGCTAAACAAATCAGTGGTTCAAACCAAGTTCTGCATGGTCATGATTCAAGCTGTCCTCCCTTTTCTTCAGGAGGGTGTGTGGATGTGCTTGATAGACCTTCGGGATGCGTATTACCAGATCAAAATGGACAAATGCTCCAGGAGTTTCCTTCGCTTCCAGCTGGGAGCCAATAATTACCAATTCAGAGCTCTGCCATTTGGTCTCTTGATAGCCCCCAGAGTATTCACAAAATGCCTAGCAGTGGTCACAGCTCATCTGATACTTCAGAGATTCCGGGTGTTTCCATATTTAGACGATTGACTCCTCTCCTCCCCCACCAAGCACCTCCTGGTCAGGGCCCTCTGCTACACTCTAGTACTAGCGGAGTCGCTGGGCATCACCATTCACTGGGAAAAATCCAACCTTCATCTCTCACAACAATTGGAATTTATAGGTGCAGTATTCAACACTCAAACAAGTCTGGTCTCTCTTCCCCCTCACAGGCTTCAGAGATTAAGGACACAAGTTCAAGTGATACTCTGTCAAAGGAAGGTGTCTGCAAGGGAAGTTCTTCAGGCTCTGGGGTCTATGGCGGCAGCCATACCAATTGTTCCCCTAGCCAGATTACATATGAGACTGCTACAATGGCTCCTTTTGTCCCAGTAGATATTCAGTTTCATCCCCTGAGCTCACAGATTCTCATCACCAACTCCTGCAAACAAACTCTCCTCTGGTGGATGAGTACAGATGAAAATCTTTGGTGTCGCCCCTTCCAGGCTCCCCAACCCAGCACCACGGTGACCATGGACGCTTCCCTGATAGGGTGGGGGGGCCACTTTCAGGGAAAGTCAGTCCAAGGCACGTGGTCCAGCATAGCGGTCAACTTTCATATCAATGTCCTGGAGTTAAGAGCAGTGCTATTGGTGTTGCAAGCATTCCATCCACTCCTTCCATCAGGAACAATTGCTATCCAGTCGGACACCATGTCTGTCATCTGGTACATAAACAAACAGGAGGGACCAAATCCTACCCCCTATGTCGCAAAGCCATGAGAATCTGACATTGGGCAATGGCTTCCAACTGCTTCCTGATCGCAACACATATCCTGGGGAGTTCCAACCTGATTGTGGACAAGTTGAGCAGATGCATCCTCCATCCTCGCGAGTGGTCTCTCAATCCGAGTGTGACAGCAGAAATCTTAAGCCATTGGGGCCAGCCATGCTGTGACCTTTTCGCCTCCCCCTCAAACACAAAATGCAGGAGCTACTTTGCTCTCTTGTCCCCTCACAGGGAGTCAAGGTCTCCTTTATGCTTATCCTCCGATACCTCTGATCCCTCTTTTATAAGGAAAGCTATTCGGTTGAGAAGCAAAGTGATCCTCATTGCCCCATTCTGGCCTCGTCAAGTGTGGTTTCCCTTCCTCTGACCTCACCTGTTACAACCTCCTTGGATCCTGGACACTCATCAGGACCTCATATCTCACCCACAAGGGCTGACTCCATCAAATCTATCCACTCTCAAGCTGGCGGCTTGGCTTCTCCACTTCCGTTAGTTGCCAGGCAGGAAATCCTCTCCTCATCTGTCTGTAACATTATTCTGGCCTCCCATAAACCATCCACCAGAAAACTTTACAGGGACAAATGGAAAAGATTCTCTATCTGGTCACATAATTGGATGCTAAATCCGTTTTCATCTCCTGTAGCTACTATTCTTCATTACCTCTCTGAGTTGTTCGACAGTGGTTCATCAGCTTCCACCATTCGAGTCCATTTAGCAGCTATTTCCAACTTCCATAATGGTTCAGATGGAGTCCCGCTTATTTCCACCCAACTTTGCAAGACCTTCCTCAAGGGAATTTTCCATAGCAGACCGGTGGAGACATGGAATCTCTCCCGGGTTCTCCAATCTCTCTCTCTACCCCCTTTTGAACCTGCTGTGACGTCATGAAAATCTTTGTTTTTGGTGGTGGTCACTTCAGCCAGACGAATATCTGAGTTGCAAGCCTTATGCATCAAGAGTCCCTATCTGACCTTCCATAAGGACAGAGTATCACTTCGTACTAATCCATCCTTTCTTCCCAATGTGGTTTCTGACTTTTCTATTAACCATTCCATTGAGCTCCCTGTATTCTTTCCAAATTATTCAAACAAGGAAGAATACTGTCTGCATTCATTGGCTGTTCATAGACAACTGCGTGTCTACCTGGACAGAATTAAGTCCTTTCGCAAGTCTGACCAACTATTCATTTCCTTTTCTGGTCCTAGAATGGGGTGTGCAGTATCTAAGGTTACTTTGTCAAAATGGCTCAGGGATTGCATTACCTTCTCATATTCGCTTATAAATGAATCTAAGCCTGCTCAAATCAAAGCTCACTCAACTAGGGCTATCGCAGCGTCTGTTGCCTTCCACCCTAGAGCCTCCATGGATGACATCTGTACAGCAGCCATTTGGGCTAAACCCCATACCTTCACCAAGCATTACAAATTGGATCTCCAGGGGAAGAGCGGCCTTTGGCTCAATGGGTCTCAGGAATGTTCTTCCATAAGGGCCACCCAGGTTCTCCAAGTAGCTTGGGATTCTAGCCCATCAGTGATGAATAGGAAGAAGATTAACAACTTCAGATAACGAAGTTATGTCTTACCATAACATTTCATCTAAGTTGTTGATCTTCTTCCAGTCATCACACTCTCTCACTGGCCCCTACCAAAGGCTCCTGGCGGATCTTCTGGGTCTTGTGGTGTTCAGGGTTTCTGAGTAGAGATAGCCTCTGACTTTCTGTTTCTTCTATATGTTGCATGCAAACTTGATCTGAGGTAACTGAGTGAAGGGCATTGTGGGTAGCAGCTTAGCTCGAGAGTTTTTGGTGCACGCAAGCTTGGTATAAGGCCGACTCGGTTCTGAGGGCCCAGAACTAAACCCCATCAGTGATGACTGGAAGAAGATCAACAACTCAGATGAAACATTATGGTAAGACATAACTTCTTTTTCCCTTTAGTTTGTAACAATTTTAAGGCAGGCAAAAAAACGTAAGAGATCTGGTAGAGTTGCAGTCCTGTATAAAAACACCCTTCAGCTCTCCCTATCACCCTTAACTTCCTAATTCGACAAAACAGAAATCCTGATCACAGCTCTCAAACTAAGCCAGCACAAATATATGTACATTATAGGAGTCTATATCCCACCTGGTAAAAATAATACCTAGAATTAGAAGATCTCTGCTGCTGGCTCACCTCTAACATTCCGCAAGAAAAAAACAATTATAGATGACTTTAATATCAACTGTCTCTCTCTCTCTCTCTCCCTCTCTCTCAATCACTCCTCTAGCAACTCATCTCAGAACATAAATCTGTATAGACTTGCTCAACTGATCACGTCTCCCACTCACTATAATAATAAAAACTACAGCTGCACCACTATAGACTGGATACTCTCCTCTATGCCAAGTAAAATCTCTACCTTGGGAACTTTCTCAGACTCCTTAAGTAACCATCTCCCTATATTTGCTTTAAGAAAATGAACAAACATCCAAAACCAACATCATTATAATGTGGCAGGTAACCTCTCAAATTTCCAAAATGACAGCTTCATCTTATAGCAACTGGTCACCCCTACAATACCTACCTTTAGATGAAGCCGTTAGTTACTTTAACTCTAACTTCCTTGCTATCCTCAACCACCATGCCCCAACCAGACTAGTTAGAACCAAAACCAAACATGCTCCCTGGCTTTCCAAGGAAACCAAACATAAAATCAATGTTAGAAACAAACATTGGGCAAAATGGAGGAAAACAAAAAACCCTATAGACCAACAGACATTTAGACAACTACGAAATAAAACTAAGAAAGCTATCATATCTGACAAAAAAAAAACTACTACCTCCAACCCCAACAAGCCAGTCAAAACAAGCCACAGAGATTTTGGTCTAGTATCAACCAACTACTCCACCCAGGGCAATCCACTACTCCAAACCCTCAAAACACTGAACACAAAACAATAAATATAGCAAATTCTTTTAACACCTTTTTTACTGATGCTATACAAACATTAGCTAGTCAACTATCACCTAACAACTTCACTCTACCTTCGATAGAATCAACCTCACCCCCTACTTTTCATTTTCAACCCATCCCAACATCATATATTCTAACACTGCTACAGAAACTGAAACCATGCTCCCCCTCAGCAGACCAACTACCTGCTGAATTCCTACAACAATCCGCCAAAGCTATTGCCTATCCCATTTCTATCCTGATCAACAGAACTATTACTGAAAGTTATACCCAGTTTATGGAAAATTTCCCATATTATCCCCCTCCACAAAGGAGGACAATCCACTGAACTCTCCAATTACCGCCCCATTGCCTTCCTCTCACCTCTAGCAAAGATCATGGAAAAATGTATCCACAAACAATTACCTGACCATCTAATACAAAATAACCTACTAGCCAACTGTCAGCATGGTTTTAGACCTTCACATAGCACCACTACTGCCCTTCTTTCCTTCACAGATTGTATCAACAACAACCGCAACCTTAACAAACTCTCTTCTGCCCTATTCATTGACCTGTCTAAAGCTTTTGACATGGTAAATCACCAAATTCTCATCACTATACTGAAATCCCTGTCATTAGATACATCCTCCATAAAATGGTTCCAGTCCTACCTGGATAAAAGACAACAGGCCGTACTATGGCACAAGTCTCTCTCTACTCACCTGCCCGTCAACTTGGGTGTCCCTCAAGGGTCCATCCTTGGACCTCTACTTTTTTCCATATTCATCAATGACCTCCACCTTGCCATCCCCCAAGCTACATGCATACAATATGTGGATGACTCTACACTGATATGCTCAGCCCCCTCCCCTTCTGAACTTCTCTATCTTACCCAGCAAGTATTTAACACAGTTGAGCAATGGTTCACACATAGATGCCTTCTCCTAAACCCTAAAAAGACTAAACTCCTTCTTTTCTCTCCTACTAAGAAATCCCCCTCATTAGATTTCTCAGTTAACTCTACCAATAAAACCATTATATCCCCTGAACCTACCACCAAACTATTAGGAGTCACCATTGACAATAATCTGAACTTTGATATCCATATTAACAATACCATAAAAGCTGTCAACAAAAAGCTAGGCTATCTCTATAGGACAAAATCATTTCTCCTACCTTCAGCTCGAACCACAATAGCACACACACTCATTTTATCTCTTCTCTTCTCTATGCCTCACCTATTTTTACTAACCTATCAAAAAATAATCTTAACAAATTGGATATGTCCTACAATAATATTGCCAGATTTGCAACAGACAACCCATTTAGAACCCATCACTGCCTTAATTTAAAACAGCTAGGATGGCTTGAACTACAAAATCTAATTAAATTTCATCAGCTAACTATAGCCCACAACACTCTTTACAAACCATCCAAAACACCTATTCTTTCCACACTAATCACTCCCTATAAAAACCTGGAATCCTTAAGGTCTTCTCAGAAACTTCTAGTACATACTACTAAAACAAACAATAAAGCTGGTGACTCCCTTTTTTCTAATATAGTTGGAAAAGCCTGGAACCTCCTTCCAAATGAACTCTCCACACTTCCCTCACTACCCTGTTTCAAAAACAAATTGAAAGTATTCCTCAAAACTCATTGGTTATGCCCATGCCCTAAACCTGACTAGTCAAACTGTCTTTATATACTCTGATCTTCCGAACCCATTAACACTTTAAAAGCAACTCCTTCCTTATTAAACTATGTTACTAATTATCTCCTGAATACCTTGATTGTATTTGCATTCCTTTATTATGCCTGTATTTCTGCATTGTAAACTATAGATTGTACTTGCATCCTTTATTATGCCTGTATTCTGCGCTGTAAATTTTACGGTGACAACCTGTTATACATACTGTAAACAGCTTTTATCTATCTCATGTATCCTAAGATGTTGTGTTAATTGCATTGTCCTAGCTTTGGAGCTTAACTCCTCGGGCCTCTACTGAAAATGGACATGTATCCAGTTGGACTAGCCAGGTCAACAAATGTAAAATAAAATAAAATAAATTATACCTCAAACAGTACAAATGAGCAATCCTAAAATATTTACCACTTGATGCTGTATCACACTTTACTTATATATTCCTAAACATACTCAGTGAACTAGCCCCACTTAGAAAAAAAAGAGTTAAGTCAAATCCTGCCCCCTGGCTACCCTCAAGTGCCAAACATATCATGAAACTTCAAGGTGATGCCTGGAAAACATGGGCTTCAAGCAAAACTCAGGCCAAGCAGCAAATTAGTAGAAAACTTGGAAACGGAGCTAAATATCACATTAAATTTGACAAAAAAAAAAAAAAATACTACACAAACCTCCAAGTAACAATCACTATAACCCCAAATTATTCTGGTTTTCAATTAATCACATCCTAAACCCTGGCCATTCAACACAGCCCTCACCAACACTCAAATCAAACCCCACAAGCATCGTTAATTGTTCAAGCTCTTCCTTACCCGGTAACAATAACCAAATCAATACCCATAACACAATCCAAACCTTAACATCCTTACACTGTCTAGCTCTACAGTCAGTTCCCACCTCCACCATTAAAAAACTTTTACTCAAACTAAAATCCACTTTGCTAACACCAGACAACTTATCAGGCAAATATCTAACAATTGCAGCAGAGGCCATAGCTTACCCTGTCTTTTTTCTGATAAACTGCACTATGAATAAATCTTATGTACCTGTCTTATGGGAAAAAAATGATCTGATGTTGTCACTCTTCACTTAATCCTTGACAGTAGGTTCAGTTCTGTATCTTGGAATGGACTTGACCATTACTCCAGCTTGCTCCTTCCAAAAACATCGAGCTTGGCTTTACCCAGAATGCTCCTCTCAAGATTACCTCAGATCTCGTTTGCCACTTTTAATGTTAAATGGGTCCTTTCCAGTCAGTGCTCAAGTGAATTTCCTCTACTATTTTTCTGTAAGTTTTTTTCCTCTTGTTATATGACTTTAATCTTTCTATCACTTACCCAGACCATCTAGAAGCTCCTCTCAAGCTATCTTTTTCATTAAAACCATTTTTGGTGATATTTTTTGCTTCCTTCCCCCTTATTACCTCCGGTAATCTCTCGTACCATCATTGGTACTACTTTCCCTCTTTACCATAATGGTAATTTTGTCAGACCATTGTTGGTACGTTTTTCTCTTTCTTTTACAAAAACATAAAAAAACAAAAAAGAGAGAGAATCTTTATTTTCTTTCCTCTTCTTCTGTCAGTGTGCAAGTGTGTGTATGTGTGAACCTCCTAATATAGCAGAAAAGTCTAAGGGCACTTCTGGCTTTAAGAGGTGCCAGAAATGTGATAGAAAGTTACCGAACTCAGACGGATGCTCACTTTGTGTATACTGCTTGGGCCCGGTGCATCTTCAGGAAGACTGCGACCTGTGTCATGGCTTCAGCCACTGGGCCCTCACAGAGTGTAAAACTAAGTTAATTTTGATAGGTCTGATCAAGTCAGATTTTGATGATGCCATATGTGGTTCATCCCATTAGCTCCCCTTCTTCCTCATCTTCCTCTTCTAAACAGGAGGGAGCTAAAAAGAGGAGCGGATTGGCACCGATGACCTCATTGGCTCCACCACTGAAAATGACAAAAACTATCCCAGTTCCCTCAGCGTCTACGGAACTGACCAAGGAGTTACTTCAAACTTAGATACCAGTATCAACACCGATTGTTTTGGGACTTAAGTCCAAAGCAGACATAACTTCAGCATCACCTCACTCGCCAGTTCCATTGGCTTTGGGACCCAAGGAGTTCCTTTTTGAACAATTACCTCGGACAAGATATTCACCATCACAGGATCTTTTTCACGATTGGTCTCCTAGCCCTTTCTTGAAGAAGTCCCGTTCCCCATCCATCACTTCCATCCATTCCACCAAGCGCCTCACAGAGTCAAATGTTTTGAGGTTAGTGGATCAACTCCTGGTGGTGAGGGTTTAAATACTTCTTTGTTTCCTAGTCTCCCTAGCTCAGGGACCTTATCCATATTTCTAACTGTTGTTCCTCCTCCGACTCCATCAGAGCCTTTGGAGTTCCAGGTGCCGACAGTCCTGGTTCGACTGTATCGGTGCCAACCAGATCTGCATCTCTGGCACTAATAACAGCCCTGAGCTCTTCAGTTTTGTCAGAACTAAATAACTCCCTGGGCTAAAGCCTCACTGTCGGTTCCGGGGACCATGGTTCCACTCCAATATTATCGGCGCTGTCCATCCTCCTCAGAGCATCGGCACACTTAAGCTTAGCTCTGGCTTTGGCTTTGGAGGCAGCTTCCTCAGCACAGGTTGTGACCATGGTTCCAAGGGAATCTATCTCAGTCCCAGGCTCCCAACCTTCTATGGGAGGGGGGCCTGCCTTCCAGGCCATGGAGAGGGCATTGTCCATTGTGGACTTATAGTGTATACCATCTCTGTTGGGCCAACATCCCAGCCCTTCCCCTTGCCCAGAGCCACCATTAGCCTCTGTCCTGAGACAGAGGGCACAGAAGCCTTAGGATACTACAATGGTAGCTAAGTCCTCTTCAGATACCTCCCTGGCACATCTCACTGAAGAGGTCTCCTGAAGAGAAAGTGCAAGAGGAAGCACTTGGACTCCCTGGAGAGTCTTACATGGAAGATACCAATTTCGATGAAGGGTAAGGTTCCCCAAGATCACCCCTGGAAGACATCTCATTTGGAAAAATTTTAGAACTCCTGAAGCAGAGGAGTGGCTGTAATTCCCATCAGCCTTCCTCCGAGCAGTCTGTATACTTGCAGGCCTTCCATGCCCAACCTTCTACCTCTTGGATCTCTCTGCTCACTGAAGATTTAATTAAATTGCTTGCTCAGCATGCATGGAAGATTCTGATTCCATCCAGCCAATCCCCAAGAGACTAGACCGCATTTTATCAGCTCTGCAGGATCAGCAGCATTGGTCAAAAGGCATTCCATTAGATGCCATGCTGGTTGCAGCTGCCACTAAAAAGGGACTTGAAGATGAGAGTCCTACTATCCATCCTCCTAACAAGGAGTCTGGGACGATGGATACATTTGGGAAGCATGTATATGCTTCATTGATCTTTGCACTTAGGTCCTTGAACTGTATGGCATTATCTTGGAAAGACAGTCCAAGGCACTTGGTCCCAGTTAGAGGCCAATTTGCACATCAATGTTCTTAGGCATGACGGCAGTTCTCCTGGTGTTGCAAGTATTCCAAGAAGCCCTCCCCTTGGGAATGATTGCAATCCAAACAGACAACATGTCCGTAGTTTGGTACATCAATAAACAAGGGGAACCAAATCGCATCCTCTCTGTCGGGAAGCACTCAGGGTATGGCAATGGGCAATTTCATCTGACTGCTTTCTAATTGCAACACATATTCTGGGGAGCTCCAACGTGATTATGGACAAATTGAGCAGGAGCATTCTGATACCTCACAAGTGGTCTCTCAACCCTTTGGTGGGGGAAAGGATATCCTGTCAATGGGACCAGGCTTGCTGCGATCTCTTTGCATCCACCCTGAACAAAAAAATGCAGCAGCTACTTTGCCCTTATTTCCCCTCTGGGGGAATCACCAAGAGATACTCTCCTTCATAATTGGTCCCCCAGTCTACTATATGTCTTTCCCCCAGTTCCTCTCATTTCCCAATTTCTGAAGAAAGCCAACAGGTCAAATAATGGGATAATTCTAATTGCCCCCTTTTGGCCTTGACAAATATGGTTTCCCTTTCTTTGGCCTCACTTGTTTCAGAAACCTTGGATGCTGGACCCAGTTCTAGACCTATTGTTTCATCCAGACAGACTTACCCAAATCTTCACAATCTCAAGCTCACTGCATGGCTTCTCCAGTTCCCATGATAGCCAGGCATTCTAATCTCACTGTTACAGTTCAGCGAATTGTTCTAGCTTCCCAGAAACCTTCAGCTAGATGACTATACAGCAGCAAGTGGCAAAAATTTTCAAAATAGGCTACAGGCAGTAATCTTGACCCATATTCTGCACCAGTTCACAAAGTCTTGGAATTTTTAGCATAGCTTTTTTATGCAGGGGCGTCTTCTTCGACCATACTAGTATATCTGGCTGCAATTTCAAATTTTCATAATGGTCTAGATAATTCAGCTCTAATGTCCCATAAGCTTTGTAAATCCATTCTGAAAGTAACCTTACTACTGAGACCTCTATACAAGGATCCTTCTTCACCTTGGGACCTCAATCTAGTGCTACAATCTTTAATTAGTCCCCCTTTGAATCATCTGCAAGTTATGACTTGAAACATTTATCATGGAAAACCTTATTTCTGATTGCTACTACTGATGCTAAGAGAATATCTGAGTTACAAGCCTTATCTTGCAAACTTTCTTCCCTGATCTTTCATAAGGACAGGGTGCCTTCGAGAACAAATCCCACCTTGTTACCAAAAGTAGCATCTGACACTAATATAAACCAGCAAACATGAACCGAGAAAAGAACACAGAACTCTAAATGCTGGACTGCAGAAACGAGGAAACCAGACGCAAATCGATTTGCGTCTGGTTTCCTCTTTTCTGCAGTCCAGCATTTGGACGAATATAAACCAAACTATACAACTTCCCAAACTTTTTCCCAAATTTTCAAACAAAGGTGAATATTGTCTACCTTTCCTAGATGTTCACAGACAATTACATTTTTACTTCCACAGAACAAAGGAATTCAGAAAATCTGATCAGCTGTTTGTTTCTTTATCTTCTGCTACTCTGGGCAAACCAGTTTCTAAGGTTACCTTGGCTAAATGACTCAAGGACTGCATGACCATCATTTATAAAAAAAGGAAAGTGCAACTGGCGGGACATATAATGCACATTCTATGAGGGCAGTAGCCCCTACTGCATTCTTCCATGCCAGGGCTTCTATAGACGATATATGTGCAGCGGCTACTTGGGCATCCCTGCATACCTTTATTACTCATTACTAGCTGGACCCGATATCTAGGGGACAAGCATAATTTGGTTTGACTGTGCTCAGGAATATACTTCCATGAGACCTCCCAAGATTTCAGTAGCTGGGAACTCTGTCCCACTGTCAATGATTAAGTGAAGCTTAACAACATCAGATAAAGAAGTTATGTCTTACCATAACGTTGTACCTGCGGTGTCGATCTTCACTTATCCTTGACATCCCCACCCTCCTTCCCCCTCCCCTTTGGGTTTCTTGGTGGAATGGATTATGGATCTATCCCAACAGAGAGTATTATCTCCTTATGAATACAGATATGGTCTCTGATTTGTTATTTTCTGTCTGTCGCTATCTTATGCAAACTCAGTCTGAGGTAATCTTCAGAAGAGCATTCTGGGTAAAGCCAAGCTCGAGAATTTTTGGAAGGTGTGAGCTGCAGTAATGGCCGAGTTGGTTCTGAGATACAGAACCAAACCCACTGTCAAGGATAAGTGAGGGTTAACAACACAAATGGAACACTATGGTAAGACATAACTTCTTTTTACATCCTCCCCAACTGTAAAGGTGGTCATTCAACTGAGCTCACTAATTATAGGCCTCTCGCCATTCTCTCCTCTCTATCTAAGATACTTGAAAAATGCATTCGGTCCCAACTACTTCATTATATAACTCAAAACACACTACTCTCTCCCTCACAGCATGGTTTCTTCCCCATCATACCACCTTCACTGCCCTTAGTTTTATTAATGCAGTCAACATTGATATCTGTAAAGCTTTCAACACTATCTTCCACACCATACTCTTACAAAAACTCACTAATCTATGCCTTTACAACTTCTCTCTATCCTTGTTTTCCAGCTACGTCTCTAATTGACATCTGGCAGTGAAATGGCTGACTGACCTTCCACCCTTTCTTTCCATAGCTGTTGGAGACCCAGAGGGTTCCAGAACTGGTCCAATCCTGTTTAGCATCTTTGTTAATAACCTTGCCCAGGCAAACAAGAACACCACCTTACTACAGTATACAGATAATTTGGCCATCAACTGGTCAGCAAAAAACATTGATTTCCTATAAAACCTGACTCAGAAATCTTTTATTTCAGTAGAAAACTATATGGCTTTCTCCCAGCTGTTTCTTAACCCCAACAACCCAAAACTACTTCTGTCATCACTACCTAAAATCTTGCAATAAAAAAACTCATCCTTTTCTCTTACCTCTTCTAACAACATCAAAATGGAACTTGTCTCCCACATCAAACTATTAGGAGTCCACATATTGGTGAAGACCTAAAATGCGACATCCATATTGATCACATAGTTAATAAAATCACTAAAAAGTTGATACTCTCTCTATAGGGTGACACCCTCTCTATCTAAGACTACAAGATGTCATATAGCTGCCCCCATTCTCCTACCAAATCCTCTCTAAACTACAAGATGTCAGATCACTGCTCCCCTCCTACTCAAACCCCTCTCTAAGACAAGATGTCATATCACTTCTGGCCTCCTCCTACCCAAACCATCTCTATTTAAGACTACAAGATGTCATATCACTGCTCCCCTCCTCCTACCCAAATCCTCTCTATTTAAGACTACAAGATGTCATATCACTGCTCCCCTCTTCCTACCCACACCCTCGCAAGCTAACACTACAAGATGTCATATCACTGCAACCCTCCTCCTACCCAAACCCTTTGTAACTAAGGCTATAAGATGTCATATCAATGCTCCCCTCCTCCTACCCAAATCCTCTCTATCTAAGGCTACAAGATGTCATATCACGGCTCCCCTCCTCCTACCCAAATCCTCTCTATCTATGACTACAAGATGTCATATCACTGCTCCCCTCCTCCTACCCAAACCAAACCCTCTCTAAACTACAAGATGTCAGATCACTGCTCCCCTCCTACCCAAACCCTCTCTAAGACAACAAGATGTTATATCACTGCTCCCCTCCTCCTACCCAAACCCTTTGTATCTAAGGCTACAAGATGTCATATCACTGCTCCCCTCCTCCTACCCAAACCCTCTCTAAAATGCAAGATGTTAGATCACTGCTCCCCTCCTCCTACCCAAATCCTCTCTAAGACTACAAGATGTCAAATCACTGCTCCCCTCCTACCCAAACCATCTCTAAACTACAAGATGTCAGATCCCTGCTCCCCTCCTACCCAAACCCCCTCTAAGATGACAAAATGTCATATCACTGCTCCCCTCCTCCTACCCAAATCCTCTCTATCTAAGATTACAAGATGTAATATCACTGTTCCCCTCCTCCTAAACAAACCCTCTCTAGCTAACACTACAAGAGGTCATATCATTGCTCCCCTCCTCCTGCCCAAATCCTTTCTAAGACTACAAGATGTCATATCATGGCTCCCCTCCTCCTACCCAAACCCTCTCTAAGATGAGAAGATGTCATATCACTGCTCCCCTCCTCCTACCCAAACCCTCTCTAAGACCACAAGATGTCATATCACTGCTCCCCTCCTCCTACCCAAATCCTCTCTAAGATGACAAGATGTCATATCACGGCTCCCCTCCTCCTACCCAAACCCTTTGTATCTAAGACTACAAGATGTCAGATCACTGCTGCCCTCCTCCTACCCAAACTCTCTCTAAGACGACAAGATGTCATATCACTTCTGCCCTCCTCCTACCCAAATCCTCTCTATCTAAGACTACAAGATGTCATATCACGGCTCCCCTCCTCCTACCCAAACCCTCTCTAAACTACAAGATGTCATATCACTGCTCCCCTCCTCCTACCCAAACCCTTTGTATCTAAGACTACAAGATGTCAGATCACTGCTGCCCTCCTCCTACCCAAATCCTCTCTAAGACGACAAGATGTCATATCACTTCTGCCCTCCTCCTACCCAAACCCTCTCTAAGATGACAAGATGTCATATCACTGCTCCCCTCCTCTTCCTACACAAACCCTTTGTATCTAAGACTACAAGATGTCATATCACTGCTCCCCTCCTCCTACCCAAACCCTCTCTAAGACGACAAGATGTCATATCACTTCTGCCCTCCTCCTACCCAAACCCTCTCTAAGACGACAAGATGTCATATCACTTCTGCCCTCCTCCTACCCAAACCCTCTCTAAGATGACAAGATGTCATATCACTGCTCCCCTCCTCCTACCCAAACCCTCTTTATCTAAGACTACAAGATGTCATATCACAGCTCCCCTCCTCCTACCCAAACCCTCTCTATCTAAGACTACAAAATGTCTTATCACTGCTCCCCTCCTCCTACCCAAACCCTCTCTAGCTAACACTACAAGATGTCATATCACTGCTCCCCTCCACCTACCCACTCTCCTCCAACAAAAGTCAAGCAGTGCTACAGCAAGGTTACATTTGAAATCTTTTCCAAAAAGGGCAAACTTGAAAAATCACTAAATCATTATGCCACTTCAGGAAGAGATTTCACACCACAAAGAAGAATTGTCATGAACTACATAAATCCAACATGACAAGTTTATTTAGTGCTTTTGTTCATCTCCATTTTATGAGCTTCGTCAGACAAATAAACAAACAAGAAAAAATAGTTTAAATATCCCTCCAAAAAGATCACGTGACCACCCCAGTGACATCATTAAGCCAACCTCTCCTTCATTATAACTGTCATAGCAATCGTTCATTTAAAATGTCATTATTAAAAATGATACAAGATATGAAAATTTGAAAAAGCACATGAGCATATAATAAATAAATGTTAATAAAATAGTACCCATTTAAAAAACTTTCCGTTACATTTGTAAAAACTCATCCGATTGAATAAATCCTTAAATTGCAATAATTTGCATTAATACCATAAATAAATAAATAAATAATGACAAATATTTTATTTCTATCTTTCTAGTGCTTTCATTTTTAATATACACTTAGTTGAACAAGTATCATTAAGACCTGGAAATTTATATGCACTCAGTTTAAGTTGCTAAATTAATTCCTTCTTTTCCAAATGCAAAACCCAAGGTCTACTTCTTATTTTGCCCCTAGCTTGGTCAATTATTTTATATTTAAACTCATGATCAGGGTTCAAGTGAATATGTTTAGCCAAACCATTATGCAATTTGAGCTTCCTAATACTATATTGATGCTTGTAAATTTGATCATTAAATTTACGTTCATTTTTTTCTATATAGAAGCTATCACATGCATGGCACTTAGCTAAATAAACAACACCTTTTGAGTTACAATTATACTTGCCCTTTATTTGATAATGCCTCTCTCTAATAATGAAGGTGTCACCTGTGTCTATATATACTTACAATAGGGGCAAGCACAACATTTAAACATCCCAGGGGTTCTCACCTTTTATTTTGCCCCATTCTTAAGGATGTTTTTAATATTAGCCTCCCTCCGAAAAATTATTGTAGGTTTATTACTTATTTTACTCCTAATATTTACACCCTCATCCAAAATAATCCAGTTCTTATTTAAAATTTGTCTCAACATTCTACAATCACTATTAAAGATAGTGATTAAGCTAGTAATAAAACATATATCTGGCTCATTAGCCATTTTAAGAGTAGGAGAAATAATTCCACCTTGCATTACATCATCAGGAATGAGATTAAAATTAGTCAACAAATCATTTTCATTTGATGTATTTAAGATAGGTTTATCTTTTTGTCAATCTTTTGTTATGCACTTCTTTGACTAGTTCATTCAGTAAATCTGAAGGATAACCTTGTTTCTGAAACATATCCCAAAGTGTATGACATTCATCCAAAAAAATATTTTTTTGACAGAAACCATCCTTTATGACTTGTACCAATTGGCCATTCTCTTCTGACCTTTTTTGGTGATAGGGGTGGGAACTTGAAAAATGTAAGAAGGTATTAGAGTAGGTACTCTGTCTATAAATTCCAGAAATATATTTGTTATTAAGCCTGTTCTTCTCTAATAAAACATCCAAATAGGAAATTTGTTCTATATTGTATTTGTGTGTAAACACAAAAAAGTGTGGTATTATTAATATACTCAATAGACTCATTAACTTTGTCAATGGTGTACTTCCAAATGATAAAAATATCATCAAGATAAAGGAGTATACATACAAATTTATTTTTAATGCCAGAATTATTTATTACAAAATTCCATTCCCAATGTGCCATAATGATATTGGTGAAAATGGCACCACAAGGTGACCCCATCGCCACCCTGCTTTTTTTGCAAATAATAACTGCCTTCAAAATATATAAAATTATTACTGAGAACGATGCTCAGTAGTTCTTCATATAAAGTTATATAATTCTGCTCAGTACCCTTTTCAAATAAAAACTCAGTCACCTACTGAATTCCCAAATTCTGAGCAATGGAATTATACAAATCCTTCACATCGATGGTCAGTAGAACATCATTGGGATAGTAGTCCAGTTTATTAGTAGTTTCCAAGAAGTTCCAGGAATCTTTGCATATCTGTTTTCTTCCTCCAGAAATTTTTGTTCAATTTACTGTCAATGAATTTAGCACATAAGTAAGTAATGGAATACCCGCTGTCCACAATAGGACATAAAGGGGGATCATTTAAGTCCTTGTGGATCTTAGGAATTCCAAAGTAACTGGAGTTAATGGCGCTGACATATTTAAATAATTATAAGGACTCAGGTCAATATGCTGATCAATGAAAAGTCATTAATATGCAATTTAATCAATTATAAGCACCATTCATCTGGTTCTGTGATACCCATTCATAGTTCTCAGATTCCAATATTTTTTAACATTCTCTCATTATAATCAAATACATCCATAAATACCAACCCACCCGCCTTTGTTCTGTTCAAAACTAAAAGTCTGGTTTTATCTAAATTAAATTCCCTTTCACACTCTAAATTATTAGCTAATATTGCCCTTATGTCCATTTCATATACCTTCTCAAAAAAGAAGAGAGCCAGGTGAAGTGGTGGATTGAAGGTGCTCGTTATAGCGTATTTATGTTTCACCCAAGTGATATTGTCCCTCAAAATTTGTAGATTATGTTGCTGGAAGAAAATTTTTAAATTCAATATGTTTGCGACTAAATCTGCTCTAGCCGTTGAAACAAAAGTCAGCCTGTTGATAAAATTTCCACTGTTTCAATCCCTACATCTGCATTTGAGTAATTATAAATCTTAAAATCTCCTTCATGATTTGTAACCATGGTAAGATGAGACAAATTACTGATTTCCATATCCATGGAAGCCATTACCAGTCTCGTTGCATCTTCCCTTATTTCCATTGGTTGTTGAACATGCAGGACTGTTGATTTCTGCCCTGCTGATTCCATTGTTTCCTTCTCGAAGGAGTACAAAAATCCTGCCAGTTAGATTGGCTGTTAACCTGCTGATGTCATGTCATTTGGGATTGTTTCTGAACCTGCTACCACCCTCTCATCCTCTCACTGCATCTCAGGGGTGGATATGCTTCCTGAGTGACCATTGGCAGATTATCGTCACCCCCTCAGATGCAGTGGCAGGATTAGAAGATAGCAGCAGGTTCAGAACCAAACCCACCTGACATTACATCAGTGATAGTTCCCGGGGTCTGTTGTGGCTCCACCTTTGTGGAGCGGAATAACCGATGCTGTGTGCCACTCTATGGACATGTAGCCTGAGGAGAGGCTGAGTTTGAACAGTGTGTTTAGATGAGGGGTTAGTTCATCTTTAAGCTTGTGTAGGACGCAGCCTGGGACACCGTCCGGTCCCATTGATGCTATGTTTTTGGCTTTGGAGAGGGCTGTTTTAACCTGAGTGTCTGTGATTTCAGGGGCACTACATTTTTCTGGTATGGTTATGGGCCCTTTTGGGGGTGAGAGAGGGGTGAAGTTTGCACTGAACCTATCTGCCAGGATGTTGGCGATATCGGTTGGTTCAGTGTATTTTGTGCCATTCTGCACTAATTCCGAGCAGATCTCAGAATTGCCACTTAGATTCTTGACATAGCTAAAAGGTTCTTGACATAGCTAAAGAATGCCTTGTAGTTATCTTTGGAGTCCTTGGCAATTTTTTTTTTCGAAGCTAGCCTTGGATGATTTTATGAGGGATTGTAGTTTCTTGCTGATACTGATCAGGGATGTCTTCCCTTCTTGGGATTTTACTCTTTTCTGTGCTAGTTTCTTCCTTCTATTGTATAGCTTACTTATGGCAGGGGTCCACTAAACATTTCCTTTTCTTGGAGGAGTGAGGCTTGGTTTTGCTTGGGATAGCACGATCCATGCATTCTTGTAGGTGCCTGTAGAGTGCATTAGTAAAGGATTTGGCAGCTTAGGCAGTGTTATCCTTTAGCATGGGGGATTTAAAACTTTCCACCTGGGTCTTAAGTAACATGAAGTTTGCATTTGAAAAGTTTTTCATGGTGGTTTTCTTTGACCGGGGTGGGGGCGGAATGTGGATATCCAGAGTGATTAGTTTATGGTCAGATCTAACCAGTGAGGAGTTGACCTCCGGAACGGTGTGGAACACCAGTCGCCCATGTTGGTGATGACCAGGTCCAATATGTTGTCACCTCTGGTGAGGGTGTTGACCAGTTGATCCAGGGCATTTGAGTTTATAAATTCTAGGAAATGTTGGCAAGGGAGTTAGTACTTCAGTAGTTCTCCCAGTTAATGTTTGGGTAATTGAAATCACCCAATATCAGGGTGTTTGGTAGGACCTTTATTTTTCCCAGTGTTTCCAAAAATGTGGAATGGGGGTGTTGGGACATGGTGGGTGATCTGTAGCAAGCTACAATTTGAATTGCAGTTCTTCCCGTTGTTAGTTGCACGTGGATGATCTCTGAAGCATCGTGCTGTGCCACTAACCTGGAGGTGAGGGTATCCTTGATGAATATGGATACTCTCCCACCTTTTGTATTTCGGTCCAGGTTTTGTGGCTGAAATGTATGGTATGAGTTGTAGCCTAGTAGTGCTGGGGTGCTCTCTAGAGCCTTAAACCAGGTTTCTGTTACTGCACATATATCGATTTTCTCCATACTGAGGATTGCCTCGAGTGCATGCATTTTGAGGTTTAGACTTCTGGCATTGAGTAGCATTTCCCTCAGTTTTTTGTTATTTGTGCTATTTATGGCGGTGGGTTTGTCTTTTGAGCCTTGCCTAAAAAAGGCACTATGGGGGTGGCAAGAGCCTTGGCTAGTATTCGAAAGCAAGGGTGACAGGTGCAAGCCATCTCTACAGAAGCAGCGTGGCTTGTCGAGAGCATGTCATCCCAGGCTGACAGACACTGGATCCCCTTTGAACGACACCAGAAGCTTAGCCAATTGTTGAAATTGACATTTTTTTCTTTATACCGTGGTATCATTCTTGGGGAGGGCAGGATGCTACTCAGGGTCAGGGTCATACCATCCTGGGTTACGTAATCAGAGAGCTCTTCCATGTCTCTTTTCATGTAGTACAGGGAGGTAAGGCTCAGGTCATTCACACCAACATGGACAATGACAGAGTCATATTTGTAGTTGTTCTGGAGTGACCTGAGTATACTCCTTTGAGGAGGAACAAATGGAATCAGCAGGGCAGAGCACAATGAAATCAACAGTCCTGCAAGTTCAACAACTGATGGAGATAAGGGAAGATGCAACGAGACTGGTAATGACTTCCACTGATATCGAAATCAGTAATTTGTCTCATTTTACCATGGTTACAATTTGCAAGGAGATTTTAAGGTTTATAACTACTCAAATACAGATGTAGGGATTGAAACAGTGGACATTTTATCAAAATGACTGACTTTTGTTCCAACGGGTATGGTGGATTTAGCCACAACCTTATTGGATTTAAAAATTATTTTCTTAGAGAAACTTAATCCACAACTTCTGATGGAGAATAGCACTTGGGTGAAACACGAATACGCTATAGCGAATACCTTCAACCCACCACTTCACCCGGCTCTCCTCTTTTTTCGAGAAGGTATGTGAAATGGATATAAGAGCGATGTTAGCTAATAATTTAGAGTGCAAAAGGGAATTTAATTTAGATAAAACCAAACGTTTAGTTTTGAATTTTTAAGGGAACAGAACATTAGAGTGATGAAGCTGGACAAGAGGGTGGGTTGGTATTTATGGATGTGTTTGATTATAATGAGAAAATGTTAAAAATTTTGGAATCTGAGAACTATGAACAGGTATCACAGAACCAGATGAATGGTGCTTATAATTGGATTAAATCACATATTAATGACTTGTTCATTGATCAGCGTATTGACCTGAGTACTTATAATTATTTAAATATGTTAACACCATTAACTCCAGTTATCCTTGGAACTCCTAAGATCCACAAGGAATTAAATGATCCCCCTTTATATCCTATTGTGGACGGCAGGAATTCCATTAATTACTCGTGATAAATTCATTGACAGTAAATTGAAAAAAAATTCTGGAGGAGGAAAAGCAGATGTGTAAAGATTCCTGGAACTTCTTGGAAACTGTTAATAAATCGGACTATCACCCTAATGATGTCCTACTGACCATTGACGTGAAGGATTTATATACTACCATTCCCCAGAATTTGGGAACTCAGTGGGTAACTGGGTTTTTATTTGAAAAAGGTATTTGAGCAGAATGACATAAATTTATATGAAGAACTATTGAACATCATTCTCAGTAATATTTTTGTATATTTTAAAGGCAGTTATTATTTGAAAAAAAGTGGGGTAGTGATGGGGTCACCTTGTGGTGACATTTTCGTCAACATCGTTATGGCACATTGGGAATGGAAATTTGTAATAAATAATTCTGGTATTAAAAATCAAATTTGTATGAATACTCATTATCTTGATGATATTTTTATTATTTGGAAGGGTGGCATTGACAAAATTAATGGGTTTGTTGAGTATATTAATAATGCCACGGATTTTTTAGTGTTTACACTCAAATACAATATAGCAATAATTCCCATTTTGATGTTTTATTAGAGAAGGGCAGGCTTAATTACAGATACATTTCTAGAATTTATAGACAGAGTACCTAGTCTAATACCGTCTTACATTTTTCAAGTTCCCACCCCTATCTCCAGAAAAGATTCATAGAGAAAGGGCAATCAGTATGTGCTGCAAGGATAGTTTCTGTAGAAAATAATTTTTTTGGATGAATGTCATACGCTTTGGGAAATATTTCTGAAATTAGGTTATCCTTCAGATTTACTGGGTGAACTAGTCAAAGAAGTACATAACAAAAGATTGGCAGGTTATTTTAAACCTATCTTAAATACATCAAATGAAAATGGTTTGTTGACTAATTTTATTCCCCTTCCTGATGATGGTATACAAGGTGAAATTACTTATCTTGCTCTTAAAACGATTAATGACCCAGATGTAGGTTTTAGTACTAGCTTTATCACTACCTTTAATAGTGATTATAGAATGCTGAGACAAAATTTAAATAAGAACTGGATTATTTTGGATGAGGATGTAAATATTAGGAGTAAAATAGGTAATAAACTTAAGATCATTTTTAGGAGGGAGGCTAATGTTAAAACATCCTAGAGAATAGAACAAAACAAAATGTGAGAGCCACTGGGATGTTTAAATGTTGTGCTTGCCCCTGTTGTAAGTATATAGATACAGTGTGTATTAGCTTGAGAGCCATCACGCAGCATTCCTGAGAACATTAGAAAGTATGAAAATTCTACCCAACACCATGCTACTGGGTGACTTCAACTATCCAAGCATTGACTGGGAAAACTATTCAAGCTCAAACGCCCTAGCCCAATGCTTCCTTGAGTTTATAAACTCAAACGCCCTTGAACAGCTGGTCACCACTCCCACAAGAGGTGACAACATACTGGACCTGGTCATCACCAACATGGGGAACCTATGTTCCACACCTGAGGTAAACTCATCATTGGTAAGATCAGATCACAAACTAATCACACTGGACATCCACATCCAGACCCCCCCCCAAGTCAAGGAAATCAAGGTAAAAAACTTCTCTAAAGCCAACTTCACACTTCTCAAGACCGATGTGGGAAGTTTCAAAGCTCCCAATCAAATGGAAAATGATGACCCAATGGCAGAATCCTTTACAAGTGCATTCTATGAACACCTTCAAGAATGCATGGACCGAGCTATCCCAAGTAAAACCAAGACCAACTCCTCAAAAAAGAGGAAGCCAGTCTGGTGGACCACGGCCATAAATAAACTTTACAACAGAAGGAGGAAACTCCTGCAAGATAAAACAAAATCCCAAAATAAGAAGGCATCTCTGATTAACATCGGTAAAAAAACTGCACTCCCTCATTAAATCATCCAAGGCCAACTTCGAAAGAAAAATAGCCAATGACTCTAAGGATAAGCACAAGGCCTTCTTTAACTATGTCAAGAGTCTAGGGGCAAACTCTCAGATATGCTCCGAGCTAGTGCATAATGGCCATAAATACATTAAACCAACCGACATTGCCAACATCCTGGCTGACAAGTTCAGTGCAAACTTCACCCCCCCCCTGTCCACCAAAGGGGCTAGCACCCATCCCAGAAGAATGTAGCACTCCAGATATCTCAGACACACAAGTAAAGACAGCCCTTGCAAAGGCCAAAAACACAGCATCAATGGGACCAGATCCTATCCCAGGTTGTGTCTTACACAAGCTTCAAAATGAACTAACCCCCCCCATCTCAATTCAAACTCAGCCTCTCTACAGGCCATGTACCCAAAGAATGGTGTACAGCAACAGTCGTACCACTCCACAAAGGTGGTGTCACAACTGACCCTGGGAACTATCGCCCTATAAACTTGACTAGCTTGGTCTGCAAAGCCATGGAACACATTATCATGGAGCTCATTAACAGGGACATTGGGAACCTCCAGACACTGGACCCCACCCAGTTCGGCTTTGTTAAAGGCAGATCTTGCCTCCTGAACTTGGTCGACTTCTTCGAAACAGTCACCAAGGCCTTAGATGAAGGGAAGGTGGGCCACACAGCCTATCTGGACCTCGCTAAGGCATTCGACATCATCCCACACTCAGGAATCATAGACAAACTCACCAGTTAAATATCAACCCCCATGTCACGAGATGGGTTGCCAATTGGCTCTCAGATAGAACCGACATGGTAAGAGTGGCAGGCGCCATGTCTGACTCTAAACCAGTCACAAGCAGAGTCCCACAGGGCTCAGTCCTGGGACCCCTCCTGTTCGGTATATATTTCTCCGAAGTACAGCCAAAGGCAGAGGGACTGTGGCTAACCAAGTTCGCAGATGACTGTAAATTGGGTGCAATAATTGACTCTCCAGCTGACACAGACATCCTGCAAAAGGGTCTCACAGAGACAAACACCTGGTGTCAAAGTCACGGCCTCAAGCTAAATGCCAAAATCCCATTTAGGAAAAACAGAGTACCTACAAACTACCACATAGATGGGAATCCACTAAGTACAGAAGAAGTAATTAGGGACCTGGGTACCCAAGTAGATAGCATGCTCTCCTTTGATAACCACATAGCCAATACAGTCAGGAAATCCTTGTATGTGGCACACCTTATCACAAAGGGTTTCTCATCCAGATCCAAGGAGGTGATTGTGCCCCTTTACTCCTCACTCATTAGGCCCATAATAGAGTACAATGCCCCATTTGGGATGTACCTCACTAGACACCTGCAACAACTAGAAAGACCACAGAAGTACCTCACTAAGAGGATTAAGGGCCTTAAACAATTACCCTATGAAGCACGACTAAAAAACTCCAGCTCTTCTCAGTCACTTACCGTCTGCTCAGAGGTGACCTATGCCTGACCTATAGGGTCATGTCAAACCCTGAACTAATGGACATGCTTCACCTCAAAAAAACGAGATCCCTCAGAACCACTCATTCTAGCGACTTGAACCTATGTACAACAATAAACAGGACATGCTGGAGGGATAGATTCCTGTCCCAACGACTCCCCTCACTCTGGAATAGAATCCCAATCCATATTCGACAGCGCTCCTCTATGACCCTCTTCAAGAGAAATCTTGATGAGTGGATGGGTAATCGTAAGTTCTACCCTGGGATCACTTCAGGAGCCCTGTTGACAGAGGCCCAAGTTACTAATCTAATGGGGAGGCAAAAGCCATCACTCTGTGGCTAGGCTTATAAATGCCCATGGGCAGATAGCCTAGTACTTACCTATGAACCTATGAACCTATGAAGTGAACTGCGTATGTACACTGCTGCCCACAGGTGGCATTTGTACAGTGCTATGGATAGGACCGGGTGAAGTTTAGCTACTGTACTTTGTACAATGAGAAAACGGAGCGATTCAGAAAATTGTTTGCAGTGAGGGATCATTTGCATAATCATTGCACCCAGACACTCAAGCAAGCACAAAAGAAAGCTCTGCTCCTGCTCATGCTATGACAGATGGCATGGAGCAGCATCACCTTCACTGAGCTTAATAAATGCTTCTTAACCTGTAACTTGGCAGCTGCAGACTTCTACAGCTTTAACTTACATAACTAATGGGCTTGCACATTGCTGTATTACTATGCCACATCTAAAGCTAAAACATAACTTTTAAGGAGTTATAGCAAAAATGAGCTGAGAAAAATAGTACAAACTCCAGCAATCAGTGCAGGGTCAATTCTTTCATAAACGCAGCTCTCACCCACGTCTTATGTGTTTGCGAATCACTCTGCCATCTTGAGTTGCATCATATACATACATGAGGGTGCTTATTTTAATAATATTCCTCACATCTATGCTATTATATGGCCATTAGTATATACCCCACCCAGCTGCAATGTCTCTCAGTTACTCCTCCCAATGTGTGCATGTCTGAATTGAACACACAATGCTCATGGTCACTCATCATGCAAATTTGCTTACCTCGATGCAGAAAAGTTTTCTGAATCCTTGTCTGTCTGAAATACAAATTCAAACAAGTGCACCACCTCTGTCCTGTGTATTTTGAATATGGTGGCCATCTTGGAATCTCAGGTAAGTTCTGCAAAGATCAGACAGGGATGCATGTACACTTTTGGGCTTAGTGGTGTGCATGTTCCAACAGCAGATAAATGCATCTGATCAAAGGCTTGCCCAATGTCTTAAAACACAGCTTACACAAAAATGTTTAACTTTTACCCAGAATGACAGTAAAGTAAATATTTTCACTAGTGTTTTTAAACTATTGTTTAAAATCCCAAATTAATATCTTGGGGAAAGGACAGGCTGAAGGACAAATGTGCCTTGAGATGTATTTTTCTTGATATTTAAACCTTCTTTGAATGCATTTTTTCCTAAGTTTCACATTTGTGATTTACTACAGGAGGCAGGCTCAAAAATGATAAATGTTTTCAACATCCATCCAATGTGTTTCCTGTCAGCAAGATAAAGATTTTCCAAAAATATTATGGCAAAAACAGCTACGTTAGAAATTAAAGTAAGTTTCCTACTTGTGGTACAAAACTATACTTTTTCACCAGCACCCTGAGTGAATTTGAGACAGAATTAATTCTGAATTAGAACCTGTTCTAAGTGGATTAATCTCATTTTGTCAATTTAACAAAACAAAAGAAACAATATAGCTAATATTTTAGTAACCTAGTGTGTGTGTGTGTGTGTGTGTGTGTGTGTGTGTGTGTGTGTGTGTGTGTGTGTGTGTGTGTGTGTGTGTGTGTGTGTGTGTGTTTCTGCGTGTGTGAAAGAATGAGAAAGAGAGAGATGAGATACACATGAATCTCATTTCTTTATCATGTAGCACAAAATGTTGTTTGCTGAAATAGCAGGGAATGGTCAGGGATGTTTCACCTTGCAGAAATTCCAGGGCGACAATATTGAAGCTATTGTTCCCCTGATAAGCCTTGATGCAAAACAATAGAAATGCAGGTCAGGACCAGTGTCCTTCAGGGAGGGATGATAAAAGTTCCTGAAGTAAATGAATCCCACAGCAAAGAAAAGTCCTCGTCACTTGGCCCTTTCATGTGACATTTACAGAAAAAAATGTACATACTCAGCTAGTAGGTTTATTTTTTTTCACATTTAGTTATCAAAGAAGATCAATGAGCTATCTCAGTCATTGAATGTGAATTAAATGTAACAGGAGCTAGCTTCTGTTATTTGAATAAATCCAGGAAACAAAGACAGATTGGGGCCTTTTGTTGTCTTTTTGACAGTGCTTTGAATACATGCTTTCAGGCCAAACTTGATGTGATTTACAAGTGATCTTTTGGAGAGTTGTACAGAAAAACAACACTGTATAATGGAATTCTGAATAATGCTAAATATGGTATCAGCCGTCACTCGGCAGCATTGAACCTGACATAACCCAGAGTTGCGAGAGCACAAATAAGCCTCTTTAGCTGGGATCGAACTGAGCGAGAAAGGGGAAGACTATTCTATTGTACATTGATACTAGGTAGCTCCTGCCCTCGTCAGCATCATTACATTTATTAATTATAGAATTCATCATCTGTCTTTCAAGCTATCTCCACCTTGGGAGGCCTGATTTATACACAGCCCATATAAATCTGACCGCCCACCTCAGCTTGCTGAGGCTGTCAGTCAAGCCAATGCAGGGCAGATGTCCCCCAGCAAGACAGAGATACTGTTATGCCAGAAGGCCATGAGGTTTTCAGCTGCAAACTATGGGGGGGGGGGGTCAGGAAATGAAAGGAAAAGCTAGAATCACCATGATAGAGGAACCAGGAATATAAAAGAACAAGTCATACAGTCACTGCATCCTGTCAGGCCTAACGCATATTTGCAAATCCAATTGGGGCATAAGCACATGCTCAAGAGATGTTCTTCATATTGCTCACTGCTGCAGTAGCCTTAGCTATATGGGTCATATCCTGCCATGGATATAACAGCTAGCCAGCTTCTAAAGCTTCAGCACACCTTCCACTCACCCAAACTGTCAAGAAGCTCAAGCTGAGCTGACTAAAAGACAAGTTGGGTGTGAAGTCCTTCAGAGCTTTATTGCAGCCAAAGAGTACACTCCTTTGAGGCTTTTGAAGATCACTGGTTGGCTTGTGCTTTTCTTTGCTGGCTAGATAAGTTCCTTTATGGGAAAAAAATCAATTTTCTTAAATGTTGTTGATTTTATTACTTTCCTCTTCAGGAAAGTTATTTTAAAGTTAAAAATGCTGTTATTTAAAGGACTGTCTCATAGGATTATAGGAGATTACTAGGCTAACAACCCAAGGTCATTTTAAGCCTAGCCATTTCACCCCAAAGTAATACCATGGAAATGCTAGTCAATACCCATGATTGCATTTAGTGGTGACTGCCCATGTCCAGGAGGGTTGTGGCCACAATCCCTGGTAAGAATTTACAGTGCCCCATCCACTCGTCCAGGGTTCTCTTGAACAGTGTCATAGACATGCACTGTTTCACATGAATTGGTAGCCTGTTCTAAAGACATGGCAATCGCTGGGAGATAATTCTTCCCCTTCAGCATGTTCTATTTAAGTCACAGGCCATATTTAGTTCCCTGGAATGGGTAGCCCTAGTCCCATTTGATTTACTGATAAACAGAAAGTTCATTAGGTTTGAGTCTTGGATTGCTCTGTAGGCCAGACATAAGTCTTACCTAAGAAGTCTATACGATACAGAGTATAGTGACAGGGACTTTAGTCAGCCTGTGTAAGGCACATACTGGTGCCCCTTGATCTTCTTTGTTAGAAACCTCTGAAGTCTCTTCAGTTGCTGCAGGTGCCTTGTACTGTACATGCTGAACAGCGAGTTATACTCAATTATGGGCTGGATTAATGTTGAGTATAAAGGGGTTATAACCTCTTTTGCTTTCGTGGCAATGCCTTTACTAATAAAGTGTGCTACGTGGAAAGCCTTCCTTACTACAATAGACATGTGGTGGGTGATGCTTAAATTGCAGTCAACTTGTGATCCCAGGTACTTTACCACTTTGTGGGTATTTAGGGCATTGTTGTTGATTTTATAGTGTGAAGGGACATTGTTTGTCCTAACGGGTATGAGGGAATGATGATGCATTTCTTTGCATTCAGTTTTAGACCATGTCTAATACACCAGTCAGTGGTCTACATGAGACCATCCTGGTGTATACTGACATAATTTGGGGATTCAGTGATCACACCTAGTTTGCAGTCATCGGCAAACTTGGTTAGCCACAATCCTTTAGTTTTGACCTGAACCTTTGTGAAGTATATACCAAACAGTAGGGGGCCCAGCACTGACACCTTTGGCACCATGCTAGTCACAGGTCTGTGGTTGATGTGGAGTCACCCACTTTGATAGTGTCTGTCTGGTTTGTGAGCCAATTACAAACCCATCTTGCAATGAAGGGGTTTGCATTCAGTTTACTAAGTTTATCAGTAATGCCTGAATGTGGGATTGTGTCAAAAGCCTTTGCCAAGTCAAGGTATGCTGTGTGCACAGATTTGCCCTCATCAATGACTCTGGTCACATTTTCAAAGAAGTCCACCAGATTTAACAGGCAGGATCTGCTCTTGAAGCTGAATTGGGTAGGATCCAGGGTTTGGAGGTTATCTATATCTTTATTTATGAGGTCTGTATTGATACGTTCTGTGAAGGCTGCCAGCCTAACCAGATAGAATTTTATAGATAATTCTATCATTTGTAAATATTAATGTAAGGACAGGCTTGTTGTCTTAAATGGAAAAACTGCTGTTACATGTGGAACTGCAAAACAAATGTCACAACAGTGCTCTCCACTGACCAAGTAAAAGCATATTGTGACCCTTTGATCTAAAGTTGGCTCCAATCCGTCTAGATGAAGACATTATTTCTATTGTTTTAACCAAGAGTTAAATTGCTTGATTTAAACATGCAAATGTATTTTTATTGGTCTGCTTCCTGACCAGCTGCAAGATAACACAAGGTAATGTTAAGAATATAAATGTAGTTTCTGTTAGCCTGGGAATCCAGAGAAGTCTGAAGAATGATGTAATGGGAACCAGGAATGTGGTTTTAAAAACAGAGAGAATCAGAGGGGATTATGCATTTTTGTCTTGACCATCCAATTCACAGCACTGTCTTGCTCTATAAGTAAGTTTATCTTAGATTTGTGTTTTCTCTTAGAAATACCTAGAAACTAGAAAGATTAGACTAAGTGTTTTTCTGCGATGTTAGAACTGTACTACTGAATTATTTTAAGTATTTCTCTGTGATCTCTGAACTCTTGACTAGCATTGTATAGTAAGAAGTATTGTCTTGTGTTTTTATTACTTATTATTAAATATTTTAAAACCTTTCAAATGTGGCTGTTTTATGTAGAGATAATTTAAGTGCTAGAGTACATTGCATATTTATAGTGATTACTGTACCAAGTCACTCTAATAACCCTTGACCGTTTAGTTATACTACCAATTGGATAATAATATTGCACAGTAATAATTGGACACCCTTTTAAGGGCCTTTGAGTAGCTGATAAATATTAGCTGGATAGTGGCAGTGATTTCTACTGTATAGTCTGGTAAAAGGGGCACAGCTGGAGAACCTGTGCCAGCCTTCCCAGGAGTGTCTGTGTGGTTGTATAAACTCTTATCTCAAAGTGTGTGTGTGTCAGCTACTTGGGCAGGGACACGAAGCACTGGTTGGACAGAGAGGGTGCTGGAGATTTTAGCTTGCTCAGCTGGCTGAGATCTGGACGCTATAGCTCTGCCAGTGGGGAGTCTTATTTGGGACCTGGAGAGCAAGGGAGCGACCAGCCCTGGACTGACTGTGATCTCTGTGTGTTCTTAAGGTAAATTGCACTTTACTGTGTGTATTTGTTATCCTTTCCTCCTATATGAGATGCCCATCACTAGTGTTAGTGGTGAGGATTCAGGCTCCTTGATTGCTGGGCCTGCACACAGGCGTCACATAGTAATTGTTTGGCAGTGGTGGGATAGTCACATCACATATTAATTGGTGGCAAATACTAATTGACTTGTAGTGGTGTGGGTAGAGTGAATTCCTGTAGCTTGTGTACAGTGAACTTTGAAGGTATTTTGTACTCTAAAACAGCCACGCAGTGTATACTCAGAGTTCGGATCACAATTGTTTTATTTCTTTTGTTTGCTTAGTTAGTCAGGGTGAGCAGGCAGCATGTCAGCAGAGGAGTATAGAAAGCTGGCGAGCAGCCAGCTGGAGATGATTTGCCAAGCAAGGGGACTGGTGCATGGAAACCTAAGGCAGACCTGATTGAAGCCTTGGTTACAGCTGCATCAGAAAACAGCAACCAGTAGGACAATCAGACTGGCAGTGGAGATATAATACCCTCGGAGAATGGAAAGCTCAACCTTTCTGCAGAGGACTTAAAAATCCATCTGGAGCTAAAGAGACTTGAGTTGGAGGCCAGGCATGTGGAAATAGAAGCAATTAAGAGACTGAGGCATCTAGAGAGTGAGGACAATGAGAGACTACGATGTTTGCAGGCTGAGGAAAATGAGAAACTAGGAAAGGAGAGGCAGCATGAGAAGGAGATGCTGACTCTTCACCAGAGTCATGGAAGTAATGGGAAAGGGAGTAACTGGACCCCAGAAGCACAAGTCATTACATTTCTTCCACAGTTTAAAGAGGGGGATCATTTTGATAGTTTGATTCATATGTTTGAGAGGGTATGCAAACAGTATAGTGTTGACCAAAGGCTCTGGGTACAGTTCCTGACCCCCTTACTCCATGGTAAAGCTGTAACTGTTTTGTCAAAAATGTCTGATGTTGCATGTTTTGATTATACTGTTGTTAAAAAGCATTTGTTAGACTTGTTTAAGCTAACACCTGAAATGTATAGGAAAAAGTTTTGTGAGCATAGATGCAAGGCAGATGAAAGTATGTGTGAATATGTTGCTGAACTGAGCACTTATTTCCATAGGTGGGTGAGTGGATATCAGGTCACCACTTCTGAAGGGCTGGTAGACCTTTTGGTGAGGGAACAAGCCCTTAGCACTTTGCCTGAGGACATGAGGATCTGATTAGCTGATAGACAATGTGCTACTTCAGATGAGTTGGGGAAGAAGGGAGACCTATACCTGGCAAGCAGGGCAGCCCTGCACAGGAAGGGGACCCCCAGTACTGCTCATGGGTCTAAAGGAACCCATGGTGGGCGGCACAGACTGCCCCAACAGAATCTGCCAGTAGCAGAGGAAGCCACTAGTCCAGGTACACGTCCAGGAGCTAGGGTTAAATGTTTTGAATGCAACCAATGGGGCCATGTGGCATACAGGAGTCCATGGAGGCAAGGTGGGGAACAAAAGGTGAGGGAGCCAGTAAGTGGAAAAGACAAAATGCCAATGGTAGGTTGTCTTGAGACAAGAGGGGTACTGAACTACCATCATGCAGATGTCCTGATAGGGAAGGATTTGGATGAGGCAGCACCATGTGCTTATGTAGTTACAAGCAGTCAGGCTAGGAGACAAGCATGTGGGTCTAGTAGCCTGGGGGAGACCCAGACAGACTATATACTTGCCAGGACTGCTGAGGTGGTTACTTCAGGGAGGGAGCTACTCTGTAGCAGTGAGACTGAATGTGAGCCACAGCTGCTTGTGAGTACTGATGGTCCCTTGGACAGAGTAACTGCAAAGGTAGAGGTGAGTAGTAGTACCCAGGCTGACAGTGAGGCACCACTGTCAGAAGATGCCAGACTTCCTGTGGAAGGGGAGCTAGGAAGGGTTACAAGGAGAGAGTTGAGACAAGCTCAGCTCTCAGACCCTATATTGCAAGGCCTGAGGCAGGTAGCTAGGGAGGCACCTGATTCTCAAGGAAAGGGGGAATCTGTATACTGGGACAAAGGGTTACTATACAGAGAGTGGACCCCTGAGGGAGGGCTAGAAGGTGAGAGAGTACAGCAGTTGGTAGTGCCTAGATCCTACAATCTGGCACTTCTAGCCATAGCTCATGATATTATCTTTGCAGGTCATATGGGCATAAAACATACAAAGAGTCATATTATGCAGAACTTCTATTGGCCTGGAATTTCCAGAGATATAACAGGGTACTGCAGGACCTGTGAGCAGTGCCAAAAGGTAGGCAAGGCAGGAGACAAGGTGAGAGCTCCTTTGGTGCCTTTGCCTGTGATTGAGGAGCCATTTCAGAGGGTAGCTATGGATATTGTGGGTCCTCTGAGTACCCCAAGTTCCACAGGGAAAAAGTATGTCCTTGTGGTAGTGGACTATGCTACATGATACCCTGAGGCAGTGGCTTTGTCCTCCTTTGAGGCAGAGAAAGTGGCAAATGCTTTGTTAGAGATTTTCAGCAGGGTAGGTTTCCAAAAAAAATACTGACTGACAGAGGTGCCAATGTTATGGCAGACCTGATGGCTTGTCTGTGGAAGTCCTGTGGGGTGAAGCAAATGAAGACCACCCCCTAACATTCCCAGACTAATGGTCTTGTTGAGAGGTTAAACTCTACAATCATGTCCATGCTACGGGCATTTGCAGATCAGTTTAAGAGGGAGTAGGAGGTTGGCATAATGGTTAAGGTGTTTACTTTACACACACAAGGTGTAGGGTTTGATTCTCACATGGGGTAATTGGCTAGGCTTAAAATGGCCCACAAGGGCACTTAGCCTAGTACTAATCTATGAACCTATGAACCTATGAGTGGGACAAATATTTGCCCCATCTATTGTTTGCTTACAGAGAGGTTCCCCAGGAATCCACAGGTTGTTCACCCTTTGAGTTGCTGTATGGGCATAGGATGAGGGGACCTCTAGATTTAATTTGAGATGAGTGGGAAGGTAAGTGTGAATCTCACAAGGAGTCTGTTGTGGCATACGCCCTAAACCTCAGAGCAAGGCTCAGGGAACTCATGGGCTTGGCACAGGAGAACCTGGCAGAAGTCCAATAACAGAAAAAGCTGTGGTATGACAGGAATGCTTGAGCTAGAGAGTATGCTGTGGGGCAGCAGGTAATGGTTCTCATTCCTGTCAGGCACAACAAGCTGCAAGCAGCTTGGGAGGGACCCTAAAAGGTGGTAAGAAAGGTAAGTGATGTTAACTACATGGTGGAACTGCTAGGCAGAAGGCAAGGGCACAAACTGTACCATGTTAACATGATGAAACCTTACCATGATAAGGAGACCCTTGTGCTGAGCATTTGCAGTGGATTGCAGGAGTAGTCTGAGGGAGATCTGGGAACTGATCTCCTCAGTGAGGCTCGGGCTGACACCTCAATGGAAGGGGTAGCAATGTCCCAGCAGCTATCTCCTACCCCATTTCGAGAAATCCAAGCAGTGTTGCAGGAATTTGGGGACATGTTCACTGGGAAACCAGGGTGCACCCACCTGGGGCAGCACCAGGTGGATACAAGACCCTAAAGGCCTATTAGGCAGGCCTTTTATAGAGTGCCTGAGACAGTCAAACAGACTCTGATGGAGGAGGTACAGGAGATGTTGGAACTAGGGATGATTCAAGCGTCCAACAGTCCGTGGGCCTCCCCAGTCTTGCTGGTGCCAACGAAGGATAGCAGCACCAGGTTCTGTGTGGACTACAGAAAAATTAAATAGTCACACAGAGTCAGATGCTTACACCATGCCTAGGACAGATGAGGCCCTAGAGCAGCTGGGTGTGGCTAAGTATCTTACAACAATTTATCTTATCAAGGGTTACTGGCAGGTGCCCTTGACTCCCAGTGTTAGACAGAAGTCAGACTTTGTGACTCCTTTTGGCTTGTATGAGTTCACAAAGATACCCTTTAGGATGAAGAATGCCCCAGTGACTTTCCAGAGGCTGGTAGATCATATCCTAGTAGGAGTGGGAGGGTTTTCCCTTGCTTACCTAGATGATATTGCCATCTACAGCCATTCCTGGCCAGAGCACCTTCAGCATGTCAAGGAGGTGTTGGGCAGACTACAGAGGGCAGAGTTGACCATTAAGCAGAGCACATGTCAGGTGGGTATGGCAGAGATCTCCTATCTAGGACACAGAGTGAAGAGTGGTAGCATAAGGACAGAACCTGCCAAAGTTGAAGCCTTTCAGGCATGGCCTGCACCTGTTAATAAAAAGCAGGTGAGGGCATTTTTAGGGACAGCAGGGTACTACAGAAAGTTTGTCCCCAGTTATAGTACTATAGCTGCTCCCCTCACAGACCTGACAAGGAAGAACAGGCTAGATAAGGTAGTGTGGACCCCAGCATGTGAGCAGGCATTCCACAAGCCTAAAGAAGCTTTGGGAGGATCTCCTGTGTTAGCCAGTCCAGATTACAGCATAGAATATGTTGTGCGGGTGGATGCTTTGAACCATGGGGTGGGGGCTGTACTTAGCCAGATTTCTTCAGAAGGAGAAGAGCACCCAGTGGTTTATCTCAGTCATAGGCTCCAACCCAGGGAGGAATGCTGTGCAGCTCTAGAAAAGGAATGTCTAGCCATAGTGTGGGCACTGCAGAAACTTCAGCCTTATCTGTATGGAAGGAAATTCACTGTTATGACAGATCACAACCCCCTAACATAGTTAAACAGAGCCCGCCAGCAAAATGCCAAGTTGCTAAGATGGAGCCTGGGGTTGCAAGCATATGATATGTTAGCGCAGCACCACAGTGGGATTAGCAATGCCAATGCAGATGGGCTCTCAATACAGGGAATGGGGTAAGGTATACTCAGATAGACCTAACCCACTCAAGCAGTGTTCCTCAAGGGTCTCTTGAAAAACAAACAAGTTCTCCAGGGGGTGGGGAGAAATGTGAAGGCTGCCAGCCTAGCCAGATAGAATTTTATAGATAATTCTATCATTTGTAAATATTAATGTAAGGCACAGGCTTGTTGTCTTAAATGTAAAAACTGCTGTTAGATATGGAACTGCAAAAAATGTCATAACAGTGCTCTCTTCTGACCAAGTAAAAGCATGTTGTGACCCTTTGATCTAAAGTCAGCTCCAGCCCGTCTAGGTGAAGGCATTCTTTCTATTGTTTTAACCAAGAGATAAATTGCTAGATTTAGACATGCAAATGCATTTTTATTGCTCTGCTTCCTGACCAGCTGCAAGATAACACAAGAAGATATTAAGAATGTATATGTAGTTTCTGTTAGCCTGGGAACCCAGAGAAGTGTGAAGAATGAAGTAATGGGAACCAGGAATTAGAGAATCAGAGAGCATTATGCATTTTTGTCTTGACCATCCAACTCACAGCACTGTCTTGCTCTATAAGTAAGTTTATCTTAGATTTGTGTTTTCTCTTAGAAATACCTAGAAACTAGAAAGATTAGACTACGTGTTTTTCTGTGATGTCAGAACTGTACTACTGAATTATTTTAAGTATTTCTCTGAACTCTTGACTAGCACTGTGTAGTAAGAAGTATAGTCTTGTGTTTTTATTATTTATTATTAAATATTTTAAAAGCTTTCAAATGTGGCTGTTTTGTGTAGAGATAATTTAAGCTCTAGAGTACATTGCATAGTTATAGTGATTTCTGTACCAAGTCACTCTAATAAGCCTTGCCTGTTTAGGTATACTACCAATTGGATAATAATATTGCACAGTAATAATTGGACACCCTTTTAAGGGCCTTTGAGTAGCTGATAAATATTAGCTGGGTGGTGGCAGTGATTTCTACTGTATAGTCTGGGTAAAAGGGGCACAGCTGGAGAACCTGTACCAGCCTTCCCCAGGAGAGTCTGTGTGGTTGTATAAACTCTAATCTCAAAGTGTGTGTGTCAGCTACTTGGGCAGGGACACAAAGCACTGGTTGGACAGAAAGGGTGCTGGAGATTTTAGCTTGCCCTGCTGGCTGAGATCTGGACTCTATAGCTGTGCCAGTGGGGAGTCTTATTGAAGACCTAGAGAGCAACAGAGCGACCAGCCCCAGACTGACTGTGATCTCTGTGTGCTCATAAGGGAAATTGCACTTTACTGTGTGTATTTGTTATCCTTTCCTCCTATATGAGATGCCCCTCACTGGTTTTAGTGGTGTGGATTGAGGCTCCTTGATTGCTGGGCCAAGGCACAGGCGTCACACATTCCATGGCCTTACAGATGACTCTGGTCAGGCTTATGGGTCTTTAATTCCCCAGGTCTGTTGCTAGGCCACCTTTGTGGAGGGGAACAACTGTTTCTGTTCCTCATTCTGCAGGAACAAAGCATGTGGTTAGGCTATGATTGAAAAGGGTAATTAATGGTGATGCTAGTTCATGTTTTAGCATATTTAGATGACAGCCTGGGATGTCGTCTGGTCCCATAGAGGCTTTATTTTTTTTCCTTGGACAAGTCCTTGACGACTTTCTCTTCAGATATGTAGGGTGTGCAGGAGTTTGAGGGAAGGTTTGTGATAAGTTAGGAGGAGATAAGGGAGTGAAATTTTCACCAAACCTATCCGGTAGCAAGTTTGCTATATCTGTGTGTGTGTGTGTGTGTGTGTGTGTGTGTGTGTGTGTGTGTGTGTGTGTGTGTGTGTGTGTGTGTGTTACCATTGGTCACTATTTCTACACATGTTTGGGTCGTACATTTTAGGCTATGTACGTAGCTGTAAAAGACCTTATGGTTATCCTTGGCTGTACTTGCTAAGTTTCTCTCAAATGAGCCTTTAGAGGATTTAATGAGTTGTGTAATTTGCCTGTTGAGGCTGAGTAGGGTGCTTTTCCATTGTTGGGGCCTTGCCTTTGTTTTCTTGGACAGCAATTTTTTGTTTTTTTTGTAAAGTTTGTTGATGCTAGATGTCCACCATGGCAGCTTGTTTTCACTTGGGGCTCTAGCTTTGATTCTTTCTGGAACAGTCGAGTTTATACACTTAGGCCCATATTTATACAGGAAAAATGCAGAATCCCTGCAATCACAACTATGCAAGTAAAATCTGCACTCTCTAAAACCAAAAACACAGCATCCATGGGACCGGGCAACATCCCAGGCTGCGTTTTACATGAACTTCAGAATGAACTGGCTCCCCACTTAAGCACCATGTTCAATAATAGCCTTGCATCAGGCTTTGTGCCCACTGAATGGCACACACCAACTGTTATCCCACTCCACAGTGGGGGAGCCACCACTGATCCAGGGAACTATCGGCCCATTAGCCTGATGAGCCTGGTCTGCAAGGCCATGGAACGTATCATCATGGAACTCATAAACAACGACATTGGTAACCTCCAAACTCTGGATCCCACCCAGTTCGGGTTTGTGAAAGACAGATCATGCCTCCTGAACCTGATCAACTTCGTTGAGGCAGTCACCAAAGCCGTAGATGAGGGTAAGGTGGTTCAAACAGCCTATCTTGACCTCGCCAAGGCTTTTGACACCACCCCCCATTCTGGAATTATAGCTAAACTCACTAAACTAAGAATAAATCCCTATGTCACAAGATGGGTTGCCAACTGGCTCCCTGACAGAACCCACACTGTAAAAGCTGCAGACTCCAAATCTGACCTCAAAGCAGTGACAAGTGGACTACAACAGGGTTCCATCCTGGGACCTCTCCTGTTTGGTATCTACTTTTCTGAAGTACAGGCTAACACAGAAGGCCTCTGGTTAATGAAGTTCACAGATGACTGCAAACTAGGAGCCATAGTCAAATCCCCAAATGATGTGGACATCCTACAGAAGGGCCTCGCTGAGACAGATGCCTGGTTTCAGAGCCATGGCCACAAGCTCAATGCCAAAAAGTGCAGTGTCATCCCCTTTGGTAAAAACTCTGTACCCATGAACTACTACATAGGCAGCAATCTACTTAACACTGAATGTGTGATAAGAGACCTTGGGACCAGGTGGACTGTAGTCTCTCCTTTGATAGTCACATCACCACAGTAGTCAGGAAGTCCTTCTACGTGGCACACCTCATCATAAAAGGTTTCTCATCCAGGAAAAAAGAGGTAATTGTTCCCCTCTACTTGACACTCATTAGACCCATTATAGAGTACCTTTTGGAATGTACCTCACAAGACATCTGCAGCAGCTGGAAAGGCCACAGAAGTACCTCACAAAGAGAATTACTGGCCTCAAACAAATGCCCTACACTGACCACCTCAAAAAACTCCAGCTTTACTCCGTAGCATATCACCTACTCAGAGGTGATCTCTGCCTAACATATAAAGCTATGTCAAGACCCAGAGCTGTTGGACATGCTACACCTAAAGAAATCCCAATACCTCCAAGCTACACGCTCTAGGGACCTAAATCTTGTCACCATAATAAACAGGACATGCTGGAGGGATAGATTCCTGTCCTAGAGACTTCCCATACTCTGGAACAGGCTATCCATCTATGTCAAGCAAAGTTCTTCATTAGCACTCTTCAAGAAAAATCTTGATGAGTGGATGGGAAATAGGAAATACACCTCGGGGATCACTTCTGTGTCTCTGCTCGACAGTGGCACAGGAAAATAACTTTCTTGGGTGATGTTAGCCAGGGAACCTTGTTTGCTAGGCTTACGTAGGCCCTTGGGCTGATAACCTAGTACCTACCTATGAACCTATGCAAGTGATTGTACAGGGCTTTAGTGTAAGCTTCCACGTAGTTACCACTTCCAGCTTGGGGTGGGGCTTGGAATGCATTTATACCTTCACCTAGGAGGGTACATTTTGCCTTGATGAAGCTTTTAGTCTGATTTCACCCTTTGTGAGTTCTGGTGTTAGTGCCAGTTCAAAGGTGACTGTTTTGTGGTCAGATTTAACTAATGAGAGTCCGACAGTTGCAGCAGTGCATCTGTTTGACATGTTAGTGAGGACCAGCTCTAGAATGTTTGTTTCTCTTTTTGGGATATGAACAATTTGTTCCAGGGCTTTTAATTAACAAAGTCAAATAACTTTTGCACTACTGAGTTGAGACTAGTATAGGTTTCCCAGTCGATGGTGGGATAATTGAAATCCCCCATAATCAGAGTGCTTGGTAAAATTTGGATTGTCTCCAGTTTGGTCAAGTAGGCTTTGTGGCATCATGACCCATGGAGAGGGATCTGTAACTGGCTATGACTTGAAAGGGGGTCTTACACACTTTAAACTAGACTTGGAGTAACTCAATGGAGTTATCCGGTCTAACTAGATGGGACAATGAATTTACCTCTAATATAGATAGAGCCACAGCCTCCTTTGGTTTTCACATGTTCATTTTGCGGTCTAAAGGTATGATAGGCATTGTAGCCTTGCAAGGCAGGGGTACTCTCTAAGGCCTTGAACCAGGTTTCTGTGACTACACAGACATCTACATCTTCTAGTGATATAAGTGCTTCCAGGGAGTGCAGTTTTTGGTTTAAGCTCCTGGCATTTAGCAGCATGACTCTTATTTTGTTCTGATTGACTAATTTCACATCAGTAATATTGTTTTCGAGACCTTGCCTAAAAACGGAACTATGGGGGAGGCAAGACCCTTTATCAGCAGCCAAAAGCCTAGAGTTGCCAGGTGCAAACTGTGTCTGGCAAAGCAGCAAGGTTTGTCAACCATGGCTTCCCAGGCTGATAGGAACTGGATCCCCTTTAAATGACCGCAAAAACTAAGCCAGTTATTGAAATCAATCTTTTTTTGTTTATACTACGGCATCATTCTAGGTGGGGGTAGTAAGCTGCCTGGGACACATACTCAGAGAGCTCAACCAGGTTTCTCTTCATATAGTCCAGTGAGGTACATCTCAGGTTGTTCATGCCAACATGAACTGTGACAGAGACATAATGGTACATGTTGCTGACAGACCTGAGTGTGTGCGTGATCTGATGAATCCGGGCACCAGACACGCACCTGACAGTGACTTTCTACTTGTCCAGCCTGGTGAGTGGAAACATCTGTGTGTCTCACTATCGAGTTTCCAATGACAAAAAAATGTGTTTTTTGAGTGTTACGCCATACAGGCTTGGTGGGTGAGACAGTGGTGTTGCTGTATGTCATGGGTGCTGTGGGGACTGTGTTAGTTGTAGCAGCCTTGTGTTTTGGAGGTCTTGGGTGTTTCAGTAAGCTTTTTGAGAGAACCTCCGTCTATGTAGATTTTTGTGTTTGATGCATATTATGTGTATGAGTAGTGGTACTATGTGCATGTGTAGTGGTGGATGAGTTGACAATCTCTTCCATGTTTCTGTTTTGAGTGTGAGAGAGCATGGATTCAAGATTCATCATATGGATACATCTCTCACACACTGTACTAGAGTAAGTTATTAGTAGAGGGTTGTCGGTGTACATGAGGCAGTTGCTACACTGCCTCAAGAGACCAAAGTCAGTAAGGTTGGCAGGAGAAACAAGGTTAGTCCAATTGTCTATAGTGCTAGGTTGAATACAGTTGTCTTTTCAGAATCATTCACTGAGTAGCTCTGGGGTTGGATAGTTCTGCCTGGGGTTTTATTTTTATTTATTTATTTATTTATTTATTTATTTATTTATTTATTTATTTATTTATTTCTGCAGGTAGTTTACTAGGTTGCAGCTCATTAGCAGTATTTCTTTAACCAGGAAAGCACTAAGGATGAGGGCTCCACTAGTGTATTATAGTTATATCTAAAGGAACATTTGTTGAATTTAACTATCCAGCTTTGGTGTACAGTTGCGCGGTAGTACTTGCTGCTGCTGCACTATGTGCAAACAAGCAGAAACCTGCTCAAATGCAGGGCCTAAATACCAGAATGTGAAAATCTGAAAAAAAAAAAAAAAGATTCAAAAGGACCAATAAGGATGCTTATTCCAAGCTCTAGACTAACCTCCCTTTACCAGACAGTGTCCAATCAACACAATCCTCTCACTAAAGTGCAGATAGAGCCCTTCTAATCCAAGATGGCCTAGAAAACGTGCTCAGAACAAAAAAAAATACAAACAAACCTAGATGCAGCAACCGTGGATCTGGACTAGTACAGTCTCAAGACTGTAACTTGCTTTTAAATGGAGCACTCTTTTTTTTTTCCCTGCCTGTTTAAAAGTAGTGTAAACTTAATGAAAACATATTTTCTGTGGAGAAATTCTGTTTAGTTTGCCATTTGTAAGAAATCAGAATTCTGTTCATAGGTTAATAGGTTCATACTAGGCTATCTGCCCTAGGGCATTTATAAGCCTAGCCAGAGTGTGTTTGGCTTTCGCCACCCATTTTAAATGAATTTTGCTATGCCCTTTTTCGAGGTTAGTATACTGTGCCTCTGTCTAACAGTGACACAGAAGTGATACCCGGGGTATAGGTTCATATCACAGATTGCTTGTTCATGTTCATGTCACAGATTGCTTAAGAATAGTGTAGTGAGTAACATATAATTAAATACAAATGTCACAGCAGCATAATGAAACCATATACAACATAATATATCAAATAACTGAAAACATGAAAGCAGTATAAGAGCTACATCTGAACAAGTGTTGTATCAGACTTTAACAAATTTTTCTGTCCTGAGCCTACACATTATATTACTTCAGTCCAGTGATTTTCCCCTGGAAAAAAATATCCACACCCCCTAACCTTGGTTCTCAAGCCTTGTCTTGTTTTGCAGTTTTGCAGGTGCCTAGCATGGCCTAACTGTCATTATCTAGCATTCCATTGCAAGTACACATATCTTTCCCTTGAGAAAGGAACATTCTGTATTTCTGCACATCTCATGATTAGCCAGCAAGATTATCTTTTCCCTTCTACTGAACTGTCTTTGCCTGAACTGTATGCTTAAATGAAACACAAGTCTGACACTATATTTTTAGGCCTATTCTACCTTTTATTCTACCTTATGCCTAACAGCTATTTTAAAGTGAAAGCCCTCAGTCTAACAGCTTCCCCTGAGGTCCCTGATGAAAGTTTACAGGGACCTTCTTATAGGTTCATAGGTGTTTACAAGGCTAATGACCACTTCTTCTTCTTCTTTTGGCTTTTTCCCAGTTAGGGGTCGCCACTGTGGATCACCTGTCCGCTCATGATTGGCAGTGGAGTTTTACAGTGTCATGTTGCCAGCCCAGTGCCCAACCTTCCACAGAAGGCACACACACACACACACACACACACACACACACACACACACACACACACACACACACACACACACACACACACACACACACACACACACTCACACCTAGGGTCAATTTAGAGTGTCCAATCCACCTACAGCATGTTTTTGGGATGTGGGAGGAAACCGGAGCACCCGGAGGAAACCCATGCGACCACAAGGAGGACATGCAGACTCCGCACTACTAGGCTAATGACCACAAGGGCCTTTTTAAGCCTAGCCATGCATCAGAAATCTCTGACAAGTTCTGATACCTTTGATAAGTGTAAGCATGGGCCTGGGAGATGAACCATTTACAGGTTACCTGTTTGTATTAGAGACATAGGTGCCAAACCAGGGATGAATTTCCAGTTTCCCATCCAATTGTCCAAGTTGCACTTGAATTGGTTTAGGGAAGAACTCTGCTTCACATGGATGGGGAGCCTGTTCCATAGACGCGGTAGTCTCTGGGATACATACCTCTGTCTCCAGCAGGTCCTATCTATATCATACAGGTTTTTGTACTTATAAGTACCAAATATTTAAAATAATAAAATAACTAATTAGTACAAAAATCTGTAGGTATTTTATGGTATATAAGAACATTTAGTATTGTTTCTTCTGTAGAGTTTGAGTTTTGCATGTGGGCGTGTCTAAATGTGTTTGTGACACTTTTGTAGTCTTTAGAAACTGTAGTTTCTATGAGTACTAGTTTTCAATTTGTTGTCAAGAAGAATGAAATGAACTGATTAACTAATGCTGGCTAATTACCTAACTAATTAACTACTGTTCACTGACTACTTAAGGGCATGCTCTCAATGTTGCTTTTATCTGAAGAAGTCACAGTATTTACTGCAACGAAAAGTGCTTCATTTTGGATTAAACTACTTGTTCTTACCTTTTTTGTTTGGTGCCTTCCTACCTGTAACCAGTTTTCAGTTTTGCGTTCTTTCATCGGCTGGCTTGTGTCTTTTGTTTTTAAATCCACAGTTGGCAATATATTCTGTGTCAACACCCACAAAGTACAAAAAGCAGTGTCATTTTCTTGAATTTGCATCTGCATTTTTTACTAACTTTAATTGATCAATATTAACAATTTTAAGTTTCCCTTCTCTGTGAATCTTATCATTTCTCTTGATTTGATATACCAGTGGCCCTACCTGCTTGACTATAGTGTACGGTCCTTCACAGTTTGAGGCAAAACAGCCCTCAAACCAAATTACTTCAGCATGACCTGTTGACCCTGTTTTAACTGTACAATGTCAGCTGGATCTCCTAGCATTTTATTCATCCTGCCTGCATGGAATAGACTCATGTTGTTGATGGATTTCTATAAAATCTATAACCAAGCCTGGTTATTTTTCTTCCTGTCATTAATTCAAAAGGTGAGAGCCCTGATTTGATATTGGATGATGCCCTTATTCCCAGAAAAATACTGGTAAATGAATGATCCCAGTAGGCCCCTTCTCTATACAAGCTTTAGTAGGTCTCTCCTTAATGGTTTTATTCATTTCTTCCATTTCATTAGACTGTGGGTGATATGGAATGTGATGCCCCACCACTGGCCCAGTAATCAAGGAGCCTCACTCCTCACCACTGGCAACAGTGGGGGTGTACACACCGGGAGGATGACAAGTACATACACAGTAGAGTGAAATTACCTTTAAGAGCATAAAAAGACCACAGTCAGTCTGGGGCTGGTTTCTCCCTCTTTCTCCAGATCCCCAATAAGACTCCCCACTGACACAGCTATAGAGTTGAGATCTCAGCTGAGTAGCAAAGCCAAGACCTTCAGCGCCCTCTCTGCCCAACCAATGCTTCGTGTCCTGGCCCAAGTAGTTCACACACACACACACACACACACACACACACACACACACACACACACACACACACACACACACACACACACACATATTTTGTGTGGAAAACTCATTGATATTTCTTCCTTTAGTGAGCGATTAGTCTTTCTAGTGTTTTGGTAAACTTTCAAGTACCATTGTTGGTACGGCCTTCTGTCCTTACCCTTGTGGTATTCCTTCAGTACCATAGCTGAAATTTCTATTCTCTCTCCTAACCTGTCAGTGTTTTTTCAGTAGGATGTTTATATTATATATATACCTTTATGACTGTGGTTTTTGAACTGTGTCTGACTTACTAGAACAGACTCATTACATTTTGTCCTTAAAGTGTTAGCCTGTGGTGTCTCTCTGTCAAGATGTCAGATAAGAAAGGTATTTCAGGGTTTAAGGATTGTACTTCGTCTAATAGCAAGTTACCTAAGAGTGATTCTCACGATGATTGTGTATATTGTTTGGGGGTGCCCCATCTTTCGGTGCAACCTCCCTGTGGCATTTGTCAGAGTTTCAGTCAATAAACTCTGAATGAGCGCAAGAATAAACTGATACTGAAAGGGTTACTTAAGTCTCCCTTTACAGAGACCATTTCAGCGATGGAGGTCTCAACCCCTCCTACAAAAGACAAAAAGAGGTCCCACTCGGTTCCCTCCTCACCCTCGGGTGAGCAGGGTAAGCCTGTGAAATCAAAAGTCCCCAAGTTGTCCTCAGAGCAAAAATCTGCCTCTACGGCTCTGTCCTTGTTGGCTCCGAGCACTTCAAAATCTACGATATCTGCGCCAGCTTCGGCTCTGATCCTGCCTCCGGCACAGACGATAGACTTCACTATGCCTACTATGACTTTGCACCTGTGGCCACTATGGCTCAAGGCATGCCTTTGATACCTTCGTCTGTTATGATATTGGAAACTACTGCTTCGGTTCCAAGTGCCCTTTCAGCAATGAGTGTTTTTTTTTTACCAAGACGGACTTGACCCCATTAATCCCGGTCTCGAAACTTGAGACATCGGTGCTGGCAGACCTTGCATCAAGGACCTGATACTCTCCTTCCGTAGATCCGTTCCTGGGCCAGATGTATAGCCAATTCATTGATCAACCTGAGTCCTCATCCAGAGTATCCACTACATCCACCAGGAGCCTGTCAGAACTCGATGTGGTGTGTCTTGTGGACCAGCTGTTGACAGCCAGGGGGATAACCACACCTTCTAAGACCCATCTGCCTGCAGGACTTGGGTTGGTTTCTCCATGGACTCCTTCTTACACTCCTCCTTCGACCATTTTGGTTCTGAAGCTTTCTGCTCCAATGTCCATCTCAGAACCCACTACCTCGGCACCTATAGTGGACCTCACTCTGGCTCCGGGTTTGCCCCTTTGGTCCTCGGTTCCTGTGGAACCGGTCCTTCCTCAATCTGAGGATTGGGAGGCAGGCTCCTCAGCTTGGGGCATGGTTCTGTGTGTGTTTTCAGTTTGGTCCTTGGTGCCAGCAGTCACGTCTGCACCTATCCTGCTTGAGGTTCCATCCGCGGTGGCGGGTTCATCGGAGTGGGGTGTGACCCCGGTCCCGAGGTTGTCTTTCTTGGTTCTGGTTTGAACTACCAAATCTACTTGCTTATCATCAATTCATCTTCACTCATCGAATACTAAATCATCCAGAAAAAGTACCAGTACTTCAAAATCTACAGTAGACCACTCCAATAACAGAGTATTGCGTTCCAGTAACAGATCCTTCCTAAATATATCCAAACCTAGCAATTGAGCTGGAGTTTTCCTTTACTCCAACTGCATAGCCAAAACTTGGAATTCCCTGCCATTAAATATTAGAACTACTAAAACTTTCAACTTTAAACAACTTCTCAAATCACACCTATCAGAATCATGGACCTGCTTTTGCCCAAACCCTGATTAGGAAATAGATGTATTAAGTTAGCTAAAGGAACACAACCTCTTATTTTTGTATTTGAATAGTATACCCCTACTAAGCATATGTATACTTGCTTGTTTTCTTCGTACAATCTCAGTACTACTATTCTTTGTATCTTATCTAGCCTATATGGTTGTATCACTGAAATGTATAACATGTATTTTCATTTTGTACTTGTATCTAAGATTGAATTAATATTTGTATCTACATTGTATATGTATCTTACAGTTATTTATAAATGTGGAGCTTTTCTCCCTGGGCCGCCAGTGAAAATGGACATTTTATCCAGTCAGACTTTCCCAGTAAACAAATGTAAAATAAGTAAATAAAAAAAGTCTGACACTATATTTTTAGGCCTGTTCTACCTTTTATTCTACCTTTTGCCTAATAGCTATTTTAAAGTAAAAGCACCACTGTGGGGCTGCCATAGTGTTTTAAAATGTGGTTTACTCTGTTTTTTTCCTGTTAAAAATGTAACATTTGTTGACTGGTAATTTTACTGGTGCTGCTTATCTTCCCTGGGGAAAGAGGTACCATTTTTGGCTTGACCATGGAACAGACTACCGACCCCACAGTTGGTCCTTCTTCCAGCCACAAAAAAGAAAACGTTAAGCAAATAGCCTTTGCCACCACAACAGGCTAGCAATTTGCCTCAGCCTCAGGTGGGTGACTCTGCTGTGGCCATTAGCTGTAACTCAGACCATTCATCTTTTACCCCGGATCCCTCTTCCATAGCATCTACAGCCACTATGGACCAGTGGTTAGCCACATCCTCTGTGACTATTGGAGTCCCTTCAGTGGGCAAGAGAGACATTCTTGTAGGTCCTGGGAGAGGGAACAGGGAAGGTTTCCCTGTTGTGTCAGAATGCTGTGCCCATCCTGTCAAAAAAAAAAAGCAAGTATCTACCCCTCATCAAATTTCTTTGAATAGAAGTAGTTTACTGGGACTGGCTTAGGATTTAATTCAGGCTACTGATCCTTCTTGTAAAGTAGTTTATGTTAAAAGAAAGAGGGATTCCTCTTTTCCTGAAGATATTCAAGATTCTGAATCTGAGCAGAAAGATGCAGGGACATATTCAAGGTTTTGTCTTCAGTTTCTAATTCTCCCTGTGGGGATTTCTCTTTATCTGAGACTACTGCTACAATGCCCCAGTGTTTTCAATGGGAGAACACATTGAGGTTTCTCAGCCTCTCAGGAAATGCTATGAGTTGTTACACAAGGATTTTCCAAACCAGTTCCTCCTGTTTGCTGTAGAAGATATGTGTCTTACTACCTGCAATTTTCCTGAGAGTTGGACAAATTCCCTAAAAATGCTGATAGGATGCATAAAGTTCCTCAGTCTTTTAAAAAATGTAAACATTATTCCCAAACCTGACCCAGTAGCTATAGCCCTAGTTGATTCTACTGCTGCTAAGCACTTAGATCTAATGTCATTTTCACTCATTCCTCAACATGTGTGTTCAGATCCGACCCTCAAATCTGAATCAGCCATCTTCTGTAGATTCTAGGATCCAACTCTTGAGCTCTTTCCTTGCCATAGCACCCATGACCACTGCAATACCTCAGATCTCATTTGCCGCTCTTCAGATTTGGATGGGATTGCATTCTCTGGAGCTCTAAGGATTTCATGAGTGAATTTAAAAGCATATTTTTCTAAAATGTTTCTACTTTGTTACTCCTTCTCAGTCTTATTAAGTTTTTATTTTATACTTCTCCTTTACTCTTTGACCATTTTTTTTGTCTTGGTATCCTTTCTACCATAGTTGGTAGTATTTTTGATTTGATATCAGTTTGAGGTAGTCTACCGTCATCATTGTTGGTATTTCTTCTTCCTTTCTTTCTTCTCTTCTCTTATATAAAACAAAAAAAAAAAAGAGTAAGTAGTGCAAACTAGTTTACTCTTTCTTTAAATAGTTTTATTGTTTGTAGTTCTTGTGTGATCCAGTTTTTCTTCCAGTATGGTCAACAAGCCTACTGGTTTTAAGAAATGCACTTCCTGTGGGCATAAGATTCAGTGCATTTATTGCTTAGGCCCATCACATTTGGACTCTCCCTGTTCCATCTGTGTGGCCTTTAACTCTAGGACCATTAGTAATAAAATTGTTTTGAAAGATCTTTTACCAGCATCTGCTCCTTCTTTCAGGTACCTCTATGTCAGGGGCTCAAACCCCCATACAAAATTCTAAAGAGCCCAGGGAGCACCATAAATGCTCTCCTGTCCAGTCTCCAAAGTCTTCTCTTCCTTCAGAGCCACCCAAGAAGGTTCCTAAGTCCTCAGATTCTAAGCCTTCGGATCTGATACTCATTGTGTCCCCATCTCCTTGGCTTCATAGTCTGAGGTTTTCTCCTGAACCAGTGTCACCCAGACTGAGGTCTTCTTTTCTGCAGGAGACACCTAAAAAATTTCTAGGCCACCCGCCACATGCTCCTCCATTAGGTCATTCTCAAGTCTGTCTGAGATGGAGGTGGACAGGATGATGAGTATGTTCCTCAGAATACAGATCCAGATGGGGGTCTTGCTGGCCCCATCTCCCATAGGATCCATGAGCCATAAACCATCCTTTCAGCCTGTTATTGCTCCTTCTCTGATTCAACCTTCCTTTTCAAAGGCCTTGGGTGCAAGATCCTCAAGAATCGAGGCATTGGATATGAAGACTCCTTTGTCTTTCATTCTGGTATTGTCCTTGATCCTGTCAGTTGTGACCCCCTTGGAGTGCAGTGGTTCTCAGAGCCGAAGCGTCTGCATCAGATCCGAAGTGTTGACTTTGACTCAGAAGCTGTCAGAGCCATCATTTCCCCTCAGAGCTTTGGGTTTGGGCAGCTTGGCTCCGACTCCTCCTTTGGAGCAGAGGGTCAGGGAGAGCCTGGGATTGTCTGGTCAGAGAGCTTTGGCTCCAAGCAGATTTTCCTCGGCTTCTCCTGGCTCTCTACCTTCAAAGTGGTAGAGAGGGTTTTCTCTCACCTGAGATTAATCTCATCTCTTCCACTGTCTGATCCAGCCTTTGTTCCTCCTTCAGATCCTGTATCTGAGTCTGTTCATCTTGCCCCTCAAGGACAGCCAGCGTGTATAAACATCCAGTCAGTCCTCAGTCAGGAACTCCCTGTTTCTTCTGATACTTCACCAGAATACCCCACTGAGGCCATCCCTCAAAAGAGGTCATGCAAAAGGAGGCACTTCAATTCTCTGCAGAAATCTCTCACAGAAGACACCAATTTTGATGACGGGGAAGGGTCCCCCAGATCTCCACCTGAGGATGTCTCATTCGGAGACATCCTAGAAATTCTTCACCAGAAAGGTGGTTGGTCTTCCCAAACCCCTTCCCAGGAGGAATCAGTGTTCCTGGAAGCCTTCAGGTTTGGAACATCTGCATCTTGGATTACCCTCCCTGTGGATGAGCTTATAGACCTTGTATTCAGCAGGGCATGGAAGGAACTGGACTCCATGGAACCAATTCCCAAGCTTCTGGTCAAAATTTTAAGTGCCTCTGCTGATAGACAGTACTGAACTACAGGGATTCCTGTAGATGCCATGGTTGTTGCTGCAGCCACTAAGAAGAAGCTAGTTGAACAAAGCTACACTATCCATCTCCCTAACAGGGAGTCTAGGGCATTGGACAGGTTTGAGAAGCAACTGCATGCATTAGCAACATTTGCCCTATGATTGCTGAACTACCTAGCACATTTCACCGGATTACAGAGGGACTTGGTAAAGGAACTCTCTAATTCAGCCTCAGGGTCCATGTCCGCAAAGGAACAGAATTCCTTTTCCTCATGGATGGCCACCCTAAAACCTATAAGAAATGCATACATGAGGTAAATCTCACATGCAGCTGAAGGTACCTCTTGGGCAGCCGGTTCAGGCATAGCCATAATGAGACATGCCTAGATGCAGTTTCATGATTTTGCAGAGCCCTTCAAGACGTCATTCATCAATGCTCCTTTTGCTGGATCTTCTTTCTTTGAGGCAACCATTAAACACACTCTCTCCCATAGTGAAAAGAATGGAAAGACCCTGTCTACCACTGGAATTTGCTCTTTTACCCAGCAGTGACCTTTCTCTAGGAATCAATGTGGTAGGAAAAAGATGTAGTTCTGAAAATCTCAAGGCCCTTTTCAGGAATCATGAGGGAATTTTTCCCCCCAGAGGCAGAGGAGGATATAACTAAAGTGGTAGATGTTGCCCACACAGCAAAGGAGGTCTGCAGAGCCAAGAATTTCAAGATTCCTTCTCAGACAGATCTTTCCAGCATTCTTGAAAGGTTGGCTGACTGTCCTTCAATGGAGGCAGTGTTAGGGGGTACTTATTCTTGTACCAAAAAGCCTGGAAAGCCATCACAAAAGACACTTGGGTTCAAAGGATCATATTCAGAGGTTATTTCATTCCCTTTTTACAAATTCATGTACAAAAGAGGAAAAGGATTCCTGATGTTCTACCCAATCAGAGGGATTTAGCAGCAGAGGAGATCCAAAAGCTGCTAGACAAAAGAGTCATCAATTAGGTCCCCAGACCAAACAAGATCCGAAATTTACTCAAGATTCTTTTTAGTACCAAAAAAGACAGGGGACCTGAGACCTATATTGGATCTCAGTTATCTAAATCGATTTGTAAAGAATTCCAAATTCTGGATGGTCATGGTTTAGTCCATTCTACCTTTCCTACAGAAGGATGATTGGATGTGCTCGATTGATCTTCAAGATGCGTATTATCACATCAAAATGGCCAGGTACTCTTGAAGGTATCTAGACTTCCAGCTGGGAGCCAATCATTATCAATTCATAACTCTGCTCTTTGTTCTCACCACAGCCCCCAGGGTGTTCACCAAATGCATGGCAGCAGTAGCAGCTCACCTGAGACTGTTCACATTCAGAGTGTTTCCACACTTAGACAACTGGCTTCTTAGGCATCAACCAGACATCTGCTTTTAGAGCCAGGAGATTATCTACTTCAATTAAAAAAACATTTTGCTAGATTCTACCATTGCTAGAATCTCCTTATGTTCTGACTGAGTGTGCTTCTCAAACAGTCTGGAAATATGGAGCTGATAAGTATATTTTTTGGCACTTTTTAACTGTTCAGAATTGAATAAAACAATAATTGAATTCAGTTCAGAATGCCATTTCAATAAATTGCATTTATTTAAACTCTATTTGCTTTAATATAGCTGCAAATCAAGTGTTCTAGCTTGCACTGCATTTGAAGTGTTTTTAGTGCTGTTTTAGCTGCTTTTCTGTAAAAAAAAAAGTTCTTAGCTTGTTTCCTGTAACTAGTCTAGTCCAGATACAGATTTGCTGTATCCAGGACTGTTTGTAAGTTTCTAAACTCACCATCCCCCCTAAGCCTTTCTGTGTTGGACAGAAGCCTTCTAGCTTATCAGTGGGAGTGGTAAGCACTAGGTAGCCTATCTACCACAAGAGGAGTGGTTTCTGGCTGAGAAATTGTAGTTTATTGGTCGTTTGGACAGTTTTTCCATCCCTTCAACTTTCTGGTTTAATAGCCAGTATTTGTGCTTGTTTCCCTCCTTTCCTGTAATTAGTCTAGTCCAGATACAGACTTGCTGTATCCAGGACTGTTGGTAAGCTTCTGAGCCCCCCCCCCCAAGCCTTTCTGTGTTGGACAGAAGCCTTCTAGCTTATCAGTGGGAGTGGTAAGCACTAGGTAGCCTATTTACCACAAGATGAGTGGTTTCTGGCCCAGAAATTGTAGTTTATTGGTCGTTTGGACAGTTTTTCCATCCCTTTCAACTTTCTGGTTTAAAAGCCAGGATTTTGTACTTGTTTCCCTCCTTTCCTGTAACTAGTCTAGTCCAGATACAGATTTTCTCTATCCAGTACTGTTTTGTAGGTTTCTGAGCCCCCCCAGACCTTTCCGTGTTGGAGGGAAGCCTTATAACATATCAGTGGGAGTAGTAAGCACTAGGTAACCTATCTACCACAAGAGGAGTGGTTTCTGGCACAGAAAGTGTAGTTTATTGGCTGTTTGGGCTGTTTTTCCATCTCTTTCAACTTTCTGGTTTAAAAGCCTGCATTTACACTTGTTTCCCGCTTTTCCTGTAACTAGTCTAGTCCAGATACAGATTTGCTGTATCCAGGACTATTTGTAAGCTTCTGAGTGGTGTCAAAAATTCTGTTCTTCAAGTTTTCCATTAGATTCTCTCCTCTCCTGCACTTTTACCGGCTTATTAGTCTAGCATTTTACCAGACTTCTTGTAGCAATTATTATAGCACACAAAAGTGCTACCAGCACTAAACGTTCTACAAGGAAACAGCTCCAGTACTTATTATTAATGCCCACCCCTCCAGGCATGTCTAAAGGTCAGTTCCCTGTGCTTTGTCCTATTAACCTGATGAACTTCGGCATCCTGAGGCAATGTAGCAACTGCCTCATGTACACTGACAACCCTCTCCTCTTACCTCCCAACACTCAGACTTGCGAGAGATGGACTTATATATCCAAATTGGAAGCCATGCACTCTCCAGCCAAGAGTGGAATAGCTGGTCAAGAGGAGAAGATCAACACTTGCCCCACACCACATGGAGCACATAACCCTCCAGAACACACACCAGCACTGCCTTCACATAAAAACACAAACCACACACCCACCTTTGCGGAGGCTCTTAATAAAAATCTACCCAAACAGCAGAGACCTCTAAGGCAGAAATGCACTTGGCCACCACTAATCATGAGACACATAACTCTCCTAAACAGTGTGCCACTCAACCAAAGCCCCTAAGGCAAAACAGCATGCCCAACACACTAGTCATAGGTGTCTCGATAGTGAGGTACACTGATGACCCACTCACTAGGTTGAGTACGGAGAAAGTAACAATCAGCTGCCTGTCAGGTGCCAGGATCAGCCACATAATGCACACACTCAGGTCCCTAAACAAAAGGTACAAATATCACTCTGTCATTGTACATGTGGGTGTGAATGACCTGAGACATACCACCCTGGACTACATGAAAAGAGACATGGAGGAGTTCTCGGATTATGTAGCCCAGGTGGGTATGACCCTAGCCCTGGGCAGCATCCTACCATCACCCAGAATTATACCACAGTACAAGCAGAAAATTATCAATTTCAACAATTGGCTAAGTTTCTGGTGTCATTCCAAGGGGATCCAGTATCTGTCGGCCTGGGATCACATGACTGACAGACCTTGATGCTTTGCCAGAGATAGCCTGCATCTGTCACCCCTAGGCTTCTGGATACTGCCAAAGCTCTTGCCACCCCTATAGTGCCTTTTTTTAGGCTGTGTTCCAAAGATCAAATTACCACCATAACAGCTACAAACAAATGCAATATGAGGGTCATGCTGCTCAATGCTAGAAGTCTAAATCTCAAAATGCACTCTGTCTCAAAGCACTCCTTAAAATGAAGAACATTGACATTTGTGCTGTAACAGAGACCTCGTTCAAAGCAGCAGAAAGCAACCCTGCACTACCAGGCTATAACTCATTCCACACCTTTTAGCCCCAGAACTTGGACTGAAGCTCCAAAGGTGGTGGTGTTTCCATATTCATAAAGGATGCAGACACCTCCAGACTGGTAGCCCAACATAATGCCTCAGAGATACTTCAAATGCAGTTAACATTGGGTAAGACAGCGATTCAGGTTGCACCCTGCTATAGGTCCCCAACTATGTCCCAAGACTCACACTCCATGTTCCTAAGCACCCTGGAGAATATTAGGGTCCAACCTAATACTGTCATACTGGGCAACTTCAACTACCATTCCATTAACTGGGAAAACTACTCATGTACCAATACACTTGTCCAACGTTTCCTGGAATTCATTAATTCCAATGCCCTGGACCAGCTCATTCTTACCTCCAGTAGAGGTTGCAACATCCTTGACCTGGTCATTACTAACATGGGTGGCTGTTGCTCTACACCATTAGTCAACTCCTCCCTGGTTGGACCTGACCACAAACTAATCACCTTGGAAATCCACATCCCTCCCACCCCCTCCGCAAAGGTAACCACCATGAGAAACTTCTCCAAAGCTAACTTTAGGCTCCTAAAAACAAAGGTGGCTAACTTCATGGCACCCATGCAAATGGAGAATAGTTGCATGACCACCGAATCATACACCAATGCACTGTACGAACATGTATACAAATCCATGGATCTTGCCATACCCAATAGAACCAAGATGCTCTCCTCCAAAAAAAAGGAAGCCAATCTGGTGCTCCCCTGCCATAAACAAACTCTACAACAGAAGGAAGAAACTGATGCGGAATAAGGTGAAGTCCCAAGAATGGAAAAACTCCCTTATGAGCCTCAGCAAAAAGTTGAGATCTCTCATCAAATCCTCTAAAGCTAGCTATGAAAACAGAATTGCAGCAGATAGTAAAGATAATCACAAGGCCTTCTATAGTGATATAAAGAATCTCCACGCCAATACCCAGATTTTCTCTGAGCTACTGCACAGTGGTACCTCCTATACTGAGCCAACAGATATTGCCAATATACTGGCTGACAGATTCAGTGCCAGCTTTACCCCTCTCCCCCCCAAAGGACCAATCACAATACCAGTAGATTGCCAGGAACCTAGTATTACTGCTGCACAGGTTAAAAAAACACTGTCCAGGGCCAGGAATACAGTTTCCATAGGACCTTACAATATCCCTGGCTGTATTCTACATGAACTACAGAGTGAACTGACACCACACCTGTGTGCCCTGTTCAGTCACAGCCTCACCTCAGGCTATATCCCTACCGAATGGCGCACTGCTACAGTCATCCCTTTCCACAAAGGATGAGCTACTACAGACCCTGGGAACTATCGCCCCATTAGCCTGACGAGTCTGATATGCAGAGCTATAGAACGCATCATCATAGACCTAATAAACAAGGATAGAGGGAATCTCCAAACTCTGGATCCCACACAGTTTGGTTTTGTGAAGGGTAGATCATACCTACTCAACCTGGTTGACTTCTTTGAGTCAGTCACTAGAGCTGTGGATAAAGGCAAGATGAACCATACAGCCTACCTTGATCTAACCAAGGCATTTGATACCATTCCCCACTCAGGAATCATAGAAAAACTCACTAAACTAGGTATCAACCCCTATTTCACTAGGTGGATTGCAAACTGGCTCACAGATAGAACCCACAGTGTGAAAGTAGCTGACTCCAAGTCAAACTGCTGACCAGTCACGAGTCGAGTCCCACAGGATTCGGTCCTAGGTCCTCTCCTATTTGGTATCTACTTCTCTGAAGTCCAGGTCAACCCGAAGGGACTCTGGCTGACAATGTTTGCAGATGATTAAAAGTTGGGAGCTATTATTAACTCCCCAAGTGATGTTGACATCTTGCAGAAAGGCCTCACTGAGACCAATGACTGGTGTCTGAACCATGGCCTTAAGCTCAATGCTGAAAAATGTGTCATCATCCCATTTGGGAAAAACTCGGTTCCCATGAATTACCACATTGATGGTAGTCCACTGAACACAGAAGGCGTTATAAGAGATCTGGGAACACAGGTTGACAGCAACCTCTCTTTTGACCACCACATTGCCACTGTGGTCAGAAAGTCCTTCTGTGTGGCACATCTCATTAGTAAGAGTTTTGCATCCAGGAAGAAAGAGGTCATTGTCTCCCTCTACTCTTCCCTCATTAGACCAGTCATCGAGTACAATGTCCTATTTGGCATGTACCTCACTAGACACCTGCAACAACTGGAGAGGCCACAAAAGTACCTCACAATGATGATCCTAGGCATTAAACAGTTGTCCTATATGGACAGAATCAAAAAACTACAACTATTCTCTGTCTCATATCCCCTACTTACAGATGATCTCTGCTTGACTTACAAAGCCATGTCTGACCCAGCTCTGTTAGAAATGCTACATCTAAAGAAATCCCAATCCCTCCACACCACATCTTCCAGATACCTCAACCTCATTACCACAATCAACAGAACATGATGGAGGGACAGGTTCATAACCCAGAGACTGCCCATGCTATGGAACAGACTTTCCATACATGTCAAACAGAGCACCTCACTGGCCCTCTTCAAGAGAAATCTTGATGAGCGGATGGGAAATAGAAAATTCAATCCCGGGATTACTCCAGTGGCTCTACTCGACAGAGGCACTGGGAACTAATGTCGGGTGGCATGATGCCAGGGTAATTCTATGGGCTAGGCTTGTAAAGGCTCCAGGGCCATTAGCCTAGTACACATCTATAAACCTATTATCTCTTTCGCTGGGAATCACTATCATTCAGTTCAGAAAAATCATAACACCAACCAGTCCAAGTCTTGGAGTTTATAGGGGTTCCTTTGGACACAATTCTGTAGCCTTTGTGCTCCAAAACAAAGTTCTCATATTGAAGAAACATGTCAGACAGATACTCTATCTTCCTTCTCCCCCAGTAAAACTTGTTCTGAAAGCTCTAGGGTTGATGGCTGCTTCAATTACTCTAATTCCCACTGCTTGCCTCCACATGATAATTCTTCAGTGGACCCTAGCAGTTCAGTGGTCCTTTTATCAGCACCCCTTAAGACATCCAATAAAACTGTCTCAGGTTTGCAGAAAGTCTCTTCATCGATGGATTCATTCTGAAGAGATAGGTCAAGGGCGTCCATTTATCTCCCCTCCCCTAAATGCCATGCCGACTATGGACTCCTCCCATTTGGGGTGGGAAGGGCATTACTTGGAAAGGACTGTTCAAGGCATGCAGTCTCCACAAGAGACCAGTTTGCATATCAGTGTCCTAGAAATGAGAGCAATGCTTCTAGTGTTGCAGGGCTTTCAGAGCTTTCTACCTCTAGCAATACAGATGGACAATATGACAGTAGTGTGGTACATCAACAAGCAGGGGGAAACCAGATCCTACCCCCTTTGTCGAGAAGCAATGAAAGTGTGGCAGTGGGTGATCTCATCCAACTGCTCTCTCAGACCAATGTACATAACCAGGGAAATCCAGCATTACTGCAGACAAACCCAGCAGAACAGTTCTCATGTCTTACAAGTGGTCTCTCAAGGAATCAGGGGCAAAAATGATCTTCCACAAATGGGGTCAACATTGCTGCCACCATTTTACATTTCCCCTCCACAACAAATGCAGCAGGTTCTTTGGCCTTATCCAACCTCTGGGACAGTTACTGATAGATACTCTAGGCCATGTTTGGCCCTCCAATCTCCTTTATGCTTTTCCTCCTCTGCCTCTCATCCCCAACTTTCTTCAGAAAGCACTTTGGTTGAAGAGTACAGTAATCATCATTGCTCCTTTTTGGCTTCATCAGGTGTGGTTCCCTTTCCTTTGGTCTCATCTAACACGCCCTCCTAGGATGCTGGATCCCAGACCAAACCTCCTGTCTTACCATTTAGGTTAGATTCACCCAAACATTGCAGGCCTCAAGCTGACCACATGGTTTCTCCAATTTCAGTGATGGCTAGACTTTCCAGGCTTTCCTTTCCAGTTCGAAAAATCCTAGTCTCCTCTAATAAACTTTTGACTAGGAAGATTTACAAAAGTAAATGGAAAGGTTTTCTTTCTGGGCTCATCAGAGAAAGTTAGATCCTTTCACTGCCCCACTTCCAGCTATTTTAGATTTTCTTGCCTCAATATTTCAAGGAGGGGCAAGTTTTTCCATTATTAAAGTTCAGTTAGCAGCCAACTCCAACTTTCACACCAGAAATAATGCTTCTCCTTTAGCATCATCTAAATTATGTAAGGCTTTTCTTAAGGGTACCTTTCTACTTAGACCTCCCATAAAGGACCCTACTCCTCCTTCGGACCTTACCATGGTTTTGCATACTTTAGTATATTCTGCCTTTGAACCATCACCTGTAGTAGATCTCAAGTTTCTTTCCTGGAAACTGTCTTTCTGGTAGCTATTACTTCTGCAAGATGAGTATCTGAACTCCAAACGCCATCTTCCAAACCACTGTATCTAATCTTTCATAAAGACACAGTTACTTTGTGCACTAATCCTTCCTTTTTACCAAAAGTTGCCTCTGAATCCAATGTCAGTCAAGTAATCAATTTGCCAGTTTTCTTCCCCAAATTAGAAAATAAAGGAGAATGCATCCTTCATCTTCTAGACATGCATAGACAACTTAATTTTACCTTCAAAGGACAAAGGACTTTCAGAAGTCTGATCAATTATTTGTCTCCTTCATTAATAACAGATTGGGAAAACCCATTTCTAAAACCACACTGGCTAAATGGATAACAGATTGTATCTCCTATGTTTATTCTTTGACAGGCATTACTTTACCAAGAAAGCCAAAGGCAGATTCAACCAGGTCAATGTCAACATCGACTGCCTTTCGGGATAGAGCTTCTATTGATGATATTTGTACAGCTGCCACATGGTCTAATTCCTATACTTCCATTACTCCTCGCAAATTGGACATCATCTCCAGAAACAAAGCTGCTTTTGGTTCTGCAGTTCTTCAGAACATCCTTTTTTTTAAATTTCTCCAAGTCTTTTGGGTTTCTTGACGGGAATGGACCCCATTCCTAAGTCAAAGTATGATTAAAGTTCATGAACTTAGTATTGTTTCAATCTTTGATGTCAGCCAGTAGTGCGCTTCGCAGCACCCGCAATGTGCCCAGTAATGACTCCTTCTGCAGTTCGTATGGAGTTACATTGGTAACATATCTAAATACGATTGTAAATTCTTTTTTATAAGACCAGTTGCTCCTACTACTATTGGAACTGTCTGAGTATCTTTCTTTCACATTGCTCTCGTTTCTGCCTGCAGATCCTGATATTTTATGACTTTGTGTCTCTCTGTACACAAGACACTGTAGTCACTGGGTGTAGCAATTTCAATGATCAATGCTACTCTTGTCTTCTTTTCTTGGACCACTATATCTGGTTTTCTAGCATCTATCTTTTGAACTGTTGGTAATGGATGATCCCATGTGATGCAGACTTCTTCATTTTCTATGATGCTTTGTGGCTTATGTTTCCAGTGTTTTTCAGCCACTTCAATACTATAATGTTTGCACAATCCCCAGTGCAACAGTCTCGCCACATTATTATGCCTTTCAGTATACAGTCCTTATGCCATTAGTATGTCGTAACCAGCAACAAGGTGTGCAACTGTTTCCAGTTTGGTTTTACAAAACCTACATTTGTCTGTTTCTCCCACATGTTCAATGGACTTTATAAACCAATGTTTGCACAGTCCACTATCTTGAACTGCCAGTATTAATCTTTCGTCTCTTTGTTTGAATTTTCCTCTCCTTAAGAGGAGCAGGCATGCACTGAAGAAGGCTTGACAGCCGAAACCGGTTTGCTTTATTCTTGGCTAAATGTCTTCCTAATAAATTATTTTATGTTTGTCACTCTTTGCTGGCTCTACAATTTTTGTTTGATTTTCCTCTCCTTAACAATTTCTGTGTTTGTTCCTGATCAGCATGAGGTTTTCTATACTCACAACTATATTTATGCTTTTTACATATTTCTTGCCTTCTCATCTGATCCTTCACCTTATATTCTTTTTTTGTTGTCTGGCACATTCAGTTGCTGTCTGATTTTTATCTACTACTCATTTGATTTTCATTCCTGCTTGACGCCAATAAGCTTCTGCTAGATTAAGCAGAGAAGTCATCTTAGATTTATTCTCCTCATGTTTCAAAACTTTCACTATGTTTGGGTCTTATGATATCAGCACTATACATATACTTAATTTCAAGGAGGCCCATCCCTCCTTTGGAATGGAGAATATATAATCTTGTTATGCACTGATTTTTATAAATCATTTGGTGAGCATGAAGCATCCTTGTTGTATTCCTATGTAATCTATACAACACATTTTCGGGTCAATCAGTCACTGCAAAACTGGAAGTTAGGACAGGAAGAGCAAATTGGTTGATAGCTTTGATTTTGTTCCTAGATGTCAGTGCTGTTTTCAGGATTAATTTGCTTCTGAAGTATTCCTTAGTAAGTTTTACTCACATTTGTTATTGTTTTATTGTTGATCCTTCATCAGTTCACAAATATTTATACACTCCTTCTTGCTCAAGTTCTTTTATATCACATTCTTGTCCCAAACTAATGATGTTAAGTTGTCAATCTCGCCTTCATTCTTGCTGGATGGGTTCGGAGCCGATCCTCGGCTCCGACTCGGCCACTTACTAAGCTCGAGAGCTAATTTTACCAGCTCAAGGCAACCCTATATCCCATGATGCAAGGCGGAGACTACCCAGATCTCGTTTGCCACTTCGCTTACGAGGTGCCTCTTTTACCAGCTCCAGGTAAGTTTTCTTCAAATTAAGACTTTTAGTCTCACCCCTTTTAACTTTAATTACCTTAGTTGTTTTGTGAACCTTAACGTTTAATTTAACCCTATTCCCGTTAGTGTTCCCTTTTTTTCGGGTTATTTATCCCTTTCCCTAGGTTAGGCCTTAAACCTCCCCCTTTCCTAATTTTTCCTGTCAGGGATTCTGTGTGTGTTTTTGAGTGTGTTGTATCCCTGTTTAGATTTATATTATTTGATTGGGTGTTATTTGTGTGTGTGTCTGTGTTTCCTTGTTACTTGTGTTTCCTCGACACAGCTATGTCGAAGGACACAAAGGTCTCAGGCTTCAAGAAGTGTCACTCGTGCTGTCAGAAGATGTCTCTGACAGACGGTCACACTTCTTGTGTTTACTGCCTGGGACCTCTGCACCTGCAGGACTCTTGTGCTATCTGTCATGCCTTCAGCCCAAGAGTCCTGCAGGAGCGCAGAAATAAATTAATATTGAGGGGCTTATTAAAGCCTGAGAGCTCCCCGACTAAGTCGGCTCCGGGGAAGCCCTCGAAACCAGTTAAGCCTTCAGCTTCAAGTCCTAAGCCATCGGCTACTGGTTCTTCTTCTTCAGTGTCGAGATTGGCTCCGACAGGAGCCAATCCTTCTCTTTTAGAAGTCACAGTATCGGCTCCATCCGGCGCCGATACTGCCAGATCTGGGCACTCAGTGTCAGCTCCGGCTGGAGCCGACGTATCCTCAGCTCCTTCGGCTCCACCTATCTCTAAAAAGAGATCACGATCCCCCTCATTGGAATCGATATGTTCGGCTCTGAGATCACCCCTGCTCTCGGAGCGGAGCCATCGGAGACGTTCTTCTCGGTCGTCCAGGCTGTCTGATCACAACCTCGAGAGAGTGGTGAGTAGACTATTAAAGTCTCAGGCATTGGCCCAAATGCTCCATAGCCCGTCTCAACAGACGGTAGCTATCACACATCCACCTAACATTCCTCCTTCGACTCTCTTACAGAGCTCGGAGCCGGAGCTCCTCGGAGCCGTGACTGTTGTAACTTCGGAGCCGATACCATCCCCCCTTTTGGCTCCGTCGTCCTCCGCTCCAATTTCCTCCTTGAGGCCTTCATTGGAGGGATCCGGGCGTCTGGTCTCTCTCGTCGGCTCCGAGGGGGCGAGTGGCATCGGACCCTTGTCCGACCCCGTTCTCCCTCTCGGGGCTTCGGCGTTGGTGAGCTCAGCCCCAACATCTGCCTCGGAGCCTTCCCTGTTGGTGAGGCCTGGAGTTCCTATCTCTTCGAAGCGGGAACCTTCTGGCCTCTCTGACGGGGGAGCCTTCAAGGTGATGAGGAGTGTACTAGCCCCTGGGCGTAGTCAACGGTCAGTTCCATCAGCTCCTCCCACTACAGTGCCTGCTGACGTCTCTTCCCACTCTCTTGCTCCCGGACCCAGAGATCCAATGCCTCAGGTTTCCCCATTGGGAATATCTTCCTCTTCCGAGGCTTCTCCTGATCCGTCAGGTGAACCTCCGCGTAAGAGGACATGTAAAAGGAAACATCTAGACTCCCCCGAGTCTATTACATCTGATACTGACTTGGATGAGTCGGAGGGACCCCCAAGGTCCCCTTTTGAGGATGTCTCTTTCTCAGACATCCTTGAACTCCTTAAGCAGAGGGGGAACTGGCCTTCCCTTAATCCTTCCGAGGACGAGTCAGTATACCTGGAGGCGTTCGGATCTCGACCCTCCACCTCCTGGGTGTCTCCGCCTTTCAACCCTCTTATGGATGTGGTGGCTCGGAAGGCGTGGATGGCCCCGGATTCGGTGGAACCTATTCCTCGGAGGCCTTCTAAATTCATTACGGCCCCACCTGATAGGCAATATTTGACAAAAGGTGTCCCGGTTGATGCCATGGTGGTGGCTGCAGCCACCAAGAAGGAACTAGCTGATCCTTCAGTACCTGTCCATCCTCCTAACAAGGATTCTAGGACTATGGATAGGTACGGCAAGCGGATTTTTTCTTCAGCGACCTTTGCCATGCGATCGCTGAACTACTTGTGTCACTTCACCCGCCTTCAAAGAGATGTTCTTAAAGAGTTGGGAGAAGTTTTACAGGATCCATCAGCTGCTGGGTCTCAGGATAAGATTAGCTCACAGCTAGGAATCCTAAACTCCATTGTTATCTCCTCCATGTGGCTCATTTCATATGCAGCCGATGGAGCGAGTAGGGCCGCAGGCACAGGAGTGGCTTTAAGGCATCAATCCTGGATGTGGCTTTGTAATTTTGCAGACCCCTTCAAGGCGTCCTTCACAAACTCTCCTTTTGATGGTTCGACCTTGTTCGGACCTCAAGTGAAAGACACCTTGACTAGATGCGAACAAGATGGCAAGACTCTTTCTGCCGTAGGAGTCCGTTTCTCCACCCCTTCAAGACCTTACCCAAAAGGTCAGAAGGGAGGGAAAATGTGGTTCCGCAAATCTCAAGGAGTCACCCCTGGCGACGAGGTCAGTTTACCCCAGAGGCAGAGGGGTAACAACAACAGACGCCACCCTAGGGGCAGAGGGGTCCGCAGAATCAGGGTAGCAGGGAGCCTCTCTCTGACAAACCCTTCCAGCATCCCTGAGATGTTGCCCGATTGTCCACCTTCGGAGGCAGTCGGGGGAAGATTATCGCTGTACCCAATAGCCTGGCTTTCCCTTTCTCAAGACAAATGGGTACAGTCGATTATATCCGAGGGTTACAAAATTCCCTTTATTCAAACCTCAGTTCAGCAAAAGGGAACCCTTCCAGATGTTCCACCCAGTCTAAGGGAACTAGCAGTACCAGAGATATCAAAACTGCTAGCAAAAAGAGCCATCCAGCCAGTCCCAGCAGACCAAATAGGATCCGGAATCTACTCAAGGTTCTTTTTAGTACCAAAAAAGACAGGGGACGGGAGACCAATATTAGATCTCAGCAAACGAAACAAGTTTGTAAAGAAAATAAGATTCCGGATGGTCATGCTTCAGTCCATTCTACCCTTTCTGGGCAAGGACAATTGGATGTGCTCGGTAGATCTTCAGGATGCGTACTATCACATAAAAATTCACAGGCACTCCAGAAGGTTTCTCCGCTTTCGGCTGGGGACCAGTCACTTCCAATTCAGGGCCCTGCCTTTTGGACTCACTACAGCCCCCAGAGTGTTCACCAAATGTATGGCAGCGGTTACGGCTCACCTGAGACGTTAAGGATTCCAGGTGTTTCCATATCTAGACGACTGGCTCCTCACTGCCACCACCAGGCATCAACTTCTCCAAGCCAGAGATTACACCATTCACATTTGCAGAGGGCTAGGGATTTCTATAAATTTCGAAAAATCTGCCTCGTCGCCTTGTCAATCTATTACTTTTATAGGCGCAAAATTGGACACCGTACAACTTTCAGCAAAGTTAACAGACCTAAGGATCTTGGACATTCAAAATCACGTCCAGGTGATTCTCTTCAGCAACAAAATTCAGGCCAGATTTGCTCTGAAAGTATTGGGTCTTATGGCGGCCGCCATAACACTTCTTCCCTTTGCCCGCTTTTACATGCGTCTTCTACAATGGATGCTATTCGCCCAATGGTCCTTTCAACAACTTTCCATGCATCACAGGATCATAATAACTCCAACTTGCAAAAGGCATCTGACCTGGTGGATATCGTCCCCTCAAGTCCATCAGGGCAGACCCTTTGTTTTTCCTGCCCCGGTCACCACGGTTACATCGGACGCCTCCCTGATCGGGTGGGGGGGGGGCATTATCAGGGCAGGATGGTCCATGGCACTTGGCAACCTTTCGAATACCACCTGCACATAAATGTCCTAGAGATGAGAGCAGTGCTTTTAACGTTGCAAGCCCTCAACGACTCTCTTCCCCTGGGTACTATTGCAGTCCAAACGGACAATATGTCCGTAGTGTGGTATATCAACAAACAGGGCGGAACCAAGTCCTATCCACTGTGTCGAGAGGCTCTCAGACTTTAGCAGTGGGCAATCTCTTCTCAGCGGTTTCTGATAGCAACGCATATCCCCGGGAAATCCAACATCATAGCGGACAGGTTGAGCAGAGCTATTCTCATGCCTCACGAGTGGTCTCTCAAACAATCAGTGACGGAAGAGATTTTTCAGGAGTGGGGCCTTCCTTGCTGCGACCTTTTTGCTACACCTCAAAACAGCAAATGCCCTGACTTCTTCTCACTCTTCCCCCTTCCAGGCCATCCCCCCAGAGATGCTCTAACCCAAGATTGGCCCCGGGGACTTCTTTATGCCTTTCCCCCCTTTCCTCTGATACCTCAAGTAATTCAGAAAGCAACCGCCTTGAGAGCCAAGTTGATTCTCATTGCCTCTTATTGGCCTCGACAGATATGGTTTCCGTTCCTACATCGTTATCTCTTGGTACAGCCATGGCATCTGGACCCGGTTCCAGATCTTCTGACCCACCAGTCGGGGCAGCTGCACCAATCCATACCTTCTCTCAACCTCACTGCTTGGTTGCTCCACTTCCATCCTTAGCCAGGCTTCCTATGATTTCTAATCCCGTCCGGGATATCAAAGTAGCTTCCCTTAAATCTTCCACCAGAAGGATTTACACTAGTAAATGGCAACGTTTCTCCTTCTGGGCAAAAGCTAGGAATATAGACCCCTATACTGCTCCGATTCATTCGGTCTTGGACTTCCTAGCCGAGATTTTTCATTCAGGATCTTCTTCCTCCACAGTAAAAGTTCAGCTAGCAGCCATTTTGAATTTTCATATAGGCTTTTTGGACCACAACATTATGTCACATAAACTTTGCAAGGCATTCCTTACGGGTATCTTTTTACTTAAACCTCCGATTAGAGACCCCCCACCACAGTGGGATCTAAATTTAATTTTAACATCCTTGATTCTTCCCCCTTTCGAACCTGCGGCTGCCTGTTCATTGAAATTTCTTTCTTGGAAGACACTCTTTCTAGTCGCCATTACTTCTGCCAGGAGAGTATCTGAGCTTCATGCTCTCTGCATTCGTCCTCCCTACTTAATCTTCCACAAAGACAGGGTTTCTCTAAGGACTAATCCATCTTTCTTACCCAAAGTGGCATCGCAGATGAACTTAAATTAATCCATTGATCTTCCAGTTTTTTTCCCAAATTATTCTGATAGAGCGGAACAAAAACTACATTATCTTGATGTTCACCGCCAACTCAGATATTATCTGGACAAAACGAAACATTTTAGGAAATCTGATCAACTGTTTCTATCCTATGCAGAGAACAGGAAAGGCCTTCCAGTCTCCAAGGTGACTTTATCTAGATGGCTGTCTTCTGTGATTACTTACATTTATCAGCTCAGAGGCAAAGAGTTGATTTCTAGGCCAAAAGCCCATTCTACCAGAGCTCTAGCTACATCTACAGCTTTTCAGGCTAGACTTCCAATAGACACTATTTGCGCAGCAGCCACATGGGCCTCTCCTCATACCTTTGTTTCACATTACAAATTAGACTTGGCCTCCAGAGACAGAGCAAATTTTGGTTCAACCGTTCTCAAGTGTCTGTTCCATTGAGCCACCCAGGATAGAGGTGCTAGGGACGCGGTCCCATCCAGCAAGAATGAAGGCGAGATTGACAACTTAACATTAACAAGTTATGTACCTACCATAACGTTCCATGTTAGTTGTCTTCTCTCGCCTTCTTTCTTGCGTCCCGCCCACCATCCCCCTAGCCTGGTCAGACCGAGAAGATTATGCCTCTTCTCTTAAGAGGTTTTATCCTTTTTTTCTAGCTAATCAGCTTCTAGTGTCACTAGATTAGGTTGATTCTTTTTAGAGGATTATGATTATTATGATTGTCATTTTTAGTATTATTACCTCTTCTTCCTCCTCTCCAGTTGGAGGAATATATTGCATAATTTCCTTAGCTACCAAACGAGATCTGGGTAGTCTCCGCCTTGCATCATGGGATATAGGGTTGCCTCGAGCTGGTAAAATTAGCTCTCGAGCTTAGTAAGTGGCCGAGTCGGAGCCGAGGATCGGCTCCGAACCCATCCAGCAAGAAAGAAGGCGAGAGAAGACAACTAACATGGAACGTTATGGTAGGTACATAACTTCTTATTTTCTTGGCATTGCAGTTTTCCTGCTTTAACGGTTGCTTTTGCACATTTATCAAGACCAAATGACATTCATGTTATGTTGTTCCATCTCGCCTTCATTCTACCTAGATGGGTTTGGAGCTGATCCTCAGCTCTGACTCAGCCAAATATACTAGCTTGAAGTCTCTAACTTGGCTCGTGGCAGGAAGGTATCCCATCATGCAGTGGTGTAATTCCCCATATCTCATTTGCCGCTTTACGAGTTTGGATGCTTCTCTTCTTGGCTGCAGCTAAGTCTTTAAAAAAGCTTTTTTTCCCTTTATTAAGCTATTTTTAGCTTTAATAATTGCTTAATAGTTAGTAGTTTTCTCTGTAGTTTAACTGTGTCCTGTGCTTCGAGTGCTGTTTATCTTCCTGTGTGTGCTTTTAGTGGCCATCATTAGTCGCAAGAACTTTTTGTTTTTTTTTTGTTTTTTTGGTAGTGGTGTACTTTAGTGCTAAGGTAGAAGTTAGTTTTATACTTATATCAGGTCATTTCAGTTAGAGAGCTAATTTTCCTGTTGTGTATTCCTCTCGCTCGCAACTCTACTAGGTCCGTTTAAGTAAGAGGGCCTAGTGCTCATTTAATTTAGAGGGCAGAGTTCTTCCCCTTGTTCCTATTTTGTAGACGAGTGTATAGTGTTTTTGTAGTGTTTTATAGTGTGGTAATACCGTTTCAGGCAACATTTTTTGTGTGTGTTAGTTTTTATAAGGTGTGTGTTAAGCTTTACCTGTGTTTTTCTAGTGTGGTTTCCTAAAATGTCTAAGAAAACTAGAGAAAAGGAACCCAAGCCTTCAGGGTTCAAACAGTGTCAAAAAATGCTCCCAGAAAATGTCCATCACTGCTGGGCATAACATTTGTGTCTATTGTTTGGAGGCCATTCACCTCCAGGAAACTTGTACCTTTTATCACTCCTTTAGCTCCCATGTTCTGCAGGAGAGAAAGAATAAGCTTATACTCAAAGGGCTCCTGAAACCTTCCTTTGAGGAGGCTCTACATAGCACTTCCTCTTCCAGTAGATCCCCTTCATCAAAGAGTGACAAGGCTTCAAAAAGGCCATCTCCAGCTTCTTCAGCTTAGTTGGAGCCGCCTCTAAAATTAGCTAAAACCTCTGATGGATCAACTTCCTTGGTTCCACAGCCCTCAAAACTGACAGAGATCATAGACTTGGTCAAATCTAGTTCTATGGCTCCAAGGTCTTTGGAGCCAAAAGCGACTGTTCTTCAGAGCCAGTCCACTGACTTATTACTGGTCTCCCCTACCTTTAGATCTCCCATTTTGGAGAGATCTTGCTCACCAACCCTCTCCTCCAGATACTCTAGCAGCTTATCAGATGATGACATGGACAGGGTGGTGTGCAGACTTTTGAAGTCGCCGACGCTGGCTAAATTGTTTTTGGCTCCAACCCAGTCGGTTCTGGAGCCAGCTAAGACTATGACTATTACATCCACTATGATTCCTCCTCCAAGCCAAGCTGGATCATCAGAGCCAGAATGCCAGGTACCACTTGCTGTAGATTCTTCGGTTCTGAGATCCCTTTCGGAGATTTTGGAACCGATCCCTGCTCTGGCTCTCTTGGTGCCGTCCAGAGTGTCTAGGAGCTGAAGTTCTCCAGTTGGCTCTGGGGGGGGGGGGGACGCTCGGACCTGAGTTTGTTTGGTTCCGAGTTTACCTCTCAGAGCTTTGGCTCAGCTCCTACATCAGCCTCTGAGCTGATCTCCTTGGAACTGGAGATTCCCTCTGTTTCCTCAGAACCAGAGGTACCCTTGGAGCCACGGGGATCTGCCTTCGAGCTGATGAGGAGTGTGCTGTCCTCTCCTACAGCTCTACAAAAGGATACTGGTATTCTTCCTCCCAAAGCACCGGCATCTGTCTCGGCACCACCCCTTCCACAGGACAGCAGAGATCCAGAGCCTCAGGGAGCCCCACTGAGTGAACCCCACTCTTCCGAGACCTCCCCAGAATACCCTTCTCAGGAGGGCCCTTGAAAGAGAACATGCAAGAGGAAGCATATTGACTCCCCTGATGAGTCCATCACCTCTGACACTGACCTTGAGGAGTCAGAAGGGTCCCCATGGTCGTCCTCTGAAGATATCTCCTTTGCAGATATCCTAAAGATCCTGAAACAGAGAGATGGCTGGAAATCTATCAACCTTTCTGGTGAGGAATCGGTGTACTTGAAGGCTTTTGGATCTCAACCTTCAGGATCCTGGGTGTCTCCACTTTTCAATGAGCTATTGGACTTGGTTAGTTGAAAGATGTGGGAGTCATCAGACACAATGGAACCAGTCCCTCAGAGGCCAAATAAGTTCTTGTCAGCACCTGCGGAAAAAGAATTTCTGACAAAAGGCATCCCTGTAGATGCTATGGTGCTGACAGCAGCCACCAGGAAGGAACTCTCTGAAATGTCCTCTTCTGTCCATCCACTGAACAAGGACTTCTGAACGATGAACAGATATGGGAAGCATGTTTTTTCATCAGCGATGTTTTCCCTTAGCTCACTGAACTATCTTTCGCACTTTACGAGGCTACAAGGAGATCTCCTGAAGGAGTTAGGAGATACTCTTCAAGGTTCATTGGCTGTGGGGGTGTCAGAAAAGGTCACTTCTCAGCTATCTACCTTAAATTCCATCGTTAACTCCTCCATGAGGCTAATATCCTATGCTGCAGATGGAGCAAGCAGGGCAGCGGGTTCCAGAGTTTCCCTGAGGAGGCACTCCTGGATGCGGTTGTGCAACTTTGCGGAGCCCTTCAAGTCTACCTTTACCAACACCCCTTTTGATGGTTTCTCACTTTTTGGACCTAAAGTCAAGGATACATGCATCAGATGTGACCAGGAAGGGAAAACTCTGTCTGCTGTTGGGGTACGTTTTTCCATTCCTTCAAGACCTTATCCTAAAGGTCAGAAGAGTGGGAAAATGTGGTTCAAAAGATCCCAGGGAGTTTTTCAAGACGCATGAGGTGAATTCTTCCCCAGGGGCACAGGGGGGAGGCAATAATGGTAGACACCATCCTAGAGGCAGAGGGAGTCCCCAAAACCAGGGTGACAGTGATTCCTTTCGCTGCTGGCCCTACCAGTGCTGCTGATAGGAGGCCTGTCTGCTCTACTTTGGAGGTGGTCGTGGGATGCATTTCTTTGTACCCAGAAGCTTGGTGAGATATCACAAGAGACAAGTGGGTACAAAGTGTAATATCCAGAGGCTATTCCATCCCCTTTTACCATCCTGCCCCACAGATCAGAACAATCCTGGATGTTCCACCCAGTCAAAGGAAACAAGCAACTGTAGAAATTCAAAAGTTGCTAGACAGAAGAGTTGTTCAAGATGTCCCCACAGACCAAATAGGATTTGGAACTTACTCAAGATTCTTTTTAGTGCCAAACAGAATAGGGGACTGGAGACCCATTTTGGATCTCAGCAAGCTAAACGAATCTGTGAAGAAGTCCAAGTTCCGAATGATGACACTGCAGTTGATCTTTCCCTTTTTAGGGAAAGACAATTGGATGTGCTGAATAGACCTCCAAGATACGTACTATGACATAAAAATGGACAGAGCTTCAAGGAGTCACTTATGCTTCCGGCTGGGAGCCAGTCTTTACCAGTTTCGTGCTCTGCCCTTTGGTCTCACTACAGCCCCCAGAGTGTTCACAAAATGCATGACAGTAGTCATGGCACTTGAGATGTCTGGGATTCCAAGTGTTTCCGTATCTAGACAACTGGCTCCTTACTGCCACCACCAAGCATATACTTCAACAGGCGAGGGACACCACTCTTCAAACTTGCTCCCAGTTAGGGATTGATGTCAGTTTGCAAAAATCTGCCTTGTTGCCCTGTCAACATATTACATTCATAGGCGCAGATCTCAACATCATCTCCATGATGGCCCAACTTCCGCAGGGCAGGATTTATGTTCTCAGACAACAAATAGTCAGCCTTTTACCCAGAAACAAAGTGAAGGCAAAGACAATCTTGAAACTCCTAGGGACCGTGACTTCAACGATCACCTTAGTTCCCCTATCCAGAATGCATATGAGAATTCTTCAATGGCTTCCATTTGCTCAATGGTCATTGCAAGAACTTCCCATGTCTCACCTAGTTAGGGTCACAGACTCATGCAAGAGAGATCTCCTATGGTGGTTTCAGTCCGACCAGGTGACTATAGGATGACCCTTTGTCCCACAACTACCTGTAGCTACAGTGACCACGGATGCCTCCCAGGTAGGGTGGGGGGCATTATCTGGGAAGGGTGGTCCAAGGCACATGGCAAGAACATGAGGCCCATCTGCACATCAGTATCCTAGAGATGAGAGCAGTGCTCCTAGCATTGCAGGCACTCCAGGACTCTCTTCCACTAGGAACAATTGTGATCCAGTCAGACAACATGTCTGTAGTCTGGTACATAAACAAGCAAGGAGGAACCAGATCATACCCCCTTTGTTGAGAGGCACTGAGAGTATGGCAATGGGCAACTTCTTCCTACCATTTTCTGATAGCAATGCACATCCCGGGGAAATCCAACGTGATAGAGGACAAGCTCAGCAGGGCAATTTAATGCCTCACGAGTGGTCTCTGAACCAAAACATAGCAGAAGAAATCTTCTGTAAATGGGGCCAGCCTTACTGTGATCTTTTTGCCACTCCCATGAATGCCAAATTCAGCAGCTACTTTTCCCTAATTCCCCCTTTGGGGGAGACACAGAGAGATACACTCATACACGATTGGCCCTCGGGACTTCTGTACGCTTTTCCCCCTTTCTCCTCATACCCAAAGTCATCCAGAAAGTGAAATATTTGGGAAGCAGGCTGATTCACATTGCCCCATACTGGCCTCATCAGATTTGGTTCCCTTTTCTTTGGCCTCAGCTACAGGAGAAGCCTTGGGTTCTGGACCCGGTTCCAGACATTCTGACTCATATGCTTGGAACTCTTCATCCTGCTCTCCAAACCCTAAATTTGACAGCATGGCTGTCCACTTCCAAACTTAGTCAGGCTTCAAGACTTCATACCAGCAGTAAAACACATTTTGGTATCCTTTCACAAGGCTTTGCAAGAAAGTTATATCCTAGTAAATGTAGGAGGTTCTCCTACTGGGCACAAGCAAAAAACATTGACCCCCTCCTCTGCCCCAATCAGTTCAGTTTTGGAATTTCTTGTGGAACATTTTCAACAAGGCTCTGTGGCAGCTACAATTAGAGTCCAACTAGCTGCAATATCTAATTTCCACATTTGTGAATATACTCCTAACCTGATGTCACACAAATTGTGTAAAGATTTTTTAAAAGGCACTTGTTTATTGAGACCTCCTATTAAAGAGCCTCTTCCTCCATGGGATTTGAATTTTGTTCTGACTCACCTAACTTTACCTCCTTTCGAGCCCTCATCATCTTGTGATCTCAGATTCCTTTCTTGGAAAACTATTCTCCTGGTAGCCATTATATCTGCAAGAAGAGTCCCAGAATTGCAAGCTCTATCCATCAAGCCACCATACCTGATTTTCCATAGAGATATAGTATCCCTATGTACTAACCCATCCTTTGTGCCAAAAGTTTGTTTCCAAACCAATCTAAATCACCCTATTGAGCTTCCATTGTTTTTTCCCAATCATAGCAACAAGGCAGAGTACAAACTTTACCAATTGGACGTGCATAGACAGCTTAGGTTTTATCTACACAGAACTAAATATTTCAGAAAAACAGATCAATTGTTCATTTCCTTTTCTGAAGCAAAAAAGTGCATGCCAGTTTCAAGAATTACCCTTTCAAATTGGGTCTCAAATTGCATTACCTTTATATACTCCTCAAATGACAAGAATTTACCATTCAAAGTTAAGGGCCACTTGACCAGAGCATTAGCAACATCCTCTGCTTACCTGATCATATTGTCAATAGACAGTATTTGTGCTGCTGCTACATGGGCAACTCCTCATACATTTATTACTCATTACAAAGTGGATTTGGCCTCCAGGGACAGGGCCTCCTTTGGTTCCACTGTGCTCACCCAGGGAGAAGGTGCTAGGGACGCTGTCCCATCCAGTAAGAATGAAGGCAAGACAGGACAACATAACATAAAGAAGTTATGTACTTACCATAATGTTCCATGTTTGTTGTCCATCTCACCATTCATTCCTATGCCCTTCCACCTTACCCCAGCCAATGACTCCTAGAGGACCTAGAGATGAGGTTTCTTTCCTTACTAAGGAGCGCCTTTGTAGTTTTTTCTTTATTGTTTCTATACCTGCTGTATCATTGGTAGTTTACACAGTTTAAATCCAACCAAAAGAAGAACAAAAGCAGCCTTGAGTCTCAGAACAGCCACTGGGTAAAAACAGGAGGACTTTAATGAAGTAATCACTCTAAAAACCTGATAAAATCAATGAAGCCAAAAACTAATTAAAAATACACCAGTACTGTGGGGAAAGATGATTTAGTACTAACATCTAAAATCTTCAGGAGACCCACTTTCTCCAATTCTTATTTGGATTTTTTGAGCTGTCACCCTTTCCATCAAAAACGATCGGTGGTTAAAGAGCAGTTAGTCAGGGCTGCAAGAATGACTCCTTTTGAATCCGACTTCATTGCTAAAGTTGAATTTATGCTCCGTATGTTTAGAAAAAGGGGATACCTTGAGGAGTTGTTATAGAAAACATGCTGCATAGTTGTGCATAACAGGGGAACAGGTTTTTATAAACCTATCCTGGACTGCCATGTGCTCTCTACAGATATGGTTAGTGTTAGCTTTCCTATTAACAACAACCCAAGTGGTAATTTTGAGTACAAAGGCAATTTTTCATTCATTACTACCTTTAATTTACATAGTAAAAGTATAGTCGATGTTATTAAGAAAAGCTGGAATGTATTTTCCCTTGAGGTGAGCATTGAGGACTTATTGGGTAACACCCCAAATATCGTTTTCAAAAGGGATTTGTCTGTTAAAAATGTATTGGACAGTAATTGTCTTAAGTGAGTGAGTAATAAATCTTTGGGTAACTATAAATGTGGTATGTGCAAACAATGTCCACACATTTTGGTTACCAAAGAGTATTGACAAATAGGGCAAACTAGGATATATATTGGGGGTCACTATAACTGTCAAACTAAAAATGTAGTCTAGTTAAGTGCCTACACTGTCCTGTATTTTATATAGGCAAAACTGCAAGACGGTTTCGTGAGAGAATTTATGAGTACCTTTTGGATATAAAGAAAGGAAAATTAACTAGTGCCTTAAGTAAGCATATAAGTGAGTTTAAAGAACATGAATTTCATTTTGCTATGGTGCAGCAAATAGTGAATGATTTGCATGGGAAGGTGTTACCAGTGCAGTTAGATGTCTGTGAATTCAAATGACAACTTCACGTGAATGCTTTTGTATATCCTGGGCTCAATGAGAATTTAAACATTAACTGTGTCCTAAAGTTAAGGGACTTAGAGGGTTAATTGTTTCAGTCCCAGTGGATACTTATAATTGGTTTAAGTTAATTAAGTATTAAGAAATTATGATGTAAAGTTGCTTTAAATAGTGTTTATTTCATTGCCGTTTCAGTTCTGATTAAGTCCCATAAAAATCTCAGGATGAAAGCGCTTAACTGGTGAACTGGTGTATTTTTAATTATTTTTTGGCTTCATTGATTTTATCAGGTTTTTCGAGTGATTACTTCATTAAAGTCTTTTTTTACCCAGTGGCTGTTCTGAGACTCAAGGCAGTTTTCACAGTTTATTTATAGTTGGTACCAAACAAGATCTAGGAAATTACACCACTGAATGATGGGATACCTTCCTGCCACGAGCCAAGTTAGAGACTTCGAGCTAGTATATTCGGCCGAGTCGGAGCCAAGGATCAGCTTCGAACCCATCCAGTAAGAATGAATGGAGAGATGGACAACAAACATGGAACATTATGTTAAGTACATAACTTCTTTTTATATCATCTGAAAAAGTTTTGACAACCTGCAGTTGTGCTTTCAGTTCCTCATCTGATGAGCTATACAGTTTTAAATCATCGACAAAGAGAAGGTGAGAAGTCTTTACACTTTGCTGTTTTCTAGGAGCCAGATTATAGCCGTGGCCTAAGCTGTTGAGTAAACAGCTTAATGGATTAAGGGCAAGGCAGAATAGTAATGGTGACAGAGAGTCACCCTGGAATATCCCCCTTTGAATTTATATCTCTGGGATAACAATTTGTGCTTTATCATGGCTGAAGTTCAAAGTGGTCTGCCACTTTCATGGTTACTGTAATGTAGTCAATCAGTATGGGGTATGTCTTATACATTTTTAAGCACTCTTTTACCCATGAATGTGGGATACTATCAAATGCTTTTTTGTAGTCAATCCATGCCATACTTAGATTCTTCCCCTTTTTACAGTTCACAATGACTTTATTTAACAACAAATGATCCTTTGTTCTATATGACTTTCTTTTATTGCCGTTTTCTTCTACTGCCATAATTGAGTTTTCTTATAAACTGCTATAAATTCTGTCAGCCATTCTGTAATCCTTCCATGAGGGCCGTTCAATGTTACCATTGCTAGGAACTCTGTCCTGCATGTTGAGGAATGAATGAAAATGATAACATCAGATAACGTAGTTATGTACTCACCATAAAGTTCCATCTTGTTGTCCATTTTCATTCTTCCTCAACTCCCTCCCCTCCTTCCCTGTCCATGTCTTTGAGAGAAACCTAACAAAGTTGTCATAGGAACCATAGTTCCTGTTTGAGCTCCTGATCATTCAGCTACCACTTTTCTGTCATAGCATTGTTGCTGTACTTATGGTTACAATACATATATCAGCAAACAAGATCTGAGGTATTGCATTGATCAGGGGTATTATGGGTAAGGGAGGAGCTTGAGAGTCAAATCCTAGAATCTATAGAAGATGGCCGAGTGGGATCTGAGGGTCAGATCTGAATCCACATGTTGAGGAAGAATGGAAATGGGCAACACAGATGGAACATTATGGTGAGTACATAACTTCTTTTAATTGCAATCCTACTCTTTCTAATAAGGATGGGAACATTATGGTGAATACATAACTTCTTTTAATTGCAATCCTACTCTTTCTAATAAGGATGGGAACATTATGGTGAGTACATAACTTCTTTTAGTTGCAATCCTACTCTTTCTAATAAGGATGGGAAGACTGTGGTGAGTACATAACTTCTTTTAGTTACAATCCTACTCTTTCTAATAAGGATGGGAACATTATGGTGAATACATAACTTCTTTTAGTTGCAATCCTACTCTTTCTAATAAGGATGGGAAGACTGTGGTGAGTACATAACTTCTTTTAGTTGCAATCCTACTCTTTCTAATAAGGATGGGAACATTATGGTGAATACATAACTTCTTTTAATTGCAATCCTACTCTTTCTAATAAGGATGGGAACATTATGGTGAGTACATAACTTCTTTTAGTTGCAATCCTACTCTTTCTAATAAGGATGGGAACATTATGGTGAGTACATAACTTCTTTTAGTTGCAATCCTACTCTCTCTAATAAGGATGGGAACATTATGGTGAATACATAACTTCTTTTAATTGCAATCCTACTCTTTCTAATAAGGATGGGGACATCATGGTGAGTACATGACTTCTTTTAGTTGCAATCCTACTCTTTCTAATAAGGATGGGAAGACTGTGGTGAGTACATAACTTCTTTTAGTTGCAATCCTACTCTTTCTAATAAGGATGGGAACATTATGGTGAATACATAACTTCTTTTAATTGCAATCCTACTCTTTCTAATAAGGATGGGAACATTATGGTGAGTACATAACTTCTTTTAATTGCAATCCTATTCTTTCTAATAAGGATGGGAACATTATGGTGAGTATATAACGTCTTTTAGTTGCAATCCTACTCTTTCTAATAAGGATGTGAAGACTGTGGTGAGTACATAACTTCTTTTAGTTGCAATCCTACTCTTTCTAATAAGGATGGGAATATTATGGTGAATACATAACTTCTTTTAGTTGCAATCCTACTCTTTCTAATAAGGATGGGAAGACTGTGGTGAGTACATAACTTCTTTTAGTTGCAATCCTACTCTTTCTAATAAGGATGGGAACATTATGGTGAATACATAACTTCTTTTAGTTGCAATCCTACTCTTTCTAATAAGGATGGGAACATTATGGTGAGTACATAACTTATTTTAATTGCAATGCTACTCTTTCTAATAAGGATGGGAACATTATGGTGAGTACATAACTTCTTTTAGTTGCAATCCTACTCTTTCTAATAAGGATGGGAACACTATGGTGAATACATAACTTCTTTTAATTGCAATCCTACTCTTTCTAATAAGGATGGGAAGACTGTGGTGAGTACATAACTTCTTTTAGTTGCAATCCTACTCTTTCTAATAAGGATGGGAACATTATGGTGAATACATAACTTCTTTTAGTTGCAATCCTACTCTTTCTAATAAGGATGGGAACATTATGGTGAGTACATAACTTATTTTAATTGCAATGCTACTCTTTCTAATAAGGATGGGAACATTATGGTGAGTACATAACTTCTTTTAATTGCAATCCTACTCTTTCTAATAAGGATGGGAACATTATGGTGAATACATAACTTCTTTTAATTGCAATCCTACTCTTTCTAATAAGGATGGGAAGACTGTGGTGAGTACATAACTTCTTTTAGTTGCAATCCTACTCTTTCTAATAAGGATGGGAACATTATGGTGAGTACATAACTTCTTTTAGTTGCAATCCTACTCTTTCTAATAAGGATGGGAACATTATGGTGAGTACATAACTTCTTTTAGTTGCAATCCTACTCTTTCTAATAAGGATGGGAAGACTGTGGTGAGTACATAACTTCTTTTAGTTGCAATCCTACTCTTTCTAATAAGGATGGGAACATTATGGTGAGTACATAACTTCTTTTAATTGCAATCCTACTCTTTCTAATAAGGATGGGAACATTATGGTGAGTACATAACTTCTTTTAGTTGCAATCCTACTCTTTCTAATAAGGATGGGAACATTATGGTGAATACATAACTTCTTTTAATTGCAATCCTACTCTTTCTAATAAGGATGGGAACATTATGGTGAGTACATAACTTCTTTTAATTGCAATCCTACTCTTTCTAATAAGGATGGGAACATTATGGTGAGTACATAACTTCTTTTAGTTGCAATTCTACTCTTTCTAATAAGGATGGGAAGACTGTGGTGAGTACATGACTTCTTTTAGTTGCAATCCTACTCTTTCTAATAAGGATGGGAACATTATGGTGAGTACATAATTTCTTTTAGTTGCAATCCTACTCTTTCTAATAAGGATGGGAAGACTGTGGTGAGTACATGACTTCTTTTAGTTGCAATCCTACTCTTTCTAATAAGGATGGGAACATTATGGTGAGTACATAACTTCTTTTAGTTGCAATCCTACTCTTTCTAATAAGGATGGGAACATTATGGTTAGTACATAACTTCTTTTAATTGCAATGCTACTCTTTCTAATAAGGATGGGAACATTATGGTGAGTACATAACTTCTTTTAGTTGCAATCCTACTCTTTCTAATAAGGATGGGAACATTATGGTGAATACATAACTTCTTTTATTTACAATCCTACTCTTTCTGATAAGGATGGGAAGACTGTGGTGAGTACATAACTTCTTTTAGTTGCAATCCTACTCTTTCTAATAAGGATGGGAACATTATGGTGAGTACATAACTTCTTTTAATTGCAATCCTACTATTTCTAATAAGGATGGGAACATTATGGTGAATACATAACTTCTTTTAATTGCAATCCTATTCTTTCTAATAAGGATGGGAACATTATGGTGAGTATATAACTTATTTTAGTTGCAATCCTACTCTTTCTAATAAGGATGGGAAGACTGTGGTGAGTACATAACTTCTTTTAGTTGCAATCCTACTCTTTCTAATAAGGATGGAAACATTATGTTGAATACATAACTTCTTTTAATTGCAATCCTACTCTTTCTAATAAGGATGGGGACATCATGGTGAGTACATGACTTCTTTTAGTTGCAATCCTACTCTTTCTAATAAGGATGGGAACATTATGGTGAGTACATAACTTCTTTTAATTGCAATCCTACTATTTCTAATAAGGATGGGAACATTATGGTGAATACATAACTTCTTTTAATTGCAATCCTATTCTTTCTAATAAGGATGGGAACATTATGGTGAGTATATAACTTCTTTTAGTTGCAATCCTACTCTTTCTAATAAGGATGGGAAGACTGTGGTGAGTACATAACTTCTTTTAGTTGCAATCCTACTCTTTCTAATAAGGATGGAAACATTATGGTGAATACATAACTTCTTTTAATTGCAATCCTACTCTTTCTAATAAGAATGGGAACATTATGGTGAGTACATGACTTCTTTTAATTGCAATCCTACTCTTTCTAATAAGGATGGGAACATTATGGTGAATACATAACTTCTTTTAATTGCAATCCTACTCTTTCTAATAAGAATGGGAACATTATGGTGAGTACATAACTTCTTTTAGTTGCAATCCTACTCTTTCTAATAAGGATGGGAACATTATGGTGAATACATAACTTCTTTTAATTGCAATCCTACTCTTTCTAATAAGGATGGGAACATTATGGTGAGTACATAACTTATTTTAATTGCAATCCTACTCTTTCTAATAAGGATGGGGAAATTATTGATAGGTATGGGAAAAAGCATATACTTCTTCAACTCTGATTTTCAGAATTTTGAATTGTCATGCTCACATGTTAAAGTTTGTTCTGACAAATTATGAACTTATGAGGAGTGTTTTGTCTACAGTTTAATCTTGTGAAGAAAAATCTGCTTTAAATAAGTTAATTTGTTATACTGCACAGGTCACTGCTCATTGATTACAGTGTGTTCTTTACTCTGTTAATACTTCTTCAAGGCTATGGCCACTGTTACTGTTTCTCAGATCCTCCTATATGATTTAAAAATGAGTTTTTTTTTCAATAATTTTTGTTTTCATTTTACATTTATATAAATCACAATCGTTTCCATTCTTACAGCATGACCATAAATGAGTGTTGTACATTGTAGTCAATATAGTAAGATGTAGGTCATAAAACATATCTATTTACACTATATACATAGATGCTTGTTCAGTCAATTCCATTGTTATAAAAACAACACATACAATAATGATTTCAAGTCCATAGTTTGACTGTGTGATTGTGTGTATATTTCTAGGTTCCTTTGTACCTTGTTACTATGTAGTATGTATGATGTTTTATGCTAATATGATGTTAAAGGCTTGTTCTCAAATTTCTCAGGCTTTAATATTTTAGTTTCTTTTATCCATTACTATTTTATGGGCTAAAAGATGTTTTATAGCTATTTTTTTAATCCCTCCCAAGGGATATTTATAGGGTCTAACAATTTGAGAGAGCTATTTATAACTTCATTCATAAGAAAATTATTATAATTATATTTGCTTGTTTTTATGGTATGTTAGATGAGAGAATATGTAGAAGGGTAAATTTTATTTTATTTTATTTTATTTTACATTTGTTAACTGAGCTAGTCTAGCTGGATGTATTTCCATGTTCAGTAGAGGCCCGGGGAGAAAAGCTCCAAACAGATATAAAAAGTAAAAAATATTGTTACATGGTAAATAAAGGATTAATAAAAAATACAACAAGTAATTATTACATAAAAAAGATATTAACACTTGAGAAAAGCAACAGTAAAAAATATTTACACTTAAGAAAGCAACAAACAAATGTAATACAGTAAGAATCATGTGCAATTGTTCACATCAGGTAGAAAGATTTCAGCAGTAAGTTGATTAGAGTTTAAACAGTAACAGTCTTGCTTGTAAGACTAAGCACTAAAATGCTTGGAAGTTTGTTTGGAAGAGGAAGAAACAGTGGTGAAGAGGGTGGTTAGTCAGGGTTACTACAAGGGCATAACCAATGCATTTGGAGGTGTTTTTTAAATTTTTGTTTAAAGAGTGGCAAGGATGTGATTAGAGTTAGTTCATTGGGTAGCAGGTTCCAATTTTTTCCTGCTGCGTTAGTAAACATAGAGTCTCCAGCCATATTATTAGACTTGGTTATGCTAGCGAGGAGTTTGTTAGAAGAACGTAGGGAATTCAGATTTTTATAGGGGATTAAAAGATTGGAGAGTATAGGGGTGTTATTGGGTTGGTAAAATATCTTTTGAGCAATTGTGAGTTGGGGGATTATCAGATGGTTTTGGAATTCCAGCCAGTTTAGTTGCCTAAGATTAAAACAGTGGTGGGTTCTAAAGGGATTGCCAGTAGCATATCTGGCAATGTTATTATAGGAAGTTTCTAGTTTGTTAAGGTTAGATTTCTTCAGGTTGGTATAAACAGGTGAAGTGTACAGAAGAGTCGAGATTACATGGGAATGAGCAATCTTGGTTCTGGCTGCTGGGGTTAGGAAAGGTTTTATTCTATATAAGGAGCCTATTTTTCTGTTGACTGTTTTAATGGTGTTATTTATATGGTAATCAAATGTGAGGTTATTGGCAATGGATATTCCTAACAGTTTAGTGGTAGAGTCTGGGAGAATAATAGTGCCATTATTTCAAGAGACTGAGAAATCTATGGGGGAGGACTTGGTAGTGGGGGTAAAGAGAAGGAGTTTTGTTTTTTTGGCATTAAGAAGGAGGCAGCGTTTTGTAGACCATGTTTCTACAGTGTTGAAAACATTTTGAGTAAGAGAATATAGTTCTGATGGAGAGGTTGCTGAGCATATTAGTGTGGCATCATCTGCATATTGAATGCAGGTGGCTTGCGGAATTGCTACATGGAGATCACTGATAAATAATGAGAAAAGAAGTGGTCCAAGACTGGAGCCCTGAGGGACTCCGATGGTGACTGGCAGAAAGGATGAAATTTGATTTTCCCAGAGAACTGCCTGTTGCCTGTTGCTGAGGTAGGATCTGAACCATTTAACAGCCTGAGAGTCAAAGGAAAGGGATTCAAGAATATTGATTAAGAGGGTGTGGTTTACCATGTCGAAAGCTTTAGAGAGGTCAATAAAGAGTGCAGATGAAAGGATATTTTTATTACGGTTTCTATTGATGGTATCTGTAAAGGATAGAAGGGTAATAGTGGTGCTATGTGATGGCCTAAAGCCATGTTGTCATTTTGCTATTATGTTATGCTGAGATAGATGATGTAAAAGTTGTTGGTGAATGCATTTTTCCATAATTTTTGCTAAGGGTGATAAGAGAGCTATTGGCCGATAATTAGAGTAGTCATTTGAGTTCCCACCTTTATGTAAGGGGATAATGTGGGAGATTTTCCAAATATCTGGAATGGTTCCTTCTTGAATTGTCCTATTTATAAGGATGGATATAGGATAGGCAATTACTTTGGCTGCTTTTTGGAGATATTGGGAAGGTAGACATACATGGCTTGAGTTTTTGAATAAATTTATAGATTCCAAAAAGGTGTATGTCTGAAGATGGTTGGGGTATTACCTCGACCGAAAGCGCTTACATTTAATAAACAGTCCGTGCATCAACTGGTTTCTGTTTGGATCGTTTCTGCTATTTTTTGGAATCAGTTTTTGGTTTGTTTCAGTGTTTTTACGAATAAATTTATAGATGAGAGTAGTAGAGATGAGTTGTAGTTTGAATTTAGGAAGAGAGTCTGGTGAGGTGATGGGAAGGCTTGAGTTATCTGGGATAAGTTGACTAGCTAGAGATTGTATGGTGTCAGTGAAGAAAGAGTTAAAGGTATTGGCAGTTTGATGGGGGGTATTTGGATCTGCATCAAGTGGGGTGGGTGTTCGAGAGTTTCCTGGGGAAAGGAGCTTATTGATACTAGACCAGAACTTCTGAGGATTATTTTGGTGAGTTTGTTGTAGTTTACAGTAGTAGTTTTTTTATCTGTAAGTATTGCCTTTTTTGTACTATTTCTGAGCTGCCTATAATTTAGATGATCAGAGATATTTCTGTTAGCTCTCCAATTAGCCCAAACTTTGTTCCTAAGCAACATTTGATGTCTGGTTTCTTTAGAAAGCCATGGGGCAGGATTAGACTTCATTCTAATGGACCGTTTAGGTGCATGCTTATCCAGGATAGATAAGAATTTAGAGAAATTCCCATGTTAGTGTTGATGTTTAATATCCCATTTTTTGCAGTTGTATCTTGAGGGAATTCCAGAGTTTGTACACGCATTTACAACTCCAAAATATATGCATTGGGTCTGCTACCTGGTCCTTACAGTGTGGGCAGTATGGTAATTTTGATGCATTGAATTTGTGGAGTATTGCAGGTGTGAAATATGCATTATTATTTATCATGATCAGCGTGTATGACAGTTTTTTAAGGGATATAATTTTCAGTGTTAGATTGATTGCATGACTTATTTGCTAGTGGTCTATGGATGGTTTTAATTTTCTCCAATAGTTAGAGAAAAGGAGGTCCTTCTGAAATTTGACTTCGCCTATCATTTTATATGAGTTAGATATTGTTTTCCTTGTTGTAAGAATAGTATTCCAAAGCAGAGTACAGTTTTCCATGTCACTATTAAGTATAGTAAAGTTTTGTAGGTAGCTGGAACACAACTCTGATTTGTCTTAGAATTATTATATATGATTTGGGTAGATTTAAGTTACTTCTCATTTCTTGGATTGTACAGTTAAGGTATGTGTAGATATATTGGATTATTTTTGTCCTTTAATCGAGGAAAAAAGTCAAGGTCTAACATCTTGTTATTTATTTTTAGATTTGGATTTTTATGGAGGGGTTGTAGTGTTATCATAGCTTGCCCAAGGTTTAAGGAATGAAAGAGTTTTTGTGTTATATTTATAGAATGTTTTAAGGGATATATAATGTTGTAGGTTTGTAAATCTTTTTTGTTTAAAAAGGGAAGCACTTTGGGATTGATGCCTAGTGCTTTAATGTACCTATAGAATATTGTCACCCAAGGAGGTTATCAAGTTTTCATTGTCGGGTTATGTTCTGCTATTCTCAATATTCTGTTAGTGTTGATAATAGAGTAATACGTTTTAGTGGCGTACAGCAACAGTGGTCCCTCTCCACAAAGGTGGTGCCTCAACGGATCCTGGAAACTATCGCCCCATAAGTCTCACTAGCTTGGTCTGCAAAGCTATGAAAAGGATCATCATAGACCTTATAAATAAAGATATTGGGGACCTAAAGACACTGGATCCTACCCAGTTCGGCTTTGTTAAGGGCAGATCCTGCCTCTTAAACCTGGTCAATTTCTTTGAAACAGTCACCAAGGCCATTGACGTGGGGAAGGTGGTCCACACAGCCTACCTGGACCTCGCAAAAGCCTTCGATACAATACCGCACTCGGGCATTATAGATAAGCTCATCAGCTTAAATATAAATCCCTATGTCACTAGATGGGTTGCAAACTGGCTCAAGGACAGAACCCACATGGTTAGAATAGCTGGAGCCATGTCAGACTCCAAACCAGTTACAAGTGGCATCCCACAAGGCTCAGTCGTGGGACCTCTCTTGTTCGGTATATATTTCTCGGAGGTACAGGCCAACATGGAAGGACTGTGGCTGACCAAGTTCGCAGATGACTGCAAACTGGATGCCATAATAGACTCTCCAGCTGACACAAGCATCCTCCAAAAGGGCCTCATAGAAACAGACAACTGGTGCCAGAGCCATGGCCTCAAGCTAAACACCAAAAAGTGTACAGTCATCCCCTTTGGCAAAAACAAAGTGCCCACAAATTACCACATAGGTGGTAATCCATTAAGTACAGAAGAAGTAATTAGGGACCTGGGGACCCAAGTTGATAGCAATCTCTCATTTGGCAACCACGTGGCCAAAGTGGTTAGAAAAACATTTTATATAGCCCACCTAATCATGAAGGGATTCACATCTAGATCAGGGGAGGTCATCGTGCCTCTTTACTCATCCCTCATCAGGCCCATAATTGAGTACAATGCCCCTTTTGGGATGTACCTTACCAGACACCTGCAGCAACTGGAAAGACCCCAAAAGTACCTCACCAAGAAGATCAAGGGGCTCAAACAGATGCTGTATGCTGCCCGGTTAAAGAAACTCCAGCTCTACTCAGTGGCATACCGCCTGCTCAGAGGCGATATGTGCCTGACGTATAAAGCCATGTCCAACCCGGAATTAATGGACATGCTGTACCTCAGAAAATCCAAATCCCATCGAGCTACGCGCTGGAGGGACTTAAACCTCAGCACTTAAATAAATAGGACATGCTGGAGGGACAGATTCATAACCCAGAGGCTCCCTTCACTCTGGAATAAAATCCTAGTCTGGGTTAGGCAGAATCCCTCATTGACTCTCTTCAAGAGGAATCTTGATGAGTGGATGGGAGATCGTAGGTTTACCCCGGGTATCACTTCTGTGTCACTGTTAGACAGAGGCACAGTATACTAACCTCGAAAAAGGGCATAGCAAAATTAATTTAAAATGGGTGGCGAAAGCCAAACACATTCTGGCTAGGCTTATAAATGCCCTAGGGCAGATAGCCTAGTATGAACCTATGAACCTATAAAATCTGGTAGGTTCAGACCCCCTTTGCTCATGGGAAGTGTTAGTTTCTGATATGAGATTCTGTTTTTTTTGGTTCCCATGTGAATTTTGCTAGGAAGGTATGAATTTGTTTGAAAAAATGTATTATGAATAGTTATCTGTGTCAGAAATATATATGTTAGTCTAGGTAAAATGTTCATTTTGATTACTGATACTTTGGCCAGGAATGGTAGCTTAAGGTTATTCCACCTTTTACAGTTTTGCATTATGCTTTGCCATTTAGGAGTTATGTTATGCTGGTAGAATTCCTTGTTGCTCTGGAAGAAAGTAATTCACAGATATTTGGTTTCTTCTTTAATTTTTATTGTATCTATTAGTGGTATTAATGAGATAAGTTTGAATGGCCTTAAGGGGAAGATATTAGTTTTACTGAGGTTTAATTTGTAGTTAGACATGATTGAAAATTGTTCAATTGCAGTTATTATTTTGCTTATGTCTGAGTTTGGTGCAGTGAAGTATATGTTCAGATCGTTTGCGAAGGGGGTGAGATATACTTTGAAGTTATGTGTTGAGGGGGGTTATGGTATGTGTTTTGTTTAATATAAAGAAAAGGGGCTCTAGGTATAGGTTGAATAGAAAGGGCGATAACGGACATCCTTGTCTTGTTCCATTTTTTATCAAAATTCTATTTGACCATGTTTTATTTATATATGGGGATGTGTATGGATTGCTATAGAAAATTTGGATGATCTGAAAATAATTGATAGGTATGTCAAAATAAGGTAATGTTTGAAGAAAAATTCTAGGTTGACCCTGTGTGGGCATCTACTACCATTGCATAGATATTAATATTCCTCTGATTTGCAAAAGATATTAATGCATCCAATGTTAGAGTGTTGTCGCTGGTCTGTCTTTCTGGTGTGAACCCAGATTGCTCTAGAGAAATTATTTTCTCTATCAGGTTTTTAATCTATTTGCGAGTATTGAGGTCAGGATCTTTGTATCTATATTTAAAAGGGAGATGGATCTATAACTATCTGGGTTTTTGGAGTCTACCTGTTCTTTTAATATGAAAATAGTTTTGGAGGCATGGAAGTGAATATAATTTACATTGTTATTTACTATATAGTTCAGCACATAGTATAGTAGTTTAGCAATTAGGAGGGTGAAAGTTTTATAAAATTCTGAAGTAAGTCTATCCGGTCCTGGGGCCTTATGTGATTTTAAATGTTTGATTGTTGTGTTTATCTCATTGATGGAAACAGAGTCCGTTAGTTTTTTTTTTGTTGATCTAAATCTAGTTTAGGGAATTTTAGTTTTTGAAGAAAAAGCTCTCTATCTTCCTTAGAGGTTTGTAATGTTTGTTCTCCCTAGATTTGAGAATATATTTGCTCAAATACATTGATAATTTCTTCATTTCTTGTGTAATTTTTGTCCCTGTAATTTATTTCTGATATACTGGAGGTGGTTATGTGTTGAGAGATGATTCTGGCCAAAGCTCTGGATGGTGTTTTGGCTTCCTCTGTGTAATTAGCTAATACTCTTACCTCATAAAATGACAGATTTCTGGTTTCTAACATATAGAGGTCTCTTTGTAGTTTTAGGAGATCAACTTCAGTTTGGCTACTAGGGTTATTTAATAGTTCTCTTTCAAGTTGTTCTATTTTCCCTTTCAATGTATACTTTTTTAGTTGTATTTTTTTTTATAATATGCTGCTTTTTTGATGAATATTCCTCTGATTTGTGCTTTGGCCACAGCCCATTCTATGTCTATTGGGACTTGGGGTCTGGAGACATTTGCAAGGGATGTCTTTAATATTTCTTACATCTATTTTGATGAGCAGGTTAGGATTCAATGACTAGTTATGACCTCTGTTTGCCAAGTACAGTTTTTTGTCCCAGTTGATAAACAATGTGACTTTGGAATGATCCAAGAAAATCTAGTGTGCATAACTGTTGATGGATCCATGTTAATGAGTATGTCTGAGATTAAAAAGAAGTCAATTCTTGACCACATTTTGTGGCATTGCGTAGAATGTGAATTTCCCAGATTTATTTGATTTATTCCCATATTTAAAAGGGTCATATAGTTTAAAGACTTGTTTAAGTTCAATTAGAGCTAGTGTGGCTTGTTTATAATGTGATTTAATCGGGTTAGATTTGTCCTTTTCTGGGTTTTGATATGTGTTCCAGTCACCCCAATTATTAGGTAGTGATCTTTAAGTTGGTTTAGAATTGGGTAAAGTGACATAAAAAAGTAATGTTGGTTGCTACAAGGTGCATATAGATTAAGCACCATTACAGGTTTTGGTAATCCTAGGTTGGTAAATGTTATATAACACCATCTTCCCTCTTTCTCTGCCTTAGTCTCAAGTATCTTGCCCTAGAATTAATTTTTAATTATTATGACAACACCAGCACTGTTTGTTTTATCAATGTTGCTATAATTTGTCTTATCCATTTTTTCCCCAATGTCTGTCCATTGTTCTGTATTTAAGTGTGTTTCTTGTATTAATATAAGACTGGCTTTGGTTTTCAGGGTAAGATGCAAAAATGTTTTTTTCTGTATTTTGGAGTCATTTAACGTTCCACATCTCTATTTCCCACATTTATTTGTTAAGGATGTTTGTTCTACATGACTTGTATGTTAATTTGGTTTTATGGTCTTTGTATGTGATGCTGATATGTGTTTTTGGAAAACATCTACCTATTCCCGTCCCTTCCCTGTGCCTATCCATTGTACCCCTGGAACAGGAATAAAGGGGGGAATAAAGTGAGAAATTAACATACACTTTTAGTTTCCCTCTGATTTTTGGTTGTGTTTTCTCTTTGTGTGTAGGTTGAAAGCATGTTAACCCCCTTACATAGGTTCATAGGTAGGTACTAAGCTATTGGCCCTAGGGCCTACGTAAGCCTAGCCAACAAGGTTCCCTGGCTTATGCCACCCAAGAAAGTTATTTTCCTGTGCCACTGTTGAGCAGAGACACGGAAGTGATCCCTGGGGTGTATTTCCTATTTCCCATCCACTCATCAAGATTTTTCTTGAAGACTGCTTTACTACATACACTATGGACAAAGCTTAACAAACTAGTTCCCTAAAAAACACTGCTGTGAAATATCCCTAGTCTCGTCCTTAAAACTATTATACAATTATAGTGTTATGGCTACAGCACAAAACTTATAGCTTTTTAGCATGCAGCTTATTCCTTCTAATAATGCATTTGTAAACAACATGTTAGTATTCAATTCCTCAGTTAGCTATAACAAGATATCCAACAATGGAGCATGAATTTGAAGGCAGACTTGTCTTGTTTACATTTTCCTTTTCTTTATTCTTCTCTTACCTTCCCTCTCCTTTAAACAGTTTTTCTCCCCTACTTCAGAGACTATACAGACTTTTGTGCCAATCTGTATCAGATTCCAGAAAAAGAAACATTATTGGCACCTATAATCAAAAGTAGGAAAATGAGGGGAAGAGAGAAAAAAATGTTTTCATGCTTAGCCAGTTGCCTATTCTGCCAAAGCCTACATATTTAGGTTATGTTTGTGTTTTCTGCAGTCAGATAGTTTATATTTGTGTGTTCTTGTATTTTTCCTTCTCTAAAATGCTTTACTTTTTACTTATCTTTATTCAAGTCAAACATCATTATTTCTGTCATACATCCTTAAGGTAGGCTGGTTCTGACAGTCTCTCATGTAGTAATAAAGGATGGATTGTTTATGATAAGTCTTAATAAGAGATTCAAAGTCTTATTGGTTGTTTTGGTAAAACCATTCCGTATTCTTCATATTCTTGCTTTGCAGGTTTCTGGTCATCTTTCAGGATGGTTTACCTTATAAGCTGGTTTAGATCAATTTATCAGTGTTTATGGCAAGATTAACTTCTTAGACTTGCTGCATCTTCATTTCAGGTCATTTTTAGTTTGTAGTGGAGCCCTTGAGATCGAAGGGGGAATGATTATGCATACCAGAGTCCCAAGAGGTGGTTCCTTCCTATAAATCATACACTGGAAATGGCAGTTGTATTTTGGTTCCTACCCGTTTTTCTTTTTCCTTTTCTGTGCTTCTTGTGGCTCCCTTTGATGATTTAAAGGCCTAGGAAGTAAGGGGGAGCTCTCAGGGTTGATTCCCATCTAAAATGGTCACAGTTTGGTCAGTTTTTCACTCGAGGGATGCCTACGATTTGTTTGTTGTTTTATTTTGTTTCTGGGGGTGGAATCTGCTTAAAAACAGATAGGAATGTCTCTTTTGCCTCCTTGGAGTTAGCAACCATGTATTTAACATTGTTAACATTGGAAATTATTTGATTTGGATATTTCACCTGGAATGTGATTTTCTTTTCTACCAGAAACCTGCAGTATGGAGACAGACGCCTTGCTTGCCTTATCTGAATGAGCAAAGGAAATGTTATTATTATTCCAGGTGAGTGTACCTTTCTTCTTGGCTTCAAGTAGGATTTTATTTACATCTTGGCAGTTTAATATTTTAATATAGACAGGTCTTGGTCTCAGTGGTGATTGTGTTTCTCTCAGAGCTTTGTGGGCTCTCTCTATTATCACTTTTTGTGTTTCTTCAGGGTCATCCAGCAGGGATTTTATTATGAGTTTGATAGTTGGTATTAGATTATTATGTGACACTGTTTCAGGGATTCCTCTGATGATAATGTTGTTTCTTCGTGACCTTGCCTAAAGGTCTGTTATTTTTGTTTGTAAACTTTGCAGATCTTTGTCATGGGAATCAATTCTTTGAGCAAGAGAGACTATTTTTATTTCATTTTCTAGTATTTTTGCCTCAAATTTTTCCATTCTAGTTAGTATTTGGTTAAATGAATCACCAAATGTTTGAAATTGTAAAGATAGTTCCTGTATTGCTTGCTGAATAGGTAGTAAAGCAGTTTTAAGTTCTTCCGGGTTTGCTGGCTTGTCTGCCTTGGTTTTACCTGTAGATTTAGTATTGTCTGATTGTTTATTTGTCCTTAGTCTTTTTGGAGTTGTATCTTTATCTGGTGAGGCTAGTACCGAGAATTTGGTCTTAGTTGTTACAGTGTTCATATTATTTTCTTCTTTCGACATCCTGCTGCTTGGTGCTTTTTCAGACTTTGTATATGAGTGCAGGGCCTCAGCACCACACGGCTTCAGTTGTTTCTAAGATCTTGGATAATCCTATTGTTTTTAAAAGGAATCTGTTGCTGTTTTTTCTTCCTTTGATTGCTGTTTGTTCTCCCATTCAATTCTCGGCTGGAGAGCCTTCTGTGTGGAGTCTGCATGTCCTCCTCTCGGTCGAGTGGCGTTCGAAAGACATGCATGAAATGGGCGTGCCTTTGTTGAAGGTTGGGCATCGGGCCGGAAACTCGGCACCGTAAAAAAAAAAATCTACTGCCAGTCATTAGCGGACCGGAGTTCCGCTGTGGCCCGGAGTTCCACTGTGGCAACCCCTAACCAGGAAAAGCTGAAAGAAGAAGATCAGGAATAGATGTTCAGTCTTATTTCTGCATTTTTTATTCTGTGATGCCTTCTGGGTTTATTTTAATCCAGGGTATTTCAGAGAGCTAGGTACTAGCAGTGCTCACAGAATAGCGGCCATCTTGAACTCCTCATAAAAAAAAAAAAAAAAAAAATGAGATTTTATATTCTCTTTTGGAATGAGATGTAGCATTTGGCCACTTTGCTGCAAAAAAGTGTAATGGAAAGAGCAAGCTGACCCGGAGAATTTCTGAAGGTTTTCTCCTCATTCAATTTTGGCAAAAAAAAAAAGAATAAATAGTCTCAGTAGAATTCAGATAAACAGGCATTAAAGAACAAATGACAAGGGGGTTCCAAAAAGAAATCTCAAATCTCCCAAAACCATGGATTTCAACAAATCTAAAGAACTGTTCAAAAAACCTTATAACCCCCTCACACCCTGACCCCTTTACTATGGTTGCCATCTTTCATTGTGGCTAAAACCGGAGTAAAGCCACACCCCTCACATCACCAGAAAACCTGCACATCCCACCCATCTCCCGCCCACATTCCACCCATTTTGTGATGCCACGATAACATCACTCGGCAAGGAACGCCCTTTTTTTTCCATTCCTACTACCTGATTGTGGCTGATTTACTATGCATTTTTGTAAAAAAAGCATAGTAAATCAGCCGATTGACAAACTTTGATAGTCTGTTTCCTTTTTGAAACCGAATACCGGAGTTTGTACAGTGTTTTTTGGACTACCAGAGAATCAGTTTGATTTCCAGACAGTCCGGAAAAAAACGGAGGGGTGGCAACCCTACCCTTTACTGTTTCAGAAAACTGAATCTCAGGTTTTTCTCTTTGGAAGCAGATTGTTTCAGACAAATGGGTTCTGAAAAATCATTCATCAAGGTTACATGTAGCAGTGGGAGGCAACTCCTCCTTTCTAGTGGGTCATTCCTCCTTCTGCAGATTAGATTATTTTGTTTCCACCCATTCTTCATCACATGCTTGTCCCAAGAAGTGAAATAACAAGTTCCTCCTTCCCAAGTGGTGAAGGAGTTTTATTCAAAGATGGTTCTAGTGCAAAAGAAAGAAAATTCTCAGAGACCAGTTCTGGATCTTTCTGTTCTAAACCTGTTTGTGATCGTTCCCAAATTCAGAATGATGTCATTTCACAACCTGTTACTCTTCTTCCATTTTCAAGTTTCCTGGCAGCTCTAGATGTAAAAAGATACTTATTATCACATCTCTATTCATCCAGAGTTTAGGTGTTCCATAATGTTTTGTGTCTGGACTACATTATCAGTTGTCTGCCTTACCCTTTGGGTTATCTACTGTGCCAATAGTGTTCTCAAATTGTCTAGTTCCAGTTATAGCCCATAGCAGGCTGCAGGATATCCACATGTTTCCATGTTTAGATGACTTACTTATCTTTCTAGAGTCTTTTTCAAAGCATCAGGAATCTCACTCTGTCTTGGGTGAGAGATCTTTTGCATAAACCGATTCCAAGAGAACATTCATAAGTCTTTCTTGACTCCCTCAGACAGGATTGTTTTCCTTGTTTTTCTTTATTTAAATCAATTTTTAATGTTTTCTGTGCAGAATTCGGTCACTGCAAGGGAGTACCTCAGGATTTTGGGTCTCATGGCATCTATGATTCTCATGATACCCCTGGCAAGACTCCACATGAGAATGATATAGTGGCATCTGAAATCTCTTTAGTGTCAGCATCAACACCCCTTATCTTTTCAGATCCCAGTGCTGGGGTTTGCCTGAAGAGAAATGTTTGGTGTAGACAACAGATATCCATAAATCCAGTTGTCCCTTTCACCTTCTCTGCTCCAAAGCAGTTAATCACCACAGACATTTCAGAATGAGCTTGGGGAGATGTTTCGGGTGGGATAAAAATAAAGGGGGTGTGGGATAAAAATACAGGGGGTGTGGGACACCAAGAACAGACCCAAGAATATAAATATGAAGGAGATGATTCCCCTGATCAAAGCACCCTACTCTCTAAACTATCTTTGATCCCTGGATTCTCAAATGGTTACTGACAATACCACAGTCATGTGGTACATCAATAAGCAAGAGGGAACCAAGTCATATCCCCTTTGCAGACCAGCCACGTTAACTTGGGATATAGCTTCACAGCACAATCTCAGTTTTCAGGCATCCTACATTACATCAGGCAAAACTGTGTGGCAGATAGACTGAGCAGGACCACTGCAAACCCTCATGAATGGAAACAGATTAGGGTGTCCTCCAAGATTTGATCCATCTGTGGAGAGTTCCTGAACTGGATCTCTTTGTGTCCTCTTTGAACAATCAACTGGCAAGATCATGTTCCAGGACTCCATGCAAGGAGGCTTGGAAGAGAGATGCCTTTTCTGTTCATTGGACAGGAATGTACATCTATGCTCGTCCCACACTTTCCACTAATACCCAGGGTACTTCTGAAGATTCAGAAGGAATCCCCCAAGATCATTGTGGTGACTCCCTTCTTTTGGAAATGGAGAAGGGGAATTACCTCAAGTTTCCTCACAGACTGGATCTACTCATACAAGAACAGGGGCAGTTGATACACCCCAACATCAATTAACTTGAATTGCCTGCCTGGATGATAGGATCCTAATTTCTTTTAGGCACCTGTTTCCTAAGAACGTGCAGCAGGTTCTAATGGAGGCTAGAAAGACTGCTACTAAAAATCATATATCAGCAAATAGAAAAGTTTTTCTAGGTGGTTCCAACAATGTAGCCAGCATCCATTATTCTAAAAGCTGCTACTTGGTCCTCTGTGCATACTTTTGCAAAGCACATAATCACACAAAAACATACTCGGAGGTTCTAAATAAAGATCTGCCTAAGCAGCAGAGAACTCCAAAGCAGACACCCAAGCAACCGCTACCCCAAAACAAAACACGTGCAACACATATCTCACAATGCCAGTGTGCCAAACAGTCACAGCCCTTAAGACTAAACAACACACCTGATACACTTGTAATAGGTGACTCTATCATCAGGCACACTGACGTCCCGCTCACCAGGCTGAACAAGGAGAGGGTCACAGTGAGCAGCCTGTCGGGTGCTAGGATCCGCCACATAACATAAGCACTCAGGTCACTCCAAGGCAAGTACAAATATGACTCAGTCATTGTCCATGCTGGTGTGAATGACCTGAGATGTATCTCCCTGGACTACTTGAAAAGAGACATAAAGGAGCTCTCTGAGCATGTAGCCCAGGCCGGTATGACCCTGACCTTGAGTAGCATCTTACCCTCACCAAGAATGATGCCACAATATGAAGACAAGATGATCAATTTCAACAATTGGCTTAAGTACTGGTGTCATTCAAAGGGGATCCAATGCCTGTCAGCTTGGGATGATATGCTCGACAAGCCACGATGCTTCGTTAGGGACGGCTTGCACCTGTCACCCCTGGGCTTTCGGATATTGGCAAAGGCTCTTGATACCCCCATAGTGCCTTTTTTAGGCAAGGCTCAAAAGGCAAACCCACCTCCATAGGTGTCACAAGGCATAAGAAACTAAGAGTAATGCTACTCAACGCCAGAAGTCTAAACCTCAAGATGCACGCACTCGAAACTCTCCTTAGCATGGAGAACATCGATATCTGTGCAGTAACAGAAACCTGGTTCAGGGCTCCCGAGAGCACCCCAGCACTACCAGGTTATACCTCATACCATGCTTTTCGGACCCAAAACTTTGACCGAACCACAAAAGGAGGGGGAGTATCGATATTCATCAAAGATACCCACATCTCCAGGTTGGTGGCAAAGCACGAACCATCAGAGACTATCCATGTGCAACTAACAGTGGGTAAAACTGCCTTGCAGTTTATAGCCTGCTACAGACCACCCTCCCAAACCCAGGAACCCCACTCGGCCTTCCTGAGAACACTGGAAAATATGAAGGTCTCTCCAAACACCATTATAATGGGCGACTTCAACTACCCAAACACAGACTGGGAGCATTACTCTAGCTCCAACACCCTAGCCCAAAGGTTCCTAGAATTTATAAACTCAAATGCTATGGAACAACTTGTTACTACTCCCACAAGAGGGGAAAACATACTGGACCTGATCATCACCAACATGGGGACTCTATGCTCCAGACCAGAAGTGTATCCCTCACTGGTAAGGACCAGACAATAAACTAATCTCACTGGATATTCACATCCCGAGCCCACCCCCTGCCCAGAAAACCACAGTGAAAAACTTCTCTAAAGCAAATTTAGCACTCCTCAAAACTGAGGTGGAATCCTTCAAAGCCCCCGGGCCTGTGGAAAATACGGCCCAGACTGCAGAATCTTTTATAAACGCATTCTATGAACACCTTCAGGAATGCATGGATCATGCGATCCCAAGTAAAACCAAGACCCAATCCTCCAAAGGCAGACGTCCTATCTGGTGGACCCCAGCCATAAACAAACTATACAATAGAAGGAGGAAGCTACTAAATGATAGAGCAAAATCCCAAAAAGGGAAGGCATCACTGTTCAGTATTAGCAAAAAACTACGGGCAGTCATAAAATTGTCTAAGGCCAGCTTCGAGCGAAAAATTGCACAGGACACTAAGGATAATCACAAGGATTTCTTTAGTTATGTTAGGAACCTGGGTGGTAATTCCCAGATATGCTCAGAATTAGTCCAAAATGACAAAAAATACACTGAACCCACAGACATTGCCAACATCCTAGCTGACAGGTTCAGCGCAAACTCCCTCCCCACCAAAGGGCAAATATCTATCCCAGCAGAGTGCTGCCCCTGACATCTCAGATGCTCAGGTAAGAGCCGCCTCTCCAAAGCAAAAACACAGCATCAATGGGACCAGACGGTGTCCCGGGCTGCAGCCTACATGAACTCCAAGAAGAGCTAAACCCAAACATAAAACTACTGTTCAGTCTCAGCCTTACTACAGGATATGTGCCCAAAGAGTGGCGTACAGCAACAGTGGTCCCTCTCCATAAAGGTGGTGCCTCAACAGATCCTGGAAACTATCGCCCCATAAGCCTGACTAGCTTGGTCTGCAAAGCTATGGAAAGGATCATCATGGACCTCATAAATAAAGATATTGGGGACCTACAGACACTGGATCCTACACAGTTTGGCTTTGTTAAGGGCAGATCCTGCCTCTTAAACCTGGTTGATTTCTTTGAAACAGTCACCAAGGCCATTGACGAGGGGAAGGTGGTCCACATAGCCTACCTGGACCTCGCAAAAGCCTTCGATACAATACCCTACTCGGGCATTATATATAAGCTCACCAGCTTAAATATAAACCCCTATGTCACTAGATGGATTGCAAACTGGCTCAAGGACAAACCCCACATGGTTAGAATTGCTGGAGCCATGTCAGACTCCAAACCAGTTACAAGTGGTGTCCCACAAGGCTCAGTCCTGGGACCTCTCTTGCTCGGTATATATTTCTCGGAGGTACAGGCCAACACGGAAGGACTGTGGCTGACCAAGTTAGCAGATGACTGCAAACTGGGCGCCATAATCGACTCTCCAGCCGACACAAGCATCCTCCAAAAGGACCTCATAGAAACAGACAACTGGTACCAGAGCCATGGCCTCAAGCTAAATGCCAAAAAGTGTATAGTCATCCCCTTTGGCAAAAACAAAGTGCTCACAAATTACCACATAGGTGGTAATCCATTAAGTACAGAAGAAGTAATTAGGGACCTGGGGACCCAAGTTGATAGCAATCTCTCATTTGACAACCACGTGGCCAAAGTGGTTAGAAAAACATTTTATATAGCCCACCTAATCATGAAGGGATTCACATCTAGATCAGGAGGTCATCGTGCCTCTTTACTCATCCCTCATCAGGCCCATAATTGAGTACAATGCCCCTTTTGGGATGTACCTTACCAGACACCTGCAGCAACTGGAAAGACCCCAAAAGTACCTCACCAAGAGGATCAAGGCTCAAACAGATGCCATATGCTGCCCGGTTAAAGAAACTCCAGCTCTACTCAGTGGCATACCGCCTGTTCAGAGGCGATCTGTGCCTGACGTATAAAGCCATGTCCAACCCGGAATTAATGGACATGCTGCACCTCAGAAAATCCAAATCCCATCGAGCTACGCGCTCGAGAGACTTGAACCTCAGCACTGAAATAAATAAGACATGCTGGAGGGACAGATTCATAACCCAGAGGCTCCCTTCACTCTGGAATAAAATCCCAGTCCAGGTTAGGCAGAGTCCCTCATTGACTCTCTTCAAGAGTGTTAAATAAATTCGTTAGAGTCAGACTGTAAAAATCATTGAGTTATTCAAACACAATGTCAATTAATAACAAACAATAATGCAGGAAAGCTTGAGTATCTTAAAGCTCTAATGTACATTAGGAGGCAAAAAACCATACACAAAGTTTGTATAGAATTTTGACTGCTTTATTGACCAAAACACATTGGTTATATACATTTCATTATCAGTTTTGCCCACCTTACTGGTGTGGTTAGTGACAGGGTCTTTACATCATAGTAATTCGTAAAAAGTGCTGAATTTGTGTTTTTCAAAAAGTCCTTTTCCCATGAGAATGTTGCAGCCTTGCAAGCAGCTGGTCAGTCACGATGACCTCCTGAGGATGTAGCCAATTCAAGGTTCTCTGATTAGTTCAAATACAATAGATGTATGTCTTCCTTAAAGCCTCCTTTGTCTTTCTTGTCCCCAGCTGCGCACTATCAGAGATAGTGCGCACAAGGCTACCTTCCTGGTGGAGGCAGGAAAGAGGACACACATGCGAACAGATTTATTATTTTCTAACTTTGCAAAATAATCTTTACTTGAAAGACATGAGCCAGACTGCATCTGCAAGCTGCCAAGGTCAAATTTCTGATTACACTGCAGCTTGTGCTTCAAGCAATAATATGCAGGTTTATTTCTACTATTATTCTAGTAAGACAGGATTAAATGCATTAAGTACATTTATTCCTAACTAAAGCACACATTTCTCTATATATTTGATCACACAACTTATATATGTTTGAATGATTAAATACACATCTTCCTAAGCAGCACACATTGTAAATATATTTTTCTAGGCAGCATGTAGATTTTTCTAACATTCTCCCTCCTTTTAATGCATTTAATACTATGTGAAACATAAACAGTATTAGTTCATTTCTTAGCCTTTTCCCTTCAAGGACTTTCAGCTAAGTAAGTCATTTGTTTTATATTTCAGATAGACTTTCACTTGGTATCAACAAATTCAATTCTATATCTTGGTACATAGTTTCAGTCACTGATACATCAACTAAGTCTTTAACTAATTTTTTCACACAGGGTATCCCGCAGCAGACACATGCTCCAATTATGAGCAGTACCACACAAATTGCAATCAGAATGTTCATAAGGACCGACCCCCACCCCCCAAACAGATTCTGGAAAAAGTTCGTCAGTGGGTTTGGGCCTGGTTCTGCCATTGCTGACACCTGCTGTATTACCTCCAGGTGATCATTAATTTCATGCTGGTTGTCTGGAATGTACGCACAGCATTCTTCTTTGATAAGCGCGCACGTACCACCTCTCGCCGCTAGGGTGAAGTCGAGAGCCATTCGGTTCTGTAATACAACTGTTCTCATTGCATTCATCTCATCAGTCACAAGTTCAAGAGCGGAAAAAGTCGCATTGCTCATTACTTCGAGAAGTTTTGACAATTTCCTCAATTCCCAAATCGATTTGACTGCTCCATAGGTTGGGAATATTCCAGCCCAGGATATAACACTGTCACTCAAGTCCATATGGGTCAATTTTTCTTTGTCCTTCACAGACGAATGATCCTTCCAGCTTGCTACAATCTTACCCACTGGATTAGTAGGTTTTCTGACTGTATTTTCAGCTCGGTGAGCTACATCTCTTACATTACGTATTTTACCCAGGGGCAATTCTGCAGTATGTCTTATGGCTGGAACCAGATAACCCAAAAACAACTGCCGGACCAATTCTCAGGTAACCATTTATAGGCTTTTTCCCACAAACAAAATAACAGTTTTCTACTTTTGTACTGATGCGGGTTAACCCTGAATGAAACATTTTCTTATCTATAACAGAGAATTGTCTATATATTTCAGGAGATTTTTGCACATTTCTCAATGTTGTTTTCATCAAGCTTAAATATGAGTCATAATTCGTGCTGCAACTAGTACCTTGGTCTATAGGTTTTATATAACATTTGTAAGACACAGTTATGTTACAGTTACTCCAACCAACCTGGAGTGTATCATTTTTAACAAAACAAACAATTCCTTTCTGAGTAACAGGCAAATGTAATGCCACTTTGTCTTGTGATCTCACAGTGCCTGTGTCAAATAACAGGTTTTCCCAAGTTGCATTTATTCCCAAGGGGACAGCAGACATCAAAAGTCCTCCATATGCTGTGGGTATTGCAGTACAGACCCAGCAATTTGAGACGTTCATAGTCTCTACATAAACTCGTTTCATAGCCAGGTATGTGTTAAAGTTTGGGTGCCAGTCTATAGCCAGTCCTTCATCACGTTTTATTAATTTCACTTCTGTAGTTATATGCAGGAAAAACCATAACAACAAAAGGGTTACTACAAACATAGTTATTAAGTGTATGATCAGTAGGCCAGTGAACCAGTGTCTCTTGGGTTGTTTCACATTTTTATTCATTCTGCCTCTGGCCATCCTGTTCCTGTGGTATGTCCAGACTAAATTTCTTAACAGGTTTGCAATGGGTTAAATGAACCCAAGATGCTCTCTCAGCGATTTTCACTGCAGTGGGTGTTGCCAACAGTACCTGGTACGGACCTTCCCACCTTGGACTCGCCCAGTTCTTTCTCTTTATGATTTTCAGCCAAATCCAGGACCCCGGGGTCAGCACGGCTTCTGGTTTCGTTTCTTGTTTATCTGAAAAGAGTTCAACTGCAAAACAGTCTTATTTGTTAATAACTTTTCATATAACTAGCTAATGAGCCATCGGCCTCCAGCTCTGCAGGCATGAGGGCCTTCCATTGTGGCACACAATATGCCCTTCAAACACTATTTCAAAGGGGTCAAGCCCTTTACATTTGGAACAGTTCTCATGCTCAGCAGTGCCAAAGGCAGACAGCAAATCCAAGTCTTTTGAGTCTCACTCATTAATTTTCTCAACTTGTTTTCAAGATTCCATTGTACCTCTCCACCAGTCCTGCTGACTGAGGGTGATAAGCACAATGGTTTTTCAAAGAAATCCCAAAGAATCTCCCAAGCTGCTGTATTGTCTGATTAACAAAATGTGTCCCATTGTCACTATAAATTCTTTCCGGTATGCCAAATCTAGGAATGATTTCTTTCACTAGGGCCTTTGCCACTGTTGCTGCATCCGGATTTCTAGTTGGAAAAGCTTCTACCCATTTTGAAAACATATCTATGATTACTAAACAGTATTTTTCCCTTCACATTTGTTCAGTTCTATGAAATCCATACAAATAGTATGGAGCGGATAGGGTGGTGTTGGAAAACTCCTCGCTTTGGTTTAAATGCTCCCTGTGCATGATGTTTGCTACAAATATGACATGTTGCACAAAATTTTTGTGTATAATTCGTAAATCCATATGTTTGGAATGTTTTGTTAACTAACTGTACCATCCCCTGTTGAGACATGGCTCTGCCCATGACTCAACAAAGCTGCATATCTAAATAAATTAGATGGCAATATGGGCTTTTCCTCTTTGGAGATGTACAGTCCCTCTTTAAGGATTGCTCCTCGTTTTATCCACTTTTGCTTTTCTGCTTTTGTAGTTAATGTCTGCATTGTTTTTAACATTTCTAAATCTAGAGTCTCAGAAGGTTGTAGTTCTTCATTCAAAAGCACAGTTTCTGGGTTTGAGGCAGCTTGCTTCGCAGCTGCATCAGCCCGAGCATTCCCTTTTGAAATTCTGTCTTGTTGTTTTGTATAGGCTGCACATTTACAGATAGCTATTCTAGTGGGTAACTGAATAGAATCTAACAGGTTCAGAATTAATTGCGCATGATTAATCGGCTTGCCAGTAGATGTTATCATTCCCCTGTTTTTCCATTGTTGTGCAAAGACATGCACTGTAGAGAAAGCGTACTGACTGTCAGTATATATGTTAACACATTTGCCTTTCGCTAGAGTGCAAGCACGTGTCAAAGCTATCAATTCTGCTGCTTGAGCTGACAGGTTATGTTGCAGGGGTTGTGCTTCTATGATTTCGTCATCAGTCACTACTGCATAGCCCACTAGGTTCTTCCCTGTAGGACCTCGTCTACAGGACCCATCCACAAAAAATGTCACCTCTGCGTCAGCTAAAGGTACATCAGTAAGATCTTGTCTGGGTGTGGTTATTTGTTCCATTTCCTGTAGGCAGCTGTGTGGTGTGCCATCCACAGGAATTGGAAGTAATGTCGACGGATTTAATGTTGTACAACATTCAATTGTCATATGGGGTTGACTCAATAGTATGGTCATGCAAGAAAGATGTCTGGCAGGGGATAAAAATGCTATTTTTTCCTGCAGTAAAATTATCGCAACTGCATGAGGTACTCTCAACGTGAGAGGATGAAACAACACCACTGAGGCTGAAGCTTGCACTGCCATAGCTGCTGCGACTACTGCTTGTACGCAGGCGGTAATGATCGTGCCACGGATCTAACTGTGATGAATAGTAAGCTATGGGCGTTGCTTGCCGCCATGTTGTTGCGTCAGTACTGACGTCATATATCCCCTACAATCTACAGTTTGGAAAAATCTCTTATGGTAATTGGAAGCCCTAAAACTAATGATGAAACTATCAGTTTTTAGTCTGCAAAAGGCTGCCTCTGCTTCCGAGTCCAGTGTAGTGTTTCGTGCTGCCATTGGTGTTTTAAATATTAAATCAGCCAATGGAGCCGTTTCTAAAGCATAATTCGTATCCAACTTCGACAAAATTAGTCGTTCCCAAGAAGGACATCATTTCCTTCTTGGTAGTTGGTCTGGGTGCTTGTAAAATAGCTGTTTTCGTTCTTCATCTAATGTTCTGCCTTCTTTGGATATCACATATCCCAGGTATTTAACCTGTTCTTTCCAAAGTTGCAATTTATGTTTATTCACTTTATGCCCTTGCTCAGCTAAGAATTTCAATAATGCTATTGTGTCTTCCCTACACTGTTGCTGGGTAGGGGCTGCAAGCAAGATGTCATCTACATAAAGTAGTACTTGGCTGCCCCCTGGTGGAGAAAACCCTGCCAGGTTGCTAGCCATCTCTTGTGCGAATATCGTTGGACTTTCACTATATCCCTGTGGTAGTCGGGTGTATGTATACCTTTTGCCCTGAAATGTAAATGCAAACCAATGCTGGCTGTCAGGGTGGATAGGTATTGAGAAAAATGCATTGCTAATATCTACCACGGTGAAATATTTCTGTTGTGGCTTCAGATCATTTAATAAGGTATGTGGGTCTGGCACCGTAGGTGCTCTTGGTATTACCGCATCATTTACAGCTTGTAAATCTTGCACCATCCGCCATTCCGCGTTTGCTTTTTACAGGAAATAGGGAGTATTACATGGTGAATCTAAAGATTCCACCAGTATCCCTTCCTTGAGTAATGCCATAATAATAGGTTTGATTCCCTGTTCTGCATCCTTGCTCAAAGGATATTGTCTTTTTCTTGGTCTAAAGGCTGATTTTGGTGTAATAACTACTGGCCCTGCTGTCTGAATAAGTCCTACATCTGATTTTCCTGTTGACCAAAGAACATTTGGTATTTTACTCAAAGCTTTTTCTTCTTCCTCTATCAAGAACGCCATTCAGCTGTTTTCACTCTGTTGTAAGTGTACAGCTGGGCGTGCTAACCAATTCAGTTTCTGTTTCTGTACTCCTAAGTCCGATAACTCTGAGTCAGTTAGTCTCTCCCATCCTGTCACTTTGTCACCCAAGTCTACCCACCTAACATTCTTGTTTTTGGTTAGGCTAACGTGTGGTAGTTTATTGGATTTGTACAATTCCAAAAACTCCTGAGGTAACGAACAACTTACCACACTGTTGCCCTCAGTGTCCCAGTATAGGGTCCGTAATATCAGTCTATTTGCAGGATTCCTGAACAACTTTTGTTCGTATTCTTTATCAGGTCCTGGTGTGCTACAATAATATAGGGTACAATGTAATAAATGTTGCTGGTCAGTATCGAAGGGAGGCACCTTGCTGGTGGCTACATTCATCAGTTCCTCGGTCACTGCCCCTGGTCCGGTTGTAACCAGATCCTGGCTGTACCAATAATAAGCCTCCCCCTCCGACCGTACTACAAAGGTGTCAGTTTGTCTCTGTGCCTCCATACCGTTCATGGTAGGGACAACTGCTATGCCAAAAAGTTGCATAAGATCTCTTCCTAATAGGTTCATGGGGCATTTGGCAGAAAGTACTATTTTACTTCTTTGGGTCATGCCCGAGACTGGATCAGTTATTGCTATATCATGGGAAAGTGGTTCCCTGTACAACTGTCCGTTTGCTGCTTTCACTAATATGTAATCAGGTGACTCAGAATGTTCCGGTAACTTTGAAGGATGTATCAAAGTTCGTGATGCTCCTGAATCACACAAAAATTTGATTTCTCTCCCTTCTACCAGAAGTGTAACTTCCGGTTTCGTGTCTGCTAAATAGAGCTCTAAGCTCAGTAGTGCCAGATCTAAAACTTCACTTTCCCCAACTTCTACATCCAGTTGCATGTCATCTGCTTCTTCTAAGGTATTTACATCATCCCCCTGCTCATTAGTCTCTTCTGATAGCTGCTGAGCAGCATAACTGTCATATAGTCAATCCTCATCTTCCTTATCCTTTTTCCAGGTGCCTTGCTCCTGCAATCCCTTGCCAAATGTCCTTCTTACCGCAATTGAAGCATTCTCCTTTTTCTTTCTGCTCTCATAAATTTCTGAGTTTTGTCAGGCGTTTGTTACCCTGAATATTTTGCTTACCCTTTTTGGCTGCTTGTACTACAAAACTTCCGCACCGTCTTCAGCTGTGAAGACCTGCGTTTTCTTTTTCTTTTTACTGTTAAAATGTTTTTCGGCATGTCTAGCATACTCTAACAAGGCTTGAAGCCTACTTGTTCGGTGATCTATCATGTGCTTCGTGATGAAGCTATTGACAGGGGCAATACAACCTTTCAAAAATGCATTCTTCAATTGTTGTTCATATGAACTATCATTCTTTTGATTTTCAGGAACAGGCATGCCACTATGGTTATTAAAACATTCTAATAATCTACCATAGTATGCATCCACAGTTTCATTATCTCGTTGTACACACTGGTTAATGCAAGTCCAGTCTGCCCTAGGTTTCCATTTTTCAGTAATGCGGTCTGTAAGACCCTTCAATCTAGTATCTAGTTCTGCGTCACTATGTAGGAGTGGCCTGTGTTGTGCGTCACGGGCATTCCAGGTGCCACAAATCATGTGCCAGTCTGGACCTAAGATTTGTCTAACTACTCTTTCTACCTCTTCCCCATTTAAGTGATAACTCAATCTCATACCCTGTAAATCCTGTAGAAATTTCTCAAAGTTAATTTTTGGATGGGGAATTCCTTCTGTAGCTTTTCGGATGTCTTCCTGTGTCCATGGTCTATACACTAAGAGAGTTGAGGCCTGGCCCTCCTGTCCTGCCTGCGGGTTTGGTACTTCTATTAATGGACAGATTTCCTCACCCTCATCTAATAAATTCCGCTTGGTTGAACATCTACAAGTGTTTGGCGTGTTCGGGATCTAGTCGATAGGTTCTCTTACAAATGGTTGTCTTAATATCCCTGTTGTCTCTGGGTAGCGTGGGGGGTCAGCCGCCCTCCGCTTCATATTCAGAGTAAGGCATCGGTGGGCGTGGTAGGGAGGGACCGATGCTACTATTACATTATTATCCTCTTTGTCTAAAAATAATGCCTTTGCATTTTATTTTTCTGTTCCCTTGGTTCGCTTCCTCAATCCACCTATGTGCTTGAGGAACACCCAACTGTCGTTGCCTTTTGCCTGACCTTCTCGTCAGATTTTAACTGTCTCAAAAGTTTTACTAATGACATTTTATCCAATTTACCATCAAAGTCATACTTGTTAACCCATGTTGCAAAATATCTCACATTATCTGCTCTCTGTAATTGCATATATTTTGCATCTTCTATTAAGGCGGTCACGTGACCCTTTAGTGCATTGATTTCCCAGGTCTCTGAAGGAGAAAAAAGCACAGAGAGAGACAGAGAGAGAGAGAGGACAAGAAACAACAGAACTGTTACGTACCCCTTTCTCTTGTACCACGTGGTATCTCTATTCCCGTATTCACAGTAGTGTCTAGAATGACTGTTTACTTTGTTTTGCTTTATTTCCTGATCTATGACTCAAGATACAATACTTGACTACCTCTCTCCCTGCTATCACAAACCTTAGCAATAGCACAGTGTAACCTGGTCCCCGATCTAAAACAAAACAAAGAGAGGAATTCTGCTTACCCGAGCCTCCTGCTTATGTTTGATAGGCTTTTAGGACCCAGTTTTCCGCTTTTGCCACAGATCAGACAAGTGGACAGCCTCTTTACACGACAATTCAGTCGGAGGTCTTTCCTTCTTCTGCGCAGACTTCAATACCACCTATATATTCTGACCTGTAGCTTACCAAGGAATTCCGGCACGATTAGGACCAAGATGTTAAATAAATTCGTTAGAGTCAGACTGTAAAAATCATTGAGTTATTCAAACACAATGTCAATTAATAACAAACAATAATGCAGGAAAGCTTGAGTATCTTAAAGCTCTAATGTACATTAGGAGGCAAAAAACCATACACAAAGTTTGTATAGAATTTTGACTGCTTTATTGACCAAAACACATTGGTTATATACATTTCATTATCAGTTTTGCCCACCTTACTGGTGTGGTTAGTGACAGGGTCTTTACATCATAGTAATTCGTAAAAAGTGCTGAATTTGTGTTTTTCAAAAAGTCCTTTTCCCATGAGAATGTTGCAGCCTTGCAAGCAGCTGGTCAGTCACGATGACCTCCTGAGGATGTAGCCAATTCAAGGTTCTCTGATTAGTTCAAATACAATAGATGTATGTCTTCCTTAAAGCCTCCCTTTGTCTTTCTTGTCCCCAGCTGAGCACTATCAGAGATAGTGCGCACAAGGCTACCTTCCTGGTGGAGGCAGGAAAGAGGACACACATGCGAACAGATTTATTATTTTCTAACTTTGCAAAATAATCTTTACTTGAAAGACATGAGCCAGACTGCATCTGCAAGCTGCCAAGGTCAAATTTCTGATTACACTGCAGCTTGTGCTTCAAGCAATAATATGCAGGTTTATTTCTACTATTATTCTAGTAAGACAGGATTAAATGCATTAAGTACATTTATTCCTAACTAAAGCACACATTTCTCTATATATTTGATCACACAACTTATATATGTTTGAATGATTAAATACACATCTTCCTAAGCAGCACACATTGTAAATATATTTTTCTAGGCAGCATGTAGATTTTTCTAACAAAGAGGAATCTTGATGAGTGGATGGGAGATCGTAGGCTTACCCCAGGTATCACTTCTGTGTCACTGTTAGACAGAGGCACAGTATACTAACCTCGAAAAAGGGCATAGCAAAATAAATTTAAAATGGGTGGTGAAAGCCAAACACATTCTGGCTAGGCTTATAAATGCCCTAAAGCAGATAGCCTAGTATGAACCTATGAACCTATGAACTATAAGCTTGATTCCTTCTCTAGGTCCAAATCAGGCCTTGCAAGCATCATTCGCCAGAGGCTCCTAGACTGTTCATCTTCCATCTCCTAAATTTAATTAGCTAAGGTAATCTGCCAATATAGCTAAGGCTACTGCAGCAGTGATCAATATGATGAACGTAGCACAGTTGTGTCACTTAAACCTACCATAACAGTAGATGTTTGAATGATCACTGCTGCAGTAGCTGCTCCCTCCCTCCATCCCCTTGATTTTTTGTTATTTTTTTATGCCAGGGTGTAGGCACTTATTTTTTGTTGTTTTTAGCATTGTTCTTTCAGGTGTCAGTTTCCCGTCTTTCTGCTGGCAGGAAAGCTGTTAAGGGCTTCGCTCCAAAGCATGTCTTTTAGTCAGCTTAGCTTGACCTGCTTGACAGTCTGGGTGTGTGGAAGGTGCTCTGAAGCTTTAAAAGCTGGCTGGCTGCTAAATCCTTGGAAGGATGCAACCCATATAGCTAAGGCTACTGCAGTTGTGATCATTTGAGCATTTACTGTTATGTTAAGTTTTACTTACACAACGGTACTTTCATAGCTACATGAACTGATCTTACAGCTGCACAGGCTTTGCATATTTGGAATATGTTTACTAGGTTAGTTGCTTGGCAGCCGCTTGTGTCCTGATTTTCAGAAACTTTATTAGCTATTGATACTATTACTGGTATTCTTACATTGCAATCAGTGATACCTGAAAGCATACTTACTCAGTACCTCTCAGGCATTGCATTCTCTCTCGATGCATCTTCCGTTTTCCTCCAATCTCTGCAGGGGCAATACAAAAGGAAGAAGAGTAATGAAGAAGTGAGTGTTGCCTTGTCATGGTACTGATTTGCATAGTTATTGGATGATTTACCTACAGTACCAAGGTGATGCGATCTCTCTGTAATATGCCTCCCATTGCCCAAGGAAGTCAGCTTTGTGATATTTATGTCACTGTAATGGTGACAGCACTGTTCGCTTGTGAGTGGGATGCTAGTAACATGGGTGATAGCCTTGTACAAACTATCGCATGCCTTACCCTTGTACGGAGACCTGGTATATCCTTCCTACAATAGCCTGCAAGTGTAGTTGTTTACAGGGAGTATACCAAAGTTCTCAACTCCTCCTCACATCATATCTGTGCTCTTAGTGGAACAGCAACCAAGACAGAAACACCCAAAATGGGGTAAAACCACGAAAATGAAAGCACAAACAGCCACTGAAGACGACCACTGGTAATGCGGAAAAAATACTGACTTTATTGAAGAAATGACTAAGCGCTTTCACCAGTCAATACTGGCTTCTTCAGAGTCATTTTACAATCACAATTAAAACACCTTTATAGTAACTGCCCTATGTGAATAAGCTGACATCACACTATAACAACCAATGAACATCCTAATCTACTTTTTAAAAAAATCCTAATGTTGAATTAAATATTTAAAATACACACACAACATACTGAATCTAGAAAATGATGATGTAAAAAATAATAATAACAAAAATGTTAGTATAAATATGAATATAAATACACATTTTTTTAAGGGATGAAGAAGCCGAACCTGAAGTTGATGATGTCTTGGAATGTGGCCATTACTATCCATGCTAGAAAAAATAGTCATCCGATGAGTCTCCACTGACCAGTTAGAATCTGGTGTCTACTCTTTTACTACCAAAGAAGATGGGGGACCAAAAACCAATTTTGGATCTCAGTCATCTGAATCAGTTTTTGAAACAGACAAAATTCCATATGGTCACAGTTCTGTCTACATTGCCACTACTGAGTAAACATGAATGGATGTGCTCAGTAACTCTCCAGGGGGCTTACTATCACGTGAAGATAGAGATGTGTTCCAGGAGAGTCTTCCATTTCTGGCTGGGAGCCAATCACTACCAGTTCAGGGCCATGCCTTTCAGTCTCACCACAGCCCCCAGGATGTTCACCAAGGCAATGACACTGGTAATGGTGCACTTGTATCTACTAGGGATCCAAGTCTTCCCTTACCTCGATGACTGGCAACTAACTGCTGCTTTCAAGAATCTGCTGTTACATTACTTGGACCATTTGCTCCAGTTATTACTGGACCTAGGTATAACAATAAACTTTTCCAAGTGTTGGTTGTTATCAGCCAAACAGATGTAATTTATTGGATGCCACCTCAGCACAACTCTACAAAGCATCAGCCTTCCACACCACATATTTTATATCCTTAAGCTTAATGACCATGCAAGTGATTCCTCATCCCTGTCCTCTAGCACAGTTGATTCTGCATCTAGTAGATCTAATGCCATCCACAATTCTAATGATTCTACTGTCCAGCTACCACATGACAGTGTTTCAATTGACTCTAGAAGTGCAGTGGTCCCAGAACTTTCAACCATTACATATGAAGAGTCGACTCACAAAGGTTTGCAGGCACATCGTTTGGTGGATAACCTCTCTCACAGTAACCAAAGGATGACCTTTTCAGGCAGTTCTGCCAATACCAGAAGTAACCATATATGCCTCCCTTCTGGGGTAGGGGTGCATTTCAAAGGGAGGAAATTGACACATATGACTTTGAGATGACTGAGTGCTACTTTACACCCTGTCTGTGAACAGTCCTGTCTGACCATTTTCCTCTCCCCTTCTTTGTTCTTGGTGTCACTATTCTAATATACAGTCATAATTAGGTCTTATTGTACTATAAGGGGCAAACTTGATCTAAGGTACTAAGGTGGAGTTCAGGGAATTATGAGTAAGGGAGGAGTCAGAGCCATGGAACTGTGGAAGCTTTGAAATTGGTGCCGAGGTCAGATCTGGTGAGATCCAACAACCCATATGTTAAACCGGACAAAAATCAGACAACATGGATCTATTGTTTTGGCAAGTATATAACATTTATTGATCATTATAAATTGTTTATTTATTAAGTACATACATTTATTGATCCTTCCTATAAAGTCATTTCTGGTAAAGGAAAGAAGGATAACTTTTCCTGAAGCGATTCAAGATTCTGAATCTCAACAGGAAGATGAAGGGACTAATACAGTGTTTTTTTCCTCAGATTTCTGATGCAGACTCAGAGGAGTACTCAATTTCTGATTCTTCTGGTGGGGGTTTCTCTTTCTCTGAAACTGTTTCCAGAATGTGCCACTGTTTTCAGTAGTAGAACACTAAGGGTTCTCAGGCTATCAGAAGATACTATGAGCTGTTACAGAAGGAAATTCCAGAACCTTCACCCATTCCTCCAGTTCCACCAGCTTTGCAGAATTGTATGCGTTACGTCCTGTAATTTTCCTGATAGTCAGCCAGCTGACCCTAAAAAGGCAGATAGCATGTATAAAGTTCCTCATTCTTTTAAGTTTTATATACTGTTCCCAAACTTAACCTAGCAGCTGTAGCTTTAGTAAATCCTAGTGCTGATAAGCATTTAGTTAATTATAATCCTACTCTTACCGATAAGAATGGGAAGATTGTTGATAAGCATGGGAAAGAAGTGCATGACTCAGACGATACTTCTTTCAGGGCTGTGGCCACTGGCACTGTTGTAAGGAGTTTGCCTGGCTGCATTCTCAGAACCTCCCAAGTGTTATGAAAAATAAGATTTCAAAGTCTCCTTTTAACAGAGACATAGGTTTTGGGGGTCTATATTAGGAGAACGAAAACCCGAATGAGCGAATCCCACATGAGCGACACAGAAAGAGCGAAAACCACTAATATCACAAGAATGAATGGAGATCGCCATAGGGGAATTCATCCCTTTACTTCAATGTAGTGTAATCTCATAGTTAGTATATTTAAGTAGGGGGGTGGGGGGTTCAGGGGGGCTTGCCCCCCTGCATAAAACACTTAGTGAGAGTTTACATGTTTTACCCGTTTAGTTTCTCTGGTTCGATATTAGCTGTTTTCACTCTTTCTGTTTCACTCAACTGGCATTCGCTCATTCAGGTTTTCGTTCTCCTAATATAGACCCAGTTTTTGGTCCCACTGTGCTGCAGAAGTGATCAGAAAGTATGATGAGGTAAGTTGATACAGAGAATCACTAAGATGTTTTAGCCTTAATTTTCCAAATTTTTAAGGGATTCTGTAACCCCTCATCCAGTTTTAGCACAATAAAATAAAATAAAAATAAACAGTTTCAACAAGATACAGGTAAATAGACATTTAAGAAGAAATAGCAAAGGGGGCCCAAAAATAATTTTGGAATCTCCCAAAACAAAGGACAGTCCAAAAAGTCAGAATGACCATTTAAGGGACCTTGCCACCCCCCGCAGCCCAATAGCCCTTCCAGAAAATCTGAATCTCCACTTTTCTCTTTGGCAGCCGATACTTTCAGATAAATGGGTTTTGAATATCATTCGTCCAGATTACAGATGACAGTGGGAGGAAATTCCACCTTTCCAAGGGGTAATCCCTCATCCACCAGACTAGACTCATTTATTAAAACCTCTCCTTCATCACATACTGTCACAGAGTGTGATAGAACAAGTTTCCTTCTCAGGTGAGGAAATGTTTTTATTCAATGAAGTTTTTGGTGCCAAACAAAGAAACTATTTGGGGACCAGTCCTGTATCTTTCTTTCCTAAACCTGTTTTTAATAATGCCGAAATTCAAAATGATGTCACCTCACAACCTCATCTTCCTTATTCAAGTTTCTCATTATCACTAAATTTAAAGGATGGATCTGAAGTAGGAACTTCATTTGTCAGCAGCCTTTGGGACACGGATCCGATCTCGGATCCGAGACGGCAACTTTTACCACAGCATAGATCCGAGCTCCTAGCTCCTCCCTTTACCCATAATCCCCTGCCAACCCTAACTGACCCCAGATCTAGTTTGCTGCACTTCAAGCCTACAAGCTGGATTTCGAGCTCCTGGCAGTTCAGAGTATTTGTGAGAGAAAAACTTTAAATTTTTTGTACCTTCTCTTGTGTGATTGTGTAAGATTGTTTAGGTTCCCTCTTAGATATCTTTTTTTTGTAAAATTTTTCCTCCCTACCCTCGCTGGTTCGTAGTGTGTGTAGGGGCCTAGTGAGTGTGTTTTCTGTTCAACACGTCGGAGGCCCCTAAAGCCATCTTTTCAAAATGCACCGAGTGTGTCCATAAGCTTTCACCGGTGGATGGCCACACCTGGTGCATTAGGTGCCTTGGGGTTGAACACCTCTCTTCGGGATGCACGATTTGTGCAGCGTTCAACCCCAGGGCACTTAAGGACCGGAGGTCGAAGCTGATTCTGGTGGGCCTTTTGCCCCCGGACTCGGCTCCGGCCTCCGGTTCTTCGGTGGCCGCTACCCAGCCCTCGTTGGGAGCCACCCCTGCTTCCCTCCCTCCGGTCGGGACTCAACCTCCCGTTTTGGCTCCGGAGGAGAGGGAGGCCAGAAAAACCAAAAGGAAGGAGAAGCACCATAAGCGGCGAGCCGAGGACTCTTCCTCAGCCCCGCCCACCAAGCGGGCTTCTCCATCCAGGGTTTCTGGATCGCCTCCTCCTCGGCTCCGGTCCCCTTGTTTTTCACTGGGACCTGGGGAGGAGGCGACCTGGTCCCCGTCGAGGTCATCGAGGCATCACTCTAGGTCTGCCTCGGTGGCCTTGTCGAGGTCCACCTTTAGTATGTCAGATGCAGACATGGACTGGATGATGAGGAGGTTCATCCAGGCCCAGCTGCAGATGGGAGTGCTCTTGCCTCCCCCCCCTCTGGGGGGGAGCTCGACCCCATTTTTTGCACCAATTGCTCCTTCTCTGTCCCGCTTCCCGGGTTCAGAGCATTTGGAGCCGAGCCGCGTCGGATCCGGGGGGGTGTCGTAGCTGACAGTACTAGTTACTTTGGCTCCGACTGGTCCCTCGAGTTTGTCGGATCCGACCTCTTGGAGCCGTGGACAGAGCTTCGGATCTGAGGGACTTTGTGTGACTTCAGCTCCAATCCCGGTCAGAGCACACGGGTCCTTCGGATCCGAGGGTCTCAGCCTCGGATCCGGTCCCCGCTTCGGATCCGAGTGGGAGCCAACTCTCAGAGCCTATCGAGAGTAGCTCCCCCTCGGCTTTTGCGGTGGTGGAGAGGGCACTGTTGAGTGCATCCGGACCCCCGGTCCTGGCTTCGGCTCCTCCCTGCACTCCCTCTCAGCTGGTCCGGGCTCCCATCACCCGGCCTTCGTGACAGCCTGCTTCAGCGTCTCTGGGTGTTCCTGTGGAACGTGATATTGCTGGTGAGTCTTCCTCGGACAGCCCCCTCGAAGAGGTCCCTCACAAAGCCAAGTGTAAGAGGAGGCACATGGACTCCCCTGAGTCCCTTATCGAAGATACGGACTTAGATGAAGGGGAAGGCTCCCCAAGGTCACCCCCCGAGGATGTCTCCTTTGGAGACATCATAGAGATGCTCAGGATTAGGGGGGGTGGTCTGCCCCCAAGGCTTCCTCCGATGAGTCCGTATTCCTAGAGGCATTCGAAGCAGGGCCATCTACCTCTTGGGTGTCCCCTCCCCCGACCCCCTGGTGGACCTTATTTCCACCAGGGCTTGGAAGGAGCTGGACACTGTGGAGCCAATCCCCAAGTGCCCAGATAGGATCCTGAGTCCCCCTGCTAAAAGAACCCACTGGAGCAGAGGAGCAGAGGTCCCCCCGTGGATGCTATGTTGGTGGCGGCGGCCACCAAGAGAGAGCTGGCTCAGGAGAACTCTGTGGTCCACCCATCGAGTAAGGACTCTCGAGCGATGGAACACCTGGGGAAGTGGGTCTTTAGTTCAGCAACCTTCTCCATGAGAGCGCTGAACTATATGGCACACGTCATCCGGATGCTGCGGGATCTAATAAAAGAATATGCTGCATCCCCCCCAGAGTCCATGTTGGAAGGAGACAAGCAACTGTACTCCTCCCGAATGTCTACTCTACATTCAGTTTCTAACACCTCTATGCAGCTCTTGTCACACGCCACTGAAGGAGCCGCTAGAGCCGGGGGAGCCAGCCTGGTAATCAGGCGTCAGGCCTGGCTCCAACACTATGACTTCTCGGAACCCTTTAAGGCGTCATTCGCGAATGCCCCCTTTGATGGTTCTGCACATTTTGGCAAAACCATTCGCGACACTTTAGTCCAGAGTGAGAAAGACAGGAAGACGTTGTCTGCCATCGGAGTCCACTTCTCTGCTCCCCAGAGGTCCTTTTCTAAGAACCAAAAGGGTCAGAAGAAGATGTGGTTCCGAAAATCGCATCAGTCCCAGTCTGCTCCGGACAACCAGTCTTTGGCTCCAGAGAACCATTCTCTGAGAGGCCCACGCAGAACCCCTGAGGGGTTGCCCAGCTGCTCCACTCTGGAGGCAGTCGGGGGGCGTCTTTTGAAGCACCTAGCAATGTGGGAGTCCATAACAACAGATCGCTGGGTGCTTTGCATCATATCCAGAGGTTACCAAATTCCCTTTATTGTAACCCCCAAAACCAAAAGCCTCCCCGACATACCACCCAATCAAAGGGAGGCAGCTGCTACAGAAATTCAGCAGCTTTTGCAAAAAAGAGCCATCCAACCCATCCCCCCAGATCAGTTCAGATCGGGGTTTTACTCCAGGTTCTTTCTGGTGCCAAAAAAGACGGGGGACTTGAGATCCATTCTCGATCTCTCTCTCCTGAACCTGGCAGTACCTAAAGAAAAGTTCCGAATGGTCACTTTACAATCCATTCTCCCCCTATTATGGGAGAACGATTGGATGTGCTCGATAGACCTCAAGGATGCGTACTACCACATCCTAGTGGACAGACGCTCCAGGAGGTTCCTCCGCTTCTGGCTGGGAGCCAGTCACTTTCAGTTCAGGGCCCTTCCCTTCGATCTCACCTCAGCCCCCAGGGTGTTCACCAAAGTCTTGGCGGTCACAGCGGCCCACCCGAGGCTTCAGGGAATTCAGATCTTTCCGTACCTGGACGACTGGCTCCTCATCGCCCCAACAAGGCATCTGCTCTGTTCAGGCAGGGATTATTTCCTCGACCTTGCTCCACGTCTAGGGTTGACTATCAACATGACCAAATCCTCTCTAGTCCCTTCACAGGTAATAAATTTCATAGGGACGAGATTGGATTCCAGGATAATGCTTGCCTTCCTGACTCCCGATCGGCTTCAGAACCTGAGGTTGCATGTCCAGGCCATTCTCATACTTCTGGCTCCACCTGCGGAATTGATCCTGAGGGCTCTAGGGTCCATGGCGGCAGCTATTCCTCTACTATCCCTAGCCCGTCTAAATATGAGGGTTCTGCAGTGGACCCTCCAAGTACAATGGTCCCTGTCTCGCAACCTCCTGTCCCATCCTATTCCCCTAAGCAGGGCTTGCAGAGGGTCGCTCATGTGGTGGCTCCAGTCCCCGAGTCTCCACACGGGACGACCATTTTCAATGCCTTCCCCCGTCGCCATAGTGGCCACGGATGCCTCTCGCCTGGGGTGGGGGGGCACTATTCAGGCAGAACGGTCCAAGGCACGTGGAATGACACAGAGACCCCTTTGCATATCAATGTCCTAGAGATGAGGGCGGTGCTTTTGACATTGCAGACATTTCACAGCCTTCTCCCGATTGGGACAATTGCAGTACAAACAGACAACATGTCAGTTGTCTGGTACATCAACAAACAGGGGGGAACCAGGTCTTATCCTCTTTGTCGTGAGGCCATGAGAGTGTGGGAATGGACGATTTCCAACAACCACTTTCTTATTGCAACGCACATTTCGGGATGGTCCAACATCCTAGCAGACAGGCTCAGTCGTTCAATTCTGACTCCGTATGAATGGTCTCTCAATCCTCTAGTAGCGAAACAAATATTTGCCCAATGGGGGCAACCCTGTTGCAATCTTTTTGCCTCTCCTTCAAATACCAAATGCAACAGTTACTTCGCTGTAATCCCCCCTCAGGGGGAGTCCCCGAGAGACTCTCTAGTACATGCTTGGCCTCCCGGTCTCCTTTACGCTTATCCTCCTTTGCCCATGATGTTGAAACTCCTACAGAAAGCCAGTCAGCTGGGGAGCAAAATGATCCTCATTGCCCCATTCAGGCCTCGTCAAACATGGTTCCCGTACCTGTGGTCTCACCTAATTCATCCACCATGGATTCTGGATCCACTCCCGGATCTCATTACCCACCCTCTGGGTCTCCCGGCCCCCAACCTGGTCAACCTCAATCTGACTGCTTGGTTGCTCCAGTTCCACTCCTGATTAGGACTCCTGGAATCTCCTCACCAGTCAAAGCCATCCTAGTAGCAGCACATAAACCTTCCACCAGAAGAGTCTACCGAAGCAAGTGGAAAAGTTTCTCCATCTGGGCGGAGCACCATCACTTGGATCCTTTCACGACGCCTCTCACGTCGGTTTTGGATTTCTTAACTACCCTTTTTCATCAAGGGGCTAGCTGCTCTACAGTCAAGGTACAACTGGCAGTGATTTCGCATTATCATGTAGGGCATGAATCTGGCCCTCTAATTACTTCCAAGCTTTGTAAAGATTTCCTCAAGGGTACCTTCCTTCTCAGACCTCCGGTCAGGGAGGTAGTACCCCCATGGGATTTGTCTTTGCTTCTCCAAGCCTTGACTAGCCCCCCTTTCGAGCCAGCGGCCATGGTTGATCTTAAATATCTCTCTTGGAAGACGGCTTTCTTAGTGGCCATTACTTCAGCTAAAAGGGTCTCTGAACTTCAGGCTCTATGTGTTAAACCGCCGTATTTATCCTTCCATCCAGATAGAGTTTACCTCAGGATCAATCCATCCTTTCTGCCTAAGGTGTCTTCGGAAGCTAATATTAATCAATCTATTAATCTTCCCATGTTCTTTCCCCTTTACCAGAACAAAGGAGAATATAAACTGCATTCCTTGGATGTGCACAGACAATTACGGTTTTATACTCATCGAACTGCTGGTCATAGGCAATCTGACCAGTTGTTTGTCTCCTTTGCCAAAACAAGTTTAGGCAAGTAAATTTCTAAAGTTACACTATCACGGTGGATAGCTAGTTGTATCCTCTTAGCATATCAGAGTTCGGGAAGGCCTGCACCTCAGGGAGTCCGAGCTCATTTTACTAGGGCCGTCGCTACTTCGGCGGCTTTTAAATCTAGGGTCCCCTTAGATGATATTTGTTCTGCAGCCACTTGGGCCTCATCTCATACCTTTATCAGCCATTACAAACTGGATGTTGTCTCCAGAGGTCGGGCGTTCTTTGGCTCTGCAGTGCTCCGGAATGTTCTTCCATAAAGGCCACCCAGGATTCAGGTAGCTGGGGACTCTGTCCCAAAGGTTGCTGACAAATGAAGTTCCTACTTCAGATTAAGAAGTTATGTACTCACCATAACGTTCCATCTGAGTAGGTATCTTCATTTGTCTGCAACCATCCCCCCCTCCTTCCCCCTGACCTATAGGATCTATCTTGGATAAGCCCCTTCCAGGGCACAACAACAATGCTTATATCGGGCAAAATTGATCTGAGGTCAGTTAAGGTTGGCAGGGGATTGTGGGTAAAGGGAGGCGCTAAGAGCTCGGATCTATGCTGTGGTAAACGTGGCCGGCTCGGATCCAAGATTGGATCCGTGTCCCAAAGGTTGCAGACAAATGAAGATACTTACTCAGATGGAACGTTATGGTGAGTACATAACTTTTTATTATCATCACATCCATATTCAGCCAGACATTAGGCATTTCCTAAGGTTTAACTTGTCTGGATCACATTATCAATGTGTTGCCTTACCCTTTGCACTATCCACTGCACCAAGAGTGTTCACAAAGCGTCCAGCTCCAGTTATAGCTCATTTCAGGTTACAGGGCACCCATATTTCACATATTTAGATGACTTGCTTACCTTTGCAGAGTCTTTTTTCAAAGTGTCAGGAATTTCTCACTTGAGTAAGAGATCTCTTAAATTCCAAGAGAACATTCAAAATATTGTTTTAACTCCTTCACACAGTATTGTGTTGCTGGGGTATCAGCTGGACACCTCAGATCAAAGAGCATTTATTCCACAAAAAAAGTAGATCTTTATCTATATCTAGATCTATTTCTAAGGATTTCTACTCAGACTTTGGTCACTTGTGAGGGAATGGTATCTGAAGTCTCTTTGGTCAAAGCACCAACATCCTTTGTCTTTTCAAATCCCTGTGCTGAGGCTTATCAGAAGAAAGTCATGGTCTCCCCTTCTCCCTCCCTACTTGCAAAGCAGTCAGTGACCACAGATGCCTTGGACTTTGCTTGGGGAGCAGTTTCAAGAGGGATAAAAGTGCACAGAGTGTGGGACACGAAGGACAGATGCAAGCACATAAATATAAAAGAGATGCTGTCCCTGATCAGCCACTCAACTCTATGAATCATATTTGGTTTCTGGGACTGCTTCAAGTTGTTACAGACAATAACACAGTCATGTGGTACATCAACAAACCAAGGAGAGCCAAGTTGTGCCCTGTTTGGAGAATAGCAGTGTTAGCTTGGGATATAACTTCACATCACAGTCTCACTGTACAGGCATATATATTCTATCAGAGAAAAAATGTGTGACAGAGATGCTGAACAGGACAAGGGCCTGCCCTCACAAATGAAAACTAGATCAGGGGATCTTCTAATATTTGATCTGTCTATGGGGAGCTCCTCAAGTAGACCTGTTTGCATCCTCTGTAATCAATCAGCTGGCAAGATTCTTCTCCAGGACTCTGTGCAGGAGGGTCTTGAAGACAGATGCCTTTTCTTTTCCTTTGACAGGAATGTTCCTGTATGCTTTCCCACCCTTTCCAATAATTTCCATGATACTTTTGATGATTTAGAAGGAATTACCCAAGATCATTGTGGTGACTCCCTTCTGGCTACTGTGGTTCTCTCTTCTTTTGGAGATGGCCAGGGGCAATTACCATAAGCTTCCTCACAGACTGGATCTACTCATACAACATCAGGACTATTTGATACACCCCAACCTCAATTTACTTAAACTGACAGCCTGGATGATAGGCTCTTTATTCCCTTTAGGCATCTGTTTACAGAGGACATGCAGCAGGTACTAATGGAGGCATAAAAGACTGCTAGTAGACAATCATATAGCAGTACATGGAAAAGGTTTTCTAGTTAGTACAAACAACATAACCAGCACCCTTTCAGGGCTTGTTGTTCTCTGGTTTTACAATATTTGTGTGAGCTACTATACTCTGACCTTTCTTACTCCTCCACCAATGTTCTTTTTTTCAGGCATTTCAACATGTCTGCCCATGGATCCTCCTGTTTCAATGCATTCTCATGTCAAAATGTTTTTGAAACAGGTTTTGCATAAGAGACCTCCAAGAAAACCAGTGGCTTCTCCTTACAAAGTTAATTTTGTGTTAGAGAAGCTAACACTTGCTCCATTTGAACCAGCTAACTTGGCTGACTTGAGGTTCTTAACATGGAAAACATCCTACATTATGTCATAGAAAAAATGTGTGACCTTATTTATTGATTGCTCTGATCTCTTCAAGTACAGTATGAGTTGCAAGCTCTTATAATGAGTCAACCCTATTTCATTTTTCATAGAGACAGTGTCTTTGAGAACTAATCCTTCTTTTATGCCTAAAGTGGTATCCAAGTTTACTTAAAATCAAACTATCCATCTCTCTGTTTTCTTACCTGAACCTAAAAATGGGGGAGAAAGGATATGCCATACCTTGGATGTCCACTGTAAGTGCACAACCTGGATGCCAGGAAAAAAAGAAATACAGAGGATCTTGAAGGAAAATCAGTTACAAAATGTGATAAAAAAGCACTGGTACTAGGGAAAAGTAATGCAGCTATTCAGCAAAAAGCAGTGCAACCTCCAGACATGACTTCCAAAAACCTAGAGGAAAGTATAAGGCAACTGCATATAGACCTGACTAAAATAAATGAAACACTGATGGAGTATATCAACTCAAACAAAAAGAAGACTGGAAAAAATGGAAGAAGCTTTAAACAGATATTCAGATAAGGTGGTAAAACTGCATAACTCAGAGACAGAAATAAAGAAAAGGCAGGCTGAATATGAAACTGCACAAGAAAATATGTTTCAAAAAATTATAGACTTAGAGGACAGAGCACATAGGAAAAACATGAGTTTTTGTGCTGTACTCAAGAAGCTGGAAGGAACATACTGTATTATTTTTATGAAAGCACAAATAAGCAACTGGTATTCCCCAAGAGGAATTGTTAATTGAAAGGGCACATTGTGTGTATTTTCCAAATCTGTCTATGAGAAAACAACCTAGACCTTTAACAGCAATAATGCAATCTCCAGCAGAAAGAGTCCATTCTGACAAAACTCTGTCAGAAGGATGATGTACTAAAAATGGAAGACAGCAGAGTGTTTGTGGAGAATGGCTACTCATTGTACACCAAGCAGAAGAGGAGTAAATTTATCCCATTCTTTAGGGAACGTTGAGAAGCAGGCATGAGATTCAAACTGCTGTCGTCAAAATACTTTTCCGTGGAGGAACAAAATAATTTTTGATGAAGTACATACTAAGGAAGAAACACAAAAGTGTGTCCAACAAAAAGTGAGCTGTGAAACAGAAGGAGATTTTGGTTCTTGTTCTTCTAGTTATAAAGACAAAATATAGACTGTGCCAGTGAAACCTTTCCAGTGTTCCAATGGAAAATGCTTGAATGAGGGAAAAAAGCACAAGGGTTGACTAGAAGAATCAAGAATATGTTGAAAATAAAGCAGAGGAAGGGTTTGGGATATGGAGAGGAATAGGAATAGAACAAGAAAATCTGGAAATATTGAACTTTCCTGGACTTTGTTAAACTTGTAGGGTACTCTAAATCATATGCCCTACTTCATGTCATTAATGTTTGGAGAATAAAACCATTAACTTGGAAACTGACAAATGTGGAATTACAAAGCAATAATTATATTTGTGAAATATGATAGAACAAGAAAATATGGAAATAATGGACTTTTTGTGCTTTGTTAAACTTGCAAGGTACTCTAACGCATATGCCCTACTTCATGTAATTAATATTTGGCAAAATACTCAGGAGAAGTGGGAAAATGAGGGAGAGAGTTAACTGTAAGTAAAACATTTTTTTCTTAATAGTGCTATTTTAATAGTGCATGATTTTCTTTGCATGTTATAAAGTTTTTTCAGTTATTTTTAAGTGTAATGGGGTACTCATGTAAATACATGCTCCTGTTTTTTTCTCCCTTCTTTGCTCCTTCTCCTTGTTCAGTTTTAAGAAATTTAGGCACTGCAATGTCAAAAAAAAGATCTTTTTAAAAAAGCATGATGAAAGAAAAAATAATGTACTTTTTCTCATTTTTGCATAAGGAAATGACTGGGTTAAGGTCCCTAGCTTAATCTAGTAACAAGTTTTAAGAGAAAGCAAGCAAATGAAAAAGAATATTGAATATCATAAGGCTTTTTTCCTAGTAAACAGTTGTCTGTCTGGTTCTAATGTCTCTAGCAGACAATCTGATAAAAAGAAATGGCTTGGAGAAAATGTTTTCTGAAAGCATTCAAGTGTTTTCCCAGTTGAGAGACAGCTGTGAAGATATGACAAAGACAGACAGCACTTAATAGAACACGGGCTGTATCATGCCTCTTAGCATGGATAACCTTTCTTTTATGTTATCTCAAGTCTGTATGTGTGGCTTCCAGTTTGGAACATTTGTTCCTATTAGGAGGGTAAAACTTCAATATTTGAATATGTACATAGTTTTGTGTGTTATTATTAAGTTAATAGGTTTTAGGGTGGTATTGTGAGTGTGTTTATATTTTTGTCTGAGGGTTTTCAATAAAACAAAATGTTCTGTAAGATGTGACACAGGGTCAAATGGAGATGACAAGAAACAATTGTATAAAAGATTAACCTGCCAAACAGTATGTGCATGTAACACAAAAGCTGAGACTAGACATTTAACAAATGTAGCTACAGTATTATACATAAAATTTGGGAAATGGGAATAATAATTTTTCAAGAATATGGTGCTTTCTGTAATGTCTTTAAATGTTAATGGTCTCACAAATAAATACAAAAAAGAAAGAGTAGTGAACTATATTAAGAATGTAGAATACAAATACCTATGCTGCAGGAGACACACTTGGAAAGAAATGAACAAGTGAATTTGATAAAGAGAGGTTTTCCACATGGTTATTCAGTGGAATACCTGGGACAAAGGAAGAAAGGAGTACTTATACTAAATTGCAAGAGGAGCGCCAATAGTGATAGAAGAGGATAAAAAAGACAATAATGGCAGATCTGTAGTACTAAGGGGGTACTGGCAAGGGAGGAGGATTACACTGGCTTATGTTTATATTCCACCGAGAACTGCCTCTGAGAGAAATAATCAGCTTTCAGCAATGAATATTACTTATAGGTGGGGACTGGAATTTGATTTGCAACAGTGAAGATGATTTGATTTGCAGCAGTGAAGATGTGTCCTTGGGGTCCAGAAAGGAAAATATAACAAAAGGAGGGTAGATTTTTAAAGAAATTTATGAAAATATTTGACATGGAAGATGTGAATTCAGTACTAGGAGTTCAAGTGACTTTACATATTATTCCCCAAGATACAAAAAGAGGGCTAGGCTAGACAGAATTTGTATTTCACAGGAACATGTGCATTTAATTGAAAGTCTTGATACGTACCCTTATAACTATTTCAGATCATGCGCCAATAATAACTAAAATAAATCACAGGGTAATGAAATAAAAATGAGACACTGGAGCTTTCCAACATATCTGTTGAAAAGATAAGAATTTAAGGAATGGGTAGTGGAAATTATTCAGGCGCTATTAGAGAAGATAGAAATTTCTTCTGAAAATATAGCTAGTGACTGGGATAAAATTAAAGTGTAGTTTAAAAATAGGGTGGAAATAAAAGAAAGGGAGATATGGTTAAAAAGTAACAAGAATTATTTACAGGGACTGACAAATGTTAAAGTATTGCAAAACAGAGAGACTCTCACAGAACAAAAAGAGGAGAAACTGCAGAATGCTAAACATTCTTGATAATATGCATGAGTTTAGAAAGGTTACTGTTAAACAACTGTTTTTTGATAATAACTCTAGAGCACAAAAACTTCTAGCACAACGACCCAGGCAACAGAAAGTAGAAAGAGCTGTCACCATGCTTAAGGAACCTAAAACAAAGAAGATAGCAAGGGATCCTGGAGAAGTATTAGAAATATTTTGGAACTTCTATGAAAGTCTGTATAAAGCAGATAAATATGTAAATCAATAAAGGGTACAAATGGAAATGTTTATGGAAGGAGGAGGCTCAATTACTAACAGTTAGTATAGGAGAAGATGAGATAAAAATGATGTATAACCAATCTACAGGAAAGTCCCCAGGAATAGATGGTATTCCTTTGAAAGTTTGGAAGCTAGGAGGGGGAAAACCTAATAAAGATCTGGAAGGTTTTGCTTAACATTGCTTTAAGAGGAGCAGATGTGCAAACATCCTGGAAGAAAGTGGTGATAGCTGCAATACCTAAAGGGGGTAAAGATCTATCAGATACAGCTTCATAAAAGCACATCTCAATACTAAACCATGATTATAAAGGGTTTATGTGTAAAAAGACTACAATAATGGCAAAAGTGATGCCAAAATTGATAGATATGGATCAATATGGTTTTGTGGAGAGGAGGCAAACATTTGACATTAACAGAACACTGATGATCCAGAGGGAAACAGAATGTAAGAAAATGCCACTGTTGCTGGTGGGTCTTGATGCAGAGAAAGCATTTGACAGAGTAAGCTTGGACTTTATGAGCAGAGCAATGGAAGCACTTGCATTCCGTGATAAAATTTTAAGATTGATTAGGAGGGTATAGGAGAGATTGGAGGTGAAAATAAAGTGGGCGTGGTCCTCTCTGATAATTTCTGCTTGAGCCAGGTAGGGGTGTCCTCTTTCCCCTTTGTTATTTGCATTATATTTAGAACCATTGCTAAAGACAATAAGGGACTCAGAAATTCATGGATATAATTGGAATGGTAGTCAAGAAAATCTGGCTTTATTTGCAGATGATACTATTTTATACCTGAAAAAAAAACAGAAAGGGACATTACAGTGTTGTAGAATATATTGAGACAGTTTCATATCTTTCTGGGATACAAAATTAAGGAAACTAAAACAAAGACAATAGTGGTAAATTATGTACCCACACATGAACTGGTTCATAAATATCCATATTTATGGGGACATTATAAAATGAAGTGTTTAGGAGTATGGATTAAAAATGTTTCATGTGTGGCAGCTAAGGATATGTGGGAAGATAATACAAAACTGAGAAAATGGAAGCTCTGTTATATGGATATCGATAGTAAGACACAAGCAGTTAAAATGTTTTAGTCATTTTAGTTTTATACACAGGTCAGACATATTTTTATCAACCAGAGGAAAAGTTGTAGATAGCAATTAATAAAGAGCTGAAGGAATTTTTCTGAAAGGGGAAAATGGCAAGAGTCAAGTGAGATAAGCTGATCCTTCCAATAGAAAAAGGCAGATTGGGATTACTTGATTTGAAGGGGCATTTCAGAGCAGCACAGTTAAGGTTCCTATACATAGTACAAGCAGAAAAGTATCATTCAAAGTGGAAAGAGATAATGATGAAGCTGGGGGAAGCTCAAGAAACAAGGAGAGACTGGGGATTTGGATGCTGATCTTTACGGAGAATAACAATAATCATACAGAATATTATAGTCATAAAGTAACAGAAAGTATTCTAAGAACTAAGCCAACACAGGAATGGAAAAAAGGAGAGTCTGCCAATAGGGATGACTGCAATTATGGATACATTCAATGAGCAAGAGGGGTCTGGAATATATTGGAGAAAACCAGCAAAGGAACCAAGGTATTAGGAGCAAATAACTAGAGAGGGAAAAGTAATAGAATGGGAAGATGTCGAGAACTTATTTGGATTGCATGCTAGAGAGTGTCTTCCTTATCAAGGATTGATATCAGAGTATAAGCAAAGAGAAAGAAATAGTGGGGTCTAAAATGAAAGACCAGCACTGGTAGAGTTTTTAGTAGACTCTAGAACAGAAGTTGCCCTTAAGAAAAGAATAATTAGCACAGCATTTAAAATATTGCATAGTAACTGTAAGAGTCAGAGGAGGTTATAAAGGACTTAAAAGAGAGATTGGATAAGCAATCCACAAAGAAACAATGAGGGGATATATGTATGTCTCCCAAATATGCAACAGAGTCAGAAGATTTAGGGCGTTTGACTGGAAGTGTTTATATAGGTATTTTTATACCCTAAGTAGACTCCAAATAATTTTTCCTCAGGTAGACAGCAAATGTTGGAGGTGTGATGGAGAAGAAAGAGGTAACAGAGAACATACTTTCTGGCAGTGTAATGAATTGGCAGACTTTAATGATTCCCTGCAGACTGCTCTGTTGGAGATACTGGGTAAGCAAATTGGTGTAACTACGGAAATGATTTTTTTGAGCTACGATACAAAATTGAAATTGCCAAGACATAGTAAGGCCTTGCTGAGTCTAATTGTGATGACTGCCAAAAATGCAATTACTAGAAAATGGAAATCAAAGTCTAAACCGACTTTACTAGAAGCAGTGAAGATAGTAACAAAGATAAAATGACTAGAATTGGGATATTTAGAAAAACATAGGAGCAAATTAAACAGGAAAAATGGAAATTGTGAGATCAATACATGCAATGGAGGAACAAGGTTTAAAAGAAGGCAGGATTTGAATGAGCTATGTAATGTTTGACTGACAATGACTGGATATATTATAAGTGATGTATAATGTTTGAATCTACAGTTGTGTCAGCATGGCTTGTAATGTGTAATGTTTGCAATTGAAAGTGTGTTGGTATGGTTTATTTTTATTTATATAAATGTAAGATTGCCTATGTCGTACCGGATAATTTAATAAAGATGTTTCTTGTTTAACAAAAACAAAAAAAAAAAGAAAGAACACAAAATACTCAAAGTCGCCCTTTGCTAGAGTCTGCTCAATTATTCATACAACAGTTGTGGTCACTGTAAATGGCATATGCCTCCTTTTTCCCATTTTCTACATGGGGTTAGGGTGTCATGTCACTTGTCATCATCTCTCCCTATTCAGTGCCACTTCCTACCTTCTTCGACATTCATACGTGACTGTCAGTGGTCTTCTGTGACACAATCCATCCACGTCTTTGCTGGATGCCTTTATTTCCTCTTGCCTTCTTCCTGTCTGTCACAGCTCTTATTCACTAGATTGTCTTCTGCTTTCCTCCTCATGTGCTCAAACCACTGTAATCCGCTCTGTTTGACCTTTTCTACAATTGGATCTACTTCGGCTTCTGCCCTTTTGTCCTTATTTCTTCATCCGTCTCTGTATGCATCTTACCACCCATCTCAGGCACTTCATCTCCATTAACCTCTAGCTTCCTCAACTGCTCTGCCTTTACTGTCCAAGTTTCTGTGACATACAGTAGTACTGGTTGCAGCACTATTTTGTACACCTTACCTTTCCGCTTCTTTGGCATTCTTTTGTCATACTACCTCTGACACTCTGTGCCATTTGGCAGCAGCCCCTCTGACTCTAGCTTTGACCTCCTCAGACTTCTGTTCTCCTCAACCACCCATCCCAGACACCTGAAGCTGTTAATCTGTTTCACTATTTTCCTGTCAATTCTCAGCTTCTTCAGAAGAAGAAAGCTTCTTTTTCTTCTGATTTCTCCATTTGCTGCCATTGCAACTGTCTTATCTGTACTCAGTTTCATCCCATGTGCCTTCAGTTTTTCATTCCATTTCCCTACCCTTTGCTGAAGGTCTTGATCATGGTCTGCCTCTAATGCCACATTCTGTGCATACAGCAATTTTTAATCTGCTCCCGCTAACCTGTTTGCTGATGTAGTTTGTCACCAGTATGAACAGCAATGGTTTCAGAGATTAACCCTGATACTCACCCACCCCCATTAACTTGAGTATTTGGGTCATAGTACACAGCCTGAACTAATTATACCAATGTTTTTGGGACTTCTAACCACAGGAGGACTACCCAAATCAGCTTTCATGGGACCTTGTCATATGCTTTCTCCTAGTCTAGGAATGGCCAGTTCAACTCTTTCCTCATTTCTAGCTTCTTCTGAAGTATCTGTGTCACAGCAAACATTGGGTCAGTTATGATGTGTTGTCTGTATATGGCATTTTATTATGCTGTAGTTCGAGTCACACTCCACATCTCCCCCTTTATAGTTTTCACTTTGGCAGGACTGAACTATTTATACTGGGACTGCAGCAGTTAAAGGAGTTATTATATAATTTCTGCCGATTTTATAACATTAGCAAATATCATAAAGCATGTGTTGAAGAGCATCTCGAGAGGACCTATCATGGAGTGTCCCCACCAGTCTCATTCCCATTACCTTTGTACGCTGCTTTATGCTTCCAAACCTAAAGCCTGCGGGCACTTTGGTGGTTGCAGGGGGGATCAAGGTGTGTTTATAAATAGCTTTAGTTTGTTTCACAGTTTTAATTGCAAACATAAGTGTAATAATTTGTTTTACTGTTTAATATTCTAGGATTTAAGTATATTGCTTAGGTCTATTAGCTTTTGTTGCTCTGCTTGGTGTTTACTGCCAAAGCTGTAGTCCAAAGTTAATATATTGCACATATCCACCACTTTTTGTACCTCTTTACCTCACAGGCACTTAATTCTGGTTTAAGATTATTAGGTCGAGGACTACTCATAACTATGAACATATTGTATACAACTATTTTTCCCATCTTATTTCTTCAAACTGTTATTTTACTACTGAATATCTTCCTGCTCATAGTCGTATTGCTAAACATGCTATTCCTGTAAGATATTCCATACTGTTTAATTTCATTCAATATTTCAGATAACATGTCATATTGTTATGCTGTTTCATGTATACTATAAGGTGTTAAGCTATGTCGGTGTAGAATAATTGATAAGAAGTTATCCTTTTCATTCTTCCCTCAGTGTATGGGTTACAGATCCAACTTCGGATCCCACTAAGCCACATACCACAGACTTACAGATCCTATTCTCGAGCTCCTCCTTCTAAGCATGAAGCCCCAATCAGCCTACAATACCCCAGCTCTCATTTGCTGCCATCTCGCACAGACGCAGATCCTCTTTCAGGCTCTTGTTTCTAATTGTTACTAGATTTTTTGGGGTACCTATTTTTTCAGAAAAACACTTTTATTCTAGTCTTTTTGACCATTGTCCCTCTTTTTTGTTGAGTTTCTCCACTTTTTGTTTTTTTTTTTCTGAGCAATATGTCCTTTATTGTTCCTTCTACCTTCTTGGTAATTTCCTTGTGTACCATTGTTGTCACCAATCTTTACTTTTACCTTCTTTCTTTATTTTCTTACCCATTAGAAGGTACTCTTTCTACCACTGCTGGCAGCTTATGTTATTATTTTATATCTATTGATATATCTATATCTACCTATGTGCATATATATATATATATATATATATATATATATATATATATATATATATATATAGTTGTTGCCTTCTTTTTTTCCCTTACTATTAATTATGGCTGAAAATTTAACTGGCTGTAAAAAGTGCACTTCTTGTGGGCACAAAATTCCAAATTCTGATGCCCACAGGGAGTGCATTTACTGACTAGGAGCGGCACACCTGAATAGCGATTGCTCTATTTGTGCCACTTTTAACTCAAGAGTTATATCAGATAGAAGAAATAAACTGGTACTAAGGGGATTGCTACCTTTTCTTCTTCTTTATCAAAGGCTGAAATCCCCAGTAAACATCTAAATACTACTTTGGAGTCTCATAAGAGATCCCCTACCTAATCTCTGAAGACCTCGGCTCCTATCATAACTTCATCAGAGCCTCCCAAGAAGATCCAAAAGACTTCAGATCCAACGTCATTGGACCCTAAAAGAAAAACATCAGATCCTAAATCCCTGTATCTGATTGCCATACTGAAGTCTCCCAATCAGCATTTAGATCTGAAAACCTCAGGTCTGACCACTACTTTATTGAAGTCTCCTCAAACTCATTCACCGAGGTCATAGCTGAACCGGTATTGCTTCAGCTCCATTACCCATTTTTACAAACTACACTGAGGAGAGGATCAAGACCACAGTCCACAACCTAATCCATTAGATCCTCCAGAAATCTTTCTAAGGCTGATGTCAATAGGATGATAAAGAAATTCCTCAGAGCTCAAATTCAGATGGGAATTATTCCAGCTTCATCTCCCATTGGATCCAGGAGCCTTACTTACACTTCCCAGGTAGTCATTTCTCCTCTGATCTGTCCCACTGTTTCAGAGCCCTTGAATCCAAGAACCTCAAGAGTATCAGTGCCAGATCTGAAGCCAACTAGGTTTTCTACTCTGAAAGTCTCCCTGACTGGTTCTGTTCCTATTCCTTTGGATCAACATGAGTCTTAGAGTTGGAACAACGGCACCAGATCTGTAGGAACAGGAGTCTACTTTGATGTTGTTGGACCTATTCTTGCCCCTCAAAACATTGGCATTAGGTAGCTTGGGTCTGACTCCCACCTTGGGGAATGGATCTAGGCAAGGTTGAGGCTTGGCTGTGTCAGAGGTTTTGGTTCCAGTGCAGCCTGTCACAGCTTCTCCCAGTCCATCTGCATTCAAGGTAGTGGAGAGGGCATTCTCTTGTATAAGAAATCTGATCCCTTTCTCTTCCTTGGATCCTACATCTCTTTCCCCAGCGATTCGAGCTCTGACCCCATCAGACCTACTGCACAGGGACAGCCGGTACCATCTAGGATCCAGACAGTTTCTCTACAAGAACTTTCCTTCTCTTCGGATTCCTCCCCAGAGCATCCTACTAAGGAGGTTACACAAAAGATAATGTGCAAAAAGAGGCACACAGTTTCTCCCATGGAATCTTTTACAGAGGATACTGATTTTGAGGAAGGAGAAGGGTTCCCTGGGTCTTCAACCAATGAGGTCTCATTAGAAGACATCCTAGAGATTCTTAAGCAAAAGGGTAAATAGTCGTCAGATACCCCTCCCCAGATGGGTCACTTTTTTTGGAACCTTTTAGTTCCGGCCCATCTACATCTTGGGTGACTCTGCCAAACTAGTCTCTTGCTGGACATGGAAGGAACCGAATTCTGTTCATCCAATACCCTGACATCCAGACAAGAAGTAAGCTGAGCAGAGCTCCTCTGTCCATCCATTTAATAGAAAGTCAAGTGAGCTGGACAGATTTGGAAAGAGTATTTTTGCTTCAGCAACCTTTACCATGAGGTCCCTAAATTATTTAGCACATTTTACAAGGCTGCAGAGGGAATTGAGCAAGGAGCTTTCTGAATCCCTCTTGGAGTCCATGTCTGTGGAGGACTATAAGAGATCTTCTTAACTACTGGCCACTCTTATTTTTTTAAACAAGAAACATCTTTATTAAATTATCACTTATGACATAGGCAGTCATACATTTATATAAATGAAAACAAACCCATATTGACATAATCTTAGTTGCAAGCATTACACATCACAAACAATATTGCCATAATTTTAATTGCAAACATTATACATCACTTATAAACTACCTAGTCATTGTCAGTCAAACATTAGATAGCTCATTCAAATCTTGCCTTCTTTTAAACCTCATTCCTTCCCTGTATTTATTGTTCCCACAATTCACATGTTTTCCTATGTAATTTGCTCCTACCCTTTTCTAAAGATCCCAATTCCAGTTGTCTTATCCCTGTTACTATATCCACTACTTCTAGAACAGTTAGTTTAGACTTTGATTTCTATTTTCAAGTAATTGTTTTTTTGGCAGCCACCATAGTTAGACTCATCAAGGCCTTACTTACTATGTCTAGGCAATTCCAATTCTGTATCATAACTGAGAAAAATCATTTCCCTAGAAACATCAATTTGCTCACCTAGTATCTCCGATAGAGTAGTTTGCAGGGAATCTTTAAAGTCTGCCAACTCATTATACTCCCAGAAAATATGCTCCCAATTACCTGTTTCTTCCCCATCATACCTCCAACATTTGCTATCTACCTGAGGAAAAAATTGTCTGGAGTCTACTTAGGGTATAAAAATACCTATGTAAAATTTCCAAGCAAAAATCCTAAATCTTCTAGATTTTGTTGCACATTTGGGAGACATACATATATACCCCATTGTTTCCTTATGATTTGTTTATCCAATCTCTCTTCCTAATCCTTTCTAACCTCTTCTCACTGATTCTTACACTTACCTTGCAATATTTTATATGCTCTATTCATTATTCCATTTTTAACAGCAGCTTCTGTACTAGATTCTAGTAAAAACTCTACCAGTGTTGGTCTTTTCTTTAGGACCCAACATTTATTTCTCTCTTCCTATACTCTGACATCAATCTTTGATAGGGAAAGCAATCTATAATCTACAGTCCAAATAAATTCTTAGCATCTTTCTATTCTATTACCTTTCAGTCTCTAGTCATTTGATCCTAATACCTTGGTTCCCTTGCCAGTTTTCTCCAATAAATTCCAGCCTCTTCTTGCTTATTGTCTGTATCCCTAATTGCAATCATCACTAGAGACAGAATCTCCTTTCTTCATTCCTGTATAGTCTAAGTTTATAGAATACTTTCTGCTTCTTTATGAATATAGTATTCTGTATAATTATTGTTATTCTCCTTAAAGAGCTGCATCCAAAATTCAAGTCTCTCCTTGTTTCTTGAGCTTCTCCCTGTTTCATCATCATCCCTTTCCACTTTGAATTATTGGTTTCTACTTGTGCTATGTATAGGAGTCTTAACTGTGTAGCTCTAAAATACCCCTTCAAATTGGGTAATCCCAATCCGCCTTGTTCTAGTGGAAGAATCAATTTATCCCACTTGACTCTTGCCATTTTCCCTCCCAGACCATGTCCTTTAGCTCTTTATTAATTGTTTTCCATAACTTCTGCTCTGGTTGATAAAAATATGTCTGACCTGTGTATAAGACTAAATAGACTGAAAACATTTTAACTGCTTGTGTCTTACTATCTATAGCCATATAACAGAGCTTACAATTTCTCAGTTTTTGTATTATCTTTTGTTTAGTATCTTCGCACATATCCTTAGCTAACACAACAGAATCATTTTTAATCCATACTCCTAAGTACTTCATTTTATCATGTCCTCATAAATATGGCTATTGCTGAACCAATTCATGTGTGGGTACATAATTTACCGCTATTGCCTTTTTTTAGCTTCATTAATTTTGCAACCTGAAAAGATATGAGACTGTCACAAAATGTTCCACAACAATGATATCTCCTTTTCTGGTTCTGTCAGGTATAAAATAATATCATCCACAAGTAGAGCCAGCTTTTCCTGACTTCCATACCACATATATCCGTGAATTTTTTGAGTACCTTATTTTCTTTGCTAGTGGTTCTAAATATAATGCATATAGCAAAGGAGAGAGAGGACATCCCTCCATGGATTCTCTGCTCAAGCAGAAATTATCACAGAAGAATCCACCTACTTTAATTTTTGCCTCCGATCCTTCCTATATCCTCCTAATCAACCTTATAATTTTATCAGGAAATCCAAATGCTTTCATTGCCTGCCTGATAAAGTCCCAGCTTACTCTGTCAAATGCTTTCTCTGTATCAAAGCTCAACAACAACAGTGGTATTTTCTTACATTTGGTTCCCTCTGGATCATCACTGTTCTGTTAATGCTGTCAAATGTTTGCCTCACTTCCACAAAACCACATCTATAAATTCTGGCATCACGTTTGCCATTCTTTTAGCCATTATAGACATAAACCCTTTATAATCAGGGTTTAGTATTGAAATGGGCCTGTATGAAGCTGGATCTGATGGATCTTTACCCTCTTTAGGTATTACAGCTACCACTGCTTTCTTCCAGGATGTTGGTACTTCTCCTCCTCTTAAAATACTGTTAAACAAAACCTTCCAGATCTTTACCAGCTTTTTCCTCCTAGCTTCAGACTTCCACAGGAATGCCATCTATTTCTTGGGACTTTCCTGTGACTTGGTTATACATCACCATTTTTGTCTCATCTCCTCCTATCCTAACCATTGGTAATTGAGACTCATCTACCTCTAACCTTGGCGTACTTAATTGTTGCATAAACATTTCCATTTGTACCTTTTCTTGATTTCCATATTGCTCTGCTTTATACAGACGTTCACAGAATTTATGAAATATTTATAATACCTCTACAGGATCTCTTGTTATCTTCCTTGTTATAGGCTCCCTAAGCTTGATGACAGCCCTTTCCACTTTTTGTTGCCTGAGTCATTGTGCTAAATGTTTTTTTTGCTCTAGAGTTATTATCAAAAAACAGTTTCATAACAGCAATCTTTCTAAACTCATGCATATTATCGAAGTAAACCCTTATTTTCTGTTTAGCATTCTGCAGTTGCTCCTCTTCTTCTGTGAAATTCACCCTATTCTGCAGTACTTTAACATTTGTCAGTCCTTCAAAATAATTCTTGTTACTTCTTAACCATATTTGCCTTTCTTTTATTTCCACCCTCTTTTTAAAATCCACTTTCATTTTATCCCACTCACTAGCTATATTTTCAGAAGAAATTTCTCCCCCTCACTAGATATATTTC